>NC_136387.1:73676880-74876880 GCF_965140285.1 Lepidochelys kempii
TTCTAAAAGGATTATGAGAACTTTGATTTCATTGCTAATATAATTGTTATGGAAATGTAATCTTAGATACACAAAACCACTTACAATTTTAACATCAATATTAATACAGTCTAAGTGTTTCTGTAATGATTAAAATGTGCCAAAAGTAAACGCTCCAAAGCAATGTATTCATTTAACTTTATTCCCTGAAATGTATGTGGTCAAACTACTGGAAGACACTGGAGGATTAGCAAGTTTTTGGTTAATAAGGCCAAGCATTGTGTTCAGTCTTCCTCGTCTGAAGCAGGTAAACAAAGAGATTCCAATAATTATCTGTACTATATTTACTTCTCTTTTAAAAACAAAATATAGGCTTTAAATCTGGTTTTAAAAATTTAATATATTCTCAAGATTAAACTGCATGGCTGAACACAACTAGGTTTCTTGAGACTGGAATCTCAAGGCTAATAAAATACAAAAGTTGAAGGAATGTGGCATAGGGCATATTGAAATAGACTGATGAAAAGCTACTTTGTGGTAGGCTTTTTCCAAAGACGCTTTTCCCATTACAAGGAGAGTTAATCTATGAATTTAAATGTGAAATGGATGCAAAGCAACAACTGGCTTGCTGATGTCAGTTGACAAGTCAACTTGCTGAAAATATTTAACTAAAGGAAGGCGCAAATGTAGGATTTTTGACAGTTTCATGTACAAATCTATGTGCATTTTTAAAGACATACCTGTCACTGCTTTTTTTTTTAGAACAAAAACTACATTTGGTATGTGTTGGTATCTCTTCTGAGAAGTAAGTAATACAGACATTTTGATTTGACTACTTTGTTTTCTTTTAAAAAAGGATACATTAATTTAGCTGTTATGTGTCCTAAGCATACAAATGAGAGATTGTCTAGAGTCTTCCTGCAAAAGCTGAATATTCAGAAGGATCAGGCTGTAATCACTCAAATGGAGATCTGACACTTCATTGCAAATATTTATTTTCCTAAATTGTGCTTCCAATTCCAGAATGGAAAATATCTGGTTCATCAGATAAAACATCTAATCGTTTTTGGGAAATAAAATATATAATGTCATACTGTTAATGAAAATCTTATGGTTAGATCTGTAATAGTCTGCTGCTCAGATCTATCAGTTTGGATTGATATTCCTCTTTACTTTCTTCATCAGATTCTTATTTATGCTTTAAATTAAAGTGTAATTATATTAGTACTCTGTGGATTCCAGTACATTTTATAAAAGCAATGAGGAGTCTGATGGCACCTTAAAGACTAACAGTTACATCTGAAGAAGTGTTTTTTTTTAACCCACGAAAGCTTATGCCCAAATAAATCTTGGTCTTAGCCCTGGTCTACACTACAAGTTTAGGTCGAATTTAGCAGCGTTAGATCGATTTAATCCTGCAGCCATCCAAACAACAAAGTCATTTTTGTCGACTTAATGGGCTCTTAAAATCGATTTCTGTACTCCTCCCCGACAAGGGGAATAACGCTGAAATCTACATCGCTGAGTCGAATTTGGGGTAACGTGGACGCAATTTGACGGTATTGGTCTTCGGGAGATATCTCCATTGCGACCGCTCTGGACAGAACTCTGAACTCAAGTGCACTGGCCAGGTAGACAGGAAAAGCCCTGCAAACTTTTGAATTTCATTTCCTGCTTGGCCAGCGTGGCAAGCTGATCAGCACAGGTGACCATGCAGATCTCATCAGCAGAGATGACCATGGAGTCCCAGAATCGCAAAAGAGCTCCAGCATGGACCAAATTGGAGGTATGAGATCTGATCGCTGTATGGGGAGACGAATCTGTGCTATCAGAACTCCGTTCCAAAAGACGAAATGCCAACATATTTGAAAAAATCTCCAAGGGCATGAAGGACAGAGGCTATAACAGGGACTGGCAGCAGTGTCATGTGAAACTTAAGGAGCTCAGGCAAGCCTACCAAAGAGGCAAACGTCTGCTCGGGGTCAGAGCCCCAGACATGCCGCTTCTATGATGAGCTGCATGCAATTCTAGGGGGTGCCCCTACAACTACCGCACACCTGTACGTGGACTCCTGCAAGGGAGTCTCATGCAACAGGGATGAGGATTTTGGGGACGAGGAAGATGAGGAGGGGGAGGATAGTGCACAGCAGGCAAGCGGAGAAACTGTTCTCCCCGACAGCCAGGAACTGTTGATCACCCTGGAGCCAATACCCTCCCAACCCGGGCTCCTGGACCTTGAAAGCAGAAAAGGCACCTGTGGTGAGTGTACCTTTTGTAAATATAATAGACGGTTTAAAAGCAAGCATGTTTAATGATTAATTTGCCCTAAAGACTTGGGATGCATTCATAGCCAGTACAGCTACTGGAAAAGTCTATTAATGTGTCTGGGGATGGAGCAGAAATCCTCCAGGGACATCTCAATGAAGCTCTCCTAAAGGTACTCCCAAAGCCTTTACAAAAGGTTTCTGAGGAGGGCAGCCTTATTGAGTCCTCCATGGTAGGACACTTTACCACGCCAGGCCAGTAGCATGTAGTCTGGAATCATTGCATAAGAAATCATGGCAAGCGTGTGCTCCCGGTGTTTGCTGGCATTCAAGCAACATCCATTCTTTATCTCTCTGTTATGCTCAAGAGAGTGATATCATTCATGGTCACCTGGTTGAAATAGGGGAATTTTATTCAGGGGACATTCAGAGGTGGCTGTTCCTGCTGGGCTGTTTGCCTGTGGCTGAAAAGAAATATTCCCCGCTGTTAGCCACGCGGTGGGGGGAGTGGTGAAGCCATCATCACAGAGAATTGGGTGGGGTGGGAGGTTAGTTGGGTTTGTGCTGCACGTTAACCCAAAAACATCAGCCCATCCTTTTAAATGACCAACGTGTCTTTTTCAGTTTTACTCCCACAGCTGCAAATGTTTCAATGCTGCCACTAGCATCTCCGTCCCAGAGGCTAGCGCAGATAAGAAGGCGAAAAAAACGCACTCGCAATTAAATGTTCTCTGAGCTCATTCAGTCCTCCTGCACTGAAAGAGCCCAGCAGAATGCGTGGAGGCAGACAATGTCACAGTCCAGGAAAGCACAAAATAAATGCGAGGATAGATGGCTGGAGCAACAGGAGAGGTGGGGGCAGCATGATGAAAGGAGGCTGGATGCAATGCTGAGGCTACTGGAGGATCAAACTGATATGCTCTGGCATATGGTTGAGGTGCAGAAAAGGCACAGAGTGTCACTGCAGCCCCTGTGTAATCAACCACCCTCCTCCCCAAATTCTGTAGCCTCCTCACTCAGACGCCCAAGTGCGTGCCGGGGGAGGGGGCTTCAGGCACCCAACCACTCTGTCCCAGAGGACTGCCCAAGCAACAGAAGCTGGCATTCAATAAGTTTTTGAAGTGCAGTGTGGCCTTGTCCTTCCCTCCTCTCCTCCTCCCCCACCCCTCCCGGGCTACCTAGGCAGTTATCCCCCTATTTGTGTGACGAATTAATAAAGAATGCATGAATTTGAAACAACAATGACTTTATTGCCTCTGAAAGCAGTGATCGAGGGGGGAGGGGAGGACGGTTGGCTTACAGGAAAGTAGAGTGAACCAAGGGGGCAGGTTTTCATCAAGGAGAAACAAACAGAACTATCACACCATAGCCTGGTCAGCCATGAAACTGGTTTTCAAAGCTTCTCTGATATGCAGTGTGCCCTGCTGTGCTCTTCTAATTGCCCTGGTGTCTGGCTGTGCGTAATCAGTGGCCAGGCGATTTGCCTCAACCTCCCACCCTTACATAAATGTCTCCCCCTTACTCTCTCAGATCTTGTGGAGCACACAGGAAGCAGTAATAACAATGGGAATATTGGTTTCGCTGAGGTCTAAGCGAGTCAGTAAACTGCGACAGCGCGCTTTTAAACGTCTAAATGAACATTCTACCACCATTCTGCACTTGCTCAGCCTATAGTTGAATAGCTCCTGCCTACTGTCCAGGGTGCCTGTGTATGGCTTCATGAGCCATGGCATTAAGGGATAGGCTGGGTCCCCAAGGATAACTATGGGCATTTCAACATCCCCAACGGTTATTTTCTGGTCTGGGAATTAAATCCCTTGCTGCAGCTGTTCATACATAGCAGAGGTCCTGAATGCGAGCGTCGTGTACCTTTCCTGGCCATCCCACGTTGATGTTGGTGAAACGTCCCTTGTGATCCACCATTGCTTGCAGCACCATTGAAAAGTACCCCTTTCAGTTTATATACTCGCTGCCTTGGTGCTCCGGTGCCAAGATAGGGATATGGGTTCCGTCTATCGCCCCACCACAGTTAGGGAATCCCATTGCAGCAAAGCCATCCACTATGACCTGCACATTTCCCCAGAGTCACTACGTTTGATAGCAGCAGCTCAGTGATTGCGTTGGCTACTTGGATCACAGCATTCCAGACTTACCGGTAGCTGTCTGGTGTTGCAAGCTTCCAGAGGGCTATCGCCCCTCGCTTGTAAACTGTGAAAGCTGCTCTCATCTTGGTATTATTGCGCTTCAGGGCAGGGGAAAGCAAGTCACAAAGTTCCATGAAAGTGCCCTTTCGCATGCAAAAGTTTCGCAGCCACTGGGAATCATCCCAGACCCGCAATACTATGCGGTCCCACCAGTCTGTGCTTGTTTCCCGGGCCCAGAATCTGCGTTCCACGGCATCAGTCTGCCCCACTGCCACCAGGATGGCCAAATTGCCAGGGTTCATGCTTTGAGAGAAGTCTGTGTCCATGTCCTCATCATTCTCGTCACCACGCTGCCATCGCCTCCTCGCCTACTTTTGCCGGTTTTGGTTCTGCACATACTGCATGACAATGCGGGAGGTGTTTACAATGCTCATAACTGCTGTGGTGATCTGAGCAGGCTCCATGCTTGCCATGGTAATGCGTCTGCAGGAGAGCACAGTTGCAGGGGAAGCGGTGGTTGGATGACGAGTTTTACAGACCTACTGCACCGTCCGCTGCCAGGACACCACAGCGGAGCAGGCTGCATGCTTGCTGTGGTTTGGCGAGACAAGAGCAGTCGAGTAGAGTTGCAGCGGAAGCGGCGGATGATGATGGTCATATAGAGGACCTGCGAGACCATCAGGAGAGCAGAGTGGCAGCGGAAGCGGTCATTTGATGACGACGGTTTGCAGCCCTATTGCACCATCTGCTGAAAGCAGTATGGCGCCTGCACGGAAAAAAGGTGCAAAAAGATTGTCTGCCATTGCTTTCACGGAGGTAAGGGCAACTGACGACATGTACCCAAAACCGCCCACGACAATGTTTTTGTCCCATCAGGCATTGGGAGCTCAACCCAGAATTCCAGTGGGCGGCGGAGACTGCGGGAACTGTGGGATAGCTACCAACGGTGCAACACTCCGAAAGTTGACACTAGCTTCAGTGCTGTGGATGCACTCTGCCAACTTAATGCGCTTAATGGGGGGACACTTGCTTTCTAAAAAATCGACTTCTATAAATTCGACATAATTTCTTAGCGTAGACATACCCTTAAGGTGCCACCAGACTCCTCGTTGTTTTTGTGGCTACAGACTAACACGACTACCCCTCTGTTACAATATAAAATGTACTGTATCACAATTGTGGAGGGAAAAGGGAAGAGGTGTGCCACATTAGGGCAGCAAGTCACAGTTGGATCCCAATGTTTTTAAACTTTTTTTTGCTCCTGTCCCATTGATTATCCTCTTCTAGTGATCAGGATGAGCAACTAAGTGTATAAATTCTCATTCCTCTACAATAGATTGGAAAGATTACCAAGAAGAAAAACAATAACTTTTTGGAGAAACAGATTAGCAGAACTTCCATGTAACCACTGCAACCTGGAAAATCTAGCTCACACAGTCTATATATGAAAGTCATTCTAGCCCAGTACCAGTTAGTGAGAGGCAAACATGAAAGGTTTGGGTTGGATATGCATCCAAAAGTTCAGAGGCTTATCAAAACCTCTTTGGACTAGAAATTTTACCTGGAACTGTAATACTTCTGGGCACAGGTCTGAAATGCCTTTTTGGCATAATGATTTGAAGTATGGGGCTGACAAAGTATTGAAGCAGTTTGCTGCAGAAGTCTTTCTGAGTGCCAGCAGGGCAAGGTATGTACTTCCCTAAAAAATTTAAAGACAAAATCTTAGATACTTTACAACTCAATATTTAATCACTAATTTCCAAAATATGAAACTGTCTTTTTCCTATTAGGAAATGTATTTATGGTACCAAATTATTGTGCCATAACTGTACGTAAACATTGGTAGCTTCTGTATATTACCTAACTTAGGAACAAATTTAATTTGTCTTTTTTTTTTTTTTAAGAATAATTTTCAAATGTTTTCTGTAGACCCCACTGAATTAAATCTTTGTTGTCCTTCTCAAGGTAAACTCCTGAGACTGATGCATCATGTTGCAAACTGCTTTCAAATCTAGGTTCTGTAGTTTTGATTTCTTCTGGTTTTTCCTCTCCCTACTCCTCAGATCTCATCAAAGAGAATCACGTTTTTGTTTTGGTGTATTAGATAACAGATCTGTGTCATACTTGATTCCCATTTACTTTCCATATAATGCTTCACTGGCTTGAATTTACTACCTTCGCTACAATTTAGTATGATAGAACTTTGCTATGAATTATAGCGTACACGTTATTGAACTTGTTGTGGTGCCTTTTTAAAAATATGATTCCCTGACAACAAGCAGGCTGAATTCATGGTTGCCATGATACTAATTAACAAAAATGAGGCATTGGCCAGCTTGTACTTGTAAGCTTGTAAGTTGAATTCTAGGTACGAAATCTGTTTAAGGCAATTTATTCTTTCAAATCCATAAAAGCAGACAGCTTCTCAGTATGCTGAAGGTTTTCTGAATACGAAGAGTTGAAAACAAAAAATGACTGCATGTTGTGTACAAAGATATGGCTTTACAGAGCTGATCAGTGATAGTGGAAAGGCCATTTGTTAAATCAAAATCGGCACAGATCATCCTTAAAGGAGTCTTATAGTCACTTTATTGGTTACAAGCCACATCAATGTACTATCAGTGGCTTTGAATTAAGGCAGCTTGAAAAGTTCATCCTGTTTTGGACAAAGCGTGCATAGTACTCTTGGTTGTTTTTTCCCCCCCTATGAAAATAGGTATGATTCCTCCTTTAGTATTCATTTTTAATTTAGAAGTAAGTTTAAACCAATAACCAACAGATTGATCCTTGGAATGTTACACTGTAGTAAGAAGCTAAGCTTCTTTTGAATGAACTTATTCAAATGTTCAGTAATTACCATACAAAGGTAAACATAAGATGATAGATTAATATATTGTGTTGATCTGTAGAATCATAATTTAAAGATGAAAAAATGTAAATATCAGAGAGAAATGTGTGGACCTAAAGTATCGAAGCATTCAGAATGAAAGAAAATAACTGAAAATGGTACAAAGAATGCAATAGAGACTACAGCTAATTTTACTATTCTGTCTTGTTATATCCACTTGTGATCTTATCGTATGCTTGGATTGCAAGCTCTTCAGGCCAGGAACCATTTTTTTGTTGTGTGTTATGACTACCACAGACGTCTATCCCTGATTGGGGTGTGTAGGGTCTTCTGCAATCCACAAATCACGGTGTAAGGCTTGATGAATGCCTGCTGGCCTATACGTATTGTATGATGTTAAAATAATGTCCAGTGCTGGATCATATGAATTTGTAAAACTACAAATCGTACATTTTAAATTTGTAGCAGTGTACTTGTGAAATCATCTTAACAAGTAAATAGTAGGTAATAGTATATGCGCTTTAGTTGTGTTTCCACTACAACTCTAGGGATATGATTCTAACAGGTGTTGCACACCATTTACAGCATTGCCAACATGCGATTTTTTTTCCCAAACAGCAAACCTGATGGTAAAAAGGGTCTAGTCTTCATAGTTGCAGAGAAAAACTTGAAAACATGCATATGAAAGGCTCAAAAACCAGAAAGCAAATTAAAAATAACTCAGCACTAATTTGTCAGAGCTCATGATTTTTGAACTCTGCATCAGCACTGCCCATAATGTAGAGGTGAGTGTACTTGGAACATTTCAGGATCTTATAGCTCGGTTGCCTTTAAGTGTCACTGGGCAGAGTTGTTACAGTGTAAATTCAAAACAAAACAAAATGCCTTTAATGTTGCAACTACAAAATAGTCTGACTTTCTTTTGTCATAATAGTACATTCCCTTCTTTGTGCCTAAAAATGTTTACTCTCATACTAGTTGGTTATTATAAGGTATCTAGCACTGTGATCCAAAGGATACTTAAATATTTAAGATATAAAAAGTAAGCATCTTTTCGTTAATTTCCTATATTATAGCTCCTTCAAATCTGCAATCCACTTCCACAGTTAGTCAAAACCCCATGTGCTGAATATAGTAGATTCCTGCCTTTCTGCAGTGGGAGCCATATGGGCATGTGGGTGTGAGACAGGAACACAAATAAGTCAAATGGTAGTCCTTTCAGTTGGAATAGGAAATACAGGTAATGCTGTAGAGTTGCTACTGGTGGTAACATTTTGTCAAATTGCACCCATAGTATTTCAGAAAACAACTTTACTCCTTGCTTCTAATGGCACATCACTTCTAGAAACCCTAGATGTGCAAATAATAAACCTTGTTAGTTCCATTGTAGATTGACTAACTTGATGAGGATGTACCTTGGTACTTTAGGAATTCCATTTCTCCAAAGACCTGTTGGTCTCAGAAATGCCAGAAACCCCATTACTCAGTTCCAACAACATCTTGGTTCCCTAAATTCCCCATGGTACCAAGACAATCACCATCCGCATCCTTAACTGCTCTACCTCTATCGAGCAATGAAGAAGAGGAGGATGACAATGACATATATTCAGTCTCAGTGGAGAGCTCCCCAGGGCAATGTCAAGGGACTAGTCACCTAGAAACAGTCACAGAGACACAGAACTGCCATGAGAGACAAGGCCCACCCTCTTGGTATGGACATGCTTAGGTAACGCCACCTGTGCCCTTTGCACCACCCCAGCGACTGTACTGGGACCAATAGGCAGCCTACAGGCACCAGTTCTCTTGGACCTCAGGTGTCTCTCACCAGGATACAGGAAGACTATCTCCCTCAGCTTCCCTTTCTAAATCCCCTGATCCTCAAGAGAAGACTGTTGAGGAACAGGAAGCAAGACTGGACAAGGCAATTACTCTAGCAACAAACATCTCCTCAACCTCTCCTGACTAAGCCGTTCTGTATCCTCCACCAACCATTGCAGATGACTTCCGACAATTCCAGGACCTTACCAAGAGACTAGTGGACTCACTTCATGTCCCCCTTGAAGAAATGAAGGAGTCACAACACAAGCTGCTTGACATCCTGCACTTCCTATCAACAAGGCCCTTCAACACCCAGCAAAAAACATCTGGCAAGCACCAGCCACAATACCGCCCACACACAAAAGGGCAGATAAAAAATATTATGTCCTCTTTAAGGATGTGGACTTTTTTTATTTTCCCATCCATCCCCAAATTCCTTTGTTGTAGATACTGTAAATAAATGGGGCAGACAGACAACGCTAAATCAACACCGAACAACAAGGACTGGAAACGACTGGACTATTTGGCAGGAGATCGTACTTGTCGGCAACCCTACAATTTAGGATTGCTAATTATGGAGCTCTTAGGGCGAAATATAATCATGTCAGTTACTCAAAGCTCAATGCCTTTATTGAACATCTCCCAAATGATCAGAGAAAGAAGTACTAAGCCACTATCACTGAGGGTCAGCTTCATGTGAGGACATCATTGTAGACTTTGTTAGATACTGCTAACAGAGCTGCCTGTTCCATATCAACAGCAATAGTAATGAGGAGAGCTTCTTTGAGGTGGAGGGATAGCTCAGTGGTTTGAGCATTGGCCTGCTAAACCCAGGGTTGTGAGTTCAATCCTTGAGGAAGCCATTTAGGGATGTGGGGCAAAAATTGGGGATTGGTCCTGCTTTGAGCAGGGGTTGGACTAAATGACCTCCTGAGGTCCCTTCCAACCCTGATATTCTATGATTCTATGGCTTCACGTTTCTGGTCTCCCAAGAGAAATCCAAACTACTGTGGAGGATCTTCCAGTCGAAGGATCCAAACTGTTTGTGGAAAAAACAGACAAATCCTTCCATACACTAAAAGACTAAAGTCACGTTGTGTTCTCTGGGGATTTATACACTTGCACAGAAAAGGAGATACAGCAAATCTCAGAAATCACAAAGATCCCAATCTGCTCAATTCCCTCCATCCCAGAGACACTATGAATCCCAGTGGAAAAGGCAACTAATACAAAAATGAAGACTGACAGAGCCCCAAACCTCAACTTCACAACCCTCAACACCAAAACACCAATTTTGATGCATTGGTCGAGGCCCTGAGCTACCCGCTCCCACAACTGCTTGCTGCAAAACTTGGATCATCTACATCCTTTCAGAAACCACCTTGTTCTTTTTTGACAAAACTGGAAACGTATAACAGACAAGTGGGCACTAGAAATCCTCTCCAATGCTTATTCAATCCACTTTTCTTTCCCTCCCCATACCTCTTCTCAGTGACCCTTCTCCCGAACACCTGTTACATCAGGAGATCAAGCATCTCCTAAAGCTGGGTGCTATAGAAGCAGTTCCCAATCAACACAGAGGGAAGGGTTTCTATTCCAAATACTTCCTAATATTGAAAAAGAACAGCAAATGGAGACCCATTCTGAATCTGAGATCACTCAACAGATACGTAAAGACAAGGATTCAAGTTGGTTGTTAGCCCCAGTAATTCCATCACTGGACCACGAAGGCTTGTTCTCAGCCCTTGACCTACAAAATGCTTATTTTCCTATCGTGATCCAACCATTCCACAGGAGTTTTCTAAGATTCACCATTTTCAATACAAGGTACTTCCATCTGGCCTATCATCTGCACCCAGAGTGTTCTTGAAGATCCTTTTGTGGTAGCAGCTCATCTTGCAAACTAGGAATTATATTTCCATATCTAGATGACTGTCTACTCAAGTCACTATCCTTTGACGCCCTGTCAGCCATGCAAAAAAACTATGGCTGTATTCATGTGGCTGGGACTGCAACTAAATGAATTGACTACTGCCAGTACATCTAGAATTCATAGGTGCCTATTTAGATGCAGTAAAGGCCAATGTCTTCCTCCCCTTACGCAGGTTCAACACCTTAACTAACTTAATCTACACAATCCAGGCCAGCCCCCAGACCTCAGCCAGAAATTGCCTTCAGCTACTGGGACATATGGCTGCAAGCACCTTTGTAATAAGTCATACAAGACTCAACATGCATTGCCTTCGAGCATGTCTCAAAACGGTTTACGCACCAAATACGGACAGATGGAGCAAACTGCTGTTGATGTCCTTGACAGTCAAAAATTCTCTCAAATACTGGAAAGATCCGCAGAATGTCTGTGCAGTGGTTCCCTTCACTCAATCACCTCCAACTTTCATACTGACAACAGATGCATCTCTGGTGGGCTGTTAATCAAGACAACCATATGATTGTTTTCTATAAATATATCAGAGGGATAAATACCAGAGAGGGAGAGGAATTATTTAAGCTCAGTACCAATGTGGACCCAAGAACAAATGGATATAAACTGGCCACTAGGAAATTTAGACTAGAAATTAGACGAAGGTTTTTAACCATCAGAGGAGTGAAGTTTTGGAATAGCCTTCCAAGGGAAGCAGTGGGGGCAAAAGATCTATCTGACTTTAAGATTAAACTCGATAAGTTTATGGAGGAGATGGTATGATGGGATAACATGGTTTTGGTAATTAAATATTTATGGTAAATAGGCCCAATGGCCTGTGATGGGCTAGTAGATGGGGTGAGATCCGAGTTACCCAGGAAAGAATTTTCTGCAGTATCTGGCTGATGAATCTGGCCCATGTGCTCAGGGTTTAGCTGATCGCCGTATTTGGGGTCGGGAAGGAATTTTCCTCCAGGGCAGATTGGAAGAGGCCCTGGATGTTTTTCGCCTTCCTCTGTAGCATGGGGCACGGGTCACTTGCTGGAGGATTCTCTGCTCCTTGAAGTCTTTAAACTACGATTTGAGGATTTCAGTAGCACAGATATAGGTGTGAGGTTTTTTTGTAGGAGTGGTGGGTGAAATTCTGTGGCCTGCGTTGTGCAGGAGGTCAGACTAGATGATCATAATGGTCCCTTCTGACCTAAATATCTATGAATCTATGAATATGGTTCAAGGCAAATTGTCTCCCTTCAAATTCCCACTGCATAGCAACCTGGTAGAGCTCAGAGTGGTAAGGAATGCCTGTTCACATTTCCTATCACTAATCAAAGGCAAACACAAATATTATGATAGACAACAGAGCATGTATGTTTTAAATAAATCTCTAGGAAGAGGACTAGAATCATCTTCCCTTTGTGCCAAGTCAATGAAACTGTGAAATTTGGTGCATTCAATATAGCAGCAGCCTACCTTTCAGGCATACAGAACACCACAGCAGGAATTTTTCTCTGGAACACAGAATGGAAAGTAGACCATGCTATTCTCCACAGCATATTTCCCCATTGGGGACTCCCAGAAATAGACTTATTTGCCATAGCCAAAACCAGGAAATGCTCTGTTCTGCTCCAGAGCCAGATTGGATCATCATTCTCTTGAAGACACCTTTCTCTTTTACTGGAACACAGATCTCCTTTATGCCTTTCCTTCAGTTCCTATAATGTTGAAGGTCATGCTCAAGATAAGAGAGAGCAATGGTTATTCTCAGAGTTCCCACAGGCCAAGGCAAACATAGTTCCCATACTTTACTCTGTTAGTGATCTGCCTGCCAATCACTCTTTAGCCCCTTCCTCACCTCCTTTCTCAGGATGCTGGACAGATCCATCACCCCAACTTCCAGGTTCTTCCACTCAAGGCCTGGCTCCTTGATCGTTCGAAAGCATAGTGTGTCTTGTTCAGCATATGTGAAAGAGGTGCTATTTTATATAGCAGAAAAATAATGACTTGTCATATGTATATTCAAAAATGGAAAAAATTCCAATTCTGGTGTTACTCAAAACATGTTACCCATCATATCAGGATGATCTCTAAATTCAGTACAGGTGCATCTCACAGCCATAACAGCCTTCCATCGTAAGATAGACAGCTACTCCATATTTGCTCATCCTACTATGAAAAGATTCCTCAAGGGTATGGATAACCTCTTCCCACAAATCAGACATCCTGCATCAACATGGGATCTTAACTTTCTCCTCAAGTGCCTCACAAGGCCTCCTCTTGAACTCATGGACCCATGGTTGCTTACACATCTATCTATGAAAACAGTATTCTTAGTAGCCATCACTTTGCTCAAAGGATCAGAGAAATAGGGGCTCTTCCATCTGGAGTTCAAATTCATTCCACAAGATGTTTCCACTTCCATAGTTTTCATCAAAAACATTCTCAAACAAGGAAGAGAGGTTTATTCACCTTGTTCAGTAACTGTGGCTCTTCGGGATGTGTCCCGGCATGGGTGCTCTACTAACCACCCTCGCCTTTACTTTGGAGTTTTTACCAATGAGCTCTGCAGTAGAGAAGGAATTGAGGGCAGTTTACCCATGCAGCTCTAGATAGCCACGAGGCAGAGAATGAGACGGAGTGAGTGCATGTGTAGGCCAAACAGACACTGCTACCCAAAATCTCCGATTGAGGTGCGGGGACATGGATACACCTACAGTGGAGCACTGATAGGGGGACACACTTCGAAGAACCACAATTACTGCTCAAGTTGAGTAACCCTTTCATGCTGCACCTGATCAGTTCCAGAATTTCAGGGAGTGCTGTAGGCATCAATGGACAGAACCCTATTGATTTGGCGGGAAATTGGAAAACCGAAAGGGGAAAATGGGAGACACAGGGAGCCCTGCCATCTGTTTAGCAGAACGACAGCTATTGGTTCTGCAGTTGTTTTGAAGATCAAAGAAGTGGCTGATGTCACCCAATAATGCTTTTCAGCCATAGTTCCATATCTCATATGTTCCATCCTCCCAATAATTTAACATGTTGACACTCTGAATGACTTATCTCCCAGATAGAAAGAACGATGGTGATGGGGAGAAGGACGCAGTGGGGATGTGCACACAGCCCCTCAAATGGAGAGGGAGATAATATGAGATCCTGGCATGTGGGGGAGGGGTTCAGAGTCCTTGGCTTCTGTGGAAGAATTGGGGATGAAGTAGGGGAAGTTGCAGGGAGTCCCTGAAATAAAGTGCAATGGGAGATGCACAGGGAACAAGGGAGGAGAAATGCAAGGAGCCCCTGGTGTGTGCAATAAGCTCAGCCTACACAATCTATAAAGGGCTTCTCTGTACAAATGCTTAGTTTGCAGCAAGCTGTGCTAGTGTGCAATGCACTAAATGTCTGTGTGGAGCCTACTGTTATACTAAAAAATCTGTAGTGTGCTTTGATTTACCCCATTTTGAAATGGGAGTAGATTGAATGGTATCACTTAGTGGGCACTTAGTACATGGCAGGCTAGTGTGGGGTAGAGTTACACCCCAGCTTGCTGCAAACTGTGTTCATATAGACAAGCCAGAAGTGTGTGATCTCGTGGTAAGCTCTCAGAAATGAGGAAATGCCAAAGATAAGGTTAGGTGCATAACTTTAACCAATGCCGTTTTGAATATACAACTGTAGTAATCTCAATTACATAATTGTATTCTATTTCTCATATGCAATTAATTACAGTTTCTTTGATCTTAGGGGGAAATTTGCATGTTATGTGATTTTTTTTAATGACTCATAACTTGATCAAATCAAAACTTTTTCTAGAACAAGGTAAGTTTCTGTTCCCAGTAGGGGCTTTTCCGTGCCAGACTTCACCTTTCAACCCCTAAATATTTCGGCTGTTGGGCTGTTCAAAAGTGATTAGAGACTTTTTTATAATAATAGAAAGTATATCCCTCTTCACACTTCAACCTCCTTCTGCTCAAAAGCAGTTAATTGTTTGCTGCTTTCTCCCCCAAAAATCACTTTGGGGCAGAGGCAAGGGCCCTAAACCAGAAGTGGGATCTTGCCTCATGAGTCCTTAACTCAGTGTGACTCCGTAGGGATGTAAAAGCGGCAGAGAGTCCTGTGGCACCTTATAGACTAACAGGCATATTGGAGCATAAGCTTTCGTGAGTGAATATCCACTTCTTCAGATGCACGTAGGGATGGTTTGGGTTGCAGAATGGGAAGTTCCTGGGGAAACTGTTGTCCGTGAGACAGAAGTAGAAACTTGATTGGCTGAGACCACAAGCTTATAATGGCAATTGTTGTGAAACCTTAACGGTAGCAAGCTATGACCTGTGTGCTAGTATACTAACAGCAGAATAACACCTCCTGTGTCACAATCTTTCAGCTGACTGGACTTTTTGTTGGGTAGTAGCAATATTATGTTGGCCTTGGTTGAGAAATATCTTATGGTGATAGTAAAGCAATAACTACATTTTTAAAATTGAAAAATAGGCTTATGTAGGATCAGAAGTTTCAAAATCCTGAAGTATCTCGGGTATTAATAATTGAGGATCTCCTTTGAAATGCCACACTGACAGTAGACATCACAGATTGCCTTAAACAACAAAATTCAGAGTTAAACTTACTTGTGGCAGCGTTAACATTTTTTCTCTTCTGTTAATTTCTGGTGGTTTTCCTCTGTGCATGATTTCTGGTTCCTGTTTAGGGAGCTAAATGCATGTTATTGATTTGGTTAAGGTCTGTCTACACATGGACAGGAATACTTATTGCACTTTAAATTCATGCCTCACTTGAACCTGAATTAATTTTCAAGTGTAGATATTCCCTTAGTTGTTGTATGGTGTACAGAAAGATACTTGTGCATTAGGAATCAACACACACTATTTTGCCTTTATGCATCTATCCATCCACGCATCTTAAAGTGTCTTCTGCCCCGTGATATCAAATATGACTATCCTTAGACATACCAGTCGGAGTTGCTATGATTGCTTGTCTGATAAGAATATCTCCTAGGACTTAACTAAAGAGCAATGGTAACTTTTTGATTTGGCCATATATTTTTCTGATCTATAGCAATGTTAAAGAACATTAAGAAATATTTTCAATGTTTGACTTCAACTGATCATGACCCTCTGGCAGATTAGACAGTAATGCAATGGAGTCTTGTCAGTCAGTGTGGCTGGCGAGGGAGAATACAAAAATGAGGATGGGCTAACCTTGGACATCTTCCAAAACCTGCAGATGCCTGGCTTAGACAGTTTCAGCGCGGTTCATTGTTGTACGGTCATTTTGCTTAGTCGGCGATGCTCACTGGGGAGTCTCATAATCTGGATCCAGTGCAGATCAGAATGCTGATTTGTTTCCTACTAAACAGTATGGGAGTTGACTGAGTTGGCATGAATGAGACTTTAGAATAAAGTTGTCTTTAAATGGATCTGTTTTGTTTTGATGCTGATCTTCAGTCATGTGATCTATATGGTGTAATTGCTGATAACATGTTTTAATCCTTCTGAAGAATTTAATGGAAACAGCATTTACTCGATATTGGTGTCTAGGGGGAACCAGCCTCTACTATCTCTGATTCTGGAATGGAAATTTCTGATAAATCAAAGAGATCTGTTGCTAGCCCTCATGAAATGGGATTTTATCTAAAAAAAAAAACCCTATAGATTGCCTAGATATATTTCCTCTGTTAACATTTGGGGTACACCAGTGAGCACAGGTAATAGGCCTTGTGGTAACTTTGAATCCATCATGTATAACTTCATATTAAACTGAAATCTTCATTAAAAGCTTTGTGTCTGAATAGTTGGGAAGTTACTACCTATCTTATAATTTAGTGTGTGCTTTCCATAATAGTCCACATGGATGCTAGTCTGAAGTGATATTGCAAAAGAGCGCTGCAGAAAATCCATAAACAAAAACTGTTAAGTTGATTTCTAATATTTGATCTCATGCATAGATTTAAAGAACAATGTAGGAAATGAAGCAGCCAACATATCTTTTTCTTTGCTGTTAAACAAAGCATAATGTAATCTTAATTTTAATCTCTGCATTTTACCACTTATGTAACCTGTTTTCAAAAACACTTCTTGGAACATACAACTTTTCATAAAACATTTGGGCCTGGTGAAAAGCCACGGGAAATTAAGCAATACCTGACCCCACTGATACCACAGTGCTTTTCCCAACTGTATGTAATGTAATTGAAACTGACTTGGCAGGAAGTTGTATTGAAGCTGACAGGCTTGATTATAGAACTTTATTTTGTTTTGGATGAGTAGAATCCATAGTTGCAAGGCCATTATTGCTTGCTAATCTTTATTAGACAAAAGCTTGCCTTTGAGAAATGTGTCCAAAATTAGAAAATAGGGTAACTTGTGGTATTCTGACACTGATGAAGATGAATGAGTAGCCATAAAGCAATGGGAGGCTCTAATTCCTGGTATCTTTGGAACTGAAGGCTAAACTATGTGCTGACTAAGTTTTAGTAATATTCTTATGCTTTTCAGCTTTTTAGCTTATATTGCCTTCTGAACTAAAGACTTGCTGAAAACTTCGGAAAAAAGACTGACTGGCAATATTGATCACATTATAGCCTGATTTGTGATTAATACATTTATTCTGATTCCCCACCCCCATTCCCCTTCTCCACACCTCGTCCAAAAATGACATTTCTGGTGGTTGTATTTTAATTTTGGGATGGTCTTGTTTTCTACTAGAGAAAGGCAGGTGTTGAATTCAAACCAAAGTTTATCTGTCATAGGCAAGCTACTGAACTCTTTAATGTCTGAAAAGCCACTTTCTTAGCTTTGTGAGAACACAAAAACCCGAAACACAAGAGAACCCCCCACATCTCTCTAGTTGGGTTTTGGGGTTGGATCTCCCCCCCCCCCCCAAACACACACACACACACACGACTTCTCCCAATCCAGGCCTCTTGCATGCTTTGGAAAATGTCTGGTTTTGTGTTGCTGATACAACTTTAAAAAACAAAACTTTCACTATGGGGAGTGATAGTGAAGGAAGCAGAAAGTCCCGGATTCACAGCCCAATCTTTTCATTTAGGAGATCAAGAGGGCCAATGTTTGTTGCAGGAGGTCTCCAAGAAGACTCTTGTCTCTTACACAAACCAGCCTAACCTCTGCAATAGTTCGATTGTGGAGACGTTCAGAGTAGTCGATCTCAGTCATTCTAGAAACCTAGGTGTTCTTTTAGGTATCACAGCACAGAACAATAAGGACAAAGGGCTTGAACTTGATGCAATATTCATTGATGGACGAAATTCTCATTTGTCTTCATATAGATAAGGTAAATTGTATGGTGTGGGAGAGGAGGAGGAAGGCAAATTGAAAGCAAATATGATCATGTGACTTCTTGAAAGTGGAGTGAGATTGGGTCAGCCTAGAAACTTGTTGGGTTTACATTGTCCTGGGTATTGTCTTTTCATTGTAAACCGTATTTTTTCTTGTCTAAGGTGATAATTGAACTAGATAGAGCAGATTGGTAATAGAAATTCTATTATTAACCTGGCATATTACACTTCTGTTTCTTTCCCCAGTACTATATATTTTCCCCAAATGGACAAGAACACAAGAGACTTCCTGTCCTGGATAAATTAAAATTGCTGACTGCAGTTCACCCGTAGTTCATGATGGCATTTTTCTGTCAGCATTACTTTCATCACAGACGTTTTTGTCTTTTCCTGCCACTGGAAACAATAAATGTGTTTCAAATATTTTTGTAAAATAGTGCAGTATCATAATGCAAACAGATAGCAGTTTGAGCCACTGAACACGGCTTTTTTTACTTATGTTGTTAGATGAGCCTAATTTGGACCTAGCCAAATGTCTCCTTTTTAGAGAGACTTAAGTAGAAAATGTGTTCATACTCCAACATAGTAAAGTGTAGACTTTAATATGTATTTGAAACTTGAGTTTGGCACCAGTTGTACTTTAACTGTCTATGTAATTTTTGGCTTGAGAAATATTCTGTTTTTACAGATGTTGCTTTTAATGCATAAGTGGAAGGTGGTTTTATAGACTCTCTAATTCTTCAGGCTCCAAATTGCTTTAGAATGAGTTGCATATTAAAGTGCAGTACTCTCTTGGGATTGTTTGGATACTGCTGTGATCCAATTTTAGTTTCAATATAGGTCAGTATTCCACTGCCATCTATTTTTTTCCCTGATGCTCCTTTTCTATAACTGCCCCCAACCTCAAATAGTAGTTACTGTTAAGTAGTTAAGAGTGAGAGTGAAGCTTTCATAGGGCTGGTCTTTACTATGGGGAGATCAACAGCGATGCAATCAATTCAGCTAGGGGGTCAGTTTAGCAGGTCTAGTGAAGATGCACTAAATCGATGGCAGAGTGCTCTGCCATCGAAGAGTAAGGGAGGTCTACCGGAGTGCATCTCCCATTGACAGAGCGCAGTGAAGACACCGGGGTAAGTCGACCTAAGCTAAGTTACTCACATAGCTGGAGGAGCAGAACTTAGGTCAACTTATCCTGGTAGTGAAGACAAGCCCATAGACTGAAGCCTGAAGGGACTCCTGTGATTATCTAGTCTTACCTCCTGCATAATGCAGGCCAAAGAATTTCACCAAGCAGTTCTTCACCAGAAGTTATGGGTTTGATTCAAGCTAGAACATATCTTTATTTTTAGAAAGATGCTCCATTTGCTCCAATGGTTTTTTAAATGTTCACCTTATTTCTAGTCTGAATTTGTCTAGCTTCAGCTTCCAGGTATTAGATTTTGTTATGCACAAACGATCACAAACGTCACAGTAACAGTCATCCCTTTTTGCTCTACAGGGAAGTGAATCAGCTTGTATTAGATCCTCTTTTTATTCTTTCTTTTATAAGCTAGTCTTTCATGAATCTGACAGCTTTTTACCACAGCTTACAAAGCAGCACTCTAGTGCATGTGAAACTTAAACTCTGTGCACCAAAGCCATTTCCGTAATGGAACGGAAGAGTCTGTGGTTCAGCCTGTACCATGCATACAAAAATACCTAAAGAAAAACTGCATACTAAGAGAACTATGCTGTGAAAAGGCATGTATGCCATTTCATATCCCTGCTTGTTAATTTGTTCTAGTTTTTCTGGACTAAGCATCATAGGATGCTGAAAACCTTTTGGTTGACACTTAGGCTAAAAGCTAGCTAATCTTAATGTGCTCTCTCGCACTAAACTTGCTATTATGCTTTTGGTTGATGCCATATTTCCAAGATATTTTAAAAAACGATTATTGTTTCATTAGGCATTATTCAGACTTTATCCTGAATTCCTTCAAAATAGAGGTGGATGAAATCAATTCCCTAATACCATGGTAAGGGAACAACAGGGACATGGTTTAGGCCTGTTTATTTTCTTAGGTATGAGGACCTCCATCATAGCATCCCTAGCCTTCTAGTGATTTGGTTGGAATTCTTTTGGGGAAATGAATTTTCTAATCTTGTAGATAACAACGAAGCAAAAAAACTACTGGCAAATACCGACACACAAAGTAACTTTTGTTAGCTTAGAACTTATTAGTGAAGTTGAGATTTCAGTGCAAACTTAACCACAGTAGGGAACACAACCCAAAAGTCTTGAATGTGTGTCATTGTGAGACTGGACGTACAGAAGTGAAGGATAGTTTTCTAATTGCTTTGACCCAATTTTTAAAAATCTCTTTCAGAAAATGAAGACTGTCTGCATCATGTTGTTCATGAACGTTTAGGGGAGCTGCTTCGTGTCCTAAAGGCAGTGATAAGTAAACATCAGACTCTCAATTCAGTTGACATTCTTAGTGCTGCAGGAACAGTCATTGCAAAGGTGAAAGGTAAGGAAATATCACCTCTCAAATTCAGGAAAAATGGGGAACTAGTAATTTATAACACCCAGGGTCTGTTATTTCAGTGTATTAGCTTTGGAACAAATAAAACTTTATGATCTAGATTGCAGATATGCAAAAGGAAAATAGCCTTATACAAATTATTTTAAACTTCTGAGTAGTCCAGTACATTTTAAAGTCTGTCTCTTCCCCCACCACTCCCCTAAGTCAGCTGTATTATTAAATAAGCTTGCTCTTCCATTTTTAATAAAGGAAAAATTGAATTACAGTACTACAGGAAGCAAACTGTAATAATACCTAGTGCTTTGAAAGCTGTCTCTTTATATCAGTCTTTGTTTAACTGTACATGTATGTAATTAAGATTAACACTAGTATATTTGTCATTACATGAGATTTACCCTCCTGAATAGGCTTACTTTGATCTTCCAGCGAATGCCTCTTTAATATTATCAGCTTTCAATTGGTTCATAATATAAATGTGTAGAGAAGATATGAAATCATGTCCTGATTGAATAAACTTCCAGATCAGTAATACAAATCTGTAATGCTCGATAGGCCTTGTTTTTGTAGTCCCAAAATTGGAGGACAAAATGAATGTGCTAAAGTTGTCCATAAAGAACAGAATATCAGAGTTGTAGATGTTGGCACATGCTGCTCTGGGCACTTGCTGCTGCAGTTCTCCAGCTGGCTTCAGACCCAGCCCAGACAGGAAGAGACATCACCAGGGTGACCCGCATAATCATTCTAGCTCTCTCTGCACTGGCAGTGCTTTCTACTCTTAACCTTTGACAGGGGGGAGGGATAGCTCTGGTTTGAGCATTGGCCTGCTAAACCCAGGGTTGTGAGTTCAATCCTTGAGGGGGCCATTTAGGGATCTGGGGCAAAAATTGTGGGTTGGTCCTGCTTCAAGCAGGAGGTTGGACTAGATGATCTCCTGAGGTCCCTTCCAACTCTAACCTTCTATGATTCTATAATAACCTTCCAGCAGTCCCAGGTTTTGCAGGGCTGCCCACAAAAGCTCCTGTCCCATTTGAAGGGCGCGCTGGCTGGCCTCGGCTCCCCATTCTGGACATTGAGACCTGGCTCTGGCAAGCGGGGTAGCAGTGCCACTCAGATTTGAGCTGGCCCCCTGATGGGGGATGGCCAGTCCAAATTTGAGTTAGCAGCACTATGACTCCATGCACCAGGGTCCAGGGAGTGATGCCCAGAGTGGGAAGCTGAGCCCAGCCATCCATGAGGGACAGGAGTCACTGCTATGAGTAGTAGTGGCTTGTGTCCCTCACAGATGGCTGTGGGCAGGCTTGCTCTGCAACTTTTTCTCTCCCCACCCGCCAGGCTTGCCACCCACTGAGGGCAAGACTTGTTCCACTTTAGCCACTAGAAATCTTGGGAGGTATGCTTGGATACAACTTTCTGTGTAGTCCTAGGATTATCCTGTCGCCCAGGAAGTTACTGTGGAGCTAGCTAGGGCTGCTGTCACTAGGCCCTGCCTACATGACATGGAGAATGCTCTGAAGTGTGAGTAAAAATCCCACCTGCTTTTCTTCCTCTGTCAAGAGCCGTGCAGGGATTCTCTGTGCTGACATCTTGTGTTTCTTTATATAACTTTTTCCTTGCTCTAGGTATTTTCTCTTGTTCTCTACTTATCTTTTGTAGCGATGTCCAACATATTATTTCTTCCCCTCCCCTCTGGCATAGATATTGCTGCTATGTCAGTTAAGAATACTGTTCGGTTTATCTGTATCCTTCTCCTACATGGAGGTAATACTTCTTATGGTTATTTTCTTCTTGCCAAGTAGCTCCTCCTGCTTGTGCTTTAGAAGTACTGCATACACTAGAACCCCAGTCTTCTGTCTCTTCCTGGTGCAAGCAGAGTTTCCTGTAGGGCTCTCCCGGAAATGGAGGTTCCTGTGAAGTCATAACTCCACTGGTTCTGTACTTGCTGTCAGCACTGTCGGAGCAAATGACCTGAATTTCTAATATAAAAAAAAAACAAGCAGAAGAGTAAACTTTAAAAACACTCGTCTCATCCCCTGGCTCAAAACTTTTTTTTTTTTTTTTTTTTTGGTAATCATAGCATGAGTACAAACTCCATTTGACTTTCTTTGCAGGTCATCTTTAAAGCCCAGACTTAGTCCATGTAATTTGTTCACTCACACCAGAAATAGACTTGATAGCTAGTGTTCAGTTTAGTGCTAATTAACCAGAACATATGTTGTTAGTTCGTTTGGTTTTTGCAAAGTTTGAAACTAGATGGGCAGTTTTATCAGCATTTGAGAGTAATAGAGCGACTACACAATGTTTTTGTGAAACATAATTGTATATTGTGTAATGCTATATTTTTTTTTGGGTAAAAGTCATGTTTTAGGGGGAAATGGTGTCTAAAGTCAGATGTATGAAAACAGCTATACCCCTTTAAATACAATATATATAAATCTCACTGCCTCCTCACCCCACTGAGGAGGGCACTGACCACCTGCAGCAGCATCCTCCACCCTCGCACCACAACCCTAATTCCAACTTGGTCAAACCGAACTGTCATGCCTAACCTCTGCAAGCTGAGTGCAGGGTTGTTGACTTTCTTTCCATCCCTCCCACCCCAGTGGGGCTTCCCCTTATCACTGGGCTGGTGACCTACCTTCAACCTTCCTGTTTCCCACCATTTGAGAAACTCTGCTTTATTAAAATCACAGACAGAAAAGTCATGGTCAAACAGAAAAATTACAGTATCCATGATGTTTTTAGCCCCATGACAAACCAGCACCTTAGTAATGAGTATATGACAATATTACTATCAACATGCTTTAAATAAAAAGGGCATTGTATAACAGTGCAGTTGCATCATCCAGTCTTTTTTCAGCAAGTGAGCCCAGCTAGGTCCAATAGCATGGCTATAGCTTTTTATGTACACATGAAGTATTGGCATGCAGCCATAGCTCATTTAGAAAATTTAAGGTCAGGTCTATACTGTGAGCTTACATCAGTATAACTGTGTCATTCAAGGGTGTGGAAAATCCACACCCATGAGCGATGTGGTTATACTGATCTAACCCCTATGTAGACAGTGCTATGTTGATGGGAGAGCTTCTCCTGTCAACACTGCTATCGCCTCTCAGGGAGGTGGATTAACTATGCTGACAGGAAAAGCTCTCCCATTGGCATCATAGCATCTTTACTAAAATGCCGCTGCGGCACAGCTGCATCAGTGCATTGTATGTTAAGACAAGTGCTAAGTAGAGTCTTGCCTCATGGAATGAGAGACCTTTACACAGGGAAAATGTGTGTGGTGGACAGTGATTTTGCTGTTACAGTAAGTAACAGTCTTTCCCTTGAGCTGGAAAGGAACCAGAGTTCTAACATGTTTCTAGTTTGAATCACACTGCTTCAAGAGCTGTTTCAGAAGAGATTAGAAACCCAAGGTTCTGATTCTTTGGGGGGATTTAAAATTTAATAGAACCTTTTGCACATTTTGAGGGGATATGATTTGGTGACCTGATTAAATTCTAATGTGTAGCTACTTTCTTCCTAACTACTGTAAATTTCCATCTTCCTTTTAATAAAATACTGTATTCGTCACTTGCTGGCTATCAAAAGACTTCAGTGAAAAATGTTTTAATGTTAGCCTTAGTCATTCACTGTTCTCCTCATGTGCCTGGGGATTTAAATATGAGTTGTTATGTGAACGGTGCTCTTTCAAATAGTGCCTGCAATTTTATTCCTCCCTGTCCCCCTCCCTGAAGAATTTGCACTTGTATAAAAATGATCTCACTTCACCTAAAGTATAATATTTGCTGAATGCAAAGTCCCTTTGTCGTGCTCAGCTCTTTTGAGCCACTTTGCCAGATTGCTGGAGGGCTGAGGGACCTTCCTGAGACTGCCTTTCCCACCAGTGTTCCAGGACCCACTTTCTGCAACTCTGTTGTGAAGGGGAAAGAATCCATCCTATGCAAAAATTTGCTAGAAGTTAAAAGCATGAAAGTTATAGACTTTTACAGAAAGTACTTTAAACCCATATATTATCTTTCTTTATTATTTGCTTTCTATGGGTTAGGAATCACGCTGCAATACTCTCTAGCATAGATGTTATGCTCTGTGGAATGGCTCAAAACCACCTGCATCACTTACTTTTAAATTATGTAGGAATCTTCCACAAGAGTGGTATTAAGGTGGGTACTTATCCTGGGGCAGCTGGCACATCACTCCTCATGCCCTCCCCAGAGGCCAAGTGCAGAACTACAGTTGTCACTGCCTCAGTTTCTCCAATGAGACATGTATGTAGTGAAGTGTACCCCTTCAGTCTAATTTATCTATCCAAAGGCCAATCAGACATGCAGGCAAGCCTTCACCCCAGCATCCTTAGTGGGAGGCAGAGTTAATCTTAATCTCTTTGTCCCATCTAAATCCACTCATCTCCCTCATCCAGGCTCCTTATCATTAAGGTGCTCTCAACCCAGCCTCCTTCCCTCCCTAGAGGGACTCTTACCATCACCTGGGGAAGGATTCCTTCTCAGAGCTCAAATCACCGCAGTTCTTCTCCAGAGTGGCATGTAGTTCCTCTGTGATCCGGACAACCTGCTGCTGTTTAGTAAAGTCCTTCTCCTTAGGGACTTGGCTCTCTTAGTGTGCTCCCCTTTCAGAATCTCTCTGGTTTAGGAGTACCTTTCCTCGGTCCCCTTTACTGGTGAGCTCCCTAAATAACTTCCCTGAGAATTCCTTCTCAGCTGGAGTTTCCTTCCTGTCTTTTGGAACTCTGTCTGAAGTCTCATAACCCTTCATTACGCCGCATGGGTGTTCCTTAGCTAATTAATTGCTGCCCAGCCAAATAAGCAATTAACTACTTGCAGGTAGATCTGGGTTGGCTTGTTCTCCTTAGCAGAGCCTATCACAGGTAGACTTGGAGCCTGGCCCCCTCAGGAGCCAGCTGTTTTGTGACAGGCATGTTTACAGCGTGTATGCTTTGTGTGCAGCATGTGCTTTGTGCCAGTTGTTGAAGCAGAAGGTGATTTTATAGGAAGTAGGCACCTATCTTAATCTGAGCTCTCAACCACAGGAGTCTTTGCGCAGCTTTTCAGTGGTCATGAAGTAGACTGACTCTCCTCTCCCAGATCCCAACTTCTTAATTCCTTGCTGTGTGTCACCACCAGACTCCAACTCCATGGATGCTCTAATCTAAACTAGTTTGGGAAGTTGAGGATGAGAGTTCTAAAACAATGTCAAGAGAAGCTGATACAGACATGGTCAGAAAAGCAGAGTAGGGCAGGCCATTGACACTGCAACTGTAGGAGTGGATCCTTTCACTTGTTGAGCCATTTTCACTCTTGAGCCATTTTCCCAAACAGACTGCAGAGGACCAGGCACCTGGGAAGTGCCTTCAGTGCCGAAGCCCTTTTTATGAAGAATTTTCCCACTTGGGATACAATTTAAAAGTACATAAGCAATCCTGAATTTAAGCCTCTGATCGAACAATGCAACGCATAGAACTGGTCAAATATTTCCAATTTGCCTACCCCGTTGAGATAATTGGACAACTTACAAACATGTCCTCTCTCTCTGCTCCTAGTTAGTCTGATGCAAACAAGTTATAAATTTGGAGCCAAATTCACTGCACTGACTGCTGTGGAGATGTGCTTTCTTATGCCATCAGTGAATTTGAGCCTTCGTTCTTCATACCAGCTTTTTAAAAAAAAAAAACAAAAAAAAAACCTCTTATTGCAAAGTTCTGGTGAGAGTTTCATTTGTAGCTGATGTCTAGAACGGCATGGATTGCAGCTGTTGCACAGCCAGTGTATGTTTGCTAATACACATGGCAGAGAGATACAGCAAGGTGTTAGGGGCTGGGGGATTATTAGTAGAATTCGAAAGACAAAATCAGCCCTAAAATGGTGTTAGGGAATTGTTCACAATTGAATAATTTAAGATTAATAACAAAAGAATAAGCTCTAGCAGCAACTTCTGCTCTTTTTAAACAGGACGCTTTGTCTCAGTTAAATCGTGTTGTTAATAGAAATATGTCAGCATCTCAACGAATTCAATATATGAATATGGAAGTTCAGTTTACTTTTAGTTAAGTGGTTTTTCCTGTGTCAGTCAATATACCAAGATAAAAACTGCCACGATTAACTGCAATATAAGATTAGACCTTCCAATAGCTACAATGTGCTTTTGCCCTAATGATCTCTAGCAAATGATATTGCAACAATGTTCCATACACATTTGTCCTTAAACATTTATGAAAAATTTTATATTCCTAAAATGCACTTAGTGATGCCTCTAAAGGCAGATGTACAGCATGCAGTGAGCATGTGGTGTATTAAGAAACAAAGTAAAGAGAGCTCAAATAAGCCAATACTCACGCATCCATCCTAAATCAAAAGCTTAGGAAAAAAGTTGTTTTCCATCAGCTGCTAAAAGTAACAAACTGGCAGTGGGAAACAGCTATGCTGGGAAATGCCATCATGATGACATAAGCATGATATGTCTCTCCTATTCCTATACAATTGTCAGCTGGTCACAATTAAACCTAGTGTTCCCTAATTAACTAAGGCAGGTGCAGACAAGTCCTCTTTTTAGATCAGCTAGGAAGCAAATTCCAGTGTTGAGGGCACTCTTAGAAAATGCCCAGTCCTAGCGCTGAATCTACAAACAGTTGGCTTGAAAATCACATACAATTGCCACTCCTGCTCAGAAGTAAATAGGAAGCTGGTGCCAGAAGATTAGGTCTAAAAGGCTCCTTATGGCTATTACCACCAAGCAGACCAGCAACCACATTGTACATGCGCTAATAGCTTTAGCAGGGGTGGGCAAACTACGGCCCGGAGGCCACATCAGGCCCTTCAGATGTTTTAATCTGGCCCTTGAGCTCCTGCTAGGAAGAAGGGTCACGGGCTTGCCCCGCTCCACGTGTGTCGTGGTTCCTGGAAGCAGCGGTATGTCCCCACTCCAGCTCCTATTCATAGGGGCAGCTCGGGGGGCTCCGCATGCTTCCCCCGCCAATGGGTTCCCGGCCAATGGGAGTGGCAGGGATGGCTGCCTGGTCGCACCTCCACATAGGAGCCAGAGTGGGGACATGCTGCTGCTTCCGGGAGCTGCTTGAGGTAAGCGCTGCCCAGATCCTGCACCCCGACCTCCTCCCGCATCCCAACCCCTTGCCCCAGCCCTGATCCCCCTCCTGCCCTCCGAACCCTTTGGTCCTAGCCTGGAGCACTCTCCTGCACCCTCATCCCCAGCTCCACCCCAGAGTCTGCACCCCCAGCCAGAGCCCTCACCCTGTCCTGCACCAACCCCCAATTTTGTGAGCATTCATGGCGCACCATACAATTTCCATACCCAGATGTGGCCCTCAGGCCAAAAAGTTTGCCCACCCCTGAGCTATAGCTTCTGAGTGGTCTTCAAGTGTAGCCAAAGGTAGAGTGTAGAGTGTTGTTGCATCTCTTCTGCTTTAATGTATGACTTGATTGCATTTTTTTTCACTGACTTCAAGAAAGTATGAATTTGCAGAATGGGGGTTTTAGGCAAGCATAAATTGTAGCCAAGAATCAATTATGGACACAAACTCTATCATTTTACTACCTATGAAAGGAATGGTGACTATAAGCTAGTATTTGGAATTCATGGCATTTTGATGTTTGTTTTGTCAATAAAGTCCTACATTCAGAGCAGAGATTAAACTGAAAGTTCATTGAACAGAAGAACTACAGCTACAAGGCTTCAAGTAATTGGAAAAAAAATATTTTACCTTTAGAATGCTATTATTTAAAGACCTTGGAATACAAAAGCCAGTGTGCCCCCTGAGTCATCCAGTTAAGAAGATAAAACAAAATTGTGCGAACTTGTTGTATAGATAAGTAACTGAATCATTTGGCAACAGAGGGAGGCTAGAACTGTAGGCATCTTGTTGAGAAAAAGGAGTAGTAGCATTGTTAGGGCTGTTCAATTGAGTATGGTAGAATTAGCCTTTGCAGAGAAGAATATCACACATAAGGTTTGTCAGTATAGCTATACCAGGAAACCCTCCTAGCGTGGACACAGACTGGCAAAAGGACTGTTGCTGGTATAACTGTGTCTGCATTAATAGCTATGGATGGCAAGATCCTTATCGGCAAAAAAATCACAACCTAACTGACATAGCTATACTCACAAAACTTTTAAGTGGAGACCATAGTTTGACTATCTCCTCAGTCAAAAGAGCAGATTCAAAGTCTCTCTTGGCTTTAGAGAAGCATGGGTAACTATCTCCAGGAATATCTCTGGAATTCTTATTTCTAAAAATATTCATAATCATAGTGTTCCAAACAGTCTGTTTTGTGTTAGGCATTTTATTTGGATTAAGCTTCTGGTTTCTTTGGCTTTGAAGAGATAAAATCTGAAATCTGTTTTAAAATGTCCTGATTGTTAGTCAAGCTGACTGTTAGTACATATCCCTCTTGTTCCTTTAAGAATACAGTTCACCTTTAATATATTACACGTATTGCCTTTCAGGCACTAGATGGCAGGTATGTTATCTTTATAGTGTGACTTAAAAAAATTAACATTTTCCTTTGCAAATGCTATTAAGTTGCATGCTCACTTTGAAACTTGCACCACTATAGATAGATGCCATTTCCAGACAGGGAAATATTACTACAGTCCATTGTTGTCAGTAGCTATTGTGTGCAGTCAGGATGTCCTGGGGAAAGAGTGTGCATGTTTAAAGTTGATGTTAAGTACATCAGCAATGCACTAGTAAGAGACATGAAGAAAGCTTCTATATCCAACTTTATTGGTAGGATTTTTTGGCAATCTTATTAGATGAGAGGTGGGAGTCCTGAAACTTCTTTTGTCGTATAATTTTTGTTACCCCACTTAATGTGATGGATTCTAAAAGGGAAAGTTTTTTCCATCACTGAAAATGAAGGCCTAACAAGACGAGCATGAGTTTTCCTGGAACAGAAAAGTTGATTCTTAGTGCAGACAGCCTTTTTTTAGGGTGAGGTTGTATGTTAAATGTTTCACTAATACAGTGAGAGAAGCACTGCTTCTCTGAAGATATTTTGGTTGAGGATTTATTAAATATTTTCATGGTAAGTCCTTTGTGTTTGATAAGTTGATATATTTTATGATTTTTCAAATAGGCAGGATTTTGTGCTTGCATTTTAATGTTTTTTTTCCAATCATGGATGGATGGTAATTCATAAATCCTTTAGTTAAATGTTGTTGCTTAATGATTAAGTTTGGAAGACTTTATTTATAGACTTTTATTATTTCTGCAAAGTTGAGGGTTTTCAAAATGTTTTCTTCTGTTGATTTTTACAAATCCACTCATAACCTGTAATCTAATATGTTTGCTCTGTGGAACTTTATAGCGTGTATTTCTTTTTCTTCAGAAGTACCAGAGGCGTTGTTTTTCATGTTAATCACACAATATAACATGGAAAGGGAGAGAGAAACCTTGATCTTAACAGGGAACAATGACTACAGTAGTAACTGCTGGTATTTTTGTCATGTGACTACTATTAAACTATTGTTGCCATTTCATTACAGTATGTTCTTCATATGCCAAAGAATTGTTATACAGCACAGGACTGCTTAATGTCAGGCTAGCTTCTTCGAAAACCACTTTTAAAAATGTTTTTGGCAAATCAGTTGGCATGCTGAGTACATGCAAGGAGGGAGGAATGAATTTGTGTTAATTCACTAGTGAAAACATTTCCTTTCACAAAGGAAGTCTGAGAATACCTGATTTACTTACTGTATGTTCTTTGTTTTGGTGACCCATTAGGGTTTAAGCATCTGGCAGGAAGCCTTAATGTAGTTTAGGCTGAAGCCTTAAAAAGCATAAGCTTATTAAGAAATTTCTGTACAATGAATTAAATTTTCACTTAATGTTGGAGTTACTGATTCTAGAAATACATACAGCTAGTTTATTTCCATATTTAAATTTTTGTATGTTTGAAGCGCTACAAATACAAATAGGTTGAATTATTTGTGTTGGGTTAATATGGTCATGAATGTTGCAAAAGGTGGGGGTGCGGTGTGTGTGTAAACTTTATGGCATCTGGGTAAACCAGAATTTCACATTGCCCAATTAAGCCTTCAGGAATTGATATTAATCTAAATTCTATTGGCTTGGGCAAATCACTAAGATTGTCTACCCGAGGTCCACCCCGGGTTCAGGGGAGAGTATTTTGGAGAGAAACAGAAAACTTCTCTTTGCATCCTTGCTGGGGGTTTAATTTGGGAGTAGGATAGAAAAAATCCTGCTTTTCCCCCTCGTCTATCTGCCACCGCTTGCTTTTGATTACGCCTGTAAGAAGTTCACTTCTACCCCCAGGGTATTGACACAAGCTACCAAAATAAATCATTTTTCCCTTTTCATTATTGTTTGTGTTACAGTAGCACCTTGAGGCCCTAGTCAGGGTCAGTTGCTCCAATACTACAGTGTTAAACACTAAGATAGTGTGACGAGCGACCCTACCCTTTTCCTATTTTGAAATCACATGTGATGGTGGTAGAGAGATTTTTCTCTCAACTCTCCACTGCCTCCAACTTGCATAGTGGAACAGAACAACTGTTACTAAGCTGGGTCACCAGATTACAGGGCTAATAGTGAATGAAGGTTTCTGCCAAGGAAACAACGTATGGTATTTCCCTGGACATCTAATCGTTTTCAGATATGAAATAGGAATATATTTGTATGGAGCCCTTTTGTTTTGGTAAACTGTGTTTGGACTTACTTGAGCAGCCTGGAAGATAGGCAGTTTCCTATATCAATATTTAAATCATTTATGTGTGTTCCCACTGCCTTGTAGGTGACTGAATCATTCCTGTGAGTGGCCATCCTTCCTCCTTTGCTCCCGCTTCCTCTCTCCTCCCCCTCCCCCAAGGAGCTTCCACACAGACCTTAACTGTGAATAGGGAAATGTAGGGAATTGAAAGGTGGTAACCTTATTCCCAGTTTGGAAGTTTTTTGGGTTATTGTGCTTGTCTGTTTGCCCTGAACCTGAGTTACATTTATTAGTTTGCTCCTAAATAATGTTTGATAAACAATTCTAGAAATATACTCTCATGAAGTATAGGGTTACCTTTCTCTATAGATGATTTCTACAAGATTGTTGTGTGAATCTTTCTGTATGCTTTGCAAACATGAACAATTTCTTTTTTCTTTGGATTCTGTTTGTTTCCGAAGCTGTGAACTTCAAAGAAGTGAATGAAGAAAACAAGAGAGAACTCTTCAGTGAAATATTTTCATCTATTGACACACTGGCATTCACCTTTGGAAACGTGTAAGTGGTATAGGTTGGAATTTAAAAGGAATAATGCTGAACAGAATTAATACAGACGAATAGTAAATATTCATTTGTCTTCTGGATACAGTTTGGTTGAGACATGAACTTAAGTAAACTACACCTTGAGCAGTCTTGGGATTTTGTTGCTCTTGTAGATAGTTTAAAAACTTGATAGTTTGACTATGCTAAAATAAAATAGATTATTTTTGAGCATACTGTTTTGCAGAGCTTTTAAAAAAATAGGTGGATTCTTTAATATGCACCTAACTTTCTGTTTGGAGTGACTTGTAGAAATTCTGCTCAGAAGTAACAAACAAATGAAACAGTTTTTTTCTGTTTTCATGGCAGTGTTTCAGACTTCCTTATGGGAGATGTAGACAATGGTTCATCACTGGGACTTCCTGTATCTCGTAGAAGTCGGGTAGGCTGAACACATTCTTTTGGGAGTGTGGAATAATGTTTGTAAAGGAAATTTGCAGTCTCCATCTTATTTTGAATATCCTTGTTTCTGGATTAATTTGTTTATGATTTTCTGAATGATTAAACCAGCTAAAATGTAAATGCCATTTTATAGTGTCATTAAGGCTTCCTTGTATAAAATATTTTCATGTTCTTAATACCAGTGATGTTTCACTTTTGCCAGTCTTGTTTAGATTATTTCACGTTTAAAATAAGTTTATCCAACAGAACAATTACATTGTTTGATTCCAGTAAAGTGTGTGTTTTTTTAAAAGTTGGTTCTGTTTGTTAAAAGTAAGCATTTTGGGCCTAGAAACAGAGCACAAGTTTAATGATCCATGAATAAATATATAAAATGTAGTATATTATCAGTGCTGTCCAGGCTGGAAAAAAATAAAAACTTGGTAAGCCATGCCCGGTGTATATTGTATACAAGAAAATATAGTTAAGAATCAGTGCATATGATGATCCAAACTGTTAGAGTATCAAGAACGAAAGCTCAAATGTAAGTGCATTATTTTAGGCGCGGTCTATGCTACTAGAAAACATCTTTAAAATATAGTTCTGTAGCATTGTTATGGTCAAGTCTTGTTATGTTAAGTTTTCTTGTCTGTACTGTAAAAAAAAAAAAAAAAAGGGGGGGGAGGCGTTTAACTTTTAGAGATCTATGGTTATAGCAAGGCTAATACACTGTTCTCCATGGCCTTGTCTACACTAGGGAAAGTGGGGTTTGTTTAATTTCAGAAGCCTTCATGTAGACAGGCTTCCAGCAACTGTAACAGTTTTCAGCATTATGCAGTATAGACTTGTTCCCAACAGAGTTAGATAAGGCAGCCAGTGGGCCATCTACATAAAGGGGCTCCCAAAGTTAACACTTGTTCAGCTGCAACAGTGGGGAAAATTTTTCAAAAATGTTGCTACTGTTTAATCAGGGACTTAGATGTGTGTTAATTACTTTTGAACGCAGAATTATTACTTATTTTTCTGTCCATGCAGGCAAGGAAAGTACTTATATAACATACTTTGGCCTCGACAAATGTGCTTAACCATGGTTTCTTTGGAAGTGCAGAGAGCATCCTAAAGAGTAAATCATGAATGTCATGTAGCTAAATGATTAGGAGAATGAGAAAATATGAAGTTGGGATGAAAAGACAGTCAAAACCAAACAATAATGGAACTGATGAAGAAATTTTGAAATAATTTAGAAAGCAGATTTCACCTGCCATAAAACTAACTGGCAAACAAGCCCCCTTGGAATCTTAGGAAATCCATGAAGAACTTTCAGTGGTTTCTGCTTGGAAGCTGAATGGACAGTCCGAGGTAGTGTAAGTTAGTGTATTCCTGTCTGCAAAACTGTTAACAAAACTAGTGCTACCAAAACCTGAACCAGGAAGTTACCAGAACTGAAACAGGCTATGGTTGATTTTAATCTCCATTTGAAAAGTTAGAAAAATCAGGAAGAAAAATTGTCTAAACAAGTAAACATATTTGATAGATAAACTTATTTTCAAACTCTTGTTGCAAATTAAATTCTAGAAGTGCTTGTGTTTCTTCAGTTACTCATGTGATGCTTAAAGTTTAGCTTAGTTTCTAGAATGGGTTAATTTTTATGATGATTGAAAAAGATAAAGGGGAGAATGTCTTAAACCTGGAGGTGATCGGGAGTCTTAGACCAAGTACCCATAATTTGTGTAGCTCTTATTTAATTTTGTGTATCTTAATAGATAAAGTTGTAGAGAGTAAGGGACCTGCTAAGAAGTTTGCCTTGGGCAGAATCTTAAAAAAAGGGAGACTACTGAAGAATAACATAAAGTGTAGAGCAAAAAGTCCAATCCCACAAACCCTTAATTATACAAGCCTCATTAAGATCATTTGCTTCGTCAGCGGGTCAGATCATAGCAGTAATGGATTCTGTAATGAGACCAGTGGATGAAAAATGTGGAAATTACTTGAACGTTTTTATTAAAGGTCTTGTAAGAGGAAAAAGGGGACTTTTAAGGAATGGGGAAGTTGCAGGATAAGAGTAAATCTGTGGGAATAAAATGAGTCCTATAGAGACAAAAATGCAGAAATTGGTTAAGAGAGCCAAAGACGGCACACTTCTAAATGTCAGGGCAAGAAGAAAACCAGGGAGGAAGTGAAACTGCACCAAGATGACTATGGGACTCTAATTTATCATATCTGTTCATAATGGTCACCAGGTTTCACCACTATTTCAAGGCCCCCCCCCTTTTTTTTAATCCTTTTCTTTCCTTATGGGAGAGAGGATGATTAGATGGAGCAGCTGGAGAAGCTTGATTTGTTGGACATGCACCCTAAATTATGGTTGTGTATACAAGTGCATGTGATCCAGGTCATTGTATGCGTGCATATTTAAAAATAACACTTTGCCGCAGTCCGTAATATAAAGAACAGAGTTGGGAAGAAACATAGGAATTATTTGTCACAGATGGTTAAACTAACATGGACATATCAATCAAATCCCTCTTGTCTGAAACTTTATCTGATGTGACTAAAAATAACACCCGTAGCTGAAAAAGATTAGAGTAGAAAACTTTGCTGCCAAATACACCAATATACACTTTGTGTAGAGTGATTTTTGTTGTTTTCCATATAGCGACAGGCAGTTCCATGCAAATTGAGGCAAAACAGGGGAGCAAAACATAGGTTTTTAAACAGAAAATAGGATTGAAAAACCGTATGATTTGGCAGAGGAACTAAGAGGCAAGTCTACTACCTTTACTACTCTTAACAAGTGAATGAGTAACAAAGGATAAGGAAAAATTCCTCAGAATAGTTGAAATGAGCAAAAGGATCTCCCTTGAGCTTAGAAGAGAAGTTCTTTATTGAGTGGGGAGGGCAGAAGTGGGAAGAGAGGACAGTCTACCTGACAGAGGTTAGTTGAGAAATGAGTCTACCTACGGCAGTTGGCAAGGCTCCATCACTAGATGTACTAGGAATATGGTGAAAGAACTTTGGCACTTGGAGTGGAATAGCTGAGGGTCTGGACCAGGATGATCTGGTGCCTAGAGGTCCATTCCAGATGAAAATGTAATCACAACTTCTATTTCATAAAGGTGTCCCTTCACTGATGCAAGGCAAACTTTTTACATTTGTGCCTTCATCCATCTCCAGAGGCTGTGTGCCACTTATAAGCTACTTGAAGACCCTGCCAGTCCAAAGTCTGAAGGAAATCAGAGAAATGTATAGAGATCCTGAGTGGCAGTGGATCACTACGTGTCTTTGACTTGATCCAAATTCTGCATTCCTTTGCCTTTTTGCTTGCAAGACCTTCTTGGTTGGAAGCTTTGGATAGATTTCTCCTATTGCACTGAGAATATCTTTCTTCCTGCCCCTCTACAAAAAACCCTACTTAAGTAGAAGGGTATGTAGTGACTTCACTCTGTTATGGGACTGGGGGCTCTCTAGTCTACAGTAACCGTTAGAAGATTGCCTGTGTAATTTCTAATTCCCTCTCGATGTTTGAAGTCAGATATACATCTTACATATTATGGGTTGGAAGAGGCTGGATGAATGAGCAGTGATTTAGTAGACTTTACCATGGTCAGTTGCGCTGAGATAAAAGTGCCATATAAAAAGCTTGATGGTGATATTACTATTGGTATCTTATAATACAGTGGTTGTCAACCAGGGGTCTGGGGGCCCCTGGAAGGCTGTGAGCAGGTTTCAGGGGGTCCACCAAGCAGGACCAGCATTAGACTCACTGGGACCCAGGGCAGAAAGCCGAAGCTGCACTGCATGGGGCTGAAGCCTGGGTCCTGAGCCCCACTACCCAGGGCTGAAGCCAACTCCTGAGCAAAGTAGCTTCGTGGGGGCTCCTGTGGCATGGGGCCCCAGGCAGTTGCCCTGCTTGCTACCCACTCATGCTAGCCCTGGCTTTTATATACAGAAAAACAGTTGTGACACGGGTGGGCCATGGAGTTTTTATAGCATGTTGGGGGGACCTCAGAAAGAAAAAGGTTGAGAACCTCTGTTATAATATGTTTAACCTTAAGTCTGTGTCCAGTGTCAAATCCACCACAGTTGGTTTTATTCAAATCTGTTCTCTTAAACACTCAGAGTAAGTTGCAGTTACATTTGTGTCTTCTATATTCTATATTATACTCTCCATGAAACTGCTGCCTGAATTTGTTTGGATTAATTTAGTCATTTACAAAACTAACGTAGACAGGGGTAAATGAAGTATTGGAGGAAATTTCCTGGGCGGAGTAAAGAGAACTTCTTAGATAGAGCAGAAACCTTTCTGATAATGATGAGCATTAAGCATATTAATTGGATGAAATTCTATCTGGTTCTTTTGATTTTTCATAACGCTTCTTTGGGAAGTCTATATACTTAGCCTTAATGTACATAATGAATACTGGTGAGCAGGTGGGGGAAAAGTTTATCATAGTTCTGTCCCTTTCCTGATTCTTGTCCAGAACTCCATTGATTTGCTGAAAGGTGTGTGTCTGTGCGTAGGGTAGGATGTGCGGATTCAGTAAATGTCAACTGCTTTGTTAAACAATGAGAAGACTACTGCTCAAAAATGTTTAAAAGACAAGTAAAAATTCCCTAGCATTTAAACTGTTTCAGGAGTTTAAAAGTTCTTAAGCATGAATAGTTAGCAGCCCAGCTCTGTTTCTTGCTGTGTCAGTGATAAATTATGAAACATTAAAGGCAGGTAGCTCCTCTTGTTTTGTTAGTATGCTTTCAGTCCTTGGTTTGACTATTCTGCTCTAACACACTTTATTTTATTACCTGCAAGTCTTTTGAAAACCTTTCTGTGGAGTCTGTGGGATCACTACATGAACGGGAAGATGTTCAAGATACAGGTAGATGTTTTTACATGAATGAGCATCTTTCTTTATTTGTACATTCTGTCTTGCATATGTTCATATCTGTGAACTATTCTCTAAATAAACTCGATACTTCAGGGGTTTTTTAATCGGGCATATTAAGATTAAGACTAAAAATTAATTCAGGAATCTAAATTTTGAGAGAGAATCCATATTTGTGCTTATTAACTTTTTGGAAAAAATGGATTAGCACTGAGCCACATTTGTGTGTAATTGCGACTAGTGTGTTTTTGGTTATCCTTTTTTTTTTTTTTTTAAGAAAGTTATACTGACCATACAGCTAGGCAAGATAAAATACCGTGACCCTTTAATTTGTTCTAAAACCCCTGTCAGTCCTATTTAGAGTCAACTAGCATTAAAAAACTACTCTAGATCAGAGCTGCTTTAGTGTTCACAGTTGGCTTATACTGGCTTCGCTGTCAGTGTGTGGTCATGGCTAAAATTCACTTCTTTGCATTTGACATTTTATTTTCAGGACATCTTCGGGCTGAAGAGGTCGATAGCATGCTCCTAAGAAATGACAGTGGAATTGAGTCGGCCCTGTCTTATGCTAAAGCTTGGTCAAAATATGCCAAGGATGTAGTCGCATGGATTGAAAGAAAACTTAGCCTGGGTGAGTGGCTCTTTCTGGCATGTAATCAGCTTTGTCATGGTGGAATTAAATCTGGTGTCAGGCTTGTGCTGCGGGCTGTCAGTAATCTGATTTCTAAATTAGGAGCTGTTTCACTGAAGTGAATAGAACTGTTACCCATTTCCTGCGATTGAAAGATTGTAACAAAATGAAGATGGTGTGTCTGCCCTTTTTTGTTAAAATAAGAATGCAAACAAAGTTTCATGTTGCTGATACTATTAACTTTTATTGTGTGAAATCCAATTTTTCCCCCCACAGAAGTGGAATGTGCTAAAAACTTAGCAAAAATGGCTGAAACGGTTAAAGCTATTGTTGGACCCCAGGTGAGTGTTCCATTAATTCCATTTTTTTAAAAACTTCTCTTAAGTTTTAAAAAATTAAATAAATACCAAATGGGATATTTAGGCTGGTATCCAACTTCAAAATTAAAATAAATTCCTTGCTCTTGGAAGTCCCAGTTCTGGGCACTGAAGAGTTAATTTTTGTATAAGTGAATACACAGGAGATTATGTGGCAAATTATCAGCTCAACCCTTCTGAATCTGATTTGACTGTGTGTGGAAATGTTGATGACCAAACATATCTATTGGAAGTATAGAGCGGTCTTTATGTAATTAACTTCAGTAAAAGTTCCTTACATTCCTTACAAAAGCTACCTTGCATCATGCTTCTGTTTTGTGTGGTGCTTTTCGGTGTGCTTAATAACCACAAAATTTAGACTTGTTTGAACCTTCTCTTTTTAAGTATTCTCTTAATGGAAGTGAAATTGTTAGAGAAAAATTATAACAATAACCTTCATGTTACAGCTTTCATTCTGGGTTTCACACATGCAAAAACCTGAGGATCTAGTTCAATTCTAAGAGGATCTGGAATGACTACATCCTCCTCTTCTACCCTGCAATGTTACTAGTTTCTTTTGTGTTTTAATCCTAGGATTACATGCCATTCCAATCCATATTCATAAATGCGTTTCAAAATGATATTGAGAATAGTCAGCTTTGGCAAAAAACAGCAGCTGCTCTCCAGACTAACAAATTTGTGCAGGTAAAATTTTATTTCTCGTGTAACTGTTACAATGCATAGCAGCATAGTTTCTAACAAAATATGACTTCATTATTATAGCTTATAAATTTTTTCTGATCTAGCCTCTCGTAGGAAGAAAAAATGAGTTGGATAAACAAAGGAAAGAGATCAAGGAACTTTGGCAGCGAGAACAGAAGAAAATGGTTGGTATTTCTGTGTACTGAACACTGAGTATCCAACATTTTCAAAAGTTGTTCAATATACAGGCCAGAAATTACAAACTTGAGTGCCTAAAGTTAGACAGCTAAACCAATATTAAGCCACCCACAGCTTTCATTGGCTGCAGTTCATAACCCATAGGGTTATGCTGTAGGGTGTAGGCTCCTCAAATGTTGCTTGTAGTCAGCACTGTAAAATGGAGGCATTTACATAGCAGCTTCTTTTCCAGTTGCATAATTACATTGTTTGATGCAAAGAGATTTTCATTTCTTTTGCACTGTATATTGTATAGCAAGAACTAGAAGCTACGCTAAGAAAAGCAAAGCTACTGTACCTGCAGCGTCAAGAGGAGTATGAGAAGGCAAAATCCTCCACCAGTCGTGCTGAGGAAGAACATCTGAGTTCAAGCAGCAGTCTTGTGAAAGATGTCAGCAAACAGTTGGAGAAAAAGCGAAAGCTAGAAGAGGAGGCTCTTCAGAAAGTAAGAGCTCTATTTGCTTATTCCAAAAGTGTTTTTTGCAATGACAGTGTTCTTGGGTTTTGCCTGTGCTTGGACAATGAGAGGGAAGTAAGCCCATGTTTTGCTTGTAATTTACCGTAATCCATGCTTTTTTAGATATTAATTTTTTTTATAGGAACCCTCAGTTACAAGCTTGCTGATCCATTTTTATTTTTCTTAGCTTATTTCTGGCACCAAAGCTCTGTGGTCCACCAGTTGCCTATATTTTGCAGTATTTTTTTTTTTTATTATTATTTTTATTTTAGGCTGAAGAGGCCTGTGAACACTACAAAGCCAGCATGGCAGAAGTTGAAGAAAAGCGAAATGATCTGGAAAGCTTCAAAAGTGATACCTTAACACAGCTTCGGGAACTTGTTTTTCAGTGTGATCTTACCCTTAAAGCTGTAAGGAGACCCTTTAAAAAACTACTTTTAAACTCAAAAAGAAAGTCAGGCTTTAGAAAATAACCTTTAAATAGCTGTTCATGGGAGTAGGGTGTTGATACACTTACCTAAGGGGTAACAGAGTAAAAGAATAGCAGCTTACAGTGCTGACTACTTAAAAATAATGTGTTTTTTCGTGGTAGTGGCATCCCATTGAAAATAATAGAAAGGTCCCATAAACTACTGCCTTGCAAGAATTTTAAATGTAGATGGGATTTTTGTAAACTTCTATATGAACACCACTGATCATTGCAGAGCACCTTTGCCCTGGGTTTACTTTGTGCCTGTTACTCATGAGTACAGCTTTTGTTCCAATTATGTTTTCGTTTGAGGGTTAGAAAAGACATTTCCATGTTCAAGAGTACAAAATGAAAGCTAGTACCTTAACACAAGTACATTTCTGAACCCATTAACACTGATGTGCTTGAAGCTGCCATTAATTCAGTTTTGATTGGCTACAATATATGAAATTCAATAGGCCTGCATAAGCAAAAAGGAGATTGTATTTAGAAATGCTGCTTCCATAAGGCTAGAAGCTGTCATGTTAATATAATCAGTCAGGTACTAGTTTGAGGACGGATGAAGGAGGGAGAGAAGCTAAGCCCCATTCCTTTGGTCTTTTAGATGACTAATCTACTATGCAGACTAACTCGCTATTTTAAACTTTGTTAGAAAAGACAAAATACAGAGGAGGAGAAGGAGATATGTCAGTTCCCAATGAGGACAACAGCTTTGCTACATAGTATTTATATACTTACCCATGGGACCCAGATCTGTTCACATTGTGAAACTCAGCTGTATGGGGTTCCCTCCTTGCTAGTGCAAAGCAGCAATGGTGGTGGAGCCACGGGTATATGAATCTACAAAGCAAGAATCCATCCCCTCTGGAGGAGGGTGGAAGTGCAGCAGTGATTACCGTAACCCTGAGGCTGCAGTAGCAGACATGAGGGGTGGCTCTGCTCCTATTTCCTGGCCTGTGAGGAGAGGATTCCTTCTTTGATCCCTCTGCAGACCTCCTCAGCCAATATCCTTTTAAATTAGTCTGCATCCTGGGGAAAATCTTGTCATCTGTTACCTTAAAATATAGGATATAGGCCAACTTGGGTTTGGAACTCCCAATCTTTCACTCTGATAGAGGCTATTGTCCTGTTGATGGGAGGAACAGAAAGCTCTGCTGGTCACACCAATCCAAATGGAGAGACACTGGTGCTGTGTTCAGCAGCTGGAGGTGGGATAGATGTACAGGGAAGGTGGATTGGGACATTGAGGGTAAAGAGGGTACAACTAGTGCTTGGAAACCTGGGGAACGTAAGAAAGACCATACTGGGTCAGAAGAACAGTCTGTCTATCCCAGTACCCTGCCTTTCGACAGTGACAAGTGCCAGATACTTCAGAAGGAATGAATAGGGAAATTATCAAATGATCCTCACCTGTTGTCCAGTCCCAGCTTCTGGCAGTCAGGGGTGTAGGGACACCCAGAGCATGGGTTTTCTCTGACTAGTCCAGTATTAGAAAATATTTATAATGATAGAGTTGGCAAGCTTGTTTGAGTCCTCGATAAAGTGGGTTAATAATTTTTTTCCCCTAATAAAAGTTAACTTAGGGGCGGATTACATATAAACTGTCTCGTAAATGTTTTTAAATGCCCCAAACTTTATTTTAATCTTTATTTCATAACAGGCAACAGTTAACCTGTTCCAAATGCAGCATGCACAGGTTGTATCTCTTCCAGTTAACTGTCAGACGCTCTGTGAGAACGCCAAGCTCTATGACCCAGGACAGCAGTATTCGGAGTTTGTGAAAAGCTTGCCGAAAGAAGACATTCCTGTTGAATCAGGTTCTTTTGAAATTCAGAGTTCCCAGGTCGATGGGTGAGAGCTAATATTAATGACACTTGTTTACTTGAAATTAAATGTGAGGAAAATGTTTACAGAAGGATGCACCTAGCAGTGAAACAAAATTCATTCAAGAGTATAATAGAACTTGCCATTTTACCATGAGTTGTGACTTACACCCGTCTGAATTATCCAGTAACTACGTTAAATTAGTACGTCAATGCTATAACTAAAATCCCCAGCCGAGTGTTGTATTTTCCCCTTTATTTATACTAGGACTAGAGAGAACATAAATAAATTGTTTTGATTCAATCACTAGAATCAACTTGCTAATGCCTAGGTGTAGCTATTTGGTAATATGAAAGAGCTTGATCTTGAACTGTTTGTGTAGTTTGTAAGACATGCTGTAACAGGAGTGAACGTGAGTTTAGTGAAGCAACCTTGGAAGGTGGAAGTGAGAGAAGGTATCAGAAGTACATGGGTTGTGCAGCTTTTGCTGACACCCACATCCTCATGGCTGTCTATTGTCTTAGGTTTTCAAGCATTTTGTTGCATGGAGTATTTCTGGGGTACAGTAGATTCTGCTTATTAGCAACCTCTCGGTTCCCAGCAAAAAGTTGCCATTATCTGGAAATAGCTACTAAGCAGTAGGCAGGTTTGCAGGGCTACAGCCAGGGAAGGAAGCAGTGGGACATGCCTTCTGTGGCTGCAGTCCTGCAGATCTGCCTGTGGCCAGTGCTTGGTATGCCCCAGGACTACTTTCCATGGCTGCAGCCCTGCAAACCTGCCTGCAGGGTTGCAGCCAAGGAAGTACTGGGATGTGCAGAACCTGGGCCCCCAGGGCAGGACGCAGCTTAGAGAGTGCAGGAAGAGGTACTGTGCACCTCCACTGGCCCTCAGTGCCCTGACATCCGACTGCAGTCCTACTCTCTGCTGCTGCCCTGCCTGCAGTCTCCCATCTGAGCCCAGAGTGCCAGGACTCCGGCAGGGGTTCCCCCCATTGGGGAGGGATGCAGGTGCCCCAGTCTATTATCTCCTGTGTGGCCGGTGGGTCCCCAATTGCAGGCACGTTTGCTGCAGCCAGGGGAAAAAGTTCTGGGACGTGCTGGGCTCAAGCCACTGGTGTCAGGGCAGGACGCAGCCTAGAGAATGCAAGGGAAGGTTCTATTCAGCCCCAGGACTTCCTTCCCTGCAGCCCCACAAACCTGGCTGTGGCCTTTCTTTTCCTCCGAGCCCCCGCCCCTCCCCCCCCCCCAAAGTTGTTAGAAAGTGACATGCTTGTTGCCAATATCCAAATCCCATTAACAGTTAAAGTCAATGAGATGGGATTGGTTCCTGACAAAATGTTGCTATTAAATTTAAGTTAATATCAGCATCACTAATAAATGGAATGTACTGTGTGTTTGTCCAGCCTCTAGCATAATAGTGCCCTGATCTGGTGTAGCCTAGATGTTACCGTAATAACGAATTGTTAATAATGACATAAAGCTTTTATTGGCATGAGTTTGGGATGGCTGCCTTAATCACAACTGTATTAGAACACTTACCCCACACGAGTACCATTTTCTGGGTACTATGGGAACTTTTACTGTTTCACCTCGAATTCTGGTTATGTATCATGCTTTACTGGAAAGACTGCAAAACAGCATCTCAACTGAGCACGTCAATAGGCTAAATGCCTTTCAGTCTTTTAAACTCAGTGTAAAATTGTCATTGTGGCACTTCACAATTTAAGAGCAAAAATAGCCATTCCAAACTCTGTTTTCACAGTTCTACATGAAAGTGTTGTCATCCTGTTTCAAAAGGGAAACTAAATACAGAAAGGTAATGCTTGAGTCCGACTTGCACCAGCCAACGCCAGGAAATTCAAAGTTAAGGCTGAGATTCTTAGCACTTGTCTGTAAATGTCCTGCCTTCCATTAATTTAGACCCATACTCGTGAATTTTCAGAGTTAAGGGGCTTTAGCTATGCAAATACCCAAAAAGTCAGTAGGAGAATGGCATTCCAAAACCACTGCATATGTACCTCCTAGCGTTTGTGTGTTTCACAGCTGATTCTTTTTTTCCACACCATGCTACTCTTTTTTCCACATGGCTTTGTGATTCCTCGTGCACTTGAAATGGTCACTTTTAATTCTTCTTCAGAATTGTATTTACCAAAACACTCTATTGTAACTGCTCTCTTGTAAAGAAGGCTTCAAAACAATTCCCTTCTCCTGGGTAGAGGAGAGCTGATTAAGCACAGGCTTTCCTAAGGCTACAGCTGGCCAGTAAGCCATTTTGTCCTTAGGGTGCTTCAGTGTTTTAGACTAATTAGATTAACTGCTTTCTTTCCTTGCATCTTGAGAGCAGACTTACCACAGACTAGAATTTTTCTGCAGCACTGTGAAGTCTCTTATGTACTCCTAAAAATATAGTAAATAGTCTAACTGTTCTGATCCTTATTAAAGTTATAGAATCATAGAATATCAAGGTTGGAGGGGGCCTGAGGAGGTCATCTAGTCCAGCCCCCTGCTCAAAGCTAAAAGGCACGCAGTGTAACCACTGTTTGTTGGCAAGAAACAGCTCTCCCAGTGACAAAAATCTTTCACCCCCAATGAGCGCGGGGAGCGCTCCTGCCAACAAAATGATGTTCACACTGGCACTTTTCCTTCACAAAACTTTTGTCTTTCAGGGGGGTGTAACACCTCTGAACGACAAAACCTTTGTCGTTCACTTGCCAGTGTAGACAAAGCCTGAAAGGGGAGTACAGGACTAGGAGGCAGGAACTGCTGAGGTCTAATCTCAGATCCTCTACTGAATTCCTCTAGTCTTGGACAAATATGTTAACTTTTGCTGTAACTTCACAATCTGCAAAGTTGGGGTAATAATCACCTCATGGAGACATTTCAAAGATTGATTGTATGAGAAGTACTACTGGTACGTGAATACCAAGAGCCAAATTCTGCTCTGTTACATAGGTGTGACTCCCCTGATGTAATTGACAAGCAATAGTTGGCCCTAAATATTTGCCATGATACACTGAGATTGCCATTGATGTGAACGGTAAAAATATTAAGCATTTTAATGCCTTGGGAGTTTTTAATTGAATACTGTATTCAGGCCCCTTTCCAATGAGTGGCTTTTTTTGTTTAAAGGGCTTTTAGCAAACAACTAACCAACAGTGCCCATGCATCACATGGAAACTTATCCCAGTGTTCAGGAGACTTTCCCACCCAGTCTTTAGAAGATATTGGAAGCCCATCTTACTGTCGTTCCCAAAAACCTGGGGAGAAGAGGTCTTCCAGCAGCACAGATATCCAAGGTAGGCTTTCCCTATTTCATTAGGCTTCCATTTCTAAATAGAAAGGTCATCTTAAGCAGGTGTGACTATGATGTGTCCAATTGCCAGTAATTGGATGTACCATATGATAGGTAATAGGTACCAACATTTTTTTAGAAGAGCTTTGGTAAGTAACTTAGGCCCACAATATAGCATTTAGCCAAAAAAAGCTGTATTTTAAATAAAGCTTTGTTTGCATCCTAAACACGGCATGTGTGCTAGTGCATATAAATCGGTTGTAAAACTGACTAGCTGAGCAATCTAGTGTCATTGCCAAAACCAGTGAAATGCAAGTCACGGCACATCCTTATAATAAATTTATGTATTAAAATGTTTGTTTCAATAATAGAGTAAAACAAGCAATTTTTAAGATGCTTTTTAATCTAACGCTTAAAGAATACCTCTTTGGTTTCAGCTGGTCACTAAAACATGACTAATGGCAAGTTTCTAAAACTTGTTTTTATACATACTGTAAAACTTTTTCAAGAATACATGCAACAACTTTATTTTCAGTGGAGATTTTTTTATGTAACTTGGCTTAGCTTGCAGTAATATTCCTCTTTTTCTACAACCTTGCTTGAAGATCCCCTCAGGTAAGAGCATTCACAGCAGGCTGTGTTTAGGTCTTAGTGTTTTGTTTTTTAAAGCAGTGCGAGGACCCCCACCATTCAGATCGTGGTCAGTTGGCAACCAAAGTGGAGGAATGTGCAGTGACTCTGAAAGTGCAGGAGGAAGCAGTGAATCACGATCCATGGATTCTCCATCTGCTAGTCCAGGTACAGCTCATTCCCAATTATACTTGGATTTGAAATCCTCTCCTTGAACCTAACCCAGAGACTCTTTGTCAATGTAAGAATTCCGATTCACTTTAGTGGAAGTTAGATTGAGCCCATATTGAGAATACGCAGTTGGGCAGGTTGTATTTTCAAGAGTCTGAAAATATGTCTTCTCTTCCATAGCGGATTTCAAGAGAAGGCTTCCCCGAACACCGTCTACTGGCACTATGTCATCTGCAGATGATCTTGATGAAAGGGAACCACCTTCTCCTTCAGACTGTGGTAATGTGCTATGTTTCTGAACCCTACATTCTAGTGAGTTAGTGGAAGGCTTTTGTTGGTCTTAAGGGTGATTGTGTTTTTAGCTGCTCTGTAAAATCAAACTGAATCCATCTACAGTTGACATGCTCACAAAATTGACATTGTCACAGCCAAAAAGGACCACCTTGGTCATCTAGTTAATTTCTATGGAGTAGTGCAGTATTGTCCTCTCTATATTTAGATTAATGTACTATCTTCATTTGAACACTTCTAATGATGGTGCTTCATTGATCACCCTTAGCTCATGTTATCTCCGCATCTGATGCCAAGGGGTTTTCAGCATTAGTGCTCACAGCAAGAGCTACACTGCTGGATCTCAAGTATTTGGGTCTTCTCTATATTGCCAGGTACAATACCCAGGAAAGGAGAGAGAGTTATCTGCAAGATCCAGATGTTTAGGATGTTAACTGAGGTTTTATTCTTTTTAAGTCCAGTTGGCTTAGCATCATGTTTGATCCCCCAGCTTAAATGTGAAAAACATACTGTTAGATTGACATGAGGAGTTTTTTGACAATGACAGCATTGGAGAAACAAAACCAAATACCACTTGAGCTTCTAGACTGTTTTCTTATATTTCATAAAACCTGAAAACACAAAATTATGAGTAAGATTTTGTGTTTGAGGTTTGTCAACATTAATTTGAATAAAAACTTAGTTACAGTAAATAACAAATCACAAGAATTACCAGTGATGGCACAATTTTTCTAGAACTCTAAAATACTACCTCTGGGGTCATAGGAGTGGAATAGAATTATTTAGAGGTCTGTGTATTTTGATATTCTCTTTTGTGTCTGCATATAAAATTTGAATAAATTTATGGCAGTGAAGAAGCATTAGTCAAAGGATTTCTAGAGTATTTTAACCATTATAGGCCAAATTCTGTAAAGGCAGCTTCCGATTTTGTATGTACAATTATTTGGGCACATATGATGGAACTTGCGCAGCTAGCTGCCTGAATGATAGGGGTAATCTGTTAGAAATCTAAATGCCATCATTTAAATCCATAGTTGATCATGGGAACAAAATTGAACTCTATATGAGACCATTTACTAATACACCAGACCCTCACTAGAATGCGCGTCTATATAGCACGAATTCGCATATAACACGGTTGCGGCCATGGATCCCAAATTTAATTACTTTAATTGCATTTCATTTTAACGCGGTTCCCTTGTTAACACAGTACTGCACATGGATCCCAAATCCCGCGTTCTAGCGAGGGTCACGTGTATGATGGATTAAAGTTTATATTAGGGCTGATTATTCAGCTATTAATTTCTATGTATTATGCAGGCTATATAATGTACTATTGCTTTCTCAGGTTTGGTGTAATAGTTATTTCCTCAAAGGTGATTACTGGTTATGGAGTAATTTAACTTATGCTGTATCCTCAAAATGTATGTTTGACCAGTTATTTTTGGAAACTATCGTAACAGCAAAATTCTGTTTCAAGGTTTAAATGATTTAACGTCTGAAATTGCCAGTTCACCAGGACCTTTTAGAAACACTCTTCTGTCCAAGGCAGCTCTAACACACAAGCTGCGAAAGTTGAGGGCTCCATCTAAATGCAGAGAATGTGACAGCCTAGTGGTATTCCATGGGGCAGAATGTGAGGAGGTAAGAGGTCGGAAAACACTGCAGTATATTGTACAGCCGCTGATTGTTGGCATTCATGTGAAGATGAATGGGAAGTTTAACACTCGTATTCTTTTGGTAGCAATAAGCTACAAATTCCCAGACAATGTTGTGACCTTTTAGCCTTAACATGTAGCCAAAGAGCAAGGCCCTACAGAACTGTAAACTTGCCCTCTAGACAACATATGGGATAACAAACTCTAAATATGAAAGATTAGTGCTGTCCAATTATGTTGAGATATATGACATTATTTTTCTTATGTCCCTTATTTCTTGTAGTGCTCACTCACTTGCCACAAGAAATGTTTAGAGACTTTAGCTATTCAGTGTGGGCACAAAAAACTGCATGGAAGACTTCATTTGTTTGGGGTGGAATTTGCTCAAGCTGCTAAAAGTGTCCCTGACGGCGTCCCTTTCATCATCAAAAAATGTACCTCTGAAATTGAAAGCAGAGCCTTGACTGTAAAGGTACAGCTTAACTCAACATTATAAAGATTAAATATTAACAATCTTGTCTAAAAATAGTTTAAACTGATAATACTGTACTGTCAAATTCAAATCTGTGTTTCACAGTTGCGGTTAGCGCAAAAAGAATAATTTTTCTTTGTTTCGTTTTTTGATTGATTTTTCCCCATTTCAGGGTATCTATCGTGTGAATGGAGCCAAATCAAGAGTTGAAAAGCTTTGTCAAGCTTTTGAAAATGGAAAGGACTTGGTGGAACTGTCAGAGCTCTATGCACATGACATCAGTAACGTCCTTAAATTATACCTTCGCCAGGTATGTACTCTGACCACTCTAGAGTTCAGACAGCAAAGCAAAGCTATTGTTATAGCAAACCTCTTCTTCCATGAGTGGAGAAAAATGCTTCCTTCAGTAGCCCTGTAATTGTTGAAGAAAATTGTTGAATAGAATATCCTGTATTTTCACTCTGCAAATTGGATTTCATGGTGCTAGGCAATGAAATTAATGAAACTATCATTAGAATTGATACTATATTGTGCTTTTCCACTCAAGGAAGTATACATAAGTATTGATGCCATTTGTGGAAGATTTTTTTTCCTGTAGCCACTTTCTAGTGAGGTTTAGTTTTTAAAATTAATTTGAGGGCATGATGTACCTTTTTGACATTTATGAAAGTTCATGTGAAAGGACAATCCAGCCCTTTAAGTGGCAGCCGGATTTATTAAAGGTCTAACCAAAAAGTTTGGATTAAACTCCTATAAACGAGTGTCATGTTCCATAAAATGGTCAATACAGCAGGATTAGACCATTTTCTTTGGGGAAGAAAGATGTTTTGAAAATTCAATCTGAAAGCTTTAAAAGTGCTTAAGTCCCAATGGCTTCCAATGGGATTTGTGCTCATTAAGTTTCTTAGGTGCTTTTCAAAATGCCACCATAGCCTTTTATTGCTACTTTAACAGATAGTTAAAATCTCTGTTCATTAAAATTAGGATTTCTTGTGGCACTATACGAAGACTGAATTTTAACTTGAATCACTTCAAAGGAAAATCTGAAAATAAGTAACATGACTACCTGCTGTCTTGTTACTTCCCATGTGTCTAATCCTTTCAGTATAGTTCTAGCTAGGCCTGGCTGTTACGAATGATTCTTATGTGCTGAAAACACACACACACACACACATGCTAGAAACCTGTAATTAGAACACTTTCAAGTTCTAGGAAAACATTTTTACCTTGAAGCGCATTCTTTGTGGTGTTAAAGTTTAATTTCAGTACAATTTAGGCTGTAAAATCTGACTGGCTATGGATTTCTGGGGGATTATTACATGCCTGAGGTGTATTGTGAGGCAGAGTGACTTTAGCCACCCAAGAAGTACAGTAATCCCTCAGAAGTGCTGTATTTTGTGAGGCCAGTTGAAATAATGGGTTAATGTTCCAGCCTTTCATATCTGGAGACTTTGCTTCAAATCTGTTTGGTGTCACAGGTGAAACTGGTTTGCATTCTCAACTTGGTCCTTGGCAAATGGTGTATCCTACCAATAAACTAGCACACAGTTACAGTGTTTATTCAGGAGATGGCCATGGTATCAGTGTTAGTTTTTAGATTCAGTGATAAAATTGTGAGAGGAAGCCTGTCCAAATTTTAAAGGAGGGTAGGTGTCCAAAGGAAGAGCAGTACATTCTTAAAGGTACTGATGGTACTGGAGACTTCCAGTACCCCCCATGTTAGTGAGAGTTCAAAGAAAGTGCTATAACATTGTTTAGAGACCCTGAGTTAAATCCTATTATTAACACTGCTGATTATTAAAACTAATTTTTAAAAGATCTGTTTAATTTTGCGATTTTGTGTCTGAGCATGGGCAATGAAAATAGTCCAAGTCACTTAATCTTTTTTATGCTGTTGTCCTTTTGAGACTCTCTTCAGATTCTCATGAACTACTGCAACGCAAAGCAAGGGAATATTTAATTGGAGAACATTTTCATTGGAATTTTAAAAAGAACAAAAAGAATAGAAATGTTAGAAAGCTATGTTAAAATTGTTTTTGTAACAATTATGGTCCAAATTTAGCAGCAATATGTGGTATAATATAAGATATTGTACTACTTCAGTGTCTTAGTGTGTGTCTGCACACATGTGCAATGTTACAATAATATGCTACTCCATAACAGTCACTGTTGATGTAATATGTGCCTCTTTACCATGAATATTAATTATTTGAGGCTGTTGTTTACTAGCACGCCATGGTATTTTGATAGGAATGTTTTGTTTTTTAATCCAGGCCTCTATTTGCTAAATTGTGGGAGAATTCTAAGAGCAATAATTAAATAACCCTTCCAGGAAAGGAAAGGCTCTAGACTAGACAGCAGTTGGTAGTAGACAGGAAGGAAATAGACAAGGTAAAATGTAGACATGAATATATTTCTAACATATTCTTATTCCCTTAGCTCCCAGAACCTTTGATTTTGTTTCGGCTTTACAACGAATTCATTGGACTTGCGAAAGAGAGTCAGAATGTTAATGAGGAACTGGTCGTGAAACAGACTAGCCCCAGATCAAAGAAAAGACAGTCAGTTTGTATTGAACTGAACAGAATAATCATTAAAATGAAAGATCTCCTCAAACAGCTGCCTACACCAAACTATAACACTCTTCAATACCTTGTAGGACATCTTCATAGGTGAGAGACAGACCTTAAAGGTAACCTGCAAATGTTGTTTTGAAAAATAAGCAGTGTTATGTACTGCAGGCTAAGAAACCTTTTTTTTAAGGTAATGTGCCCACAGTTTTGGATATCTGTCCTGAAAATTACAGGGTTTCATTTGTGCATATAGCTCCATTTATTTTCAAGGTTAGTTTGTGTTCCTTAAGGATAAACTACTGCTCTGACCTGAATGTAGACTTTCTGGGTGTGTTGCCTGCAAATGAGAACTGGCCTCCTGATTTTTTTTTTCTCCTGAATAGCAATTGTACCCCATGCTGCACCTCAAACAGAGGGTTTATGTATGTAGCCACGTGCTGTTGCCAGAGAAGAAATTTTGGCAAAGTGGCCGGCAAAAAACAAAAGATAAATCTTCCATTTCTTCTGAATTGCTAATCTTCCTCTGGAAAGAGGCAGGTCTGCATTTGGATGCGCCTGAATGTAATGACTGACTGGTCCTTCAAAGGCAGGTTGGTGTCTTGACCAGCAGGCAAGACATAAATTTATATTTTGTTTATTGAGACCAGCATTTGGTTGTCCCATCCCTGTTGTCAGCCAACAGTGGGTTTTTTCTTTTCCTAACCTGATGTGCTGAAAGCTGCTTCCTTACCAATACTGCTGTTTGGGCATTCAACATATCGGGAACACTAAACCTGCGCATCTTCATTTTTTGGTTCCCTGGAGCTATGGCCAACCACCTCCTGTTCTGTCATTCTACACTGTTCTGTAAGGTCCTAGCTACCACAGAATGTAACTAGAGCATGGAGGTGAACTGTGGGGAGTATGGGGGAGAGGAAAGGAGGGTCAGGTTAACATCAAGTGGTGATGTAGAGTTGCAAAATGTATATAATTTTAAATGACTAGGAGCCACTTTGCAATCCTGTAAGCCTTAGAGCAGCTGGAGATGGTCAGTGGAGAATTCTTCCTGTGCAGGGAAACTCTTTGCCTGTATATAGCAGTTGGAGGGGACTCCATTGTCTCTCCCACCCCAGCATATAATACATTCTGAGGAGGGGGAATGGCGGAGCAGAGCTCCACTACACCAATTCTCTATGGGCACAGGGGTCAGGTGGCTCTGAATCATGGAGCTACAACTGGCTCCCTGCAGCTACCACTTCGCTACCTGAGAACATGGCTTGGATACAGTGGGTGAATCAGGATCTTTTTTTTTATGCATATTTTTTAAACGAACGCAGAACTTTGCAGAACTACCTTGTACATTTTTAACAACCATTTTCCAACTTTGCTTTCCCATCCTCAGCATCAGCTCAAGGCTCCTATGGTAAGGCTGATATCATATAGTTAGGTTACATGATAGGGCTGGTTGTTAAACTGGTGCATGCTATTAGATAACAGTTTTGTGTAGGAGCTCTCTGGCCACAGCTTCACGATAACCAAGGGAAAGTCAGACTTATTGCCTGATTTATCAGAGCTGCTGAGTACCCACAAATATCACTGAAATAAATAGGAGCCAAGGGTGCTCAGTACCCTTGAGAATCAGATCAAACTTATTTAGGCACCCACTGCTGAAAGTTTGGCCTTGGAAACATTTTTAAGAAGTTACATGTACACTTAAGTCCACCTTTAAGTTTAAGAATCACATTGTATTTATTCATCAATAGGAGTGCACAGTACTGTGTGCCCAGAATGATACTGATTGATATTTTAAAGGTGAACTGCAAAGCTAAAACAAATCTTATAAAAAGTATAATATGTGTTGGATGTCTCCTCCCACATCCTGATTAATGGTGGCTGGCACAAGTCACTTCTAATGTACTTTTCATAAGCTGAATTGGAAAAGACCTTTCATGCAGAATACTGCCTTCCTGGTTGTAGGTAAGAGCAGCCAGCCCATGTGTGGGCTTTGTAGTTCTTTTCAGCATAGTTATTGGAAAAATAGAATATCTCTAGTATTATTTCCGAAGAAGTAAAAACCCTTTATAACCTGACACATTTGCTTTTATACAGAGTGACTGAACAATCTGATGAAAATAAAATGTCAGCTAGCAATCTTGGCATAATATTTGGCCCAACTCTAATCAGACCACGTCAGACAGACGCCGCGGTTTCTCTCTCTTCGCTTGTGGACTATCCATATCAAGCTCGGGTGGTAGAGCTGCTCGTAACTTACTATGAAAAGATCTTTGATGTTTCACTGCAGCCACTCTCAACTGCAGTTCAGTCTGAAGAAAATGCTGCTCCATTTAAAACTGCTTTGTCTACAGAAGAGAGAGCGCCACAGCAGCAAAGGAAGTCATTTATTGCTGTAAAGGAAGTGAGTAACTGTCGTGAAACTAGAATTGATACCATGTTGAAGGGGTGTGGGATTGGACTACATTTTGGAATGTTGCATACCTCGCTCTGAAATCTTTTAATATTTTAGTCTGAGATATATTGTTCTTCAATCTGCATTCACTTCTGATCTGATTTCTATTGACAGGGCATCCTGCTAATTCCAAGTGAGAGTAAAGCTTCAGAAATGGCTTCATCATTTGAGCAACTAGATGACAGCAAGAACAAAAGAGAGAGATCAGATGCATCTGTGATGGGTTAGTGGCTCTTCATGAATCTTAAGGCAGTATATTGCTATGTGAACAAATACCAATCATAAATACATTAGGATGAAATACATCTTTTTACTCTGTGAAGGTGAATTAAGTGCAAACAAGGGAAAAGTCTGCCAAACTCCCAAAGCTACTTAGCATTCGCTGTTCTGATGTACCCTTCATGTTTGTTAGAGGAAGGAAGGGCTAAATGCTTGTGGTGGCCCTGAAGAAGCTTGTATTCATGGAGCCAAATTTCATATACCTAGTGTGTGTTGTTTATTAAAAAAAAAAAAAAAAAAGCAACAACTCTTCAGTATGTTAGGCTAAATTTTAATAGGCTGTTGTACAGTCTTTGGATTGTTGTATTTATATAGGTGATTTCAGCACAGGTTATGGGACCTAGCCGCAAAGATGCGTTTGACAGCTGCCTTTCTATTCTTCCCTAGAACGTACCTCACTGCCACTCTCTGGAACTAAACAGGATGACTTTGGCCAGAGGAGTTCTCCATCAGAAACCCCAGCTACCACAGTTCTGGATATTAATATTCCTACTCCAAAAGAGCTAGGTTAGCTGCTTTAATTACATAACCATTTTTCAAAGAACATTTTTTGCAGGTCTGCCTTGTGCTAAATAGTTTTTGTGCAAAAACAATAATACATTTGTACATAGGTATAATAACTATTTGCCTAGTGCTGGCAACACACAGCCCTTTTTATAGTAGCAAATAACTAAATTAAAATTTGGGAACAGTGGAGGAGAGGATGGCACTCCAGCAGAAAATATACTTACAGTTGTTGTCTAGAGAAGCTAAATGTCTCCTTGGGCAATACCTCTTTCAACATCTGCCTAAATCTAGGTTAGGCTGTCTGCAGCCCCACTTCCTGGGATAAGAGTTTAACGCAGGGCAAAACTAAGTGCCCCACCATAAATTTGGCCGATTAAAGCCCAGGCCTGGAACAGTCCATCACCTCTCCAGATTCCATGTGTGTATTATACAAGCTTGTATGGCCCCGTCTAGGAAGACTGTCCCAAAAATGAGTAGAGAAGTGTGGGGTGCTCAAAGCTCACTCTTGTCAAAAACTTCGCAACTCCTTGCTGTGGAATTTTTTCCCTGCAGCATCCATTGCCTTTTGTGGCTTACATTATGAAAAAGACACACTTTACCAGGACTGTCTTCATGACTTAGATCAGATGCAGTAGTCCAGTATTTGTTTTATCTGTACTGGATTTGTATTTGGTACCTTCAAAAGAAATAGGCTTATTAGTTAATAAATAATGCAATGAAACAGTGGTCCAGCAGGATTAGTTAGTGTTATCCAGCATGATGAGGCAAAATCCCTTATTCTTCTGAATAGGGCATAAAGTATAAATCTGGATTAAAATGTGTATTTTTAGGGTTTATTGCTTTCTTTATGGGGGAGGGGAGTTAAGTTGGTGAGTACTTGGAACTGCTCAGCCACCTCAGTCTCTTTTTAAAATGTATGTATAGTTTCCATAACACTTCATAGTTGATTCCATCAAATTCTTGTACTTCAAGTCCAATGGACTGGAGAAGGGGAAACATACAACTTCTAGGAAATGCTATTTCAACTGTTGTTTTGGTGGAGAGGGGCTTGGTAACTCAGTGTGTTGGGATTGGTTTAAAAAACACTTGTGGAATTGCAGTCTAACTCCTTAGCGGCACTAATGGCTTCTATAGTGTCTTGTTGCCTCAATTTTGAGGTTACAAAACTCTAAACAAACTTATTTCCTTTTCTTCAGCTATCATGCAGTTGGGTATATTAATAAGCCCAAATGGTCAAAGTTACACTGAATCTGTGAAGTGTTATCGAGTGAAAATGACAAAGTAAAACTCATTTGTGTTCCCTCTAGGCAATACTGTGATGCCAGTTTCAGACAAAGACAATGAACTGTCTCTCTCTCTAGCTGAAGATGGCTGTAAAGTCAATAATTTGCTACCTATAAAACCTAGTCGCCAAATAACCAAAGTTCAGTTACGGTCTCCAAGGACAAAGCCAGTTATTCGTCCTGTGAGTTTACCTGTAGATCGAATGCTTCCTCCGTGTGTTTTGAATGAGAGAAACTCAGGAAATGTAGGAGTTTTAAGTCCAGAAAAGCTTGGCAGGAGTCCTACCATTGAAGAGGTTTCAGAGACTAAGGCACTTCCTTCTGTTAATGCCTGTTGCAGACTTTCTTGTTACGACACACAGACTCTGAGGAAAACTTGGGACAAGCAGTATAAACAATATGATATAACTCCAAGGACAGCAATGATTATGACCAATATACCCCAGGAGAACCGAGCACATGAGAGTGGGAGTGCATGTGCCTTATCTTCATCCTACGTTGTTGGTAACAATTCTGTGAATGCCATACTTCCCAATAAGCCATACACTGTACCTGTCAGATCTGCGAGGATGACAACAGAAGGGAATGGTCCAGATTCTAATCCTCTTGGTGCTTTCAGACCACCAAGAACTTTGCAGCCACCACCAGGAACTTTTTATAAACCTCCTTCTAATAATAAAGCTAAGCAAAACGAGGAGGGTTCTGTTCCTAATGCTTGTGCAGCAGCCAGTGCTTGCTCTGTTCTTGCCCAAGATAACACTGTGAAACTGATAAGGAACTCTGCACTTGTATCAGGTGCTCCTGGACAGCATGCAAATCAACAAAAAATGAGCTCCGAGGACCTTCATCCCATAGACCTGAAGCCCACCTATAAGAGACTAAGACCAAAACGTGTGCAAGAATTAGAACACAGGGAAGCTCATTTTGTATAGGGCAGCAAATATTTCTTGAGGATCCCACTTTTGTGCCATATTAGGAATATATATACACACAACACAGCATTTTAAAAGTGGGGGAGGAAACTGTGAAGGAAAAATGAAGTTGAGTTTTTTTAATTCAGTAAAGTTTCATAAAGGTCTATTTAAATGTATTCCCAATGTAGATGGAGCTAATAGAAGGTGCACTTGGTAAGACACTGAGCTTCAATTTCCTGGGTGAAATGAATTATTTATAGCATAAACCAAAGCTTGTGCTTTGCTCTGTAAAAGCTTCTGTTCAGTTTTCCAGTCTTTGCAATTAAAGCTTTGCTCCTAAATAGATTACATACTGGCCAACATGGCCTATAATTGTGTATTATATATGTATATTTTATGCCAATATGTTCATTTGTTGCCAGTTTTCAATGTTGTCACTTTAATGTTATTTGTACAGAAAGATGCACTTACTGAGCTGTAGTAGTGAAAACCAGAAATGACTTCATAATCCAGTTAGAGGTAGTATAACTTAGTGAGTGGATCAAAAATACACACCACCTAGCTAGTTCAGATGACTTTCGGGTGACTACCTGTTGCAGTGGTGCTGTCATTCCCAGTTACAAAATAGCCAGTGATTTCCCTTGCTGTAGATCAATTTCACTTCTTGCCTAATGTATCTGAAATGAAGAGTATAGTTTTGAGATATGGTGAAATAGGTGAAAATAACCAAAAAAAAATAAAATTATAAATCGGCATTAGTAGGTGCATCTAATGGTTTTTCACTTTGTATTAAATGTTTTATATGTACACTGCTATATTTGCTTAAAAAATATATTAACTTGTTAACATTTTGCTGACTCCATGGTTTCTGTAATATCTTGCTTTCTTCTAAATTATTAAAATACAGACTCTTGGTCTTTGCTAGGGTTTAGTATTAATACATCTGTACTGAAATACTTTCATGTTTCAGTTTGAAAAAGGGGTCATTTTTGTTCCTGCTTTAAGAAACTAAAGGTGTCATCAAACTTCCCTTCCTGAAAACAAAACAAACGTAAACCCTGACACTGCAGTGGCTATACTCTGAACTTAGTTTATGGAACAGAAATGTTAGATTCACAAAGCTGAACTTCCAGTTTCCCATGGAAGTATGACTTGTGCATTTGCAAAACAGTTCTGCCTCTGGGCAGTTCTGAGATGTCCAGAATTATTTCTTTCATTTGAGCAAGTGGCTTAAAAGGCAGTAGAGCAATTTGTGTGAGAACCTGTCTGGCAGCAGTAGGCAGGTCAAAAATGGCAAGTTAGGAGAGATTGAAGATTTCTTCTTGAGATGTGAGAACAGGTTCCACTTCAAGAGAAGAAGAAATAAGCTTGATCAGTGGGCCAAAATAGTAGGTATTCTTGAAAAGACTATGGGCAAAGTGGTGGACATGGCATAAAGCTAATGAGAGGATAGTGCTGATAAAACACTGGTCAGGAGGGCTGGAAGGAATAAGCAGCTGACATTCATTTCTGCAGCAGGAAGCTTGGTGGGGGTCCTAAATATCCACACCCACATCTCACATAAAATGAGTCATGACTTTGGGGTGGAGGGGTGTGCCAAACGATCATCTCCCCCCCGCCCACCCCAAAAAAAACTCCTCAGGCCAGCTCTATACAGTGTGCTGTTAGAGTGGTGCTTAGGAGTCTATGTGGAGGGACAAGATGGCTTAAAAATTAATGCCCACTCTCCTTGTCTAAAATGACTTCAGCCCTCTCTGAGACTAGCCTGGCTGCTGCTCACTCAGGCAGTTGCTGTACCATGGGGGAGCCCACTATACTGCACAGTAGCTTCTGTGAGAACTCCCCAATCAACCCATTAGGAATTCATGGGTGTGAGGAAAACACCATTTTCTCCCTCCATTCCCCTAGCCTCAAAAACCTAAGGAGACTTATTCTCTAACTAATCAACCAGCCCACCACCGTTGTAGATTCACTCTGTCAGCCATGCAAAAGGGCCCTGTGCTTGCTAGGCCCACTGCTGCTATTAGGAAAAGTTGACTAATGGGGAAGCAACTCAGAGGAACTTCCATGAGATGTGAAAGGGGGAGTCCTAGAGACGAGGAGAGATTGGAACAGGGCCTAGGGACAGATGGATTTTGGAGTAGGGGAGAGTATAGAACTGATAGTGCAGGAAAGGCGTACAATTTCACTGATAGATGCACAGCAGATAGCTGAAAATGGTGAACCTCTTAGATTTATTGAAAAACTGACTGGGCGAGGCCAGTCTCCTCCTGAAAGAGTGATCCCTTGATCTGTGTTCCACTTACTCTATTGGCCAAGCTGCTTCAGATGGTGTTTCAAATGGGGAGAGATTAGGGTCTTTCAGTATGTGAGGATGTGGTTGACTCTGTGTACAAGAGAACAGATTCATGTAAGTTGTGTGCTCACTAATGTACTAAATCCTGAACTGTAGCTGTGTCCAGCAATAAACAAGGGAAAGCCATTCCTGTTCCCTCCTCTAGTTAGCCACAATACAGGGCTGTCTAGTTCCACCCCGCACCCTCATCCCGCCAAAAAAAAAAAAAAGGCATGGTGTTTGAGAAATGTATTGGGCTCCCACAGCATAACTGATGAATGCTAGGTAGTTTCCACTCTAAGTGCGTTAGTTCTATTTCTTCCTGACAAAATATGGAGAACTATTTCTCTATATCCTCCATATTGCCAGAAAGTGAAGAGTCCGCCCAAATTCTGCACTGACTCATGCTCCTGGTAACCCTGCAGCACATATCCCGTGGGAGTAAGTTATACCCTTTAGAAGCTACTACAACAAAGGTTCAATCACCTGCTAACCCCCATGCGATGGTAGATCCTCCCAAAAGGAAGCCAATGTCAGAGTCCAGCTAATCAACAGCAGAAGACTTATGAAGATCTAAACTCGGGTACCTTCTTGCCAAGAAATGGCTTTTTAATGAAATCTGCCACTTTCTCGGCAGCTAGTGTAAGGAATGCAGGGTGAGTTTGTCTGTATGACTGCTCAATCTTGTGGGAAAGATTTTTGTGACCGTTTTGCAAGACTATGCTAGCACAAAGTTGTAATATAAAACTGCATTATTTACAGTTATTAGTGTAAATTCATTGCTTTTTAAAAATAAAATTGTCATTTAAATTTGGTTTTAAAGTATTGAGACTAATTTCTGTTCACATTTTAATCCCTGTATTTATGAAAAGACAAACTGGTTCACCTTTTTTTTAAAGTTACTTGAAAATCTTTTCCCCCCTTTTGTGTAATTAAAAAAAGATCTTGTATGCTAGGTTTCATCTGGTTAAAAAAATATCTGCCATTACTATATTACCTGCTGTTTGCATAATAGTAGTGTTTAGGAAGCCCAACTGAGATGGGAGCTCAGTTGTGCTAGAAAGTCCCTGCCCTAACAAGCTTCTCATCTAAACAGGCAAGACAGAGGGTGGGTGGGGAAATAGATGCACAGAGGTAAAGTGACCTCCCCAAGGTCATGCAGCAAGCTAGTGACAGAGTCAAAAATAGAGCCCAGTTCTCCTGACTCCCAGGCCCCTAGACCAGTGTTTCTTGAGTCGGTCATGACCCCAAAAGGGGTCACACCAAAAAAAGGGATTATGAGGTGCAAACAAATTCTCACTTTCTGCACACCCTCACCCTTCGAGCTCCAGTATTCTCTGTCAGCTTCTCAGGACACACACACACCCATTAGTTCTTTAGGCTGATCGTTGTTAGCACTGATACATTTTACTTTTTCTATAAATATAATGGGGTGGGGAATTATGACAAATATTGACTTCAAATAAGGGGTCACCACCCTGAATAGATTGAGACCCTGCCCTAGACCACATTACCTCTTACAAACCTTGAAGAGAAGATTTTGGCTTTGTTTTTAACTGGAGATGCTAATTTTATAGATAATTTCTTTAGGTTTTAATGCAAATCTCATAGTATAGGGAACTCACATTTAGACAATATTTAATGCAATTAAGAGCTTATAATGACTGAATTGCCTTTGTGATATTACCATAAGCTTGCCAAGTGCAATAGTGCTTGGAGTCAAAGTGTTGATATCCTGTGGGCAAGTCCTTTGGCAAGCTGTTTTCCATGTGCCTGATTTGCATGGTAATTACGTTCTCTCTAGTTATACTACACTTACCCAGTCCTGCTGGAGCTTTGGTAGAGTGCTGATTTCCATAACTTCCTGACCTAATTAGTCATGACAATGCTTTGTTTTGCAGGGGTCCCTAATGCTACTGGAGCTGTAGTCCTGAAGCCCTTGTTTCAAATGTAGCATTTGTTCAGGTCACAAGACAATTCTCAAGGAAGGATCAACTTTCTTGTGCTGGCTCCATAGTATGTGCACAGTGTACATCATATGTTTTTCATGTAACGGCGCTTACACTCTCAGACTGAGTTATTCCACATCAAGCTGGGGATTAAAACAATCTCCTTACAACTGAGCTGTGTTATTTTGCAAGTGCTAACTGCTCCTAAGAGATGCATTCCTTTCCAGCCATGCTGAACATCCCTTCAGAAACCTTTTAATGTCCTCTAGCAGGGCAATGCTCTCCATGCCTCTTCGTATGTGAGGTAAGTTGGTGACTTTTCCAGGCTTTTATTGTTACTAGTTAAATCCTTGCTTTTTCTTGCAAATCCATGAATTCTTTAGTTTCTGTACTCTGGCAAAGGCCTAATTGAGTCCATTTGAATGCTGATTTCACATGCTCTGTAAAGCGTTCAGAGTGTGGTAGGGAAACTGGAGCAAACCAATTTAGGGTTCAATTGCAAAAGCTTTTTGAGTGTTGTCTATTAATGATATGCTGCTATTTACACAAAAATGAAAACAACAAAATCAAAGTGGGTGGTATCAGTACAACTCCCAGGAGGAGGCTGTAGAGGGCAACTTGTTACTTTACAAAGGTTGATTTCTAGGTGCAAATGTTGCTTTGGGAATCCATTTCTATGACAGTGATACAAAGGAATCTGGAAAAATCTTAATGTTTGCGACTCTAAAAGAGAGAGGAACAGCCCTTGCCATTCAAAGGCATCAAAGGTCAACAGTGTTAAATAGCGTGGGCAAATCCTGCTTGCTTTCCTCACACAAAACACAATTGGCCTGAATGAGAGTATTCTTGTGTAAAATCAGGCTTTGGCCATAAGCAAAGAACAGATTCACTATGTGTGCATCAAGTATGCTTTGGACTTGTTCTACAAGTATGTGCCCCGTCCATATACGGATCCTCTATATTGCCCAACTCTCCGGGTACACGCTGCAGGAGGAATCAGTTTGTGGTGCTAAGTTTGTCCTTGTTGTGATGTGCAGTGGATTCAGTAGTACTCTGATTGCTCTTTGATTCTTAGATTTCTGTCATTAGAAGGCGGTTTCCTTGGCCCTTTCCTCCTTCTCTTTACTGATTTCGTATCAATGATCTCTTCACATTGTTATATCAGAAACAATGTGCACAATATAGCTCTCATTTCCTTCTCTGCTCCCCCTTCCCCTTCCTTCCTCTCCCTTCATTTCCTTCTCTCTCTCTCTTCTCCATGTTTACTTCCACTTGGCTTCAAATCCCTGTAATGCCCTCTCTGATCCAGCCCTCCACAACTCCACCTCCTTCTCCTTTAAGTCTCTCTGTACGTGCTTCTTCAAGGCCTAAAAAAAACACCCCAGCCCTACCCCAAGGGAAGTGGTCACAAAATACATAAACCCCTCCAAAATTGAAAAAGATGAAATGAATGATACAAAATTCAAGGAACTTATGAAACCAACAAGATACATCACCGCTCCATCACTTGCTTTGTGTTGCATCCCATCCTCCATCTGTGTGGTGTCCATTTAAATGCCCTTTGGGGCAGTGATCTATGATATGTAGACATTTTGATTTTTAAATGTTTATCTATAGTGTTGGACGGTACCTTACGGACCTGCTGTGACTCAAGGGAGAGGAATGGATTATAATTTGCTCTTTCTGAAAATTGATCAGAACATCAGGACAGATCTGAGTTGAAGCCCATACTGCTTTGATGCCCTTTGTTTTACAGAGATGAACAAATAGTATCTATAGGCCAGCTCCCCGGGGTTAGAAGAGAACACATTCCTAGTATTCAAGGATATTTTTAAAACTCAAAAGATTTTTCTGCTCGTACTTGCACGTCTGAAATGAATTGCTTCAGAAGAAGGGAGGTTCCTTCTGGATGATGTAGGGTCATGCTGCACTGAGGCATCTGCCCAGCCACGACACAGGGAAAATGGCTCCTAGGTAGGCTTGTTATTAAGTTGTTAGAGGTCTTTTTTTGTGAATGTGAAAATAGCCTTTGTCTATCAGTTCTCTACCCTTAACCTTCACGTCTCCCATATAATGTTAATTTAAGATGTGCTTGGTTTGATGTAGGGGCAAAAAAGGACAAATTTCTGTGTGCTCATCTCACCTGTGCTGCAAAACCCCCAGACTGGCTCGGATTCTCAAAGGAATTTAAAAGGAGTTGCTGGGGCGCCTAACTCCCTTAAACTCCTTTGGAAGCCCGAGCCCCAGTGAGCACGTGTATATAGGGAATTGGCATGTGTACATAGCTTTGTATGTATACAGCTTAGCTCAGCAAAATGTGCAAGCACGTATTAAAATGTCCATATGGGGCTGGAAGGGGGCAGGGGTCCTGACCTCTATGCCTGCAAGACAAGACATATAGTAACTAATTGTATGGAAGCTAAAAAAAAAAGTGGCTTTGTCTCTCAGACGGTGTAGAACACTGGCCGCCTTTGTTCCACTACCACACAGAGGGGTGTATTAATTACAGTGCTAGCATGAGATTGTGCCACACACACTTTATTTTTTCTATTTTTTTTTCCTGCTTGTGCTTATCTTAAAAACAGCAGGGATGTGAACTCTTGTCTTCCCTAGATTTGCTGGAGGGCTCTCTCCTAAATTGATTGGACTCATGACACTTACGGAAATTTCCTTGTGCAAACTGAAGGAATAAAAATATCCCAGTAATACGCTGCCATTTTAAAAATAGCTTCTCTGTTAAAATTGCAGCATGTCCGGAATACGTGATAGGGTGGGATGGTGTAAAGGTTTAACTGGGACTCAGGATGACCAGCATAACTCAATTGTGGCTTTGTAATTTATAAGTCACGAGGCCACCTGAAACTCATGCATGTATTGCGTGAACATGTATATACACACAATTCAGAGAGAGCTTTACGTCGTCCCTGATAAGAATAGCACAAGGTCTATCTTCAAATATGCATTTACGTTATATGCACTTATTATTATAGTCTGATATTTACTTTAAGCGGAATATCTTATTTACTAGCAACAATTAAGGATGTTTTGGAAATCCTTAGTGACAAGATGCTGACTGTAGTGGGGCTAGCTAAGAACCTGTATTCAAACTATAGGTGCTATCAGTTTGAGTTTGCTAATCCCGGTGTGTATTGAAATGCTCCACAAAAACATTTCATGTTTGTTCTCACAAATCCCAACCTTCACACAGAGCAGAAGTAGGTCACAGGCACAGCCTAGGCAAGGGAACTGGAAAGCAAATTCACCCCACCTTCCAATGTGATGGTATTATCTAATTAGGGTGATTACAGTTTAATTTAATCCGTTATTCAGATACAGCTCTCTGTGCAGGCATGCAGTAGCAACCAGTGCCTCCTTTCTCAGAACTGACTTTTGGTTACAAAGTTTAATGTTTGTTTGTTTGAATGTGTGAAGTAGTGGATTGCTGATGGCCTTGGAGACTAAGTCCTCTGCTTATCCGCAGAACAGGTGTAGCACAAGGCAGAAGTCATGCAAGCTCCCCCACTCTGTATCACCGATGTATCTCACCCTGGCCTGAATGGACCTCTGTCTCCAGGCCTTGTTCCACCCCTCATATCTTTGCTGAGTACAGCAAGAGTACCCAGTTGTAATCTGAACATCTATCCAACTGAAGCTGAACCAGGACCATCAAACTGATGGCAGAAGTCCCTGAATGGCTGTCAGATATCAATGACTTGTCATTTCTGAAATAGAGCAGATGTAGGCACTATTGAGCTACACCTACACTATGGCACTGAGCTGCTAGGATAGCACCAGTGTAAGCACTGAGGGTCCAGTGTGTCAGCAACGGTAGCCATGCTGTTGGGTTGTGGTTTTGCCCTGCATCCACACACTGTTGCAGTTAGACAGTGCCATGGTTCCTGGCAAAACTCCATGATGCAACAGCTTGTGCAAGATTGTGAAAAGCCTTGGGAGCCCAGTTAAAAGGCCAGACTCCCCATTTCTAAGTCCTTTTCTCCTTTCTGGAGGAGCACTCTGCTCTCGGTCCTTACTCAGCAAGAAATGCTTCACCTGGAGTGTTTGAACAGCAGGCACAAGGCTGAGGCAGTGGAGTAGGTTGTGGCAGTGGCTGTGGCGAGCCAGAGGCTGACATGAGCAGCTGCTGCCGCAATGCTTGTGCGTCCCAACTCATGGCGATCTGGAGCTATGCGGTACTTGTTCGTTTTGTGGAGCACTGCTTTTGGCTCTAGACCCCTGGGCAGAGACTAGTCGGGACTGAGTTGTTCTTGAGACTTGGGATGAGCCATCTAGGCCCACTATGTAGCTTTTATTTAATAAACTAAATAGAGTAGAACGCAACTTACCACTGAGCTACTTGAATGCACTTCTGTGGAGCTCTGAGTCCAGAACATAGATAACAGTCCACTTCCTTAGAGCTCTGTTAGCCATAGGTGCCGACTCCGTGGATGCTGTGGGGCTGGAGCACATATGGGGGAAAATTTGTGGGTGCTCTGCACCCACTGGCAGCCAAACTCCCCACTCCCTCTCTCCCCCACTGCGAGCGTGCTGTGTCCCTGCTCCTCCGCCTATCTCCCAGCGCTTCCCCTGCCCGCCGCCAAACAGCTGTTTGGCAGCATGCTGGGGGTGGGGGAGGAGGTGGGGAAGAGGCAGGGCTGGGGCAGGGATTTGGGGAAGAAGTTGGAATAGGGGTAGAGCTGGGGCGGGGACTTTGGGGAAGGGGTTGGAATGGGGGTGGGGCAGGAGTGGGGCTGCATGGAAAGGGTGGAGCGGGGGTGGGACCGGGGGCAGAGGGGGATCAAGCACCGAAGGGAAAGTGGGGAAGTCAGCGCCTATGATGTTCACTCGAATGCTTCTCTCTTTCACCAACAGAAGTGGATTCAATAAAAGATATTACTTCACCCACCTTGTCTCTCTAGTATCCTGGGACCGATGCGGCCACAACAGCACTGCAGTCAGCTTCCTGTCAGCTTGATATACTGTATTCTTCAGTGAGCTTGTTGCTGGATTACGTTGTTAGTAACTTTAAAATCTAGAGGGAAGAGTAGGATGGAGAGTGGACTTCATCAGCCTCCAGAGAGAGACTGGCTCTCCAGCCATATTGTGTGGCCTCTAGAGGTAGGGACAGGAAGAGATAAAGGTAGAGAGTGATGATCCGTGAGGAAATTGAAAGGCTGACAGAGAGGACAAACTGACCCTTATCTTACAGGTATTTCTGGAAAGCATTGAATGTCAGACCTGAGAAACGTGGGGGCACAATGGAAACAAAACTGAGGTATAAAGTGAACCTGTCTGGAATCTTTAGCAAGGGTAATATGGCAACAGAACTGAGTTTTGAGAGTACACATCCATCCAATATGTCAATTTATATTTAATGTCCTTTATGGACAATTGAATCTCCAAGTTACTAGGCCTAAACATTAGGAGGATCTGATTTATCTACAGAGCCTACAAAATTCCCACAAGACAATTAGGTTGTAGTAGAAAAAGATGAGACTTACGCCACTTTATCAGACAGCTAGAGCTCAGAAAAAGTGGTGAAAGCTGTATGGACTGATTAGATTTTTACACAGTGGCAAAAGATCCTTTCTTTCCCCGCATCTGTCTTGTCAAACATGCATCTAGAGGGGAATTTCTGGCACTTCAGGCAGTTTGCTGTTTAAAGTTCTAAAGGGTGGTGATCATGTACAAGAACAATTTGGGGGGCGGGGGGGGACAGGAATTTCTTAGAACTAGTGAACAAGTAAACTGTTGCTAAGCAAATGGAGGGGAAGAAATCTGCAATGGATATTCTGTTGTTCACATTCCTAAAGCAGAGTTGAGCATGCTGTAGATATTCTTTAAACTTACAGTTGTTTCTGTATTGCTTAGATAAATACTGGTTAGCCCTTGATAATGTGGAGTCATTGATAGTGTAATGTTTTATAAGGGATCCCTTACTAACCACTGAAAAAGTGGCTTTACTACCTGGTTCCAGGATGAGATAAGCCATTGCTTACTGCTCAGGGGAGCCAGTTGAGATGCACTATTTCTTATACACAATATCCTTAACTCTTTTCTAGACATAGTACTGCAGATCTCAGATGAAATATAGAAATGTCATGACTCATCATATGACTGTCTTCAGCCAATAAGGGACAGGGTTTTCTTTCTAGGATGTAAAAATAATTCTTCTACTCTGTAATAGCCCAGCGAAGAAAACTGAGCAAGAATAGGGTTTTTTAATTTTCCTATAAGCAGGAACCTTGGAAGAGACTTCCCACGCTTCGCTAATCCTCTTGTGATAGAAGTATTTTATTTTTCTTGGCCCTTTTGCCCAGCCTCCTGGAAGGGAGATCACTTCCTGTAAAAGCAAAATTAACAAAGCACAAATGAACACATGCAATGTACCTAGCTCACATCCTGTGTGTGCGTGAGGATCAGGAGGGAGTTAAGTACCATTCTAAATAGTAATAGATGCGAATTTGCACTACCTTTTTATAAAAAACTGAATTACCCATTTGTAATTTGTTTTCCCCCATACAAAAAAAAAAAGTTCAACAATTCAAGCTTTAACATGCTGGAGAATTATATTTCTTCTAGTACCAGTTATTGGAAGCTGACTATTCAGATTGCTCATTAATACAACGATTTCAAGTCTACACTGATCTTTCTGGCTGGCATTCTGCCTTTAAAACTGAAGACAGAGCAAAACTAATCTCATGAGAAGTTTGCATACTTCTGACCCTGACTTCTTTATCCATGATTTTATTATAGTGTTTTGCTCTATTTGACCTAATAGGGCCTGTATCTGAAAACTTACAATTCTCTTCTTTCTGTAGGTCTCGCCAAACCTCCATGCAGGAGGAAGGAATACTAAGGGCATACCCTGGGTTATTCTAAACTAAAGTTGTCCGGCTGCAGAATCTAGGTCTGTGTCTCATCTCATTTCTCCACCTAGTCCTTATATCACTAAGATTTTTTCCTATGCAGGAGTCTTAATCTCAGCCTGTGTAATTATAATACTCTAAATAGGCCAAATTCAAGGCAATCTAGCACCCACATCTTTAAAACGATTCATTTTTTTTAAAATAGGAAATCGAGGTTCTTTCCTTTGGTAAAGCCTTCACTAATGATGCTGCTTTTGGATGCAAAAATATACTCTCCTTCATCTTCAGAAAAACTGGAGCCATTGTTGAAATGTGACTTAATAGCTGATTGTGATCTTCCCTCTTTTGTTTTCTGTGCCAAAATTACTTCAAGTATTAATGTAATAAAGGGAACTTTAATAGTTTGTTTTAGGCAAAGAGGAAAGGTCCCTTTAAATTCTTCTTTTAATTTTACAGCATTAGCAGATTCTTAACACTGTCAAATGAATAATTCAGTGGTTTGTTGCTGTCTTAATAAGGGATTCCTTTGGGAATTTCCACATGATCATTAGCTTGTCCCTTGTTAATGAGTCCCTCCCCAGATAAGGAACGCTTGTATTATGACTCTTTCCCTACTACCGTCAGCAAGTCTAACTAGCAAATTAAATTTCTAAGCAGGGTCTGGATAACTCCATTATTGACCCTTCTATTCCCCAGAATTATTCTTGCTGCTGGAAATCTCAATGAGATTCAGAACACAGTGGCAAAAATACCTAGATCTCCCAGAATGAATGTAATTGTCCTATGTGCCAGTCCAGCTAATGGAGCCAGGAAGAGGACTACTATGTGTGGGAGACTTGGAAGGGGCCATTGCCAGGTGGTATGTATAGGCATAAACATAGGAATTCCTGTCCACAGTTGTTGCAGAAGGCCTGTGGAGAAGCTTTCCCATGTGGCTGGGGGAGCTAGATAAGGCATGTCTAATTCCCACCCTACTGAGCTGCCTCTGCTGGGTGTGGGTGTGACGCTGTATGGAATTGTGAGACATTTTATATTAATATTAATACCAATATTATAAAATTGCAATGAATTGTGCCAGATATGTCAAGGCATCAGTGAAAATGTTATGATTTGCCAAGTATGATGATCTTGTTTATGTTTGTATCACATTTTTATTGTAAGTTATAGATATGTATGTTATATCTGCATTTCAAAACTTGTGCTGTGTTTCTGGGTGACACCCGCAGATAAACTGGCATCAGCATGGCCTAGCCTGTTGGATGGCCCATCAAGGGTCATCAGTTGTACAATGAACTCATAGAAAAAGTCAGGGACTACACCTAATGAGTCAGCAAGGCATGCAGGAGCATGCCTATGGACAGAACCTACGGTTTCCAGGTATCCGGTTTTCAACTGGAATGCCCGGCTGAAAAGAGACCCTAGTGGCTCCGGTCAGCACTGCTGACTGGGCTGTAAAAGTCCAGTTGGCGCGGGGCTGGCAGGCTCTCTACCTGGCTCCGCGCGGCTCCCCAGAAGTGGCAGCACGTCCCTCGGGTCTGAGGCGGAGGGATGGCCATGGGGTCTCCATGCTCTGCCACCATCCTGCCCCAAGCGCCAGCTCCACAGCTCCCATTGGCTAGGAACTGCAGAAAATTGGAGCAGGGCGGGGGCAGCACACACGAGCAGAGGCAGTGCGCAGAGACGCCTGGCTGTGCCTCCGCCTAGGAGTCGAGAGACATGTTGCAGCTCTTGGGGAGCCCCCTAAGGTAAACACCACCCAGAGCCTGCACCCCAAAACTCCTGCACCCAAGCCTGGAGCCCCCTTCCACACCCAAATTCCCTCCCAGAGCCTGCACCCCTCCTGCACCCAAACTCCCTCCAAGCCCCCTCCTGCACCCAAACTCCCTCCCAGAGCCTGCACCCCAACCCCCTCCCCAGCCCTGAGCCCCTTCCCACACCCAAACTCCCTCCATCCCTGGCCCCACCCCAGAGCCCACACCCCCAGCTGGAGCCCTCACCCCTCCCCCACCCTGAACCCCTCATTTCTGGCCCTACCCTGGAGCCCGCACTCCCAGCCCAGAGCCCATACCCCCTCCCCCACCACAACCCCCTGCCTCAGCCCGGAACCCCCTTCCACACTCTGGACACCTTGGCCCTAGCCTGGAACCGCCTCCAGCACTCCCAACTCCTCATTCTCAGCCCAGTGTCTGTACCCCCTCTCACACCACAACCCCCTGCCTCAGCCTGGAGCCCCCTCCCACACTCCAAACCCCACGGTCCCAGCCTGGAGCCCCCTCCTGCACCCCAAACCTCTCATTCCCAGGCCAGAGTCCATACCACCTCCCACAACCCAACTCCCTGCCTCAGCCCGGAGCCCCCTCCTTCATCCCAAACCCCTCATCCCCAGCTGATGTGCTCACCACCTCCTGCACCCCAACTCCCGCCACAGGCTGGTGAAAATGAGCGAGTGAGGGTGGGGTAGAGCAAGCAACAGAGGGAGAAGGGATGGAGTGAGCAGGGGCAGAGCCTCAGAGAAGGGGTGGGGAAAAGGGTGGGACAAAGGTGTTCGGTTTTGTGCAATTAGAAAGTTGGCAACCCTAACAGAACCCTAAGGCTTTTCCATGCCAGATGCTGTGAAGCTTTTGTTTGGGGCACAGGAAATGCAACAAATCACAGGGCAAAAGGAATATAAAGGGCAGCTACTTCATTTCCATTGTGTCTTCATTCTTGCTCTTACCTCTGGAGTAACTTTTCTGCAAACTGAAGCTCTGAACAAAGGACTGAATGACCATCCAAGCTGTGGATGTGTTCCAGGATTTTCATGCCAGCAAACTCACCAATATTGCTAAGAACCTGATACATGGACTTTGAATCTCTGTATGTATCTGAGTGCTTTATCATTTAACAGCTCTCTCCTTGTTCTTTCTTTTTTCTTTATAATAAGCCTTTAGTTTTAGACACTAAAGGTTTGGCTGGCAGTGTGGTATTTGGGGTAAGATTCAACCTAATATTGACCTGGCAATGTGGCTGGCCCTTTGGGGTTCAGAAGAACATTTTGTATATGTAAGCAGAGTTTTTTAAATAACTTCTCACTGTACTGGGTCTAGATGCTGATTGGGAGCCAGAGAACTGGAATGCAATAAGGGGGATGTGATATATTTATTTATTTTAAAGTTTCTTGATAACCAGTGTGAGGGATCAGAAGCACAGTTTGTGACTGGTTGGGGAGTTTAACCTCAGTGTTGACCACCAGTTTTGGGAGTATCACAGTGGGTTTCTTGGCAGCTGCCTATATGCAGTATGTACATGCAACATATCAGAACTTGGCCTTTGTGCCCAGCACATTTCTCCTTCATCTTTAATAAAGAGAGTGCTTTGATTAGTCTGCAGCTCTAGACGGGACCTCACTGAAGATTCCAGTTGAATCATAGACCCTGCCCACACTAACAGCTTCCACGTACAGTTGTTCTTCCTCTATATATTTGCTCAGTATATGCATTTTTGATCAAAATGATGTATTGGCAATTTCAAGCCTGTTACTGCTGGAGCTGTCATCAATGAAGATCTAGGACCCTCTTTCTGAGAACACTATTGTATTGCTAGTTAGCCTGTTTACACACAGAATCTGCAGTCACTAGTGCTGTTGCCAAATTGTCATTATCAACTTGCTGATGCTCAACTTTATCTCCCCCGTCACCATGTCCCTTTCGACAACTGATTGTTCAGAGATGCTCCCGAAGGATACGTGTGTCTCCAGAAGAACTGAAGGTGCCTGTTTCCAAATTGGAATGAACAGGAGGAAAAATGACCATTCGGTAGTAAATTAGCCCATTACATAATCTGAGTGCACATTGTAGTATTTGAAAATACACCAGGATTGTCCTCCTTATACCAGAGTCTCAGCTCTACAGAAATGAATATCTGTGTGTCCACACTCTCTTGTCTGTAAAATTCTGCTTAGCTGGTGGGTAGCTGGCTGCTTTTCAGCTGAACATGGGTGAACAAGATTTAGCCATCTTTATGAAGAAGTTTTCTTGTTCCCCTGCATTCAATATTTTGTTATTTCTGTAACTCTGCCAGGCTTTCTTCCCTTTCCAGAGTCCCAATTAATGTTCCTTCCCAGCACCAGTAGTGCGTTGGGATTGGCCTCAAACTCCACCAGCAGCATGAAAGGAAACACTCCCCATCACCACCACCCTCACCCCCGAATACTGGACCTCCCTTTCACTGAGACTGTGATGCCTGTTCTGGGTCTTCAGTCTACCAACACGCATTAAGAAGCTTTGTTTCTTCAGTTGTAGCATTATTACAGCATTCAACAACCATTTGTGGGAATAATTGATTTTTTTTGGTTAGGTGGCTAAACTGAAAAAAAAAACAATACTTGTTTTGGGCGAAACTAAATATTTCATTCAACCCAAAACTAAACTTTTTGTTTTATTTTAAAGTGTTTTGATCCCTTTTTGTTTGTTTTTGTCTTGTTTTTACAATAGAACTACATTTTGAAACACAAAGTTTTGAATTGGGGGGAAAAATATGTTTCCTTGTGGCCCCCACCCAGTTGCCTCCACCCAATGGTGTAACAGGCAGAGGTGCATCCTTTCAAAGCATAATACATAATCCATTTGCTCTCTTGTGTTGCAATAGTTTTCTATAGCCAATCTGACTTCCTTTTGTGCTGTGTCTGTAATATGAGCAATTAGAGCTGATGGGATGATGATGAACAGTGTATGCGACTGTTAACCTACAAAGAATGAGAACCCTCCAGGCGTCAGTGCTGGTAATTTTGCATGAAAACTCCTGCTGTGGAGTTTTTCTCTTTTTATCTGACAGCTGATATGCAGCACAGTCAGTGTGACCTAAATTTGGTCTTAAATTTCCTGCCCTAATCTCTTCCATGCTCAAAATGAAAAGAAAGAGGTGATTTCTAGCAGGTTTTTTCATAATTAGTACCACGTCTTCTGTCCAAGGCTGGCCTTTTTTTTATCTTTGGTTGAGGTTTAAGCACTTTCTCAGGGGATGAGAAACTCACCTTAAATGTTTTCCTTGAAGTGTCAAGTAACTAATACTGGTTTTATTCTAAAACTTCTGAAAATCCAGGTATCGGAGAGATTAGATTAACCTATGAGTCATTGTCATCTTTGATTCTACTAAAAATAAAAAAGGAAACAGTTATAGGTAATAAATCAAAAGTTTCCTTCAATGCCAGGGTAATAGTTGAAATGAGTAAAAAGAGGTCTTTGAAAAATATGTCCTCTTGTTTATTGACCCAGAAAAATGAGTCATGACAACCATGCTCCCAACAAGGGAAAAACACCATATTCTGTAGCTCAACATTTGTCTAGAACAAGATGTATAAGGTATAACTGAAAAGCACGGCAAGTAAAGGGAAAGAGAGATGTAAAAAGAACAGAAGTTAAAGGCAGTTATTCTGCTGAGAATTTTGTTTCAGGTATTATCTGAGCCCAAGTGTAAGAGATAAAGATGGATGCATTTTATACTACAGGTTTGTGGCGCTGTTGATGCAGAAGAACAATGAGCTTCCTTAGACAGGTCAGACTTCTGCTGTGGAAGAACTGGACACTCAGGAAAAGGCAAAAGGTAAAAGATAAAACCTTAGTCTTCGGGTTTCTGCTTTAGAACATGCTGAGAATAATACAGTGCAGATAGTCAAATGACTGGTGCATTTATCAGCCTGCTAAACACGTGCGTACCACAGAGTGAAATCGGCTGTGCTGTCTGTAGGCCTGTCTGTAGGCTTCGTCCATTTGTTTGCAAGATACACTTTACAGAGTAAATTTAGAACAGAGGTCATTGTACTGAGTATCTGACAAACAGCATGGCATACAGTGAAGATAGTTCTGGGTACTGAGGTTTTGGTGCTTGGCTGTAAAGATAGGCACCAACAAAAATGACTTGTGTACCCCACAACTTAGGGCAAGTCTGGCTCCAAATCTTAATGTTGCCACTCATGTGCACTTATATTTAGATGTGAATCCAACTGCACAGAAAAAAGCTCAATTTTTTTTATTACATGGTTGAATGACAACAGTAACAAGGTAAGCAAGAATTGGAGAAACAGTTTAAATCCTTTCACGTAATACTTTCTCTAGGACAGAGCAACTAATACATATTACATAAATGCCTTATTTACTAGTGTTCATTTTTTATTTCTTTAAACCAAATTATCTTAGGGCTAGTCTACACTGGCAACGCTAAAGCGCTGCCATGGCAGCGCTTTAATGTGGCTTGTGTGGTCATGGCACAGCTCTGGGAGAGAGCTCTCCCAGCGCTCTAAAAAACCCACCTCCACGAGGGGCGTAGCTACCAGCGCTGGGTCACTGTCTACACTGGAGCTTTATAGTGCTGAAACTTGCTGCGCTAAGGGGGATGCTTTTTTACACCCCTGAGCGAGACAGTTGCAGCGCTGTAAATTGCCAGCGTAGACAAGCGCTTACAGCCTGGTTCTCTGAGGTGATGGAAGCTCGCCGTTTCCACTGGCTTCAAGTCAAAAGAAGCTGAGGGAGTTCACAGGATCAGGCCTTATATTTCTAACTAAAGATAGGGTTACCAAATTTCAAGTTCCCAAATAAGTCACTATCAGGAGAGGGGAAAGGGGAGCTGGAGGTACGGTGCTGGAGGGAATATTTGGGGGGGTGCAGGTGGGTTGTGTCCCCTTAGAAGGGCTATTTGGGGGCTGCTTGAGGGGGTATTTTGTGGGGGAGGAGTGCTGGACTGGGGTATGTGTACTGGGAGGGGATATTTGGGGGGTGCTGTAGGAAGTACCTGGTGGATGCTGGAGGGGGCACCTGTGCCTCTCACTCAAGGTGGGTGGTAGTGTTGTGCTCCCTGTCATGGTAGCTGGATGGCGGGCACAGGCCCAAGATGCAGTGCCAGCTCTCAGTCAGAGCCTCCTTGAGGGCCTCTCCCCCTCCTTTGGGCAGGGAGCCAGGGCCAGGCCCTGTCATCCCTCCTGGCTGGGTTCTGAGGCCCCGCAGGAGGGCAGGTGGTCCAGCATAGAGGTGCTTGGTGGCTCTGCTTACCTGGCAGGCTGGCTGGGGCCGGGGCAGGCAGAATGCAGGGGAGGGACCAATCAGGGCATGGAGACAGCTCTTTCTGAGCTGCAATGTCAGGAGCAGACATTTCCTGACATTTCCTATTATTTCAAAAATGTACCCGGTCAGAGGACAGAGGATGAAAAAAAAGGGTCATGTCCAGGAAAACCTGGACGTATGGTAACCCTAACTAAAGACAATATGGCTTAAACACGAGACATGAACTATGGTAAGTGAGACATTCCTGCGGCTATCACAGAATCGTGGAATGGGTTGAAATGATTCCCTATACAGACCTGATTCTTAGTGTGCCTTTGTCTTTGAGCCCTATAATAGAAATAGCCAGTCATCTGCCACCGGATCTTAGTTGAATCTGCTTTAGGCCACCTTTCATGTTGCGTGCAATTTTGCAAACTCAACTGAGACTTACTGATATGAAGTCAGGTTTCACAGAGTATCTTTCACATTCATGCTAACCCCAAATACTTTGTGGTTTTAAAAAAATTAATAACGAAGGCGGCACTGGAAATGGCAGCAATTGCAGGAAATACAGCAGCCATTGTGCCCTCTGCAATAGCTCCTTCAGACCTTGAAGTCAATGGAGACTAGACTACCTGTGTGCTTAAGGACTGCAGGATCCAATCCATCAATCTGCTGGTCTCCATGTTAAATCTGCTTGTCCCCTCTCCCATTGCTGTCCATATATAACTCGCCGGCCTTGATCACCTGGACCAACTATCCACTTACAAGAAATGCAGGAATAAACATGCATGAAACTTTTCCCCATAAATGAGCCTATTATAAGCTATTTGGTCCTTCATAATATACAATACCATTTTTGACCACTCAGTACATGGCACTTTCTAAAGCCAGACCTTAAAACTATTATTAAAAGATAAATGTAATTAATCTGATAAATAAGAGTTGTGTTTAATTTCTTTGGCATCTAAAAATCAAAGACTTCTGGACATGGTAGTAAACTCTACATAATAGTAAAATTGTAAAACAAGGCTATATATTGTATATATACCGGAGCAGGATTAGAATTAAAATCCTTGAGATTTCAATAGCTGCACAGAGGATAAAATGCACAACTTTCAGTAACAAAAATTAAAAAGTCTTGTCTAATGCGCTTCTCACTGCGCTGAAGAGGGTGGGGTTTTTTTGCCTTCATCTATTGTTATTCCTTAATTTCTGTGGGGGAGCCCAGGGATGGGCTGGCAGGGGGCTATGGCTTGGGAGTGAGGGCCACTAGCCGGGCTGGAAGGGGGATCCCAGGGTTGGAATACCAGGGGCTGTGGGTTGGGAGTCAGAGGCAGCGGCAGGGCTGTGCTAGTACGGGGCTGCCCAGATCAGTCCCTGGAGTGAGGCAGGAGCCGGGGGACAAGCACAGTGGGGCACGGGGGACAGATAGGATCCCTCCCAGGGTGGCGCGGAGCCAGCACCTACCTCTCTCTGCCAGAGCCAGGGGAGCCAGTTCTCTCCAGCAGAGCTGCAGTTCCTCCAGGCAGAAGCAGCTGCTCTTCCCACCCTCCTAGCGGGGAGGCTGATTGCGGATACTCCTGCAACCGGACTTTTAGTGTCCAGTCAGCAGTGCTGACCCAACACTGCCAGGTCTTCTTTTTGATTGGACTTCCGGATTGAAAACCGGACACCTGGCAACAGGGGTGCCCGAATGGGGGGGGTCAGGAGGCCATGGCCCCCCTCTTTTAAAAGTGGAAGGACTATGCCTTCAGGGTGAGCAGCGGGGGGGGAATGGAGGACGGGCGGGGCCATGGGGTGGAGAGGAGTGGGAGATGGGGGGTAGAGGCGAGGGGGGCCAGGGGATGGAGAGGAGCAAGGGGCCTGTGTGGGGGAGGGGCCAGAGGGTGGAGAGGAGTGAGGGGGCAGGCGGGTGGAGGGTAGGGGCAGAGATAGTGGTGGGTGTGCAGGGGGAAGGAGAGGAGGGGTCAGGGAGCAGAGAGAAGCGAGCGGCCGGCAGGCATGGGGGGAAAAGAGGAGCCAGCTGTGGGTGCGGGAGAGGGGCTACGGGGCGGAGAGAAGCGAGCGAGGGAGATGGGGCAAAGAGGAGTGAGCAGTGGGTGGGGCCTCTGGGCGGAGCACAAACAGAGTAGGGGGGTGGGGCCATGGTCTGGGCACTGTGCCCCTTTCTGAGTGTGGGCCGAGCGCATGGCAAGCGCTGTACTAAGTGGCAGTGCGCTCCCCTGTGCGAGGCGCTGCAACTTCTGAGGGCATTTAGCCCATGGCTCTGTATGGTGCAGTGAGCTGAGCCACTCGGATTCTTTCCCAGTGAGCTGTGGGAGAACTTGTCTTTCCTTCTGAGCACACACAGGGAACTGTGGGAAGGCATTAGAGTATTGTCAGCACTCAAGTGGCCTTTTAGCTGGGTTACCAAGTTGAGTGAAAGCAGCACACGGTTTTAGCCTCGCACGTGAGAGGAGCCAGCTATCCTGGGTCGAGACTGAGATTTTTGTATGTGGACAGGAGGTGATTAGAGGCAACAACACCCAGGTAAGAACCCTGGAGAACTCTGCAGTGAAGACATACCCTAGGAGCCTGTTTGATTTTTCTTCCACTAAAATCACTGGTGGTAGGGCCTGTCCAGCCATCCTAACAAATGAACTCAAGTGGATGTTAATTTTTAGGGAAAATCCAGGCCTTGTGGCCAGATTAGCTGCTGGGAAGGTGAAAGCTGGGGGGGACAGAGAGGTTAGGATGACCAGATTGTCCTGATTTTATAGGGACAGTCTCGATTTTGGGGTCTTTTTCTTATATAGGCTCCTATTCCCCACCCCCGTCCCGATTTTTCACATTTGCTGTCTGGTCACCATACAGAGAGGCGTCATCCCAACTGCACAGCTATTCCTTACTCCAGGCCAGAGAGGTGGGAAAACAGGAGGATCTGCACAGTGTCAGGTTTCCCAATCCCTTGGTCTAGCAGTGCTCCCGCCTCCCCCACCCCCCACAACCCAAACTCCTGTCTGGCTTTTAGAAGCACTAAACTGCATTTTTTTAACTCAAGATTAAATGTGTAAAATAGGAAATGCTTGCTTGGCAAAAATTTCTCCACCCTTTGGCCATAAACCTAGGCTGAGCTTAATTAAAGCTAATAGACAAAGTTACAGTGGAAAAGACAGGGCAGCTCCAAAACCCTGTTTTTAATTATACTGTGGAATTTCTTTCTGCTAGATCCCCTGTCACCATTTAGCCTGAAGAAGACCCAGGGCAAATGATGCATTCTGCAGATTGCTGTACATATCTGGTGCCCCGGGGGAGAATTTCCTATGTGCAAACTAACTACTCAGGATTTCGGAAGAATCTGTTGTAGCTGTTACAGAAAAATGTAACGCAAGGTGGATAGGAACAGAAAAACACAGCAAGCTCTACCAGCGCATACAGCACCAAACAATACTAATAAAGGACCAGCGAAGTGTGGAATGTGTGGTAGTTGCTATATGCTATAGCTATCAAAGAAAGATATCAAAAGGGAAAAAATGAATAGTTTTAACTAGCCAGACAAGCATCTGAAGGGAAAATATATTTTGTGGGGGTACAACTGCTAACTCAGCAGAAGGCATTGGTTTCAGGTGTGCTACATGAACCTTGTCCTTTTTCATCCCTATAATTTCCTGTGGGCCACAGAGGCTGTTAATCCCATTTCATGAGAAGCTCAGTGCATGGTTACTATTCTTCTTCTCCAGCCTCCCCCCCCCAGCCCGGCAGTCCTGCGTCACTGTCGCACTAGCTGCTCTTCTCAACAACAGTCTAGAATTATTATTTTTTGCTATTATTTTAGTCCTCTATTCTTAGCTGTTTAGCACCTGCTGCCTCCTCTTTTTTTTCACCTTAGCTCTTTAATCGCCCTTGGTTTTCAAACATTCTTCCAGGGGAGGGAGAGGAGCACTGGGTTCATGGTGATGTTCAGTGGGGCTCTGTTTATTTGGTAAATTACTGGATTAATTATGTCACATTTATTTTGTATACGCTTTTTTCTCCCCAGCTTCGTTTTCTGGTGGAGCTTGCATGGCCTTTGTCTTTATTTCTTGTCCTTGTCTGGCTGAGGAAGGCTAACCCAGTCTATCGCCAACATGAATGTAAGAATATATGTTATAAAACTAAAATAATAATAATAATTATTATTGCAATAAAAATTATTAATGCCTAAAGGCCCCAATCAGGACTCAAGGCCCAGTTGTGCTAAGTGTTGTACACATAAAAAGATGGCCCTGCCCTAAGTAGTTTATAGTTTTAGTAATTTGGGGACATATAATGTCCCTGAATTAAAGTAACACAACAAAAAATCCTATGTTAATTTATGGGCCATTTCCCTGCTTATAAAGGCAGCAGCCGTACCAATACTATCCTAATAGTAGATACTGGGAGTTGTCTGTTCTGAGGATTCTGAGTGCTGCTTAGTTCTCTGCCATTGATGGCACCTTGCTCTGCCAATAACCCCTCTTCTCATTTCCAAATGTAATTGCTTGGCTCTATGCACATATTGGTCTAAACGCTAGTCTGACTTACCCTCTGGGATATCGGTGGTGTTGGAAGGTTATAGATCTGGCCAGAATTAGGCCTGTTGTTGGAAATCCTCCCAAGAAATTTCCCAGAAGTTTCCAGATCACAGGCCCTGGTTCTCATGGGGGACTTCAATCACCCTGACATCGGCTGGGAGGGGGGAGACATATAGCAGTGCCCAGACAATCCAGGAAGTTTTTGGAGAGTGTTGGGGACAACTTCCTGGTGCAAGCGCTGGAGGAATCAACGAGGAGCCATGCCTCTCTTGATCTGCTGCTCACAAACAGGGAAGAATTGGTAGGGGAAGTAGAAGTGGGTGGCAACCTGGGCAGCAGTGACCATGAGATGGTCGAGTTCAGGATCCTGACGCAAGGAAGAAAGGAGAGCAGCAGAATACAGACCCTGGACTTCAGAAAAGCAGACTTTGACTCCCTCAGGGAACTGATGGGCAGGATCCCCTGGGAGGCTAATATGAGGGGGAAAGGCAACCAGGAGAGCTGGCCGTATTTTAAAGAAGCCTTATTGAGGGCGCAGGAACAAACCATCCCGACGTGCAGAAAGAATAGCAAATATGGCAGGCAACCAGCTTGGCTTAACAGTGAAATCTTCAGTGAGCTTAAACACAAAAAGGAAGCTTACAAGAAGTCGAAACTTGGACAGATGACTAGGGAGGAGTATAAAAATATTGCTCGAAGGTGCAGGGGTGTAATCGGGCAGATTTAGAGCACAATTAGAGTTGCAGTTAGCAAGGGATGTGAAGGGTGACAAGAAGGGAGTCTACACGTATGTTAGCAACAAGAAGGTGGTCAGGGAAAGTGTGAGACCCTTACTGAATGGGGGAGGCAACCTAGTGACAGATGATGTGAAAAAAGCTGAAGTACTCAATGCTTTTTTTGTCTCAGTCTTCACAGATATGGTCAGCTCTCAGACTGCTGCATTGGGCAGCACAGTATGGGGAGGAGGTGAGCAGCCCTCAGTGGTGAAAGAACAGGTTAAGGACTATTTAGAAAAAAGCTAGACATGCACACAAGTCCATGGGGCTGGATCTAATGCATCCGAGGGTGCTGAGGGAGTTGGCTGATGTGATTGCAGAGAAATTGGCCATTATCTTTGAAAACTCATGGTGATCAGGGACATCTGGACAATTGGAAAAAGGCAAATATAGTGCCCATCTTTTAAAAAGGGAAGAAAAGAAAATCCGGGGAACTACAGACTGGTCAGCTTCACCTCATTCCTTGGAAAAATCCTGCAGCAGGTTCTCAAAGAATCCATTTTGAAGCACTTGAAGGAGAGGAAAGTGATCAGGAAGAGTCAAGATGGATTCACCAAGGGCAAGTCATGTCTGACCAACCTGATTGCCTTCTATGATGAGATAACTGTCTCCATGGATATGGGGAAGGCGGTGGATGTGATATATCTTGACTTTATCAAAGCTTTTGATACAGTCTCCCACGGAATTCTTGCCAGCAAGTTAAAAAAGTATGGATTGGATGAATGGACTATAAGGTGGATAGAAAGATGGCTAGATCATTGGGCTCAATGGATAGTAATCAACGGCTTGATGTCTAGCTGGCAGCTGGTATCACATGGAGTGCCACAGGGGTCAGTCCTGGGGCCGGTTTTGTTCAACATCTTCATTAATGATCTGGATGATGGGATGGATTTCACCCTCAGCAAGTTCGTGGATGACACTAAGATGGGGAGAGAGGTAGATACACTGGAAGGTAGGGATAGGGTCAAGAGTGACCTAGACAAATTGGAGGATTAAGCTAAAAGAAATCTGATGAGTTTCAACAAGGACAAGTGCAGAGTCCTGCACTTAGGACGGAAGAATTTAATGCACTGCTACAAACTGGGCACCGACTGGCTTAAGCAGCAGTTCTTCAGGAAAGGACCTGGGGGTTACAGTGGACGAGAAGCTGGATATGAGTCAACAGTGTGCCCTTGTTGCCAAAAAGGCTAATGGCATATTGGGCTTCATTAATAGGAGCATTGCCAGCAGATCAAGGGCACTGGGGAGGCCACATCTGTAGCATTGCATCCAGTTTTGGGGCCCCCCCATTACAGAAAGGATGTGGACAAACTGGAGACAATCCAGCGGAGGGCAATTAAAATGATTAGGGGGCTGGGGCACATGACTTATGAGGAGAGGCTGAGGGAACTGAGCTTATTTAGTCTGCAGAACAGAAGAATGAGGGGGGGATTTGATAGCACCCTTCAACTACCTGAAGGGGGGTTCCGAAGATTCATAGATACTAAGGTCAGAAGGGACCATTATGATCATCTAGTCCGACCTCCTGCACAATGCAGGCCACAGAATCTCACCCACCCACCCTGAAAAAAACCTCTCATCTATGTCTGAGTTATTGAAGTCCTCAAATTGTGGTTTAAAGACTTCAAGGAGCAGAGAATCCTCCAGCAAGTGACCCGTGCCCCATGCTACAGAGGAAGGTGAATGAGGATGGAGCTAGGCTGTTCTCAGTGGTGGCAGATGAAAGAACAAGAAGCAATGGTCTCAAGTTGCAGTGGGGGAGGTCTAGGTTGGATATTAGGAAAAACTATTTCACTAGGAGGGTGATGAAGCACTGGAATAGGTTACCTAGGGCTTCAGAAAGCCCTGGCTGGGATGATTTAGTTGGGGTTGGTCTGGCTTTGAGCAGGGGGTTAGACTAGATGACCTCCTGAGGTCTCTTCCACCCCTAATCTTCTATGATTCTATTAAATTAATTATTTGGTTGGAAGGCCTGGAATTACTCCCCTCTAACTCTCACATTTGTGAATATTAATATGACATGGTCCTTAACATAATCATTTTAGTAAATGTGGAGGGTGGGATTTTCAAAATGGTCAGCATTGGCCTAACTCTGCTCCCTTTGAAATCAATGGGAGTTCTACCACTGACTTCAGAGGGAGCAGAGTTAGACCAATTCTGAGTGGTTTTGAAAATAATACACAGAACATATGTCTTTTTATTTGACAAAGACAAAAACCTGAAAAAAACTTTCCTGGCTAACAAAGTAACCATAATATTCCTCTTGCAACAAGAAAACGTGTGAAGCTCTAATGTTCATTCAAGCTGCCTTAGGAATGAAACCCAACAATTAATATTTTGTCTTCTCTTCTCTGTTTCATATACACAGGCCATTTTCCAAATAAGGCTATGCCCTCTGCAGGAACACTGCCATGGTTACAAGGCATCTTCTGTAATATGAACAATCCTTGTTTCCGCAGCCCCACCCGTGGAGAATCTCCTGGCATTGTGTCTAACTACAACAATTCCATGTAAGCAAGGATGAACCTACTGCATTCAGGGAAGAGATGTGTGTGCTAGGTTGGGGCTGCATTAGTATACTGAGGTCCTAGAGAAATGCCTAGCAGCTTGTCTCTAATGCATATCACAGATGTGACAGATCTTGGTGAGCAGTCATGGAATAACTTCAGACACAAAGTCCACCCTCAGATTGGCTGTAATCCCCATCCCCTATCAATGGGGTGGATTCATGATAAAGGGTATTTTATAGAATTATTCTGCAGTGTGAATTAAAATCCAGCCCTTGGCAGAAAGTTGAGCATCCAGGAAGACTGGATGGTTCAGGATGGAGGTAACTGTAGCATGTAGATCTAGATCTAGCCCTGGTCAATAAAGACCAAAAGGTTGCATCTGATGGCAGTTCTATGGCCTGCGTGAATTGAGTTTGGTGGTGTCCCTCCAATTGCCAGTGAACAGGTGTCCACATCACAAAAACCACCACTTCAGTTGCCAATTATAGTAGAAATCTAAGAACAAAGGCCCAGGATTTAAGAGTATAGAACCTGAGTTGTCTTTCCCACCATTTGAGATACTTCCTCTAAATCAGGACTGGGGCAAACCGGCAATGTGGGAAAGCTTGCATTGACTCCGCCCATGCTTATATGTCTTGGTAACATATAAAAGACTTCCCTCAGTCTGTCAATTCTCAAACACTAAATTCACTCATGGGGAGATGGGCAAAATTCTGATCTTTTGGTCAGAATGATCTTTGCAAGTGCTTCTGTGTGTCGTGTATTATAGCTGACTCATGCAAGTCACAGAGTTTAGCAGGGCAAGGACATCTAGAGTAAAATGAGGACAATTGCAAAATCTGTTAAAACATGCAGAAAGTAATGGCCATATGCCCACTTGTCAGGGGGTGGTTTTATCTTTTGAGAAGTGATACTCAGACCTCTGAGGTTCAAGAGCCAAATTAGCAATCAACATTGCCTAAAAGAGCCACATTAGTGTGAAATTCATTGTTCCATTTACTGTAGTACTATATATTCATATTTAAACAGTATGATGGGAAATATTTAGTTTAGTTTACAGCAAAATGACTAACCAAGTATTATTATTTTATCCATTACATTTGGTTGTTAATATAGGAAAAGCATCCTGATTGGTTAATAATTAAATCACAATGTTTTAATATCATGTGCTGCAAAGAGCTACAGAAAGACACATTAAAGAGTCACTTGCAATTCATGAGCCTCAATCTGAGTAACATTGCTTTAGAGACTCCAAAGCGGAAACATCCATGAGCTAACAACATCAAGGCCGTCAAAGGTGCAGCCATCTGAAACTGGCCCACTTTGGTTTTCCCTTTTCATTCCACTTTCTTTTTTTGTTTATCTGTGAACATTTAAAATGTTAAATCAAACTGAGTGGCCTATGAGCTAGTGTATTTGTTTTCTGAATAATGCACCTTTACTTTTCTAGGTTTCAGAGTAACAGCTGTGTTAGTCTGTATTCGCAAAAAGAAAAGGAGTACTTGTGGCACCTTAGAGACTAACCAATTTATTTGAGCATAAGCTTTCGTGAGCTGCAGCTCACTTATAGAATCATAGAATATCAGGGTTGGAAGGGACCTCAGGAGGTCATCTAGTCCAACCCCCTGCTCAAAGCAGGACCAATTCCCAATTTTTGCCCCAAATCCCTAAATGGCCCCCTCAAGGATTGAACTCACAACCCTGGGTTTAGCAGGCCAGTGCTCAAACCACTGAGCTATCCCTCCCCCCCACATGCACTTCATCAGATGCATACTGTGGAAAATACAGAAGATGTTTTTATACACACAGACTATGAAAAAATGGGTGTTTATCACTACAAAAGGTTTTCTCTCCCCCCACCTCACTCTCCTGCTGGTAATAGCTTATCTAAAGCTATCTTTACTTTTCTAGGTAGTCTCTTTTTTCCTGCTGCTGCTTTGTGAGGCAAATCAGATTCAACACATCAGAAGAGGCAAACATACTGTGCTCTCTGAGAGATTTGACTTGACTTCCTTCTTGTTTTGCTATTTCCTATCATCTAAAATAAGTTATTTAGGTTGAAAGTATCAGTCTTTGTATGGAAAAATATAGCACTCTTAAAAAAATGCAGTGTATCACCACCGATGTATGTCCAGGTTCTATCTCATGCCCACTGCACAGGGTGTGGTCATCCGTGACAGCTCAATACCTAGATGTGCTCTGTTTCTCACTGCTACTTATTAGAATTTATTTGTACCTGTTCCACAAATACAGAGCCTGATTCTTCCACCCTTACTTGTATTGTACTACTGTACCTTACTCTATGGGGTGGGAAGGCTGCACCCTGAGTAAAATACTACTCAACATGAGCAAGCATGACCAAATTAGGCTCAAAGTAATTTTCATTTTCAAATTGGGCTTGTAGGTTGCTGCTGGTTAGTGCAAACTTTGACTCTGTTACAATAGCTCAAATAGTCTCTCTGTACTAGTCGTTAGATTGATGCTGCTGTAATGAATCCATAGAGGTTGACATGTCTATAGCCTGACAACGTTAAAGCCATTCCAAAGGGTTTAACCAAAATCCCAAGTTTTAACATGCTCAAACTTTGGGGAAGTTTGGATTCTAATCCAGATCCAAACATTGCTCCATATGTCTAGTGAACAGTATGACCAGATTAACCTGTGTGTGAAGAGCCTCATGCTCTTTGTTTCCGTGTTTCCCATGACATGTAAGGTTTGTCTTACCTGCCCTGTGTCATTAGTCTTTTCTAATGACTCATTGATTCTTCTTTCAGCTTAGCAAGAGTGTATCAAGATGCTCAAGAGCTTCTACTCCAAGCATCTGAAATCCATGACTTGGGCAGAATCTGGGAGGAATTACGCATTATGATCCAGTTTATGGAAACAATGAGGACTAATCCTGAAAGAATTGCAGGCAATTTGTTTCATTATATTCTTTAGACTGTAGTACATTCCCGCCCAAGAGCTGGATAATCCTCGCCTCTGCAGATAATGTCAGGAGTGACCATACAATTCACACCTGCCTGTTGATAAACATACATTTAAACATTCTGTATTTGAATGGCCTTACAAATTATTGATTTAAATTCTAAAAGGACACTCCCAAAATTAGTGGGACAAAAATGGATTGCCCCGGAGTGTGGCAGTGACCTATTCTAGCTACAAGTCCTTCACCTCAGAAGTGTGTTTGTTTGTTTGTGTGTGTGTGTGTGTGTGTGTGCGCGCACTAAAATCTAATATTGTGACTCAGCAAATATTTGTTAATAAGAATATATACAGTGACTCCAATAAACTCATCTGATGCAGGTGTTCTAGGATGGTGTGTGCATATACCGTATGGATGCCTTGAGGGGACTAACTCATTGTGAATAGCTTGGGGCACCTCAAAATACCCCAAAATGTAGGCTTTTTAAGAACACAAATATATTCTGAGCTGCATTTTGGAAGCGAGCTGCAAAAACTGATTCCAAACAATCAGCTCTGTGGGAGTGAGGGAAAGCACAAAATGCCAGAGCTTTGAAGTTCAGAGTTCCAGGGCTGCACTCCAGGTTTTTCAAGCTTTTCAACTTTCTTTGCAATCCCAGTTCTGCATTTGGTGTTCCTTTACAGGGCATGTCAACTCTATTTAAGTCAGAAAATAAACAAGTGTGTTCCAGCTGCCAGGCATCCTGTGTAGCCCAATATTAGTGCTGCTTCAGAATCCCAGTTTAAAAAAAAAAAGTCAATAGCCTGATTTATTTTAAAATAAAAGTTGTATTCTGCTTGTTCATAAAGCAGCCAACAAAACTCATGCAGGGGGATAAAGAAACAGGATGAGAAGCACTACTCTTTCCTCTGCATGGAAGGAATTACTAGCTCTGTGTGTGTGTGTGTGTAAGTTACATATATAAACTGTGTTAAGAGAACATTAAGGGGGAAAAGTCAAGCATACAAAAATTAGGAAATGCCACAATTAAGGTTGTTTGTATCAGTCCACCTTCCCCTGGCTCTTTGAACAAGTCCCAAGACTCGGCTACCCCATCACAGTCCCCATCCCACCCAGTCTCTCCCTTTGCCATTTCCCTAGTCCCAGCTCCTAACTTTTCTGCATGCCTGTGAGCCTGATCCCTCCTCCACACTGGTGAGGCACGAACAGTGGGGAGCACAGACAGCACAGGATACAGTCTCCCTGCTCTCAGTTCCTGTCCTTGGTGCCACAGCAACCCTAGGTTTCCTGCAGGAGCAATTACAGGGAAGGTCTTGCTCAGCCCCTAGACTCCTGTGTGTGTTCAGTGCTGATGGAATCTTTGGCGTATTTACCTGCCAAACCCTAACAAGTCTCTACTGAGTGTGAACTGAGATATTCAGAAGCTCAGAACTTGGCCAAATTTAGCAGATTTTCCCAGGGATGGCAAAAGATGACACATCCTGACACCAGTGCAACCTCCCTTCTTCCTCAAGTTCCCCAGCCAAATTTCAAGAGCCTGCTGCAAAGCATGGAGGACTAGAGTTTCTCAAACAATTATAAGAACTGTTTTCAATATGGGCAAAAAAAACCATTTTCCCCTAGCTTCATTCTGAGAAACAGCTGAACTGTTTTTGCTGAAATTTTCCAAAACAATTTAGTGTGAGGCAGACATCTAGCATGGAAAATTTCATCCCAAACACTAGTCTGGTGAAGTTAAAAGCAACTGAAAACAGGATCTTATAATGGGAGGTATCCAGCAACCTTAAGTATGGGTGGCACTATCTGCACTATCTATGAGATACACTAGAACATTCAACAGTAATGGTGCAGAACTTATGGGCCAAATTCTGAGATCCTTACTGAGCTTCTACTTGGACAGTTTTCATGCAAAATTCCTGTTGACTTCAGCAAGAGTTTTCAGGGTTTGGCTCATTAGTAACCTTATCAGGAGTTAAGGTGTTTTGGACCCATTACTGTCAATTATATATATTATCATAAAGATGGAAGGAATGGAATTTTGTGGCCTTTCTTGTGTGTTTGTGTCTGTGTGTATTGTTTCTTGAGTAGGATTTGTTTAATAGTGGGGACTATAAAGCTTTAACGCTGTTCCTTGAGACATGCCCCTTGAAAAGAGTAATGAAGTTTTGCCTGTGAAAAGTTTTAAAAGGGCCATTCTTACAAAATATAAAATTAGGCTGTTTGCGCATGTTGCTGTTGATAGTGAATGTGAAGTGAGTGTAAATGACACCGATTGTCAAAGGTTGTTTGTACAACACCCAGTAGAAGGGGGAGGGGGAGACTGGGACGTCACAACATCATAGTAACTGAATATATAAAACAAAACATGACTTCAAAAGAAAACGCCAAGATTTCCAAATGTGACCAGTGATTTTGGGTGCCTCCGTTTTCAGTTGCTTACCTTGAGGAGCTTTTAAAAGCCGTGCTCAACTATGGGGAAGGCCCTCTTACTGCTTTTAGGGGCTACCTCACTTTTGTCTCATTCAAAGTGCGGGGGACGGAGGAGATGTCAGGTTGGCGTGTGTGTGTTTTTAAATACGTATGTTCATTAAGGGCCCCCTACTTTTTCCCCCATAATTCAAGCACTGTTTAGGAGATCTGATTTTCAGATGGTGGGTGCTCAATATTTTCTGAAAACAAAGCGCTATTCAGGTGTCTCGTGGTGGACCTCAAAGTCACTAGTAACTATTGAAAACCTTGGCCAAAGCACACAGTTTCCATGGGTCTAAGCAGGGCATTCTTTAATTCACCTTGTCCATCTTCTCAGTGCTCTTTACATTGCTTCCCTCTGCATTCAGGAAGAGGGTTAAGAATCCGAGACTTCTTGAAAGAAGAGGAGTCTCTGACGTCCTTTCTGCTGAATGATGCTGGCCTCTCAGACTCAGTGGTTTTCCAGCTGATTAATTCTCAAGTGCGCCCTGAACAGGTGGGTTGATATAGGCTATGTCTACACTTACAGCAGCAGGTAGAGTACATACACTGCAAACGCCCCCAGCAGTGTAGATGATGAGGCACTGCTTAGTTGAGAAGAGGAAAGGCATGCCAGAACCCTAGCATGTATTCCCTACATGGCTCTCTACATGCCTAAGCAGTGTCTCCCCTGTCTATACTGCTGTTTTTAGTAGTGTAGTGTCCTGGAGCCTTTCACTACCACACATGTAGCTACACAACAGTGTGGGCGCAGCCTGCCTTTCACTGTGGCATGTAGCTACCTGTACCCTACCCAGTGTAGACAAGGCCTTTTAGTATAACAGCAGCCACCTGCTATTGCAAGGCAGTTATCTGTGTGGAGTGGAATCTTTGTACATTCAGGAATAAAAAGCTGCCCAGCTGGAGGCACCAGATGGGTGATAGCGCCTCTTCCCCCTTCGTTAGTTTTTCCAGAATCCAGACTTATTTTGGCCTTAAAAAATACCTGGGGGATGGACTGAACCAAGGCACTATGGTTTGCTGCCTGCATTACTCCAAAGCAGCTGAGTTCATATCTGGTAGCTACACTGCCTAGCAATGAATCTGGCCCTGTGATCAAAGACTTGGCTCAGGAACATCATGCAGCTGTGCCCCATTTTAACTCAACAATGTGGTGAGCAGCAAGAGAGAACTCTGTGGGTAGAAACGTTTAACTTCACTTCCCCAATGTCAGCTGGATCACACAGGGGCTTTATGGCACTGTCTCGTGGAGAAAGATGGGAGCAGTGAAAAGCAGACCAGCTGTCCTGGATCCTTAATGAATAATAGATCTAAAATTCACAGTGAAAATTGCAAGTCAGATCATTCCTGAGGTAGCTACTCAGAGGATTGTATGTGACTAAGTCCAGGCTGTCTTTGGCCTTCTGTGTGCCAGTGGCTGGGGAGCTCTGAGAGGAATGCTGTGCTGATGAATGAACGTTGCTGAATCAGACCCCTGGGATTACTGCTCTCCATGCTGTGTGTGGTGGGGGGGAGGGGGCAATAATTCAGGCTGAATGACACAATTCTTCTTTTTCATTGTCACATAAAGCACAAATGCTGGAAATGTGTGGGCCTGCTTGTGGCCAGCAGGAGAGGGGATTAATGAACTTGCATTCACTTCTTCTCAGACTTTACAGGTTCTAGCTGGTGTGACTGGTTGCCAGATTACTCATCCACTACAGGGCTGACTAGAGCTACGGGAAGCTCCCTCACCCAGTGAGCCCCCCCACACACCCAGCCAGATCCATAGCTGGTGTAAAGTGGCATATCTCAGCTGACCTCAATGCCACTTTGTCAATTTACACCAGCTGAGGAGCTGAAAAGCTAGGTCTCTCTAGTGCTTCTGAAGTAAAAATACAGAAAAGGACCCTGTTGGGGCTCACTTCACATTTTCTTTCACTCCTCATCCCCCTCCTAGGTCTGCTATCCTAAGGAAATGACCCATTGTTGACTGGTTGTTAGTAGTGGGTTCCCAGGTGCCTTTCCTTATCTAGTATTGAAAACAGTTTGGCTATATACAGGGCCAAAATATTTTCAACACAGCTGCAGAAAGCATGATCCTGACTTCCTGTAACGTGGATATCTGTCATGCTTTCTGTAATGGTGTTATGAAAAGTTTGGCTCTTTCTACATCAGAATCCGAACCATTTTTAACACCAGCTGAGGAAGAGCCAAAGGAGACCTATTGTTGACCATGAGCACTGGTCAGGAATTTTCCAACCAAATACTTTTTAATTGGAAAATGCCAGTTTGAAGAAACCAAAATGTTTTGCAGAAAACATTCTGAATTTCAACAAGCTCTGTTGACAGCCATTGTAGATTTCCATGGGTACAGTTTATTTCTAGGCTTTTGGCACTAGTCACTGTAGCAGCAGCTCACCTTACAAAGGTTAATTTCACCCTATGAGGTAGAGCATGTATTAGCCACGCTTCACCCATCGTGAGCTGAGACACAGGGAGATTAAGGGCAGGTCTATACTTAAAATGCTGCTTCTGCGCAGCTGCACCGCTGTATCATGTAAGAGAAGACGCTCCTACGCCGCTGGGAGAACTTCTTCCATCAGTGTAGTTAATCCACCTCTCCAAGAGGTGGTAGCTACATTGACAGGAGAAGCTGTCCCATTGATGTAGCCCTGCCTACATGGGGTGTTAGGCTGGTATAACTATGTTGCTCAGAGGCGTGGATTTTTCACACCCCTGAGCGACTTAGTTATACGGATATAGGTCTCTAGTGTAGACCTGGCCTAAGGCTGTAATTTTCAAAGGGCCTGTGGGAGTGACTTTCAGTGGGAATTGCATGCCTCACTCCCATAGGCCCCTTTGAAAACTGCAGCCCATATAGCTTGCCCCTGCTGGAGAAGGGGGTAGAGCCAGGACTAGAATACAGATCTTCTGAGTCTTGCTACAGAGGCTTAATCACAAGACCATATGTCCTCTCAAGGATCTTCTGCTATTCCAGATCTGGATCTTTTACACATTTACATAGTTAAACGCAATCTCTCCCTCTCTTTCCCCCAACCTCAAAGAAACTTGTTAACAAGAGTCTCACTCCTTGGCAAACAGCTAGCTGCTGCTCTAGCTCCAACCTCCTACCATGCTGGGTGTGCAGGAAATGACACACTGAAATGAAAGCAAAAACTGATCAAAAAGCCTGCTAGTTGAAAAATAGTTTGTACTTCAGCTTGCGTGTTCTGGCTAAACAGTGACACACTGATAAAATTAGTAGAGTTTTCCTCTAAAGAGTTGCTTTTGGGTTGCAGCACAGAAAAAGATAAGCAGCTTAGAAAAGGTTGGCTACAGCCCACATTGTAGAACAACTTAAAAGGGTGGAGATTGGGTGTGCTTCTAACCTCTTCTGTTCCTGGGCAGTCTCACAGGGCAGCTACATTGTGTAAATAAAATAACCTCTTGCAGTTCTGCGATGAATCCCTATCAGTAACATCCACGTCATGGTTTCCTCACTTGCTTTACAAATCCAAACAAAGCATTCTTACTAGTCATCAGTGCAGCTCACTTTGAGCCTGGAACTTAGGTATTGCCAACCCCAAGCCAGGCATCTGGAACGCTTGTGAAACACTTTGAATACATCCACACTGCCTTCTAAACTGGGGCTTAGACTCAGGTTTGAGCCCAAACCCCTGCTACCGTACACACGCAAATCTTCTGACTCGGGTCGCCAATTACTCAGAACAGGATTGACTGGAGTGGCAGGGAGTCCCACTGTGACTTCTGTCCAAGCCCTGTCATCTTGTAGTGTGGACATAGCTCAAGCCACAGACCCAAGTCAGTAGTAGTGCAGTATAATGCGTTAGCTTGGTTGTGAGACCCAGGTCCAGCAATTGTAGACCCAAGTTTTCAATGCAGTGTGGACGCTTAAATATGGACTTGGAAACACTGTCTCCACAAGCACAGGTCCCACAAACCCGGGTTTACAATGTAGTGTAGATATAGCTCTTGCGTCCACATTCAAAAATGCTGTCTGTGCTTCCCAAGCTTTGAGCAAATGCCTTTACCACAGTGGGTTAATTCAGTCAAACTGGAACAATCCAACTTTTAACTTGTTCTCACCCATCCCTCTTTGGATTTTGCCTGAAAAACACAAACCAAACTTAAAAGTCCAGTCAGTACTGACATGTCTTCTGTTGCTTTCTATCCTCTCCCTTACTATCAGATTGTGCTAATAATATAGCCATGAGCCCTTAGAATATCTGGCTCGCATAGTGTTAATGAGTTTAGGCATCAGTATAAAGTAACTTTGCAACAGCAGCTCACCCCTAGGGGACATCACGTGGCACAGTCACAGGCCACACTCCATTGATCGGTCATATTTAACTTTTGAAGATTGATCATCTAATGACGAGATTATCACTGCTGCAGATTAGCCTGAAGCAGGGCCATTGCCGAGTGTGCCTATCCCAGCACGAGAGCCTACCCTTCCCATAGTGCAATGGGCAGGGCCGGTTCTAGGGTCCCATTTGGGGCAGTGGGAAGGGAATTGGGTATTTGGGGGGGCCTCTGGATATTCCTGTTTAAAAAAACAAACAACCTTCAAGGTGTCTAGGAACTAGTTAGGCCCCAGGGGAAAATCTTGGATTTTAAGAGTTTAAAAAAGTAAAATTTGGCTACTGTATCAGGATTTTGCTGTGATTTATAATTTATATCATGGATAAGGATTGTACATACTGCACATATTTTGGCCTTTCTGACAATAATTTGGGGGCCCTTGAAGATCAGGGTGGGGGGGAATGTCTCCTTAGATCCTTTGCGATGCCAGGCCTGGCTATGGGTATTGCATTGTCTAATAACTTGAATTGCACACACGCTCAAAATATAAGCAGTCATTTAAAATATTAATTTCAGTTGTGTCCTGTATTTCATATGTGAATGTTGTTTTAATTGTGTCATATGACACATTCCCTACAGCCTTGTTTACACACACAAGTTGTGATGCTTTAATATACTGGCACAGTTAAAGTGGCACAACCCTCCTTGTATGCACACAGTAACCTATATCTGCATAAGGAACCAGTATAACTGCAGCCACACTAGGACTTGTACCACTATAACTATTTTGGTAAAAAGTCAGCCCTAACTGAAATAATTACAGTGGTACAAAATATGTGTGTAGACCAGACCTTCGTTGTCATTGGAAGTTTGAGAATCAGAATAGGGTTGGCCCTTTGCTCTCTGGTCAGCCAGGGTTAGGAGCATGCTTGACCCATACCAAAGGTAGAGTCACATGGCATGTTTGGCAGGTTCCGGGGCAACACTGACATACATGTGGGAGCCACATTCATTCCTCCTTAGCCAGCAGGATGACTGGATATGACACAGGCCCTTCTTGAGGTGGTGGGGGGGGACAAGAATACTTCTGTCTCTGAAAACAACTTGGATTCCCCAGTGAGGGGAGAAAAGCCTTGCCTAGGGGAGGTGATTACACATGACATCAACTGGCGGTCACTCGAGGGCTGTGGCTTCAGAAGGTGGTGTCACCCTACAGTCCATGAAGGCATTGGTAGGGTCTAATTGTAACCACCAAAGCATTAGTATTGTCTCTAGTTCTTATTGAAAAGCCTGAAAGTTCCACAATGATAAAAGTGAATTGCTTTTGGCTGCAGTTTGCCTATGGAGTCCCTGACTTGACTCTGAAAGACATCGCCTGTAGCCAGACCCTACTCAACCGCTTCATTATCTTCAGCAGCCAAAGGGGTATGCATGCTGTGTACAATGCAATGTGTGCCCTTTCCCAGGAGAACCTGCAACAAATAGAAGACTCCTTGTACGCAAATATTGATTTCTTTAAGCTTTTCCAGCTGGTGAGTACTAACACAAATCTGCTTGGCGTGTGTTGTTTCTGGTATTCTACTTCAAGGATTTTCTTTGCATTATAGCACCCATGTTCTAAGCAGACATCTACATTTTTGCTAGGGCAGATAATTAGGTTACTGGTTATAAGTAAGGCTAAGATTTAGTCACAGGTAATTTTGGTAAAAGTCATGGACAGGTCACGGGCAATAAATAAAAATTCACAGCCTGTGACCTGTCCATGACTTTTACCAAAAATACCCCTGACTAAATCTCTACTTCTGGGTTGAGGTCTCCCTGCTCGCCAGCAATATAAACATTAAATAATAAATCTGTCTAATATATCTGAGTTTTCTCAAGTGTAAAAGTCCCTCTTCAAGTCAAAGCCCATCTCAACATTGTTTAGCCACACAGAGTGATTCTGTATAATAAACAAACATTCTTTGCCACAGGTACTTTTGAAATGCACTTCTTCGCTGCCCTGGAATTGATTCCACTTACACGTTTATTGTTTAAATCTGTGAACAGATTTAAAATTGAGGGGTGTGTATGTATTAACACACACATGCATGTGTCTACACAACCCTGTGGCTTGTTGGTGGCAATGAAAGCAAATCACAGTTCTGATAGTAAAATGGATGCAGAGTAATAAGATCCCTTCCTTTGCTATCTGGGCTTGTTTCGCTGCAGTGAGGAAAGTAAGCCTCTTTCCAGAGCATTGCTGTTATTGCAGCTGGTTGGGTAGTTGTCGTGTTTTCTCCATTTCAGATGCTCGAGTTATATGAAGTATAAACACAAAGATAAAGTTATTTAATATCTTAACACAGCTCAGGGGGGAATTACAATTTTACTCAATGCAGAATCAGTTGCTCACTGAAATACAAAAATCCACCCTGATCAAGTGTTTCTTCACCTGCTTCATGTGTAATCAGTCTTGCTCAATGCAGTATCAAGTGGATTAACATGGAACCACTTGGATTAAGAATATCTGTGAGTTTGACACTGGCTCTGTTTGTCTTCACTGCCTTAGGCCACTCTGTATTATATGGCCATGTGGTTACACTTGTACAACATAACCCACCACATATCTAACGGCTTGGCTATACTTACATTTTATTGTGCTCTAACTTGCTGGCGCAGGGGTGTGAAAAATCACCCCCCTGAGCGCAGCAAGTCAGAGCACTTTAAAGCGCTAGTGTAAACAGGCTTCGAGAGCTGGGAGCCAATCTCCTCATGGGGGTGGATTACCAGGAGCCCTGGGAGAGCAATCTCCCAGTGCTCGCGGGCGACCACACTCACACTTCAAAGCACTGCCGCTTTGCATTTTCACACTCACTTTGCACAGAAGTAAATGACTGCAGAGTGCAAGGCAGTGCAGAGTCAGCCAGCCCATTGGGAGTAAGGTTTCCAGAATTGGGGCCTGTATTGGCTCAAAGAATCCCTTCCATTCTGAAGGGCTCCATTTTCTAATGATGTCACCTTCTCTCCCAGTGAAACTGAAAACGTTTGGACAAATTTCCATCCCACTCTGTGCTGCAACTCCTAGTACATTGGGGTTCAGTAAGCTGCTATAGAACTGTGCTCTATAATATTTGGGGTGGAAGAAGCTCACTGCCTGCACATGCCCCACTCCCCACCAGTCCTGTCTCAGCCCCATGCTGTGGTAATGTAGGAGGATGTCAGTGGGGAAGAATTTTCCTCCTAGTGAATCATTCAGTTATTCCAGAGCACATCTATTTAGAAGGCTTTCTGTGATATATGAATCGTATCAGATGCATCATGCTAGAAATATTTAAAAACAGTAATTAGCACACACATGCATTGCTCTGTGTACTATGGAGGAGGAGGTGACAATTTCTCTTCCTTTCTCCTCTGGCTAATGAAAGCTGTTTCCATGTAGGGTATTTATCCTGGGGTCTTTTCTGTTTGCTTAGGAGGAACTTTGCTAGCTTTTTGTTGTGTACACTGATTTCTGTTCAGTGTTGCAAAATCTTTCAAAGAAGAAAAGGCTGCTCTATGGCCTTTCAGAGTTGTATCCATTTTTAGGCTCTTGGAGGCATCAGGGGAAAGTGAAAACATAATTTGAGGCAGTTTTTTTTAGCAAGCTCCTCCATTCAATGTAACTGACATGTTAAGGTACAAGCATGTGCTTTCCATGAAACTGCTACTTTTGTGATTTCCTGTTAGTTATCTGCAGAGTGGAGCTTCTTCTGCTTTCTTAACTACTGCCATCTGAAAGGAAGAAAGAGCATAGGGTCGGAAAGCAGTATAGACATGCAGTTCCAAAGGAACCTTTTTAAGAGACAGCCTGATTATAAAATGTAATAGTTAATTTAAAAGACCAGCTTTATATTTTGTTGTAATCCTAAAGAAAATAGCAGCCTGTGGAAGAAGAGCAAATGAGATACTCCACTGCAGGATGGGGCTTTGAGCCACACCACTGGCATAATCTGGCCTAAAAACCCATTTTTATGGGTCCAGGAGGATAACCCCAATGCAAAGCACCTGACACAAGGGCTTTTAAGCCATTCCCCATATTTGTTGCTGGTATAGCAGAGGAAAGGGATGAAGCCAGGACTACCATGCACCACATAAATCTCCAGCTGTGTTTTCAGTGCCCCATGGCCATTTCATCCCATTGAGAGTTAGAGCAGTTAGTTACTTTACTCAGACTCCTTCCCCCCCACATCCCAACTGTGTAAAATCCCGGAGGGCTACAATTTATTTAGTCAATAGCTGGGACAGAACTTTGAACCTTCTGTTCAAAAACAGACTCCTACCGCTTGAGCTAAAGGAGAATCGACAGCCCTTTAAACAGAGCTTTCCGTTCCCCGTAGTGTAACTGGGTAGTAGACACCATTGACCGGTTGACACTGGACTCATTTCTTCTCTATTTTTAATTTAATCACAGCTTCCCACTGTTCTAGACAGTAAGGCGCAAGGTGTTGACCTGAGATCCTGGGGGAGAGTGCTGTCTAATGTGTCTCAAGCTGTGCGAGAGGTAAGCAATCTGATAATGAACTGAATCACCCATTTTTGGCAGTGCACAGCGCTCCTCTGCCCTTGTTTGATCCACCAGTTTGTCTCACAAACATCTGATTTATCTGAAAGAATCCAGGCTACATCAGTGGAATGGTCAAGGAGTGATGATCTCTGGAAAATGCATCCTTAGTCTCTTTCCCCACCATAAATATGGGTGTAAACTTCAATGGCTATGAAACATAACAGCATTTTTCAGTAAGGCAGAAGAGCACAAGCACCAAAACTGTCTTGTTGCTAGTGTGGGATAAAAAAGGAGAAGGCACCTTCAGGTCCCACTGCTCACCTCCAGGAGGGCTGGGCACAATCAAGTCCTACCCATTCTGGTTTTCTTGTGGAGGGTTGCTGTTAATAAAGAAGTCTTGTTTTGCTACAGCTAGCCAGGAGGCCAAGCATTCAGGACTTTTTGTTGGTTCTGCAACCGTTTGTACAAGGTGGAGGGCCAGAATCCTTCAGCCACCTGATCAGCGCCTTGTCTAATCTTCTCTGTGGCTATCCAGAGGGAAGTGGTTCCAGAATATTCTCCTTCAACTGGTATGAAGATAATAACTACAAAGCCTTCCTAGGGGTTGACTCCACCAAGAAGGAATCCATTTATTTTTATGACAATACAACCAGTAAGTTTTCCCATCAACTCCTGCATACACTTAAGTCTTTGGGGTTGGCTATAGCACTACAGAGTGGTGTTTTTAAGCAGTTGGTTTGAACAATTAGTGCCTGGATGGTTACCCTTCACATTTGGGAACTGGAGACAGGAAATCCTATGATGATAAATCTGACCGAAGCATACTTTCATTTACAATATAGGAATGTAAGAAATGCCATATTAAATCCAGATTATTGGTGTACTGGGTCCAGTATCTGTTTCTGACAGTAGGCAGGACCTCCTGGTGAACAATTCTGGAATAACTTGCCCAAAAGGGAATTTTCTTAAGTCCATCAGTTAATGGTTGATTTATGACTGCAAGCACATATCTTCTTTTTTAAAAAAAAAAAAAAAAATCCTGTATAGTGTACTGTGGATATCCTTGTTATGCAGATAAATAAACTCCTGGCCTTAATCATATATTGTGGCAATGAGTTCCACAGGTCATGTATCATATAAAAAGTATTTCCATGTATCAGTTTTAAATTTGTTGCCTGTCAGTTGCATTGACTGTCCACTTGCTTTTGTATTATGAGAGAGGGTAAATAGAGACATCTGTTTTTTTACCATCTCTACAATTCATTATTTTATATCCATTAGGCCCCCTCCTGTTTGCCTCCTGTCTAAATTTTCCCAATCTTTACAGTCTTTCCTTATACGGAAGTCTTTCCATGCCCTTAAACATTTTTCATTGCTTGTATATGAGCCCTTTCTATTTCTGCTGTGCCTTAACAGCTGTATCATAACTGGTGCTGGGTATCTTTTTGTCCATAGAACATGGAACACGTAGCGATAGATATTGTTATTGGCTCAGTTATACCCTAGGATCTGAGCTCCGCTGCTGTAGGATGCTTCCTGTATTTTATCCTAAACCCTGCTGCCATTTAACTCCCCTTTCTCTCTATGAATGTGTAGCCACCAAGGATTATAGATCTGTCGACACATGCCCAGTACTCTGCTTCCTCGGTTAGGGAACAGATGAAAGAAATGCTATCCAGCTAAATGACTGTGCTAAATGCAAGAATAAGATGAAAAGGAGTACTTGTGGCACCTTAGAGACTAACCAATTTATTAGAGCATAAGCTTTCGTGAGCTACAGCTCACTCACGAAAGCTTATGCTCTAATAAATTGGTTAGTCTCTAAGGTGCCACAAGTACTCCTTTTCTTTTTGCGAATACAGACTAACACGGCTGTTACTCTAAAAGAATAAGATGGAAATTCTTTACACAGAGAGTTTAATACTGAGTTATATCTTAGGATCCAGTTGCAAACTTTTTCAGAGTTCAGGATGTTCAGTCCCAGGGCTTTTAGTTTGGACACACCTCCTGTGTGGATTAAACTACCATGGGCAGGCATAGAAATAACTACATACAATATCAACAACCATACAAGAAGGTAGATCACTGGAGAAAAAACTATAGATGTTAAGAAAAGAGAGGGGGATACAGATGGGTTCTCTAGTTTCCTGCCATTCGAAATGTCCTATGAATGAAAACTAGCAAATATTGAAATTCACTGTGTCTCAGCTTCAAAACTGCTTCGTGTCTTTGTTTTAAGAAAAGGAGTACTAGTGGCACCTTAGATGCATCCGATGAAGTGAGCTGTAGCTCACGAAAGCTTATGCTCAAATAAATTGGTTAGTCTCTAAGGTGCCACAAGTACTCCTTTTCTTTTTGCAAATACAGACTAACACGGCTGCTACTCTGAAACCTGTCTTTGTTTTGCAGCCCTAAAATCTACTCAGCAAACTTTGCCACTTGTTTCCCCTGCGTAAAGATGTATTTGAGATCCCACACTGTTGTGTTGCTTTTCAGCTACTGTGTATCTATTTAGGTACAGCACAAAGTAGCCTGTTCAGACCCCAGAGTCAAAGAGGTTTGCATTTGTGATTTGGGCAGACTGAAGCCTGAAGGATGTTATAAACAATAGAGCATGGGTATGGTTACATAACATCTGTCCTAATTTTTTCCTGTAGCACCCTTTTGTAATGCATTGATCCAGAGCATGGAATCAAACCCTTTAACCAAAATAGCATGGAGTGCTGTGAAGCCCCTGCTGATGGGAAAAATCCTCTTTGCTCCTGATTCTCCTGCTGTAAGGCAAATACTGAAGAATGTAAGAAATTCTGATATATATACAACTAGTATTTTTAACCAGCTATCCCCCCCATGAATAACCCAACCATTTTGCCCTCGTGACCTTTTCTTCACAGAGTTCTTTTTGCTTTGATGTCTAGAATGAATCATAGGAAGGAAGAAATTGTGACATTCGCTGAGACCTGAAAGTCAGAGATTTCAAACCAATGACATCAAGGTTAAGATTATACTTAAGGGTAATTGGAAGAGAGGGCCTGTGTCTCCTCTCACACTAGTGGAATTAGGCGTCAGTGGGATTATATTAGTGTATACCAGATCAGAATTTGGCCCACTCCCTCTTTGCAAGCCTGAAACTATTCTATCTTGATGGCAAAGGAAAACCAGTTGTAAGTGAGACAGGATAATGGGAAATTACCCATAGTTCTGTGAAGATTCTTTGGCCTGAGAAGTCTTTTTCAGTGGTGATGAACAAAGTTTCAACTTTCTTCTCAGAAAAAGAAATGTATTGGACCCATTTTTTAACACTGATTAGAAACGGCAGAGAAGAGAGCAGAATATTATATGGGGTGTGGGGAAGGGGGCAGGCTGGCTGTTCCAGGGGCAAATGGAAAGGAAGGATGGTCTTGTGGTTCAGACACTGGACTGGAATTCAAGAGATTGGTATTTAAATCTCAAGCTTCTCTGTGATTCCATTGGTAAAACTGGGTAGTAATATTTCTGTCCTCCACAGGATGTTAAGAAAAAATAAATGTTTATGAAGTGTGCAGCTATTATTGCAATTGAGGGAAGAGGGTTATATAAATAGATTTATCTATCTAGTCACGCTTGCTTCTGTTAAACACACAGAAGAAATGTGCTATGGGTGTCTTGGATGAGTCCAACAGAATTCAAGGAATGCCCTTTGTGAGGCGCACTCTTTCTGTCACACTCCATTGCCACAATGTCTCTTCTATCGTGTTTATTGAGTTATTGTAATTAAATTAAATTAGATTAGTAAGCTTTGGATTGCTACAAATCATTAGGGTCAGCATCATTGCATGCATCTGACCCTGAGTGGTCTGTATGTGTTTGGGTTATCTCTCTAACATATTGATATTCCTTTCTGGTTGTTAATGCCTCAGGCAAACTCCACATTTGAAGAACTTGAGCGCCTCAGACTGTTGACCAAAGCCTGGGAAGAAGTGGGACCTCAGCTGTGGCACTTCTTTCAAAGCAGCCTGCAAATGAATATGATCCGAGTATGTTGTGCCCTGGCTGGGGAACTGTGATTAGAGCAGCCCTTCAGCTTCCTTATTTCATAGGGGATAGGAGAGTTAACCTGGAAAGTTTGGATGGAAGAACAACCTTTGCATGAAGCAATGTTATGATTCCTAAGAACGTATGGGTCTGTGGTCACTGGGTTTGTTTTGCAGACTTGTCTGATATGCATTATGAAGACACTGGACCTGATCCCCAGGTCTAGCTAAGCTCTGCTTGGTGCAGGAAATGAAAGAGAAAAAGTGGTATTATGCTTCTTTTATACCCGCCTGATCCTTGGGTCAGCCAGGGGTGGTTTGATCCCTTGCACAACTTAGAGCAGTCTCAGGGCTGCTCCAAGTTGCACCCAGCTGCCCCTAGCCCCAAGGTCCATTCTGGCAGCTGGGGATAGCAACTCGGTAGCCATGTCCTCTCCCTTCTGGCAAAGTCCCCTATATAGGGGCCTGCAAGGAAGGATTCTGCAAAAGTTACTGTTTACATCGGCAAAAGGATCAATATGCTGGGTCTCCTAAAGTCCAGAGCAAACGGTTAAGTAACTCATATAGCTTAGATATAAAGAGCAATTCATATTGAGAAATGCTGTGTTTGTTTGAGAGCTGTTTTCTCTGCGTGTGGAACTGATGTTTCAGACGTATTCCAAGCCTTGTAAAGAGGAATAGAATTAAGGATCAAACAAAGATCTGTTGCTTGTAACTCTCCCTCTTAGATGCCTTTTTACAGACATAACTCCGTGGCCTACCCTTTCCCATTAATTGGGGACTCAATAGGATGGCATGTAAACCTTTCCAGCTAGAGTGGGCTCGTTCTAAAGCACGTAAAGAGTGATGTAGTAAATCAGAACTGATGTGCTTCCCAGAACACTCTGAAGAACCCCACAGTGAGACACTTCTTGAATCGACAGCTGGTTGCTGAAGATTTAACTGCTGAAGATGTGATCAACTTCCTCCATAATGGATGTCCAGAAAACCGCGAAGAGGGTGTGGCAGACTTTGATTGGCGGAATATCTTCAATGTCACAGACCAAGCTTTGCGTTTGTTTAATCAGTATTTGGAGGTAAGGTTGGAACTTTTATTAGGTGGTGGGCACCACTGGAAATCCTTAGAGAGAGACTATATCAGAGCATCATCATCAGTGCTTAAATGCTATGGGTGCTAAGACAGAGAGATTTAAATCACAAGGTATTTCAGTTATTTCACCTTACTTGTTTTAAAATAATAAAGTGACAGAAGAATAAATGCAAAAAGAAAAGGAGTACTTGTGGCACCTTAGAGACTAACCAATTTATTTGAGCATGAGCTTTTGTGAAGAGACTAACCAATTTATTTGAGCATGAGCTTTCGTGAGGTCACGAAAGCTCATGCTCAAATAAATTGGTTAGTCTCTAAGGTGCCACAAGTACTCCTTTTCTTTTTGCGAATACAGACTAACACGGCTGTTACTCTGAAACCAAAGAATAAATGCCTTACTCTGATAGGGAAACTTTCATCTGATGATCCCCACAGGCTTTATTAAAAGTATTAGTTGAGTCTGGAAACATACACAGGAAACAGAAAAATGTCATCATTGCCATTTTACAGAAGCGGCAAGTGACACACACACAGCGAGAATTTCAGAACGCCGACCATTGGCTTCAGAGGGAGCAGGGTTCTGAATGCTTTTGAAAATCCCACCCTGAGTTTAACCACTGGATCCAAATCTCACTGAAAGTCAATGTTTCCACTGACTTTAATGGGCATTGGATCAAGCCTCATGTGAATTGTCCGAGGTCAGATGGGGAGTTGGTAAAAAAGCAGAGAATGGGACTCAGGAAAAAGACCACTGGGCTCCCTTCCCTAGAAGCTATTGTTTATGTAGATTCTAAAAGATCTGGCAGGTATAACAGTTTCATTCTCAAAATGATTTTTGCATTAAGACAAACCACAATTTCAGTGACTCTTTTCCTTTTACTTCTTATTTAGGAAGAAATACTAGCTCTGGGAAATTCATCACTGCACAATACTGATGCTTTTTCTTTAGATAAAAAACAAAAGTGAATAGCTTTTTTAGCATCACTTGTGGCCACAATGATGTCAGAAGTGTGAAGCATTAGAGCCCTTTCTACAGCTCCTCCCCTCCCCCCACCCCCCACCCCCCCAAAAAATGCATTAGGCAGTTAGAGAGATGAAAACAGACAGGTGCCTGCCCCAAAGAGCTTATCACCTAATGAGATAACATACAAACCATGGATGTATCTGGGAGGGGCAGGGAGTGCAGGGAGAGCATGAAAACACAAGGTGATAATTCGTTGTAAATTCTCTTCCCTGTTGTTATTTTTAACCCTGGGCTCTTTGCCTTTCTCTTAATTAACTCATAGTCATTTGGTTTTTACCAGTTTAATTCATATTTTTATTCCTCTCTTTTTGTTTATTTTTTAAAACCTCACTTTGCTTCATTTTTCTTTAACTCCTGCCTCTTTTGTTTAATATAACATATTGGTTATTTCATTATTTTGCCTTTTTCTTAGGACAAATACCAAAATCAACTTTCCCTCCCTACTGTCTATATAAATAACCAAACCACTCTGTCCTCCTTCTCATTACTAGTATTATTTATACATGGGAGCAACCATAAAGTGCGAGCTGCTTTCCAAACATCCCAGGAGTTTACAGACTACCCAGAGGAACTTATGTTCTAAAGACTGTCCAGGTGCCCTGTCGCTATGAAGCCTACCTCTTCTCCTCTTCTTCTTCACCTTGTTCTGTGTGTGGTGCAGTTACATCACACACTCGAGAGAAAAACATTTAAAAAGCCATTCAGATGGTTGCCTATCATGGACCCAGAACCACTTCATTTCTGGAAAAATCCTTTAGCATCTAATAGGGAATCAACCAATGGGGTTCTAGAGAAATTGCTCTAATATGTTTAGAATTTAACAGAGAATGATCTTCTTTCTATTGGTTTTTGACCATCCATGGTATTGTGTAATTCTCTAAAATATATAAGATGGTTCAAAGATTCTATTAGAAACATCGTTTTCTATTAAATTCTATGGAACTTTTGTGTAACGGGGATTCAGAGCAGAAAGCTTTAAAATAAAACCAGAATTATAATTATATTTAAAGATTGCTAATACAACAGAATGTTACAGATATTCCCCAGATAATAGTACCTAAATCTGAAGGTTCTAGTTAGAGGTTTATATATGATCCTGTGCATAATGGGGAGTAGCCAGAAGGAATCCAATTCAGATGGTCATGCTAAGAGAATGCAACTGTCCTGCTCTGCTTCTTCCCAATCAGATTTAATTATCGCTTTAAAAAAATATAACACTGTATTCTACAGGAATCAGTCCAAACACAGCAGCAGCAAAATTGTGGATTATAATACTTTCTCATGTAAGGGATCTCTCCATGCTATTTTGTAATTCAGATTATAAAAGCACCCCTGCACCTTTGGTATGGTATGATGACAAACTATCACACCTGAACTAGCAAAGAGACTGATGGGCAGATTTTCTAAAATGATTTCCGTTTTGGGGTACCCAAAGTGTTTCAGTCCAGATGCCCTGCAACAAAGGGACCCAAAATGAGTGGCCACTTCTGAAAATATGGCTGTGTACCATTTCTTTGTCCTAGAGCTTCCATTCTCTAGGACTATACTGAGGCCACTCATAGGCACCAAAGAGCAAGTTCGGTGCAATTTTGCTAGGTAAAGAAAGAGCTAATAGTGTCTTTACATTGCCTTTCTCAGTGACACGCCAATGGCTGTGTAATAGCGCATATCTGTTCTTTTCACTTCCAGAGCTAAAGGTAACATGACACATTCTCAGACAGGTCCTTTGAGAAGCATTATAATCAGAAGTTGATTTGACTGGGGCAATCCAAGCTTAATGATAGGTTCAGAATCCCATTAACTAAGTTAACAAATCATGCAAAGGTGTTATTTTCAGTCATGGGGGCTAGGCTGAAGGGTGTGTCAATTACTTCCCCAGCGTTTCTAGGAATGGCCTTGATGGGCCTCTAGCTTCCTGGGTGCAGGCAAAAGGGGTAAATAAGTCTAGCTGGAATTAAACAAGAGATGGGTATGGGTATGATTGGGTGGGGTGAGGTGGGGTCTTAATGAGGAAGGGAGAAAAAGAAATAAAATACAGACTCTGATTTGTAAATTTTTGAGCACAGATAAATATGATGGGCTCAACCCTGGGGCAGAATAGGGCTGACAATCTGAAGCCATTGCTCATGGTAATCATACTTCTGTTTATATTACCTTCCCCCTGAGAATCTGTAAGTGCCTTACAGATGTTAATTACATCTCACAACACCACTAGCAGTTAAGAAAGCTGAAGCACAGAGAGGCTAAGTGAGTATGACTTGCCTGAGGTCACACAGAAAGTCTGTAGCAGAGCAAGGAATAGGACCCAGGTCTCCTGAGTCCCAGTCCTGTGCTTTAACCACAAAGAAAAACTATCTCTTCTATCGAAGAAGTCAGGAAGTGAAGGCCTAATCAGCTTCGTCCTATCTGTAGCTATCACAACAGAGGGAGAGAGAAGCTTTTGCATATTTCAGAGTGGTAGCCATATTAGTCTGTATCAGCAAAAACAATGACTTTTGCATATGACCATATTAACTTTACTTCTGCTCTTCGCACTGTGTTAGCAGAGTAACTTATCGTGCATGCTGACCTGCAATACTCTGCTTTCTGTGGGGTCTGCACTAGAACTTTCATAGCCAAGGCAGTAGCTGTGCCTTGCAATCATGTACTTTTGTATTCTAGTGTCTTTTAAGTTTGCTATTTACATAGAGCCTGTGGTATTTGGAGATAAGATTAAATAAAAAGGGCCAAACAGAAAATGAATTTATTCTACCATAGTGACACAAACACACAAATTATTCTCTCCATCCGTTACTGTTTCTTTTCGATATAATTAATGTTAGAGGTAGCATGGTCTAATGGTTAGAGCAAAGGTATGGGAGTCAGGACTTCTGGCTTCCACTTAATCTCTTTTCAATGGGCTAAAATATCATGACACTCAGAGAGAAATATTTATTCCAATCTGGGCTGGGCAACCCAACCTAGATTCTATTCCCATCTGAAAATCAGGCCATTTCTGTGTCTCAGTTTCCCCACCTGGAATAATACCTACCAGAGAAATTGTGTGGCTTATTGAAAGTTTGTAAAGCACTATATGTTAGTTAATGTTTCTAAAGCACTTGGTGATAGTTGTATAAAAGATGCTATCCGAGTGCAAAGCTACAAAGTAATAACACTGGTGGTTTAAGTGCCTCTTTTGTTGTTTTACTGTCAATTAAAAAAATATTACCACACATAACCCCTAAATGTAAAATAGTCTTTCAGAATATTATCAGCTGTAGTAATGCAAGAACCTTAATTCTGTTACAAGCATTTTTCAGATTTAAAAAAAAAAAAAAAAAGCAAAATGTAATTCACAAGATGGAAAAGTTAAACAAAGGAGTCTTTACATTTCAAAGATGTCTGCCAGTTAAATAACAAGTTGTCTCTATGAGCACTTTGATGTAGAGTAATTGTTGGTTATTGACCTGCAAGAGATGATCAAAAAGATAAAATCAAACAAGTTAGCCTCTTGGCGTTCTGTGAAGTAACTGAATACATTTCTTCCCAGTCAGTTTAGAGGCTAAATACAGCTACCCTCTGTGCTGGAGTCTCACTGATTTTGGAGTTGAGGCTCAAAATACAAACTTGGGACTGCTAAACACTGAGGATGGAGTGGAGGTTAAGGATAATCTAGGCATGGTCCAATATCTAAACAAATACTTTGCCTCAGTCTTTAATGAGGCTAATGAGGATCTTAGGGATAATGGTAGCATGACAAATGGGAATGAAGATATGGAGGTAGATACTCGCATATCTGAGGTAGAAGCAAAACTCGAACAGCTTAATGGGACTAAATCAGGGGGTCCAGGTAATCTTCATCCAAGAATATTAAAGGAATTGGCACATAAAATTGCAAGCCCATTAGAAGAATTTTTAATGAAATCCGTAAATTCAGGGGTTGTACCATATGACTGGAGAATTGCTAACATAGTTGCTATTTTTAAGAAAGGAAAAAAACGTGATCTGGGTAACTACAGGCCTGTTAGTTTGACATCTGTAGTATGCAAGGTCCTGGAAAAAATTTTGAAGGAGAAAGTAGTTAAGGACATTGAGGTCAATGGTAAATGGGACAAAATACAACATGGTTTTACAAAAGGTAGATCGTGCCAAACCAACCTGATCTCCTCCTTTGAGAAAGTAACAGATTTTTTAAACAAAGGAAATGCAGTGGATCTAATTTACCTAGATTTCAGTAAGGCATTTGATACGGTGCCACATGGGGAATTATTAGTTAAATTGGAAAAGATGGGGATCAATATGAAAATTGAAAGGTGGATAAGGAATTGGTTAAAGGGGAGACTACAGCGGATCATATTGAAAGGCTGGAGGGAGGTTACCAGTGGAGTTCCTCAGGGATCGGTTTTGGGACCAATCTTATTTAATCTTTTTATTACTGACCTCTGCACAAAAAGTGGGAGTATGCTAATAAAGTTTGCAGGTGACACGAAGCTGTGAGGTATTGCCAATTCAGAGAAGGACCAGGATATCTACAGACTAGGGACCGAATGGCTTGGCAGCAGTTCTGCAGAAAAGGACATGGGGTTACAGTGGACGAGAAGCTGGATATGAGTCAACAGTGTGCCCTTGTTGCCAAGAAGGCCAATGGCATTTTGGGATGTATATATAGGGGCATTGCCAGCAGATCGAGGGACGTGATCGTTCCCCTCTATTCGACATTGGTGAGGCCTCATCTGGAGTACTGTGTCCAGTTTTGGGCCCCACACTACAAGAAGGATGTGGAAAAATTGGAAAGAGTCCAGCAGAGGGCAACAAAAATGATTAGGGGACTAGAACACATGACTTATGAGGAGAGGCTGAAGGAACTGGGATTGTTTAGTCTGTGGAAGAGAAGAATGAGGTGGGGATTTGATAGCTGCTTTCAGCTACCTGAAAGGGGGTTCCAAAGAGGATGGATCTAGACTGTTCTCAGTGGTAGCTGATGACAGAACAAGGAGTAAGTTGGTCTCAAGTTGCAGTGGGGGAGGTTTAGGTTGGATATTAGGAAAAACTTTTTCACTAGGAGGGTGGTGAAACACTGGAATGCGTTATCTAGGGAGGTGGTGGAATCTCCTTCCTTAGAAGTTTTTAAGGTCAGGCTTGACAAAGCCCTGGCTGGGATGATTTAGTTGGGGATTGGTCCTGCTTTGAGCAGGGGGTTGGACTAGATGACCTCCTGAGGTCCCTTCCAACCCTGATATTCTATGGTTCTATGATCCTACAGGAGCATCTGGTTGACCTTGTAAACTGGAGTAATAGTAATAGGATGAAATTTAATAGTGAGAAGTGTAAGGTCATGCATTTAGGGATTAATAACAAGAATTTTAGTTATAAGCTGGGGACGCATCAATTAGAAGTAACGGAGGAGGAGAAGGACCTTGGAGTATTGGTTGACCACAGGATGACTGAGCCGCCAATGTGATATGACCGTGAAAAAAGCTAATGCGGTCTTGGGATGCATCAGGCGAGGTATTTCCAGTACAGATAAGGAAGTGTTAGTACCGTTATACAAGGCACTGGTGAGACCTCATCTGGAATACTGTGTGCAGTTCTGGTCTCCCCTGTTTAAGAAGGATGAATTCAAACCGGAACAGGTACAGAGAAGGGCTACTAGGACGATCCGAGGAATGGAAAACCTGCCTTATGAAAGGAGACTCAAGGAGCTTGGCTTGTTTATCCTAACCAAAAGACAGCTGAGGGGAGATATGATTGCTTTCTATAAATATATCAGAGGGATAAATACCAGGGAGGGAGAGGAATTATTTAAGCTCAGTACCAGTGTGGACACAAGAACAAATGCTTTTTGATCATCTCATTCTGTCACTTGATTTAATCTAAGCTTTTCCTAAATATTTTGCTGCTGTTTAGAGCCATGAGATATCCTGGGTTGCTTTACTGAGAAGCCTCTAGTATATCTTGATATCTGCAGTGTCACAAACGTCTGAAGTTATGGTTATCTGATGATCAAATAATTTCTGGGGGGGAATTAAAATAATGGAATTATTTTGAATAGAGTGGAAAGTGTTCTGACTGGGGGACTCTGGGTTGGTTAGTGGGATTTGGAGACTTTCATCCTTGGGCCTGATCAACCCCTCCTATGGGATAGGGTGCACAGGTGTAGCAGATCATGGAGATTCTTGTGGCAGAGTATTCTCTCAACTGTTCTGGGAATGGTGTTTGTGTTTCCATTGAATAGGTTGTAGGACCGGATCTCAAACAGCACAGATCTCCATATTGACCAAACTGGCAGGTTTGTGGTATTGTCTCAGATAGAAGCAGGCAGTGAATGGGGATGTCTCAGTTTAATACCCTTGTGCTGGAGGCCGTGTGTTCTCAGTTGCAGCTGAGGAAAAGGCAGTAATAATGCTCTGATGTGCCCCCCCCAAAAAAAATAATTATTAGCTTCCCATTGAAGTGACACACTCAGATTATCAATGACTGTTGTAGGAACTCCTCATGGGTTCCCGGAGGGCTTTTTCACATTTGTCCAGAGGGTCACAGTTTGTCATTGTTCCATGCCATGAGGTAATGCTTCAAGTCCTGCTGTCGCTAGGCTAGTGCTATCAGCAGGCTAGGAGGGACATATGAGCGGCACCTGTTGGCTGACACATGCATTTTATTCGGCGATCTCTTCACTTCAAGGACTATATTTTCAAAGGGGCTTCAACCCAAGTCCCAAAATTGTGCCCAAAGGCTAGATTGTGCAGATGTATAAAGAAGGTCGGGAAGGCCATGTAAGGAATCCTCCCACTCTGTGCCCCCATGTGGGGGCCAGAAGAACTGCAATCCCTGCACTCTTGAGTACAGAGTCCCTACTAATACTGCTATGGAGGGTAAGTTACGCCAAAAAGGAGGAGATGGAGCCACGGCCCTGTTCCCCACCGTAATCCAGGTCTGCAGAATGGAGCATACATGCACTCTCCAAAGGGGCAGATCAGAAGCCAAGCTCTCCCTGATCACCAGGGGGCTCTGAGAATCACTGTATCCTCAGGTGCCTCCTGGTACTTGCCCTGGGGTATGGCTGCTTCACACTACCCCAGCTGAGGGCATACTGTCACAATCTGCCCCTTCATTTTTAGTGTGCATAAAATATCTGGACTTGCACATGCAAACCAGCATATTTGGTTTTTGTTTGACGTCTCCTCACAATTTGTACAAATTCAGGGTTTTTCATGCAAAAAAAAATTGTGAGCACAATTGTTTTAAACTCTTATTTGAAAAATTCACTCATGTACTCACAGTACTTGCAAATATGCTCCATGAAAATCAAAGATGGACAAACCTTGCTGCTACTGTCAACAAAAGCAGCCTGACTCAACAGCCCATGCCAGTTATATTAGCCATTGGCTTTTTGCAGGAGAACTACCATGGCAGAAATACAGCTTTTCAGAAACTCAGTGTGTGGCTACTAAGACACCCAAAACACTAAAGAGAATAACAATTCTAGTTCCTCTATCCCTCTAAACTGATACCAGCTCCTCATCAGTGTTTATCTAATGGTTTGCTGTGATTTCCCCACAAATATTTTTCTAGTGTTTGCTCCATTTTAAAGCAACTATTTAACTTTGATTTGCTATGATCTTACCATCAGATATGAGCTTTTGTTTTCACTAGATACTGTAGTCCTGCAAAGGGCTAAGGTAGTGAATAATATCTCCCCCCCCCCACCGTTTTTAGCTGGTACTTTTGTTTGCCCTCCTGGTGGATGTGATCCTTATTTTCCAGGCATTAGGTTCAGAATATTCCCTCTGTCTGTGTTTGTTTATAGAGATGAGGGTTGCTTGCAGCTTTAGTGTTCTCTTCTCTTTATCTTGCTGGGAAGACACTTGCTTTTATGAGCTGTCTCCAAAAATGTGTTTCATGATTACTTCAGTCAGTTCCTCCCTCTTCGGTTTATTGAATTAGTTGTAAGGTGGTTGCTGCATTTTTTCAGTTGTCTTTAACTATTGTGTGTATTGAATTTGCCATAAGAATTGGACCAAGTGAGGAGTCTTCAGGGAGGAAAAATCAGTTTTGAGCACAATTTCAATACAAGTATTAAAGCTGAAAAGTGACATCTACCGCCAAAGTTAACTAACCTACTTTCCTGCCCCATTGCGAACCAGTGTTGTGTGTTTTCAGTGTATAACCCCTGCCACTGTAGTCCCATAAGGCTGTCACCTTTGTGATTATCTGCAGTGCTTGACCCTGGATAAATTTGAAGGTCTTGCTGATGAAACCCAATTGACTCATCAAGCTCTTAATATGTTGGAGGAAAACAAATTCTGGGCTGGAGTAGTCTTCCCTGACATACACTCCGAGGCCAGCAAGCTGCCACCACATGTGAACTACAAGATCCGGATGGATATAGATGCAGTGGAGAAAACAAATAAAATCAAAGACAGGTGATGATTTCTGCTTTCCTCAGCTGCGCCTGCCATTGAACCAGTAACACAAAACATGGGAACCCTCTCCAACATTCTGGGAGCCAGAGGGTGGGTCAGAGTCTGCATTCAAATACAAATGGGAGAGCTGATTGAATTCAGTGGTGTTTCACATGCGTAATGCAAAGCAGAAGTCATATCCAGACCCTAGTGCTTGGCACTGAGCAACTGCGTCAGGGGCTGGGAGAGTGGGGGGAAGGGTAGAAGGGAGGACTCTGATGGCTGGAGTAGCCTGCACAGGGTCTTTAGGGGACCTCCGCATGTGGGGAGTGGACAGGGAGTTCTACTTATCTGCCCCCTGCATGTTGCCAAACTTGACATGCACATCCAGTCTTCTCCCCCTATGCAGCAGAATATGTTGCTGCCGCTGCTGTACAAGGGTCCTCTGCCACCTTGGATTTTCTTCTTAAAGTATTAGCACACATGTTTTCTGAGACTACTTCTATATGGGCTGGGAGTTTCTAAGCAGTGTTCCCAGCGTGTATGATTTTATGGCAAGTCACATGATATTTGCAGTTTTCCCAAAGCTACCAATGTTGGAATCCCATATTTACCTGAGAGTTTCAGCTTTCAGTTTAAATAACAGCAAGCTTCTAGACATCATGACTGCAGAGAAGAACTTGAAAACATGATCTCTAAATGCTCCAATGCCACTTGGCAAGCCAATTTCAGGAGCGTTTGGGGCCTGACGCATGATTTTTGAGCACTTGTGGTTGAAAATACTATAATGGTTAAAGAAAGGGCTATTCACATTAGAGGTGTGTAACAGCTACTGAAAACTGTGACTTCTGGTGTCGCAAGGGGAAACGGTTTGAAGGTTCTCCCTCCCCGCGCCCCCCAGCAGAAATTTTTGACAAACAAAAAAAAAGTTTGCTTTCATTGGATTTTTCCACAGAAATTTTTGAGTTTTCACTGCAAGATTTCAGCTGAAAACCAAAAGACTTCAGCTGAAATATTTTGTCAAAAAAAAAGCAAAATGTTTCTGCAGAAAGCAGATATGTTTTGTGAAAGACGTAATTTAGTTGGAAATCCAATTTTCCACTCAAAAAACAGCATAGATGGACAGTTTTTGACCAGGCCTGGTCACAAGCTTAAATTCCAGACAAATGAAATAGTCATCTGATTTGGATCTTTAGGATAGAAGCTGAAAGGTCAGACAAACATAGTGGAGCAAATCCATTCAAAGCTTTCAACATCCAGAAAAAAACTTTTAAAATAAAAAGCTGAGATTTTACAGAGGCTACTGGGAGCTGAGAGTGAGTCCATCTAGATGAAGCCATAATACTTTTAAAACAAAACAAAACAAAATCCATAAATACCAGAAACATTTTGAACAAATTTGGCACATTGCAATATATAATCGCTGTTTTATTTTGAACCCCCTTTATGCATTTTTGGCCAAAATTACTGTTTTACATAACAGTATATAGAACTTCAAAAACAAAACAATAGCTAATTTTTCTGACTCATGAACGTCTGACCCCTTCTCAAGTAGCGGAGCCTGACAGCCGTAACTTGGAAGGAACAGCACTGGGTGAAGCCGCCGGGAAGTTCTCGGCTAAGTGTTCTCTTTTAAAGTGCCTGCCTGCCTCAGTGATTTCCATGTGTTTTTTTCTTCTCAGGTACTGGGATCCTGGTCCAAGAGCTGACCCAGTGGATGATTTACGTTATATCTGGGGAGGGTTTGCGTATCTGCAAGACATGATTGAGCATGGGATTATAAAGACCCAGACTAACGCTGAAGTGCCATCAGGAATCTACCTGCAGCAAATGCCCTATCCCTGCTTTGTAGACGATATGTGAGTAAGAGCAGCTAGTGATTCTATTTCTGATAACTAATCGGGGGGCTGGATGATGCAGTGGATTTTCAGGAGGCTTGACTACTTTTGCCTTTGATCTTGTTTAAAAGCCAGAAAGAAATCCCAGGACTATGGCATTCGTGAAATACCCCAAGGAGCCAGGGATGTGCTTCCCTGGTTAACACAGATAAGGAAATTGGAGAAGCAGAAAAAGTCCAGTACTTTGGAACTTTAAAAAAGGAGACTGAAGAGTCTGATTCTGCTCCCACTGAAATCAGCAAGAAAACCCCATTGACTTTAATAGCAGCAGGAGAATGCCTCGAAACTCGAGGCACATAAAAAGTTGCACAGTTCATAGCTGAGTCTGTGAGATCTGGAGGGGGAAAAGAAGATTTCAATTAAAAAGAAATGAACTTTTTTGATGATTAAAATGGGCCCACGTAGAGAGCATTTCCCCATAACACTGTGGCTCTGAATCAGGCACAGTCCTACGTCCAGGAATCCCACGGCATGAATAGTGCTGCTGTCTCCCTTACTAACACCGCAGCTAATTGCAGATTGCAAGGGGGTATATCATTTGTGTTATCATTCCCCACTTCTCAATACCTGTTCTTCTGACAGAAAGGTGCTAATGGGCCCTGGGTTTTTTTGTTTTTTTTTTCACCAAGAGAGATTATTGCAGCTGCAGAAACCCAAACCAGGCAAAGGTTGGTGAGGGCTGGTATACATTGACAAGCTACATTGGCATTCCTACGTCTTGCAAGGTTATGACAAATCCCCACCCCGAGAGATGTTGTTAGGTTGACCCTTGTGTGGACAGCGCTAAGGTGACAGAAGAATTCTTCCATTGGCCTAGCTGCCCCCTCTTGGGGAGGTGGGTTACCTACGGTGGCAGAAGAACCCCTTCTGTTACTGTAGGGAGTGTCTACACTGAAGCACTACTGCAGTGCAGCTAAAGCTCTGTAGCTGGGCTGCTGTAGCGGTTTACGTGTAGACATAGCCTGAGGCCTACAACAGTCACATATGGCTGAGGGTTGACCACAGAAAACCACAGAGAGAGACTGTGTTTAGTTGTGGCCCCTTCAAAGAACTTAGTTAAATAAAATGGCTAGATGCTTTTGGAAGAGGTATGCTGCTTTTGGGTTGACACTGGGACCCTGCTTGCCAATCCGGGGACCAGAGCTCCCACAAGAGGCAAAAGCAAGAGGCCCTGCCCAGCCTGCCTCCACAAAGCATTTTCTTTTGGTTCAGCAGTCCAGGTTGCTCTCTGGAAGTTTTTGGCGGGAAAGTGATGTTTCCCTGCCTGTTTTGCTGACTGGCACTGCCCTGCTAACACACTAGAGGGCCCGCTAGTACTCAGATCAGTCTGACTACTCCTGAAGAATGTCTCTTCCTTTGATTTTTACAGTCCCATGCTTCTACCCCATACAGAAAGAAGTGGGGGTGGGGGGTGGACGTCCTCTGACTTTTTGGTCAGTTTCATTCAAATGTCACCATTACAAAAGCGGTGCAAAATGAGAGTCCAATATCTCCCATAATGCTACTCTCGCCTCACAACACATGTAAAGAGATGCCAGCAGGAAACGTGTTTTATCGTAGCTCATGGTCATCCTAAATGTGTTCTCCATGGCTACTTTTTACTGCTCATATCTGTTGTAGGGATTGGGGACAAAACTATGGCAGCCATGCATAAAAGGTTCCAGGTTGTGACCTAAAATTGATCCAGTGTTAATAGAGAGAGGGAGCGCTCCAGCTGTCTGACACAGTAGTGCAGATTTTGTTAGCTAACGGCTAGCACTGACCATCTGTGACAGGCTCAAGACCTTCCATGAATGATGTTTTGCATACAGCATAGCAACATAGCATCTGGCTGCTTTTAATAGTTAATATTGATTGATTTATTTGCTACTTAAACTTGGGGAAACATTTCAAAGATATAACACATGGGAGACATGCATCCGATGAAGTGAGCTGTAGCTCATGAAAGCTCATGCTCAAATAAATTGGTTAGTCTCTAAGGTGCCACAAGTACTCCTTTTCTTTTTACATGGGAGACTGATTTCTTACCATTAACATCTGTCTCAAAACGTTCTTTGCAAGTTATAATAATTACAACATGGCATAGTGTTCAGAAAGTGAGGTGTGGAGTGAGATCTATACCCTGCCACAGACTCAGTGGCCTTGGTCAAGTCTCATAACTGCTGTGTGCCTCGGTTTCCCCATGTGTAAAATGTCAATAACACCTAGCCCCTGGGGATGGGGCTGCAAAGTTTAATTCATTGTTTGTAAAGTTCTTTGAGAGCGGTTACTACAGTCTTAGACTGGCATTTTCAGAGAAGCCTAACCTTAGGTTCCTTTGAAATGCTCAGCCGTAATAAAGTCAAAGAATTCTTTATACCTCTTTTTCCTTTTCCCTTTCTTTCTTCCTTTTCATCCCAATCCTTGCCTGCTTTGCCTGCATTTCACTCACTCCTCTCTCCCTGCATGGGTAGCTTCATGATCACCCTGAACCGCTCCTTCCCTATCTTCATGGTGCTGGCTTGGATCTATTCAGTCTCCATGACAGTGAAGAGCATTGTGCTGGAGAAGGAAATGAGACTGAAAGAAGCCATGAAGAACCGGGGAGTTACTAATGGGGTTATCTGGTACACCTGGTTCCTAGACAGTTTCATCATGATGTCTGTGAGTGTGTCTCTCCTAACAGCACTAATTACGGTAAGGATTAACTTGGGAGTGACTTTAGAAAGCCCCAAACCTGCAGTTCATGTTTGCACTGTTAATATTAGCTGTCCATCAAGAAACAATAACTATACATAAGGAGACCAGAACCACTGGTGGTCTACTCTGATTTTAGCACGTAGAATGATCATTCTTGTAAGCAGTCCTCCAGGCTGCATCAGCACTTGGCAGAGACAGAGCGAGATAAATTCACTAATGAGACTTATTGTAAGACTGTCTGCACGAGGATGCGTCAGGCCTGATTACACTGACAGGTCATGTTCCATTTGTTGCATTTCCAGTATACAGGGCAAGTCTTTCAATAAGTATCACTGCTTCAAACGTAGAAGATCTCAATCTGAGGAATTCTTATCTTTTCATTCACTGTCTGAGTCATTTATCATAGGCTGTGCTTGCCTGCTTTGAAACTAAGACACTATCACAAATGGGGGAGAGAGGCACCAGGGACTGACTCAAGCCTAATGTATCCCTCACTCCCTGGCAAGAACTCTCCTGGCTCCTTAGTCTCAGAATTGCTGCTTTTTCAAAGTGGCTTATGTTAGAATTGGACCCAATTTCCAAAGCCACCCAACCCTTTTCTAGATGATAGACTAACTGTTCTTTAACTGAGCTAGAGTGATTGGTTCCTTAATGGGTGCTGCTCTGGCAGGGAAGAGTTACCTGACATTTTCCCCACTGCACTGAATTGTTACAAATACGGAGTCAGAATTCAGTCTGCTCTCTCTAATCAATCCTGTCCTCATAAGCTCTCCCAGTGTATTTGCACTCTTAGGGCTTGTCTACACACACAGGGTACTGGTATAGTTAAAGTGGTACAAGCTTCTTAGGGTGGAGGTTGTTATACCACTATAAATGTATTTATACCAAAATAATTGTTCCACTACCCATGGGGGACCCGGACTAGCTATCCCAGTACAACTGCATCCACGCATGGAGCTGCACCAGTATAACTCTGTTGGTAAAAATATCACACCTTTAACTGGCCTAGTTATACTGGTACAAAAATTGTGTGGAGATCAGCTCTTAAGGAACAAAGCAGCCCTTCTCCCTCTAGGAGTAAGCTGACAGTCAGCTGAGACCACACTCTTCAGTAAGAGGGGACATTAAAGATTCAAAAGCATTAAGGAAGAAAGGTCAACACAAGTTCATCCAGTGGGTTACTTTCTACACAAAGGATTCTGGGAGATCTTAGTCATCCTCTTCAGCCCTCACAGGCTCTGGGAATGTGAATGTAATTCAAGTGCAGAATATAGTGCTTTATAATCTGCCTACAAGCTTTTCTTTTTAAATGTGTGTCAGCCAACTTTCCCCATAACCTCTCTCCGGTGTGGGGTCCCGGGGAGAAGAATGGGAATTTGTTCTGATAGTTCAGACAATTTTATTTTAACAGAATTGGTTTCCATGCAGACATGTCTCACTTGGATTTGTAGGGTTGTAATGTCTGCAGGGAACTTTCCTTCAATGCAGAGGGAGAACATCAGATTTTTGTCTGTAACAAAGACAACAGAGAGCCATCAAATAGAACTCTGAGCTGGAAAACCAGTGAGACTGGCAACAATGCCAGGTACCTCAGAGCCAGCGAGCAGGGATGAAATTAGACCACTGACTTACTTTAGCTGTGATTTTTTTTTAATTGTAAAAATGCCTGGAGAGAGAGGTTAAATAGATTAGGTAGAGTGGGTAGTTTAAATCGATTAACCATTATAACTCTGGTACCAAGGGTAGTTCTGAGCCCTGCTGCTAGCTTGTGAGACAGCAGTGTACCTAAACTCATTTGGTTTCCTTTGGTTACAGTGTGGCAAGGTGCTTCACTACAGCAATCCTCTCATCCTCCTCCTGTTTCTGCTGACGTTCACCACAGCCACCATAATGCAGTGTTTCTTGCTCAGTACCTTCTTCTCCAAAGCTAACTTGGCAGCCGCCTGCAGCGGAGTCCTCTACTTCACCCTCTACCTGCCCCACGTCGTCTGCTTTGCGTGGCAGGACCGCATGACTATTAACCTGAAGATTATGGCAGTAAGGCGCCTTTTGCCTCCCTCTTTGAAAATCTATGACCTCAGGCTCTCTCTGGCTGTATAATTCCTTTGTCTTGACTTTCTTGTGCCCCTGTCTCTGTCTCTCTAGTCAGCGTGCGAGTAACTGAGAGTACAGGACCTGGTAAAGAGGAAGAGACCTGAGCCACCGTCCTCCCTCCTTATGATGGTTTTGCACTGGGGAAACTCAACTGACTTCAGTGGAGTTACTCCTGACTCAGAGGGACACTATCAAGTAATTTAGGCTGAGAAGTTAGATATCTAGGGGAATAAGCCTCTGACAAACCGTAGTCACTAGAATGGTTTACATGGCTTTTTTTAAAAAGTTCAGTAAAACTAGTCTTTTTGATGTAGACATGCCCCTGCAGTGTTTGCAACCTGTACCTCGCTGCAGTGTGCTGTAGCAGGAGAGCCAGCAAGTGCAACCAGCTAGAAACAAATAGGTGCAAAATGTAAGTAAACAGAGGAAGTGGTGAAGATGCAAATTATCATTTTAAAATGATTTTAGATTTAAATGTGCCAACTGTATTTTAACACAAGTGCGACAGAGCTATTGTAACGTGATTTTTAACTGACTTTTAAATTCACTGAAAGCTGTTTTCATTCAAACATTTGTATTCCTGTGAGCATTTGCCAACCTTTAAAAAGTGCGTGTGTTTATATAAATAAAATTTGGGGCTCAAATTGACTTGAAAATGTCCCCTTTAAACTAGATATGGGCCAAATCCAGAACCTCAAAGGCAAACTCCTTTGATTTGCAGAATACATTGTGGTCCCATCTGTATTACAATTGTTGGCATAGTGGTTTGACTGGTACTCTAACTCTGCTGTAGATCAGGCTCTCTAACTGCACAGGACAGAGAATAGGGGTGGGCAAACTACAGCCTGGGGGCCACATCCGGCCCTTCAGATGTTTTGATCTGGCTCTCAAGCTCCCGCCAGGGAGCGGGGTCCGGGGTTTGCCCCGCTCCGGTGCTCCAAGCGGGGGCTTGCCCCACGGCTCCCGAAAGCAGCAGCATGTCCCCCCGTGGCTCCTATGCGTAGGGGCAGCCAGGGGGCTCCGCATGCTGCCCCCGCCCCAAGCACCACCCCCGCAGTTCCCATTTGCCAGGAGCCATGGCCAATGGGAGCTGCAGGAGCGGTGCCTGCGGACTGGGCAGTGCGCCGAGCTGCCTGGCTGGGCCTCCGCATAGGAGCTGGAGGGGGGACATGCCACTACTTCTAAGAGCTGCTTGAGGTAAGCGCCGCGGAGCCTGCACCACTGACCCCCTCCCATGCTCCAACCCCTGCCCCAGCCCTGATCCCCCTCCATCCCTTCAAGCCCATTGGTCCCAGCCTGGAGCACCCTTCTGCACCCCCAGCCTCTCATCCCCAGCCCCACCCCAGAGACCATACCCCCAGCTGGAGCCCTCAACTCCCCCCCCGCCACCCCTCCCAGCACTCCAACCCCCTGCCCCAGCCTGGAGTCCCCGCCCGCACCCCCAGCCAGAGCCCTCACCCCCTCCCGCACCCCAGCCCCCAATTTCGTGAGCGTTCATGGCCCGCCATACAATTTCCATACCCAGATGTGGCCCTTGGGCCAAATAGTTTTCCCACCCCTGGGATAGAGCATTTCAGGTTCTGTAGATGAAGGCAATAAAACTGGATCAAGGACCTGATCCTGTGAGAAGCTCAATGCCCTTAACTCTGGAGTATTAACAGGATTTTAGGGTGCTGAAGTCGATGGAATTACACTGGTGTAAAAGAAGGGAATCGGGCCCTTGCTGACGGAAACCAGGATGGGAAGCACTGGCAAAACAAGAGTTTCCCTGTGTTTTGTGTTGTGTTTGGGTTTATGTTGCTTGTTTAGAGCTTCACAGACTGAAATAGAGCTGGTTGGATTGGTGTGTGTGCGTGTGAGATTTTCCCATGGAAAATGTCAACGTTTTGTAAAAAATCAAAAACTGGGAAAATTTCACCTAAAAACTGAAAATTTTGTTTCACAGATCCAATCACAGTGGCGCAGGCCTCCATTCTGTATGGGCTGTGCCAGGCTACATCTGCTGTGATGCAGCATAGTGTCCCCTCTCGCTGAGCTGTTGCAGTGCATCATGGAAAATGGTGGCCAGAGATTATGCTGGTTTGGTTGAACAAGAACTGTGTAAATCAACTGGAAACCCCAAAAGGGCGGGGGTTGTGGTTTTGCTGAGGCTGGGTCTTCTGTGAATTTTCCCTTCTGCTGCACAAACACTGTCACTCCATGCACACCGTAGAATTCCTTTGCCTGGGTATTTCTTGTGCCCTCATGTATCTCTCTTGTCAATGTGAGAGTACAGTACACCTGGTAAAGAAGAGGAGACCTGAGCCACCATCCTACATTTTATTTCATACAAATATTTCATTCTGCTGAGGCTGACAAGACACTTTTTGAATGAGCTCAAACTGCCAAAGTCATCTCCATTAGTCTCCATATGGAGAGATAACAAATGAGTTACACCCTCATGTGAGCAGATGCTGCTCCACTGAAGTCAATTGGAGCTGAACCTGTTTACGCCAGGGTTAAATTTGGATCATTGTGTCTAAGTCCTTCATAGAGCTGCCACCAGTCCTGAGATTAAAGGTGTCCCAGTGTTCTTTTCCGAATACTTGACTTTCCAGTCCTACTGTACCTTAGATTGTGTTTAAAATAAAACCCTTTCCTTCTGCTAATCTTGATCATTCGTGTGCACAACCAAGTTTCATACTTCAACTCAAAAAGTATTTTTTTTATTGATGTGGGCTTTCCCCTTGCCTGAATCCCTATTATTTCACCTTTATTCCAGAGCTTGCTTTCTCCAGTGGCTTTTGGATTTGGTACAGAATACTTGTCACGCTATGAAGAGCAAGGTGTTGGGCTACAGTGGAACAATATCAGGACTAGTCCTCTGGAGGGAGATGAATACAGTTTTTTCTTCTCCATTGAGATGATGCTTTTTGATGCTTTGCTCTATGGAATGCTCACATGGTACCTTGAAAATGTTTTTCCAGGTATGTCAATCTCCCATTCATATGTGGTAGTGGTTGTAAATAACACTGTCCTAAATTAATCTCTAACTATTAGGGAGTAGAATAGGACTTTAATGGGGGGAGGGGAAGATTACCCCACATCTGCCTGTCTTCTTGCATTTTCCTCTGATGTAGCTGGTGCTGGTCCCTGTCCGACACAGAATATCGGATCAGATGAACCACAAGTCTAATCTAGTCTGGAACCATTTTTGTTTTTTTGCATTTCCTTTTTCTCACTTTTTCCTTTCCATAATGTGTTTTTCCATTTTGCAAGTGAAAAGGGTGGGGAGAAAGGAAAACAGATTTTTGTGGTGTTTTTGGTCAAAAAAGGGAACATTTAATAAAACAATCTCTTTGCAAAATTTTTATGCTTGTAAAATGCCATTTTTCATCAAAATTCTTTTTCATTTGAAAAATTTTGACGTGCTGTAGTGAAAATGTTTAAGCCCTGACAATGCACTTTGAAGCACAAAATACAAACTACAAGCGCCTGACTCACTACTGTGCTGTGGCTCCTTTATGTTAGCTGTTTCTTCTGGTGTGGTTATAATTCCTGTGGAGCATGAGACAAACGGTTCTTCTCACTGACTAGATGGTCAGGAACATTCCCTAAGGGGTTTTTTAAGGCTTTTATAGAGAATCCTGGGTGTGATGTTAGCAACATGGTACAAATTAAGAAGTGAGTGTTTCATGGGCAAGAGCATTTCCTTGTAGCTTAAAAAAAGTTGTTTAGCCTCATGTTAAACATGACTGAAATACTACATTAAAAGCTGTAGAAGCAATGGGGTTGCCTTTGAATGGATTTGCTGCTCTAGCACACATACCATAGCTCCACTGCCTGTTGTTGAAGCAGGTGGCAATGGTTAGCCAAACTTCAGAGTGTGGAGGGTTATTCTATTAGGAGGAGAAATTGATCATGTGGTCCTGTTTAATTACAAAGAACATACAGTCCTATATCTGGTTTCAGAGTAACAGCCCTGTTAGTCTGTATTCGCAAAAAGAACAGGAGGACTTGTGGCCCCTTAGAGACTAACCAATTTATTTGAGCATAAGCTTTCGTGAGCTACAGCTCACTTCATCGGATGCATATTGTATGTATATGATTAAGTGGAAATCATATACATACAATCATTGCAAAGTTCTTGTATCAGGTTTGAAGCAGTGACGGAATAAACTGCTTGTTTGCAAAAAGTTTCTCTGGAAATTACCCAAACAGCTAGGGGAGTCATCCAGTCCTTGTTTAGAGCTTTCCTTGTTAGAAAGCCAATCCAGAGAAATGAAGTGTAAATGAGCAGGCATTCTAGTAACTATCACACAGAAATAGACTACACAGCAGTGTTTATTGCAAATCTTACTGCTGATTTTGAGTAAGTGGCAGAAGACACTATGTAGGCAGGCTCACAAAGAATAAGACTTTAAACATAGAGGACCAGATTCTTAGCGGGTGTAAATTGCCATCACACCACATTTTTTAGTTGTTTTTCCTGGAAAGCTGCATGTTGAAATTTTGGCCTGAGCTGCCTCTTAATTTCATTTTGATGCCTGTTGTGCATTCAGGCCCAGTGCGATCTTTGTAAACATGATGAGCTTTTCACCCATTCAGTCTCTAGAATTTTGAAGGGGACTTCAAAAAGAAATCATTGCTTGGGGTCAGGAGCCTACCTGCTGGAATTGGACATTTCTTGGCAGCTAGTGCCTGGTCTTAAGGGTTCAAACTAGCCCAAGGCAGGGGGTAGCTGAATTCCTTAATTAAACCAGATTATGCTTTAGAAAACTAAAGTTAGCTCCGATCACACATAATGTGTTTATTTCCCCTCCCTTTCCCAAAATATTTGGAAACTGGGGTTATTCTGTTGGAAGCATAGTGGGTAGCTGTGCTTTGTTAGATCTTCTAATATGTTGGAACAGGATTGCTAATGAAACTCCAAGTATTGATATTTACATTATGAAAGTTGCATACCTGAGTTCCAGCCCATAGAAGAATGTGGACTCTCTGTATGGACTGGGTCTGTTTGTGTTTTAGGGGAGTATGGGATACCACGGCCTTGGTATTTCCCTCTGCAGGAGTCTTACTGGTTTGGGTCTGGCTACCCAAAAGCTGAGAAAACAGCAACTGCCGATGGTGAGTTATTTGAAAACTCTGGTGCTCGGAAATAACTTCAAAACCCACTGATCCGTTTAGAGGTGAATACATTGTACATTCATTATGTGAGCCACTGAAAAGATTAGAGACAGACGTACAGTGGGAATCTTAGCAGGTGGCTTTGAACTCTGAGTGGCCCACTATTATTAGAGAGTTATTAGAGGATGAGTCATTGTTCCATCGGAGGGCTTTTAAAGCATGCATAATTTAGCTGGGAACATCAGAGCCACATCTCTCTAATTCATGCATATGAGGATATTTGATGAGCTGTTATTACCCAACCTAGAATATTGGTGACTTGAGTCACAATGGATATGATACTGATTTTAATTACACTATGTTTACACTGGGGTTACACCTCTCACTCTGGACCTGAGTCTCTCCCATTTACTTTGTCATCAGTGTAACTATTAACTTCAAAGGAGCTACTCCTGATTTACACTAGAGTGAGATCAGAATTGTGCCCCTTTTGTGTGTATGTGCACACATGTATGTATATATAGCCTATTTTGAGAATGCCTATCTAAGCACTCCTAATTGATGCTAGTGAATTAAGAACGGCATCTGGCTCATTGTATTTTCATAGAAATACAGTAGAGCCTCAGAGTTATGAATACCAGAGTTATGAACTGACCAGTGAACCACACACCTCATTTGGAACTGGAAGTGCGCAATCAGGCAGAAGAGACCCCCCCCCCAAAAAAAATCACAAATACTGTACAGTACAATTCTGTGTTAAATGTAAACTACTAAAAAAATAAAGGGAAAGTTTAAAAAAAGATTTGACAAGGTAAGGAAACTGCTTCTGTGCTTATTTCATTAAAATGAAAATGGTTAAAAGCAGCATTTTTCATCTGCATAGTAAAGTTTCAAAGCTGTATTAAGCCAATGTTCAGTTGTAAACTTTTGAAAGAACAACCATAACCTTTTGTTCAGAGTTACGAATATTTCAGAGTTACGAACAACCTCCATTCCCAAGATGTTCGTAACTCTGAGGTTCTACTGTAACGGGCAGAGAGATGAAGGAATCATTCTTTGCCTGTTTTTGCATGGTCATTCTACTCATCACAATATGACCCCTCGTCAGCTCTGATGGACTGTTTGCAAGGGGTCTGGGCACAAGAAGTTGCTTCTAGACCAGAAGGGTCTAATCTCCTCTGCAAACATTCTGAAATTCCCCTCCCAGTCTGCCCACATGTTGGGGTTGAGAGGAAAGAAACAGCAACATTGATCTCTTTAAAGGGGATTTATATTGTGGTATGTTCTGAACTGAATAAACAGCTTTCCCACTGTGAGGGGAATTCAGAATTACAGAGGTTGGCCTGGATATTTTTTTTAACAATTTCTGAATTTTATTTTTAGTACAAATTTAGATCCTAGGTGGATACAGTCTCATCATGGGCATAAACTCCATCAATTTTCAGAAGGGCAGTGTGCTCCCTCTGGTTTTGGAGGCCATGCTTATAGCCAGCAAAAATGGCTTTGGACCACAGTCTCCCAGACATGGTGTCTTCCTGAAGTCCTGCTCCCAGCAGGCCCCTGCGCCTTCGACCCAAGATGCTAGAGTCCATTCTCTGTCTCTGCTTCGTTGCACCCATCAGCCAAAGAGGCACTGGGTGCAGGGGAGCGAACTACATTGTATATAGGTGTGGAGGGAGATTTTCAAAGGCACAAATAGGAGGTGGGCCATGCATTTCCCTTTGGCTCTTTTGAAAACTCCACACTTATAGCATAGAGTCACTTAGAGGGTTTTAGCATTTAGCACATACCTTTGGGATGCCCCTCAATACTAATAGAAAAATATTTTTACTTTCAGAGTGTTCGTAATGCCCCATAAGTGCTGTATTTTCTGCCAGGTGTGCCTAGGAGAGGGGTAGACAGGGAGCCTTTAAACTCTAAAGTCTTCTGGTATAGGTTTCTTTATAGCACTTTTCAAATTGTTCAAGTGAAGTGTTACTGCCTAAATGAAATCTGAGCATTTGCCCCAAGCAGCAGTTCATTTTCCAGGATCAAAATTATTTTGAAAAAATTGACACATCATAATTATGGATGATGAATTACATGTAGTAATCTGGAGAACCTAGTGCTGCTCTTGGCTAGAGGGAAAGGATATTATCTCAGGTAACCTTAGGACAGGCCCCTACTGGATCACAAGAATTCAGTCTGTCATAACTCACCCCCTCCTCTTTTCTAGAGAAGGTAAAACTGAAAAGATCTTAGATCTCTGAGGAATCGCTCCATGGGAAGCACATAATAGTTCATCTATTTGAAGGACTAGGGTCCTTTAGTTCTTCAGCTTATTAAATTAGCTTCTCCCACAGCCCTGCCACATCTGGGTCACAAGGGCAACAATTATAATGAACAATTATATCTTTCTTCCTTTAGAGAAGCTGTCATGCACTAGGAAAAACATGGGGTGGGGGGGAGGAAAATGCCAGGAAATCCAAGAGCAAATAAGGCTATGTCTACACTTAGAGCTAGGGGTGTGATTTCTAGCTTGAGCAGACATACTCACACTAGTGCTTATTGAGCTAGCATACTAAAAATAGTAGTGTCACTGGAGTAACACGGTCAGTGGTGAGCAGCAGCATGGTCGAGCTGCCCAAAATATGCACCCACAGGGTCTGGGTAGCGTTGTGCTCAGAGCAGCTAAGTCGCTACTGCAGCTACACTATTTTTTGCTCACTAGCTTGATGAGAGCTGGTGTGAATATGTCTATTTGAGCTAAGAATCACACCTCTAGCTCCAAGTGTAGACATAGCCAGAGGCCTGGTTTACAATAGGAAATAAGGAAAAATCCACACTGCTGAGTGATGCAGTTAAACCGACCTAACCCCAGTGTAGACAGCGCCAGTGGGAGAATTCTCCCATCAACCTAGCTTCCACTTCTCAGGGACATGACCTACCTACACCAACAGTAGAAGCCCACCCATGGTGTGGTAGCATCTTCAATGAAGTGCTGCAGTGTTTTAAGTGTAGACAAGCCCTAAAATGCTAAATCAACCTGATACATTTTAAAACTAAGTAGTTGTACCCGTGTATTCCTATGGCAATTAAGTTGCTTAGGGTATGTCTCTACTGCAGCCAGGAGCGTGCCTCCCAGCATGGGCAGACAGGCCTGAGATAGCTGCGCTCAGGCCAGCACCCTAAAAATAGCAGTGTGGACATTGCAGCATGGCAGCAGTCTGGGCTAGCCATCTGAGCTCAGACCCAATGGGTCAGGCGGGCTTGTACTCGGTGGCTAGCCCAAGCCACCACCCATGCCACAACGTCCACACTGCTATTTTCAGTGTGCAGAGTTAGCACAAGACTGTTTACCTGGGCTGGGAGGTGCGCCTCCAGCTACTGTGAAACCTGCTTATGGGGTCTAATTGTGTACCACTCAACTCCGTTAGAGTTTTTCCATTGCCTTTAATCGGAACAGGATTGGGCAAGACTAAACTCTGATATAATGAAAATTTAGGTATAGACTGATAGTTCCAGATCATTTCAATGTATTGCAAAACAGTGAACCTCTCCTTCTAGCTACGTTGTGGGGGGGGGGGGAACCCATCCTAGGACACACTGTTCTCGCTTCCCTTGTCCCCCCTCCACATAAATTCATGTAGCTGCTTTCCTTCCTAGAGATATGATCGAAGCACATGATTGGGAACTGCATGCTAACTCTTTCACTCTGCCCTTGGTTACATCACTTAACCTCCGGATCCCCACCTGCAAAATAGGGATCTAACAGGGAGGGGTTTCTGAAGAATATAGTCTGCAGTTACCAACACAGTCAGTGCATATCAGACCTTATGCTTTAGGACATAAACCAGCCCACTAAGCACCTGGGATTAGGAAGAAACTTCCGCCATGGAATTGAAAAGATGTCAGTCTTGCCTCTGTAGTACCTGGTCTTGAGTACTTGGAAGAGAGGATATTAGGCTAGGTGGATCATTAGTCTGATAGGTCAGAGTGCAATTGCTATGTTCCTAATGTCACTGAAAGTCTTTGATGATGAATAATGCTAAGAGCTAAGTACTGTTGTAATTTATTACTATCTCACTTCTCCCAATACATCTCCAGAGATGATGGTAATCTTTAAATTAACTTTTGGTTAATGTAGAAAAAAGTCCCAGGAAAGAAGGCAGTCCAGCCTGGAAGGCCCCAGGAGAGGAAAAGACTGCAATCATGAGGGAGGAAGCAGATGAGCCTGAAAAGGTGGAAGAACAGAGTGACAACCAGAGGGAGAAGGATGGTAAAGAATCCAAATGTAAACACAAAAGAAAAAAAGAGCGCGCCAAGCAGGGGAAGCCTAAGGCAGAGGCAAAGGACAAAGATGAAATGACTAGTAAGGAGAGAGAGAGAGAGCAACCTGAGTAACCATGACACTTTGTGAGAAACGTTTTAATCCCCAGGTACTTTGCAGAAGACCAGAATTGTGTACATGTGAGAAACAAGAGAAGCACTCCATGTTGGAGCATAGACCTGAGCCCTTATTTCTGAGAAAGCACAGAGCTGCCCACAAACCAGCAGTGATGGGTTGTATAGCCTATCCTGTGCTGGTTAGCTCCGATCTGCCACCAAGTCAGTGCTGTCCCAGGAGAGCGGGCAATGGTACTGCTGCTGGCAGCCCTCCACTGGGGTGCAGCTTTAATTTCTGCCAGGGACTCCACAGGTGCTCTGCCTCAAGAACTTTCTCAGGAGATGTGTTGAAACACCCAGCCACTGCACTGTTGCTCCTTGTGGTCCACAGCCACTTATCCTTTGGGCTGCTATGGCTACCTCTGGAGGAGAGTGTTCTACCATAAAGGCTCTACAGCTGGGTCTCTTCCAGTGGAAACCCATACTGTCTGTTCTTACAGCATGTTAGTACCCTTGCTAAGTGACACCTGAGGGAGACACATGCTGGCTTGCTCGGGTTAAATTGTGGCCATGACTTTAATACCAAGACTTGAGAGAGATGAGCTAAGATAAAGGCAAAAAATTCTCCCAAAACCCATCCTGCAGCAGGCCCTGTGTATGTAGGGGAATGGCTGGTTCCAAAGGGATATATGTGAATTGTTCTGTCTCTACGGTGTGATGCTGACATTAGCTCCCATCTAAACATTCCTGAATAAGACCTGGTTGGTATTCAAGGGCCAGTGCCGCCTTCTGTGGGGAGACAGATGAGCTTTCTGCATGTGGTCCCCAGAGGAATCCATGGCAGCAAGCTGGTGATTGCACAGCAGATTCCACCACCACAGACAGCTAAGGGCTCAGCTCTCAGACTCTCTTGAAAAGCTAGAGGTAAAACTGGGGTCATGAGAGCTCATCCTCATGTAGGTATTGATGACCTGCATTCAGAGTGAATGGAAACAGGACAGTGCTTCAAAAGGAACAAGCCGGGCAAGGGGCAAAGGTCATTTTAGCAAATCTGCTTCTAGTACCTCTTTATCTTTGCTTTGCTCTGCTCATCAGCTCCCAAGTTCCAGCAGCTCTGAAACTGCAGTAACAGGGGCTTTGCCTGTCACTAAAGGGAACAGCCTGCATTCCCCATTTTTGGCATGAGGTCTCCAGCCAGCTACATAGTAACTGGTGTGTGTGAACAGTACACAATAAAACAATCGCAAAGTTCAATTCAAAGTTCTACTTACCAGTAGGAGGGGCAGGGGCACTCTCAGTGGGATTCAGAGCTGGCATGAGTGGGTATAACTGGAGTTGGACAGTGGTGCAAAGGATAGATGAACTAGCAATAAGCCAATCCAGTTCAAGACAGCAGGGCACAGTCTAATGACTGGCATGAGATAAATCTGCCTTAGCTGGTGAACTTCAGGCAGTTTGCACTAAGCCCTCATCTACATTCCCAACAAACAACACAATGTTATCAACATCCACCTGTAGAGTCAGGAGAATGACCAGTCCTTAGCCCCACGGGAAAGCCAGCAGAGCAGAGGCGTCAGGATGGCCACAAAAAAGGTGCAGAGTTTGGGGATAGACCCTCAGAACACATGCATTAGCCTGAGTCCAGGAGTTTTACAGGCAAACGAGAAATGAACTCATGTCAAATGTAAGACTTGTGGTGGGAACTTGACCAATGTTCCCTGCAGATCAAGAAGAGTCAGGCTGCTGGAATCTGTGTGTGCGTGCTCCTGTCTTAGCATTCAAACACGCACCAGGTACTCCAGGGTGTTTGGACTCAATCCAGTGAAGTACTGAGAGCCCTCGACTCCCTCGTGGTGCAAGACCCAAAGAAATGGTCTGCTGTGTCTTGTATTACAAAGCTGCACAGTCCAGTCCTGTGATTGTAGCTGCTCTGCAGTGCCCAATAGACCCACCCTGCCACTTGGTGCTCCTCTGCTAGCTTTGTTTAGAATGGTAGACCCATGGGAGTTGCTGATGGAGACGGGGCTCACCAACAGGATTGGCCACACCCAGGCAGCCTGGACTGCACCTCAGTACAGCCCTTCTGGGGGCTGAAAAGTGAAGTAAATCACAATTGCAGAATAACCCTCCCTGCAAATCCTTAAATGCGTTATGTAAATAGAAGTGCACAGGGTCTGTAGCATAAATATTCTCAACTCCTATCATTTGTCTTCATGTTTAATTTCCTTCAGATGGTCTTTGCTTTGCCTAGAACTTCATGGTGAAGTTTAAAATTATGCTTTTGTGATCCCTAGAGGAAATTCACCCCTGTGCAGAGCTCATCTTAAGTGGTACCTAGATCTTGGGCTGGCCCTCTGCCCAGTGTGAATTTCACCCCACTAGGATTAAAAGGAAGCTTTATTAAAGGTTCACGAGGTACCTACATATCACAACCAGCATAGATCCAGATTGGGGTGTGGGAGTTTTTAAAGCGTCAGTGGATAAATTGTAACCAATACTTGCAATCCCCCATAACACAAGTCCGACCCCAGATGTACAGTACCTTCCCTCTTAACTTGTGTAAATTTGATTTTAAACATTAACTTTAATAAAAAAATTTTAACAGCCTAGAAAAATAAAAGAAAAGGGACATCTGGGCTGATGACTTGACTGGCTTAGCTGGAAATATAGCTCCATCTCCAGGCTGGTTTAATCTCCCAGCACACAGACAGACAATGAAACCTAAACAATGTCTTTCTGTCACATATGAACAAACACTAAACACAGTCACCTTCATCTGCCTGAGTGAGTTGTGTCTCCACAAATCCTCTCATTTACCCAGGTAAATAAGGAATAACTCTATGGATGTCAATAAATCTACCCCAGTTCAAAACTGGTATGAGGGGACAACTGGGACCTGGGACTTTGTGCTGTAGTTTACACTGTGATTGTGCTGCTGTAAGCAATGATGTGCTGAGAGCTGTGGCCAGAGTGTGGCTCTAACTCCCTTTTCATTCTTGATTTCTTGCCTTTCAAGTAAACACCTTTTTTGAACCTGAGCCTCCAGACCTGATCCCGGGTGTGTGTGCGCAGAACCTGGTGAAGATTTTTGCAGGCAGGCCCAAGCCAGCAGTGGATGGCATGAATGTTACTTTCTATGAGGGCCAAATCACAGCCTTCCTCGGCCACAATGGAGCTGGAAAGACAACCACCATGTAAGTGTTAGAAGAAGCTCTGGCTGTGTAAATCCAGGGCATTGCCCTGCTGCTCTGACCCTGAGTTCTGTAGAGCAGCAGGCTGATCTTTCCATTCTCCTAGCTTCTCTCTTTCCTAGCTACCACCTCTGCAACTAGCACGTAAGGACAGGTTGTCCCCATGTAGGGACATGCTGACTATAGAAAAGGGAGAGCATGAAATACACGACAATCCAATTTAAAACGGCCCTAAAAAGCCTGGGGTTACATGTGTTTTCTGTTTGTACCCAGCAGGTAATACCAAATCCACACATTAGTGATCTACCATACAGTCTCCAACTCCTTTCAGTCTACAGCAAAGCAGAGTGCAGGTCAGGAGGGCAGGGTAGCCCTTGTATAACCCACGGGCAGCACTGTTACATGACTGCATTCAAGGCTTCGAACCATTATTCTGGATCTCTGCCACAGGGAGACTCATTCTAGGTCATGTGTAGTCAGGGCTGGGGAAACTTGCCTGGAGAACTGGTTTGAAAAGTACAAGTTCAGGTTAACTTGACTTAAACACCGTTTGGCCAGCCAACAAGGACCAGATCAAACTCTTGTGCAAACCAAGTTTGGAGTCAGTTTTCTAGCCTAGGAGAGGACCATATAGACAATTGATACCAAACCCAGAACCACACACTAGCAGAGTTACTGTACGCATTCCCAGGGTCTCACTTGTGTATTTTATTAGGACTAGATTTAGATGTGTCCATGCTTCCCAGTGGGATTGTGTTTCAGCAACCACCGGAATAAGAAGTCGTCATGTGCCACCTAGTGGCCCATGAAAGAAGTGTCTCTGCATATGTGAAACCTAAGGACTGTCCATTTGCTTTTTTTTCTTGTGTTGTTTGACCAGATCAATCCTAACAGGCTTGTTCCCACCCACATCTGGAACTGTCCTGGTTGGTGGCAAGGACATCCAGATGCATATGGACTCAATTCGGCAGAGTTTAGGCATGTGTCCTCAGTACAACATCTTGTTTAATCAGTAAGTGCCATCTGATGCCATACTCAAGAACTGAGCCCCTTCCACCCTGTCTGGATGTTTGGGATGTCCCCGAAGCCCATGTTGTTTCTCTGTGCTCTTCTGGAAGTACATGTAACTCAGACAGAATCCTCCTTCCTTCTTCTCCTGTCAGTATTTCTGAAGGACAGATACTATTTTACCCTTTCTACAATCCCCAAGAGGAGACACATGGGGGGTGGAGGACATGCAGGTCATGTGCCCCCATCTCCCCCCAGATTTGTTGCTTGGTTTGTACTGATAATGCTCACATGGACTGAGCACGCTCAGTAACACTGCTGAAGCTGGCTGCCCACATTTTATTCCCCCCTCTTTCCCCACTATTGGCAGGCATGGGTCATCTGGGAATCCCCTACTTGCACTGGCTGGGCCCAAAGTTATTACTCAGGGGAAATAAGTGTTCCTGACATGGGTACTGCATTGTGGTAGGGCTTGGGAGGGACTTAACATGAGAATCAAAGCACACAATAATCCAGGGCCCAGTTCCTCAAAATCCTGGCAGTAGGCTGTGCTGATGGTTGGGGGTGCCATTTTGGAAAGACGGTAGGTGGATAGGCAGAGAAGCAGCAAGTGCAAGGAAGGTCAGGGTGATCCTGAGGAGTTGCAGGCCAGCCAATGTTGGCGCATGTAAGGGACAAACCGGTTCCTCTCCTCAAAGGGGGTAATGCTATAATGAACTGACTGATGTTGGACCATGCAACCTGGTTCTTCATTTAAACTGTCTCCATGTCTTCCTGTCTGATTTCTCAGCCTCACTGTAGCAGAGCACATCTTGTTTTATGCCCAGCTGAAAGGGAGGTCTCGAGAGGAAGCTGTGTTGGAGATGGAGATGATGCTGGAAGATATAGGTCTCCCCCATAAAAGAAATGAAGAGGCTCAAAACTTGTCAGGTGCCCAAGGATTTGTTCTCAAAATCTTCTGCACCGTTTTTGTTCTATTACCATTTTAGTTCCATGGGGACAAATTCTGCCAATGATTCACACTAAGTAGTCCCTTACCTCTTGAGTAGTGAATTGGAGCCCCATGAATTTCAATGGGCTTGCTCAAGCAGTGTGGGTGGCAGAATTTGTCCATAAGGCATCAGCTGTGAGTGTACCTGTGATGTATAAAACTTACTTTAATGATGCTGAATAAAAATATATATTTAAATACAAAAATATGTGTTCTCTTAACAACATAACGCAACCCCCACCACTATTCTGTGGTAATAGTCCAAAATGCAACACCTTCCCATACTGCTGCTTCAGTGTCCTGGGTGAATACCCTAGAATAATGTAATATTTTTATAAGGGCTGTTCATGTCATTTAAAAGGTAAAACTGTATGTAGTACAGTGTCAAGGAGGGGCAGCATGTGGGTGTAGTGATGGATACACCTATAAATGTCCAGAGTTGCAGGTTGGGTTAGATAAGTACTCAGGAGTTCTTATACTTCACTGATCTCTAGGTTCTGCAAATGTGGGCCGACAATATCATGAAAACAAACTTTCTTAGACCATCTCTAGAACTTCCTGCTTTGGCTCCAAGCTAGAACCAGAAAATGCAGACACTGCATGAAAATGAAAAGTAATGAAAAAATTAAGCTAAATTTTTGGAACTACAGCAAAAATGTGTGTATTTGTTCAAGTTCTGGGCCAAGGTTCAGGAGTGAGAGTGGTTCTTATTTTACCTGGTCTCTCTCCAGCAGACACAATCAGCCATCTATCATCACATGCTGCAATGTGTGCTGCTCTTCCTTCTCACTCCCACAGTTGTGTCCTTGCACTCTTTAGGTGGCATGCAGAGAAAGCTATCTGTTGCCATTGCCTTTGTTGGTGAAGCAAAGGTGGTCGTCTTGGATGAGCCCACCTCTGGAGTAGATCCATATTCCAGGAGGTCTATCTGGGATCTTCTACTGAAGTATCGCTCAGGTAACACGCTCCAGAGACGAAAACTTTTTAAGCCCTTTCACAAATAAGCATGTCTGTTGCATAAGCTTTTTTTAAAGTAAAGGGTATGAACATGCACAAACAGGTTACACGAGTGGTAAATTCACATAAGCCACTTGTCTCATGACCTGGGGGTTTACGGTGGAGGTCAGAAAAGCTAGAGATATGATATAGCAACTTAATGTTACAAGGAGAGAGCAGACTAAACTGTGCTCAGAGGGCCCAGTTCTGCTAATCTAACTCACACAGAGTAGAGTCATACTAGGCAAATGATCTAATTTATTTCAGTGGGACTCCTTAACAGTGTGAGGCACGACTCAGTGAGAGTAAGTGAGACAGAGCTGGGCCCAGAGCCGAACAGGTTTGGAAAAGTTTAGGTATCCTGCTGCTTGCGCTTACAACTGCTACAGTAAGGAAGAGCTTCAGCTTCTTTCTGAACCTATCAAATGCCTCACTCCCGTTTTAAAAAAAAAAATGAAGCTGTTCATTTCTGAGGATGAGTGCTGGAGAGATTTCTCATCAATGGGCCCAATTCTGTCACTCTTATTCATTGTGAGTAGTACTTTACTCTGTGACTAGCTCCATTCAGTGTGAGCTTCTTCCCACCCTGGGTTAGCCAGCCCCTAGTTCCTTGTCAGCTTCTCCTTTTATGGATGCTCAAGCTAATATGTGTTAAACTATCGAGACATGTTCAGTTATGTAACATATGTTCTGCAAAGTCATCCTGGGATGCAGCTGGCGGTGCTGTTATGAGTGTCGCATGCTCATGGGCCTCACTGGGAGTTTGCCTGCTCATGTGGGAGCATCTGTCACTTCTGCAGCTCTTTGTTTTTAATTTGCGCACTTGCCATCTTGCCTGCATCGCCACTATTTGCCATGAATAAGGCCCAACCCTATAGGATCAACTCGTGATGAAATCTTTGGCTCTTATTCCTGGGAATGTCTTTCAGAAGTTCTATATTAATCCCTGTAATCCACATACAGCCCTGATTGTACTGAAGGAACAGTACCTTGCAGAGCATCTCTGTATTCCTTCTCCTAGGCAGAACCATCATCCTCTCTACGCATCACATGGATGAGGCAGACATCCTTGGAGACCGGGTGGCCATCATTTCCCAAGGAAAATTGTTCTGCTCAGGCTCTCCTGTCTTCCTAAAGAACTGCTTTGGATCTGGCTTCTATCTCACCTTGGTTCGCAAGATGAAAAACACCCAAGGGGGAGGAGAATGGGGTTCAGTAAGTTCTCTTCTCCCTCGTTGCACAAGCAGTCTTCAAATATTCATTCACTGCAACAGATCAGAACCTGAGTAGCTGCTGTTTGTTGCTGTGGACAAAGGTGACTGTACAGTAAATGGTGTATCCTAGGGAATAAGGCAATGAAAACATGAAATTAGAGGACTATTTAGGGATTTAAATATTCACCTCTTAACAGAGCTTTTCCAGTTTTATGAATGTATATGCCTTAGGGCAGAGGGCTTTTCAAAGGCACAAATGGCAATTGGGCAGCCAGTTCTGGAGGCTGATGCCTATATGAAAATCTCTCCCCGCCCCACTTACATTGAACATCTCCCTGTGGAGTCTCACTTGTCCAAGCATGAGTCCTTCTGCAATACACTAGATGTGATCATGTCTCCCTAGAGCAGGTAACTCAGGAACTATGGCAGCCTGCCACTTAGTCCTGGCAAAAGCAGTTCTCCAGCAACTCAGATAAGAGGGATCTGGATTGTTTTTGATCCTGTAGGTCCCAGTTTGTAAACCCCACTACATCATAGTGTCTGTATGTATGGCCATTGTTCATTCAACTTCCCCAATGCACGTAATTTAGAATTCCATGTGGTTACCACATGCATGGTGGTGTGATGCAATGCTTGTGTGAAATTTAATTTTTGTATGTCTTTTATGCTAGTCCTCAGACTGCAAGTCTGAGTGTGATATGTTCAAGATGTTTCAGCTAAGACAAATTTCTTACTGCCCTGAAGCTGTGTAAAAGCTGATGAAACAATCCCTGAAGATAACACTCTTACACACTAGTTTGCATGCATTATATGCATCTGAAGCACTTAACATCCTATTTCTTACTTATCTGTACTAGCACTCCCCTAGCTGTGGATCTCAGTGCTCATGTTCCTGTTCCAGGTGCGCACCTAAAGATACAGCGGAAGGTCCCGAGCGAGAACTGGATGGTAAGAATTGGGATCATTCATCTTGTCCAAGACCTATTCTTCTGAAACATGGCTGTTTCTCCTAGTGTACTGCCACTTAAAATCTTAGAGAACCTTGCTTTTGAGATTCCCTTTGTCAGCATTGTCTCAAATGCGTGTATTTTACTGTCACCTAGAAATCGCTAAGGCTTCTTGGTGGTTTTGCTTACCTTTCTGTGACAAACCGCTTGTCTGAGACATCTTCTAAGATCTTGGGCTCAGACTGTAAAGTGGAAGCTTGGGTCTTCCTTGACTGTAGACTAATAGTTTCAAACTCATTTTCTGAACACTGTTCTGACTCTTTACAGGGGATGTGAATGAGCTTACAGAACTGATTCATCATCATGTTCCAGAAGCAAAGTTAATTGAAAGTATTGGTCAGGAACTCATCTACCTTTTGCCCAGTAAAGACTTTAAACAGCGAGCTTACGCCAGTCTCTTCAGAGAATTGGAAGAAACCCTAGCTGACTTGGGACTCAGCAGTTTTGGGATATCGGACACTCCGCTTGAAGAGGTAATGGATGCTTTGAAATATTTGTCAGTCCTTCCAGAAATCCTTTTGGGAGATCTCAAGTTCCAAAACATGGCGCCATAGTAATCCCCTCAAAACCTAGAAAAACCAAGTAATGTCCATTGTAACACAGCAGATCTTTAGAGATGGGAATTCAGAAATAATTCAAACCTGGATGCCCATCAGATCTGTTTATAAATGGACCATGACTTGTTAGCCTCAAATGTTCCTCGCTTTTTATCTCTGTTTCTCTGCTTCCCCACACCTTTTTGCTTCCCAAGCAAATGCTAGTGGATCTTTGATTCTGTAGTTAGCAGCAGTACCCAGAGTTATTTGCAAATGTCATTTTAGAGGATGATGTCTAGCATCTCACAAGCAGGATGACTCCAAAGGTCTTACTAACCAAGAGGTGTGCATGTCTTTGGCAGGTTTTCCTGAAGGTCACAGCAGATGCTGACCCTGGATCACAGAATGCAGGTAGATATCCATGATATTCAGTGTCTGATGCTCTTTTCTTGGACATTCTGCATTCTGATAGCCTATTAAGAACGAGAGTAATAGCTTCCAGTCCCATATGTCTTTCTGTTAATTATATAGCTGATCAGCAAGTGATGCTGATTTTGGGTTTGATCCATTATCCGAGAAGTCAATAGAAGTCAGATTTCCATTTTTGCTGGATCAGATCCTTAACCACAAAATCCATTCTCAAGTCTCTAAAGTATAAGTGGTTTTGGCATCCAGCACTCTGCTGTCTATCAGTATGTTCACCAGAGGCTTGATTAACTCATCCATAGTGTTGAAAAAAGGGAATGGAATAGAGAACTAAGGCTGCAGTAACCAGCCTGCCTGGTACCAGTTGATGGAGCATCATTGCAATGGTTGTAATGCAAAACAATGTAGCTGACAGGAATATATAGGTTTGGGAATATCTGCTTCCACCGGGCTAAACTTCTAAAGGAGCTTACCCAGCAATGATGAACAAGGTTGAAATAGCCTCTCAGCCCCTCCTCCTAGGGAGTAATGCACATGATCACTTCAATTCCCAAAACTTAGGAGGTGCTCAAGAAAATGGCTTCACTCTCAGAAAAACCTGCATTGAGCAAAAAGAGAAGGCTGAACAACCCCCTTTGGAGACCAATGGAGCCTCTCGAACACCTGCAGGCCGAACAGGGGTTGGGAGTGAAGGCAAAGGGTCCCGGCAGAAGAAAGGTTCTCAGCTTGTCCGTCAGCAAATCAAAGCACTGCTCATCAAACGGTTCCACCGTGCTACCCGTAGCCGTAAGGACTTCCTTGCTCAGGTACCACTCGTTCCTTCATCACTGTCACTGAGTCTTGCCTAAAGAGTCCTCAGCACTAGTGGCCACAGGGATACCTCCATCAAAAGCAAGGGTGGTGATGATGACAGGTGCCAATGTCCTTGTGAAGGCTGTTCCAATTAATATCCCAGATGTTCTGCATCTGACACTCAAGCACATGTACACACACTATAGACTCTCTCTCTCTGCAATTTGCCTCCTCCAAAATGTTTTGCTTTGATTGAGACTGTCCCTGATATAGTCCATGTTGGTAAAAACCAGCACTATGGCAGCTCTGGCTGCTGGTAGTGCTGGGAATGAAATGGTGGTGTCTGAGAACAGAAGTAGGCCTGATCCATGTGCTCTTGCTGTCCCTCCTTTGTGTATGTGTGTTCTGAGCTGTACGCAAATGTTATTGCACATTATGATGTTTTTCCTGTTTCCTGCAGATTGTTCTCCCAGCTACTTTTGTGTTGTTAGCTCTGATACTTACAGTTATTATCCCTCCATTTGGAGAATATCCCAGCTTAATACTACATCCTTGGATCTATGGATACCAGATTACTTTCTTCAGGTGAGAGGAATCGTTTTTTAAACTAGATCTCCCATCCCCTTTCCTCCTTAGCATTTAGGACTGCTGGGTTATATCTGCTGTTTCTTGGGCCTTATTCCCCTCTGACTTATCCCAGAATAGTTCATTAACATGAAATTAGCATGAGTGGAGAATCCAGCCCATTGTGTCTATTGTCTTACTGCAAAAGAATGGTTCTCAAACGTTTTCATATTGTGAATGGCCTATCTCCCAACCTCCATGTGCCAAATCTAGAGTTTGTGTTTAAAGTGTCCTGTTCCCCTCTAGTACCTGGTCCAATTAGAGTACTAAAGCCAACAACTTCCAACAAGTTATGGAGTTGTTCCTTTAGCTCCAGTGGTAGATCTGTGCTTTGGTGCTGAGGGTTGCAGCTTCAAAACCTGCAGATGACGTATGGTGGGGGTTGTTATACTTAGTTATATGTACTATTTGGACAATGCTAAAGAGAAGATGAAAGTAAACTTGCTTTGATGTGAGGGGTGCTGCTGCTGCTTGGCTGTGTCCCTCCCATTTTGGTAGCTGCTGCTTTCCATTTCCTGGGCATAAGATTTTACATTTGTCAGTACTCAAATTCTGTTCATTAGCTGCCAAACCTCTAGGTCACTTGGCAGTTTGCCTGTGACTTCCTGTGTATTTACTACCCTTTGTGCTGTCCACAAATATGATCACAATTGAATTTACACCAAAGAAACATTTGGCAAAGATATAAAGTATGCATCATGCAGGGTACAGAGAAACACATTTGTTTTTAGTTTATCAGGTGAAAAATGTTTCTTTTAACCGTAAGAGTCCTAGATATAACCATCAGAAAGCATCAGTACTTGAAGGCTGTAATGATTGTGAAGCATTTGTACAAAGTAGCTTAACTAATCCCCTAGTGGTGTGTGGAGCACAGTTTGAAAATCACTGGTATATAGCACCTGGCACCGGCAGCGCGCTAATGTTGTTAGATACTTTGTTGACATGGTTAGAATTCTTTCTTTGGCCTCATCCTATTAAAAAGAGGGGATGTGATACTTGTCCTATGATTTCTCTGTGTTTGCTGAGTTCCAGTATGACAGTTTATTCTGGGTGGGTCTGAGATGAAGATCAGTGTTCACTCGTGAGTGCGATGATCCCAAGCTTACAAAGGGGAGTGTGTATTTGTATTAAGTGTATGTTAAAATTGGTGGTTTGGTCTCAGGAAAAAAATGGCCATTTCTTTGACCTTTAAGCCCTCTTGGAATCTTTCTAAGGTTTGTGTACCATATCCTATTGAAGAGACTAGATTATCAGCATCTAAGAGGAGTCTGCCTAGAAGAAGCTATGTGTCTACCAGCGGCGTATTAACGCCTAGGCCGACAAATTTGCAGGGGCAGCAAATTTATAATAGCAGCCAGAGGTTCGCGCCCTCCGCCTCCGCTCCAACTCCACCCATTCCCCGCCACCTCCTTGCTCCAAATCCCCGCCCCGGCCCCGCCTCCTCTCCTGAGCGCACCGCGTTCCCCCCTCTTCTCCCTCCTTGGCAAAGCTGTTTCGCGCACAAACACTGGCAGGGAGCGGGGAGAAGCAGGACCTGGCCGTGCGCTCAGGGGAGGGGGGGGAGCAGCAATTATTTCAGGGCCTGGGGCGGCAAAATCTTTAACCTGCCACTGGTGTCTAGCTGTGTGATGCTGTCACCAGCTGGTTTTGTGTATTCTACTTCTGCAGTCTGACAGGTTTTTATACAGTAAATCTTGTGCAATCTCCTTAGCAATGAGCAGCCTGGCAGTGAGCAGATGGTTTCCCTCACTGATGCCTTCCTGAATAAGCCAGGATTTGGAAATCGTTGCATGAAGGAAGAGCCTCTTCAGTAAGTCATTGGATATTCTCTCTTGAAGAAGAAATTGTCCCTTGTAAGATATAACCAGTGGGGTGCAGATACCACACTGAGAGTGATGTGGGCTAGCTTTTCACTGAAACACATGCTCCATGTTTAGTCCTGGTAATGATGTTTGGAGATGACAACAAATAGTGAGAAAATAATGCAATCAGGCTAAGAACAAGTCACACTTTTATATATTTATAGATAGAAGACAGCAAAGGCGGCTACAGCAATTACTTAAGTGGAAAAGTAACTATTAGGGAAGTAACTGTGAATTTTTAACTGTTTGCTCTGAAAAAAATGTCAGTCACACTATGTGCCTTGACTCTTAAATTCTTCTCCCTCTCCCACCCTTTTTCTTTTCTTCCCCCTATGCCCCTGCATGTGTGTCCTTGTTGCCTGCACCCCTTCACTGTCCTTTCTCCTGCTGCCCACTGCCTGATTCCTTTCTCCTCTTTGGATGTTGCCAGCCCATTGGTGGCTCCTGTTTCATCTCCTTTCCTCTATATAGTGTAGCACGACTTAAAACTTAGGTCAATATAACAGCTGTGTTAAGGGGATCTGAAAAATTCATGCCCCTGCATACTGTAGCTGTGCTTACCTATCCTCTGGTGGAGATGCAGCTTGGCTGACAGAAGAATGCGTCTGTTGACCTAACTACCATCACTTGGGGAGTTGGTGTTCCTCCCCGTTCCGCTGCTGTGGGTTGCCTAGCTACAGGGCCGTGGTTAAGCCACCAGGGTCCCTGTAGTGTAGGTATGACCTAAGTGAGAACAAGATGAAGCTCGAAGCATTGAGGATGGATGGGAGGTACAGTGTGATGAGAGAACAAGGGAGGAAGGATGGTCTTAGAATAGAGAGCTAGGAGAAAATGGTTAAAGTCTTGGCTCTGCCACCGATTTAATGTGTGTCAATGGGCAAATCACTTAACCTCACTGTTCCTCAGTTCCCCATCCGCAAAATGGGGACAATAACCTCACAGGTGTGGCATTTGAGTCACAGGTGTTTATCAAGCACTCTAAGGTTCTCTGACTGGGAGATACTCTTCTCATTGGTAACGACACACTGCAGGGGAGGAGTGCAAAAGGAGCAAACATCTCAACTACAGTGGCATTTTTTCATGTGTTTATGATCTCTGGTGAGCTATATGACGGCGCTGTTAAGAGATACTGTGTTCCTCTGTACAGGGACTACCCATGCAGTAATATGTCAACTGCCTGGAGCATACCACCTATTCCTCCGAACGTAACCAACCTGTTTCTGACCCACAAATGGAGCCCTGATGACCCTTCTCCCTCCTGCAGCTGCAGCACTCGCAAGAAGCTCGCTATGCTCCCGGAATGCCCGGCAGGAGCTGGAGGCCTTCCTCCTGCACAGGTACCATGCAACGGCCACATACACCTCTAAAGCCACCCCAGTCAGTTGGGCGGTGAGGTTATGTGATAAATAAACTACACTGCCTGTTTTTGTAGGGAAGAAGGTGCTTATCCAGCAAAATATGTGTGTGTGAATCATTTAGTAAACAGCACTGCGTTAGGTATGGAAGAGATGGGAAATACATTTTCCCCTGCTCTGAGCCTGGATTCTGGATGACTGGGTAGAGTTAGCAAGCAGGTAAAGTTTCAGAGTGAATCCAGGATGGCTTGTTTCAAGCCTTGCAGACTTCTGTGGAACTTTCACATGATTTCCCCTCAAACCCCAGTGAAGCAGAGTTGACTCAAACCCAGGTGGAACTTTTTGGTTTCAGCGGTGTTGGGAATCCACACAAATCAAAGCTAGATAAAAGTTACTTTCAGGTGAGATCCCGTGAACTAAAACCAACGGTGTGGTTTTTCCAGACAAACATCCACTTGATGGGCTTAGGGACTGTAACTGGTTGGTTTGCTCTAACTGGTTGAATTTTCTTTGCCTCCCAGAGAGTGCAGCGCAGCACAGAAATTCTTCAAGATCTCACCCACAGAAACATTTCTGATTTCCTGGTGAAAACTTATCCCAGTCTGATCAGAGAAAGGTAGGGGTCATTCTCGCTGAGAGGTTTCTATTTGCTTGTCACATTCCGCATAGAATACACATTTGTGATATCCTCAGTAGCAGTAATATGACATAGCACTTTATTCGCTCACAGTGTACAGCCATTAACCCTCACCAGCCTGGGAGGTAGATAAGGATTACTATCCTTCCTGGGTGGGATTAAACTGTACCAATATAAGCACTTTTATACCACTATAACTGCATCCACCCTAAGCAGCGTGTACTGTTTTAACTATACCTGTATGGCCAGAGCAGTACAACTTTTATGTGTGGACAAGCCCGTAGAGGCAGATCTGGGATTAGACTTCAAGGGTACATGTACTCTGCAGTGTAAGCCTTTCAAACTCAAGCTCAAATCTAACCCCTCCCCCCACTCCTTTCCATCTACACACAAATTGTATTAACCCAGATCCCAGGAGGGTCCAAGCCTGTGCCAAGCTGGGATCCAGGGATTCAAGCCCTATTGCTTTGCAGTGTGGACTCAGCCCCACTGGGCTTGCGCTCTTGACATCCACTGACCTTTTTTGTCCTCTGGACAGTGAAGTTTTCCCACACTGCATCACAAACAAAGGGGTAGAGTGGTCACATTTTGGGAGGGCACTAGGAAGACTTGGGATATGGGTAGTTGGACGTGGACCCACATAATGCAGTATAGATGCTGGAGACCCAGAGTTCAACAGTTCCTAACCTGGGGATATGAATGAGTGTGGGTGCTTAAGCCCTAGGTTAACAAACCCGGGGTCTGCTAACTTGAGTTCTACTAACTCTGGGCTTACATTGCAGTGTAGACATAACCCAAGAGTACCTGACTCCAAGGACATGTCTACACTGCAATAAAACACCTGCGGCACCGAGTGTCAGAGCCTGGGTCAGCTGAGTTGGGCTCATGGGGCTCAGGCTCTGAGGCTAAAAACTGCAGTTTAGCTGTTCAGGCTCGGGCTGGGACCAGGGTCTCCAGCCCTAGCCCAAATATCTACACTGCAGTTTTATAGTGCCACAGACTCAGCCCCATGAGCTTGAGCCCCAGCTGCGGTCACGCCACAAGTCTTTTATTACAGCACAGACATACCCCAAGATCAGAGTTCAGTCTGTGCTATCTTTCCAATACTCCCCGCACTGCTTGAAATGTCCTTGAGATTAACTATCCTAAGGTGTTGTTTTCTCACTAGCACCTGCCCTCCTTAGGAGACACCATGAACTCTTGTGATGTGTTGGTATAAACCATTTTGATGTTGATTCAAGATAGAGCTAGAACAGCACCGCTGTGTGTGACCTTACAAATCGTTTGCTCACCTCTGCTTAATCTGGAGATGCCTTCAGTCTCCATTCTTCCCTCTTCTGGCCCTTATCCTGGTATGAACCTTGGCAGCAATAAAAAAGCAAAAAGCCCACTCCAGAAAGTTTATGGACTCCTGATGATAAATCCCCATCTCAGTGTCATCAACACTCAGTATGCCCATAGAGGCCTCAGTTCAGCAGAGCACTTAAGTACATGCTTAATGTTCATCTGAGCCAGAGCAAGCCATTTAGGGTATGTGAATGCAACATTTTGGAACAAGCCTCCCGGCACTGGTCAACAGACTGGGGCTAATGGAGCTTCTGCTAAGTGCTCTAAGAATAGCTGAATAGACAGAGCTTTGAAGATGCACCAGGAGCTGGACCTTGGGCTCTGAAGCCTGTCCCTCTCCCTAGGCTTCAGAGCCTGGGCTCCAGCCCCAGCTGCAGCTTCAAGGTGCTGTCTGTACAGCTGTTTTTAGAGCATGAGAGCAAGCCCCCCTAGCCTGAGTCAGTTAGCCAGGCTGGGAGGCTCACTCTCTCTCCTTCAAAATGCTGTGTAGACATACCCTTAGTTTGATCTGAAACGCTTCATAATCTCCTTTTCTGTTGCAGTTTGAAGAGTAAATACTGGGTCAATGAGCAAAGGTAGGAAACTGATTTATCAACTACAGTGGTAAATAAACAAAGCAGTGATTTTTCTGTTTAACTTTGGAACCTAAAAATGTTTCCCCGAATGGGAGAGGTGAATTGTGGCAGATAGCATGGGGTAGACAAAGGGGTGGCTACAGAAACTAGTATGCTGCATGAGTTAAGGATGGAGGTCATTGGGGAATTGACAGCAGCATTATTGTATTCAACTGGAGCTGCCCCCAGCAGCTGTGAAGGCCCTACACACACAAGGAAACCAGCACCAGCTTCATTTTCTCCTAGGCCAGGTGCAACCTCATGTCTCTGACTCAGTGTGTTCCCATGCCATTTCCCTGCTCTGACTTTTTCTCATCCTATCCACCTATTGTTTCTCTCATTAACACCTCATGAATGCTTGAGATGCTCCCTTGCACTAAGTTAATGAGGTGTTAAGAAAACAATAGGTAATCAGGTGCTTCAGGTATCCATGCAGTTGGGTTATTATGTCTAAGAAAAGGGGGGAGCCAGAATTGAAATGGTCAAGTTTCTAAATTGTTTTGATCTATAGATTTCACAAGGTACAAATCACTATCCTTTTTTAACAGTGTTTGTCAGAATAATCCCATCACTTTAAAATCAATCTGGTTTTATCTACACTGGCAAGTTTCTGCGCAGTGAAGCAGCTTTCTGCGCTGTAACTCCTGAGGGGCACATGCTGCCAAGCCACTTGGTGCACAGAAACTGCGCAGTTGCAGCGCTGTAAAAAAACCACCCCGACGAGAGGCGTACGGCTTCCTGCGCCAGGGCTGCAGCACTGCAGTGCCAGTGTAGACACCCTGGTCGATTACAGCGCTGCGATTGGCCTCCGGGAGGTGTCCCACGATGCCTGTTCTCGCCTCTCTGGTCATCCGTTTGAACGCTACTGCCCTGCCCTCAGGTGACCATCTGTGAGCCCCGCCCCTTAAATTCCTTCGGAATTTTGAAAGTCCCCTTCCTGTTTGCTCGGTGATGCGTGCAGTGGTCTCAGTGCATCTTTCCAGGTGGCCATGCCTGCTCCACGCACCAGGCGATCCCCCACTTGGAGCAATGCCGAGCTGCTGGACCTCGTCAGCATTTGGGGAGAGGAGGACGTCCAGTCCCAGCTGCGCTCCAGCCATAGAAATTATGATAACTATGGACAGATTTCACGATGCATGACAGAAAGGGGCCATGACCAGGACACACTGCAGTGCAGAGTCAAAGTGAAGGAGCTGCAGAACACCTACCACAAGGCGTGGAAGGCAAACCGCTGCTACGGTGCTGTGCCCATGAGCTGCAGGTTCTACAAAGGGTTGGATGCGATACTCGGCAGCGACCCCACATCCACTGCGAAGACCACTGTGGATACTTTGGTGGCTCGCATGCCAGTTGAGAGTGGCCCGAGCCAGGAGGAGGAAATCTTGGACAAGGATGTGGAAGGGGAGGGGGACCCAGAGGTAGAGGAGGTCTGACATGCATGCAGCCAGGAGCTCTTTTCTACTGCAGAGGAGGCTAGCCAGTCACAGCAAAGCACAAACAGGAGAGGAGGCCCCTGGTAAGTGTCCTTGATTTTGGCAATTGCTGAAGTGAATTGTTGGGGGAAGGAGGGTTGCAGAAAGTAGGTTTGTGTCTGTATGATGCGCGTACCACCACATGCCTAGTCTGAGCAGTGGAACAGGGTGTTAATTGACTCCCTCACTTCACGGAAATCTGCCTCCGAGATCTCCATGAAACTCTCAGGGAGATACTGGGCAATCCACTGCCGCAAGTTCTTTGGCAGAGCTTCTTTGTTTCTTGTCCCATTAAGAGTAACTTTCCCGTGCCACTCTATTATCACTGGGGCTGCAGGGATCATTGGGGCACACAGGCAAGCCACATAAGGGCCAGGGCAGAAGCCACAGTCTTGGAGTAGACCCTTCCTTGATTCCCTGCTCACCCTCAGCACTGAGATATCTTCCATAATAAACACAACCTGTGGAAAATGTGGGGACAGGAATGATTATAAGCCCTCCCCTCCCACACAGTGCTGGCTCTCCCCAAGAGCCGTATGCCCAGTGTACAGTACAGTCCTGGAACACTCATTTCCCCTGCCCCTGCAGTTACTTACCATTTTGGGGGTCTTGTGGCTCATGTGTGCTTGCCTGGGGTCAGCCGGTTAGTGATAGGTATGTGAATGTTTTAAATCACTGAAAGAAAAGGAGGACTTGTGGCACCTTAGAGACTAACAAATTTATTTGAGCATAAGCTTTCGTGAGCTACAGCTCACTTCATCGGATGCAATCAGTGGAAAATACAGGGGGGAGATTTATATACACAGAGAACATGAAACAATGGGTGTTATCATACACACTGTAACCAGAGTGATTACTTAAGGTGAGCTATTACCAGCAGGAGAGCGGGACGGGGTTGGGGGGGGGGACCTTTTGTAGTGATAATCAAGGTGGGCCATTTCCAGCAGTTGTCAGATGTTTTTGTCAACTACTGGAAATGGCTCACCTTGATTATCACTACAAAAGGTGTCCCCTGCTCTGCTGCTGGTAATAGCTCACATTAAGTGATCACTCTGGTTACAGTGTGTACAGTAACACCTATTGTTCCATGTTCTCTGTGTATATAAATCTCCCCACTGTATTTTCCACTGATTGCATCGGATGAAGTGAGCTGTAGCTCACAAAAGCTTATGCTCAAATAAATTGGTTAGTCTCTAAGGTGCCACAAGTCCTCCTTTTCTTTTTGCAAATACAGACTAACACGGCTGCTACTCTGAAACCTGTCATTAAACGACTGAGTTAGTGGTCTCTGTGTGGCAAATAATACTGCTTCTGTAAAACGTTGCATTTTGGCTTCACAGAGATGACCTTGGGAGCCCAGCCTCCCTCTCTGTTATCACGGGCTGAACGGCTGCACGGAATTAGAAAGTGGCCATGAAGAACAAAAGAGGACTTTCTGCATGATGTCATGATGCACTCCACGGCCGAAAAACAAAAACTGAAGGAGTGGCAAGACAGCAAGAAGAGGGACTGAAAGGAGAACGCAGCGCGCCAGAATGAAGCCACCGAGCGGCTCTTAAATGTTATGGAGCATCAAGTGGACACGCTCCAGGCACTCCTAGCACTGCAAACCGAGCAGCTCCGCGCCCGCCCTCCCCTGCAGCCGCTGTCGCAAAACTCTTTCCCATGCGCCCCCCGACACCGTCAACGCACTTATCAACCTCCTGGCTCCAGTCTCTACCCGCTGCATTCCACTCCTCCCCCATCACAGTCCAGCCCTGCAGCCTCCCAGTACCCCCTGCGCTCAACACCGGTCCCTCCGCAGTTTAGCCCTGCTGAAGTACAGTACCCGCTGCACTGTATTCCAAAGGACAAAGTTGCATATGATACCTGGACATACACAAATCTTTAACCGTCCTGCGGCTGACCCTCCCTCCCCACATCCCCCACAGTGCTGATGTGTTTTTTTGTTTGTCTCTCTCCTCTGGTGGTTGTTTTTTAATAAAAGAATTGTTTTGGTTTGAAAGCCATCTTATTCCATTAATTGGAAGCAAACGGCCCTGCAAAGCAACAGGCAATTTTCTTAAACCTTCACAGTGCAGCGTCTGCACCAATCACAATCACCTCCTAGCATTACAAGCACTGCATTCCCGAGCATAGCAACAAGTATTAGTGGCTTTCAGCTTCAAATTGCTGCCTCAAGGCATCCCTGATCCTTATGGCCCCCTTGCTGCCCCCCTCTAATAGCCCCGGTCTTTGGCTGTTCAAATTCAGCCTCCAAGCACTGAGCCTCAGCAATCCAGCTGTGGTAAAAGTAAAATTGAACTCTGACTGGTACAGGGGTCGGCTCTCTCCCCCCGCACCATGCCCCCGGAAAGGGCGGGGCCTCAAGCAGAAGGGGCAGGGCTGGGGGTCAACATCCCCCAGCCAGCCCCTCTGCGCTGCCTGGCCCGCACCACCCAGGGCTCCAGCGGCAATTTAAAGGGCCCAGGGGTCCGGCCGCTGCCACAGTAGCAGCAGTGGCAGCCGGAGCCCCAGGCCCTTTTAAATCGCCAGCCCCGGGGCAGCTGCTCCTTTGATTCCCTGCTTGCAGCTTGCTGAACAGGCCAGTGTTCTGAAAGATGCGTGAGTCATGCACCTTTCTGGACCAGCCTGCGTTAATGTCTGTGAAACACCCACGTTGATCTACAAGCGCCTGGAGAACCATTGAGAAATACCCCTTGCGATTAATGTGCTGGGTGGCTAGGTGGTCTGGTGCCAGAATTGGAATGTGTGTGCCATCTATTTCCCCTCCACAGTTAGGGAAGCCCATTTGTGCAAAGCCATTCACAATGTCATGCACATTGCCCAGAGTCATGGTCTTTCAGAGCAGGATGTGATTAATGGCCCTGTACACTTCCGTCTACATGAGCCCAATGGTCGACTTTTCCACTCCGAACTGGTTAGTGACCGATCGGTAGCAGTCTGGAGTTGCCAGCTTCCACAGTGCAATCGCCACGCGCTTCTCCAACGACAGGGCAGCTCTCGTTCTCGTGTCCTTGCGCTGCAGGGCTGGGGCGAGTTCATCACGCAGCCCCATGAATGTGGCTTTCCTCATCCGAAAGTTCTGCAGACACTGCTCATCATCCCAGACATGCATAACGATGTGATCCCACCACTTGGTGCTTGTTTCCTGAGCCCAAAAGCTGGGTTCCACTGTAGTCAACACCTTCGTGAATGCCACAAGCAATTTCGTGTCATAGCTACTACGCATGGCGAGATCAATGTCGCACTCCTCTTGCCTTTGTAGTTTAAGGAATAACTCCACTGCCACTCCTGACGTGTTAGTCAGAGTGAGCAGCATATTGGTCAACAGTGCAGGATCCACTCCTGCAGACCGAAGAGGCAGAGCATGCAGTACACAAACCATTGAAAGATGGTGCCAAATGTCGACGGAAGCACAGGAATAGCTGGGATGCAAAGCAATGCATCATGGGGCATTGGGACAGGACCCAGGATGCCCTGAGACCCCCTCTGCCTTCGCACAACTCTTAGTGGCAGAAGAGGAAGAGATGCTGTTTTGGATAGCTGCCCAGAGTGTACCTCTCCGAGTACCGATGCAAACAACGCAAGTGTGAACACACTATTGCGTAGGCAGCTGACAGTGTGAACACACAACAGAGGTTTCCCTTCCCTTCCCTTCCCTCTCTGAACAGCAATGTAACTGCCAGTGATATAACTCTGACAGTGTAGACATACTTGCAAAATCTCTAAGAGCTATGTGGTTTGTTAGCGAATGGAGGCTTTTACACATAAATTATGTATCTAAAGCAAACATTTACTAAAGCAGCTTTTAGTATTTCTGTTGACTAGAGAGATTTGGATCTATAATATAAGTATGCTCTTCTGCTAGGTATGGAGGAATTTCCATTGGAGGAAAACTCCCAGTCCTTCATGTCACTGGAGATCAAATTGTTGATTTTTTGAGAGATCTTGGCCAAATGATGAATATAACAGGGGTAAGCAGGAATATTTTGTCTGTTTGTTAAAATACAGCAAGCAAATGTTGCAAATGTGTAGAACCAAAATCTCATTCTGCTGGCTGATTTTAGACTTTGTTTTCTTGACTTTTAGGGTCAAGCCGCGATGTCTGTTGCTAAAGAAATGTCTAATTTCCTTAAATACATGGAAACTGAAGACAACATTAAGGTATGTGGGGAGGATAGTCTGGAAACACACTGCTGTTTTGGAGCCAGATTCCACTCTGTAAGAACATTATTGTCCGTAGCTAAAAAGAGAGTTTAAATGTTATGTCCGTTTCTTGTATGCAGTGTTGTAGCTGTGTTGGTCCTAGGATATTAGCGAGACAAGGTGGGTGAGGTAATATTTTTTATTGGACCAACTTCTGTTGCTAAGAGAGACAAGCTTTCAAGCTTATACACAGCTCTTCTTCAGGTCTGGGAAACCTATTTATTCAGAGCGGCACAGCTAACTACAAAGTGGAACAGTAGTTAATACATATTAGCACAAGTAGTTAATACATATTTCCAGGGACCACTTCACCTTGAATGGTTCCTTGAAATACATGCTAAACAATCTAAACGTGCTAAATGTGCTAAACAACCTGATCCACCTTGTATTAAGTTGTGACACTCTCAGGTTATGACTATTCCACCCCCCTGAGAGACACAAGTTACGCCAGCATAAGCAGTAGTGTGCACAATGCTATGTAGCAGGAGAGCTTCTCCTGCCAACATAGCTTCCGCCGCTCATGGAGGTGGGTTTTTTATGCTGACAGGAGAGCTCTCTCCCATCAGCATAGAGCGCGCTGCGCCGCTGTAAGAGTAGACATGCCCTGAGTCAGGGGTGCGGTAGCACCCCCTGGTTTTAAGAGGTTTCCATCATATACAGGGTTCAGCACCCCCACTATAAAAATTGTTCCAGTGTGTCACTGCTCTGAGTAAGTTTCCCAGATCTGAAGAAGAGCTCTGTGAAAGCTCAAAAGCTTGTCTCTCTCACCAGCAGAAGTTGGTCCAATAAAATATATTACCTCACCCACCTTGACTCTGTAATGTCTGTTTCTTATAAGTAATTTTACTGGACACACTTGATACATGCAAAGTTATGTTTAATGTAGTAGTTTTCTATTTTGTTTTGTTATCCTGTTGCCATTCTATACACTTTCGAAGAATATCTTTCAGGTATTAAAAAGCTGACTTTGTAAAATCCATTGCCCCATTGTTGGAAAGCTTTTTTAAAACCAGTGTTTTGGAATGATCTCACTAAAATACAACGTGTGGGCTCCCCCTGCTGGGTCACTTCAGGTATCTAACAAACCCTCAGAGCTATGCACATTCCTGTTGACATTTTCCATCTGAGAAGTAAACAAAAGGCAGCCATGTGGCCTCCTGCTGCTCTGTGTTAGTAGTGCAGGCTGCTTAAAACACTTCTGCTTTCTGGCTCTTATAGGTGTGGTTTAACAATAAAGGCTGGCACGCCATGGTAAGCTTTCTCAATGTAGCCAACAATGCAGTCCTGAGAGCCAATCTGCGACAAGGCCAAGCTCCTGAGGAATATGGGATCACTGCAATAAATCATCCTCTGAACCTCACCAAGGAGCAGCTCTCAGAAGTCACTGTGTAAGCTGCAGTAGTTTCCCTGGATTCTTTCACACATTTATTTCTCTTCCTCTCCATTCAGCCTATTCCCACCCCCCGCTTCATCCCTGAGAGCTCAACCACCAAGTTGAAGCTTGAGTGGTATAGTTTAATTCATGGCATATGTTTTTATGTGCCATTTGCATGGGGACCCTTTCCTTCAATTTTATCATAGTCAGAAGTTAGGTAAAAAATCTCTTCTGTGTTCTTTGCCTGTGAGACAAGCTCATTACTGTTCCTTGCAGAGAGGCTCTCCCATCCTACCTTCAGGCTATCTCCATTGGTAACATAACTATGGGTATAGGCACGCCTGTGCCATGTATCAGAAAAGCCAGAGTAAAGGCATCATAATTTGGCTCTTAGGTGCCCACAGGTACTTGGTGCTGTACAAGACACACAGTCAAACATGTTCCCTGGCCCAAGGAGCTCTCATACCATGGCATTTTCACAGCTGTGCATGGTCCTTGTGTTGGGTCTTTTATTAATCCCCATTGCTGAATGTCTCTGTCTGGCTGCACCTGAGTGACAGTATGGTCTGTAACAGCAGGGCTGCCTTGAGGGGAGCGAGTGTCATGTGGGTGTGCAGGGAGCAGATCGATCTGTATGTGTGTACTTGTTAGTTACAACCCTGAACTTAATGCCACAAAATATACTAACAAATTCCCAACGTTTGAATAACCCTTGACTTCCAAAATACCCTTGTGATAGCTGGACATTAAAACCGCCTGTAGTTTTCAAGGATTTCCTGCTGGTGTTAGCTAGTATGGGTTGTAGCTGCTTGTGCTGGCTCAGAGCTCTCTAGTGGCATTATGAATTACTTTCACTCTTGCTCATACGGTCCCTCCCTCCTCTGCTTTGTTGCAGGCTGACCACTTCGGTGGATGTTGTTGTTGCCATCTGTGTGATTTTTGCCATGTCCTTCATCCCGGCCAGTTTTGTTTTGTATCTGATCCAAGAACGGGTGACAAAGGCCAAGCACCTCCAGTTTGTCAGTGGTGTTAGCCCTGCTGTTTACTGGCTAACCAATTTCATTTGGGACATCGTGAGTAACTGCTAGTTGGAGCTCTTTGTCTGGAGCTATTCCTGGGTTTGGTTTAGCTTGGAACCTGTAGACCTGTTTAGTGAGGTAGATCCCAAGCCCAGCAAACTATTCATTTCTTAAACCATTACCTGGGTAGCTTGTACTAAGCGCCTAACCTCATGGATTTCCAGTGCATACAATTGTATCTTTCTGTACATACTATTATTTTGTATTGTTGCAATATAGAATAACGCCGTCGCTGGGGCTAGTTTAGAGCTGTGCTGAGAGCTTGGCTTTCACTTCCCAGGCCAGGAGGGAAGAACTTCTCTGACTGACTTAGGCCATGTCTGCACTTCTACAGCACAGCTACAGTACCGTAGTGTAGATGCTTCCAGCATTGATGGAAGAGTATTTTCCATTGATGCAGTTAATCCACCTCTCCAAGAGGTGGGAGCTAGGATTCTTCCATCAGTCTAGCCGAGTCTACACCAGGATGCAACTTAACTACAGCAGTATGGGTGAGAAATTTTTTACAGCCCCAAGTGCCACAGCTAGGTGGATCCAGTTTTTCAGTGTGAATCAGGCTTAAGGCAAAGTGATAGCGGACTCCAGAAGGAGCCCTGTTCCAGCCCTTCTCATTTAAAAAGAAGAGAGTACACCACCGCTGCCACCATGTCTAGGTTCCTTCCCCACTCTGAACTCTAGGGTACAGATGTGGGGACCTGCATGAAAGACCCCCTAAGTTTATTCTTACCAACTTAGGTTAAAAACTTCCTCAAGGTACAAACTTTGCCTTGTCCTTGAACCCTATGCTGCCACCACCAAGCGTGTTAAACAAAGAACAGGGAAAGAGCCCACTTGGAGACGTCTTCCCCTCCAAAATATCCCCCCAAGCCCTACACCCCCTTTCCTGAGGAAGGCTTGATAAAAATCCTCACCAATTTGCATAGGTGAACACAGACCCAAACTCTTGGATCTTAAGAACAATGAAAAAGCAATCAGGCTCTTAAAAGAAGAATTTTAATTGAAGAAAAAGTAAAAGAATCACCTCTGTAAAATCAGGATGGTAAATACCTTACAGGGTAATCAGATTCAAAACATAGAGAATCCCTCTAGGCCAAACCTTAAGTTACAAAAAGACACAAAAACAGGAATATACATTCCATTCAGCACAGCTATTTTACCAGCCATTTAAACAAAAGGAAATCTAATGCATATCTAGCTAGATTACTTACTAATTTAACAAAAGTTCTGAAGAGCATTCCTGATCTGTTCCCGGCAAAAGCATCCCACACAGACAGACAGACCCTTTGTTCCCCGCCCCTGCCCTCCAGCTTTGAAAGTAACTTGTCTCCTCATTGGTCATTTTGGTCAGGTGCCAGTGAGGTTATCCTAGCTTCTTAACCCTTTACAGGTGAAAGGGTTTTGCCTCTGGCCAGGAGGGATTTTATAGTTCTGTATATAGAAAGGTGGTTACCCTTCCCTTTATATTCATGATAATAGCGGACTCCAGAAGGAGCCCAGTTCCAGCCCTTCTCATTTAAAAAGAAGAGAGTACATTAGGGTTGGGTCCACAGGATGCGTAAAACATGAGCACTTGAAGGGATCGTCAGGGGTTCAGCTAGGACCTCACAGGAAGGATATAGAGGGCAGTAATTTAGTATATGAGGGGAAGAAAGTAGATAGTCTGGATTTTGTACACCGTACTGAAACAGACAGTCATGCTAGCCTTCCATCAACTTTTAAAATCATTGCGAGGAGTTTTGTCTTAGCACTTGTTCTAGACATATTAGCTAATGCTTCTTATGCTATAAAAATGCCTTTCCCTGTGCCTTATGAACCTTTGATCATTCTGGTCATATAGTATTACTAAAGTAATAAACATAAATACTGGGCAGGGGGATGGCTGAGCTTGCTGTCACTTTATCCTCCTATTGGTATATAGCAGCAGTTCAATTTAGTGGAGTGAAGCCAACAAGAACTGTTCTTTTAATCTAATATATCTGTGTTTCTATTGCCCCAATACCTTACATATATATATCTGTTACATAAATTAGAGTTTACAGTCCTCATCCTGCTAGCCCAGGCTGGAAATATAAATCTATGAAGTGCAGTTAGATTTCTGTTGTTCCCCAAATGGCATGACATCACCACCACCCTGGACAAATTTAGTATCCTAGGAACCTGCTATGTAGGAAGATAGGGGAACCAAGCAAGGGATTGTTAGGGAATCCTGAGCAATTCTTGTACTTTGCATTGGGTTACATTGTGTCCCTGTTCAAACAAAGACACAAGGGCGCAGGAGTGGGAGTGAGGGTCTCTCAGGCCTGGTCTACCCTACAGAGGAGCCTCGCTGCCCTGGGGGTTACAGCCAGAGCCCCTCCGCCTGGCTGTCAAAGGCAGCAACAGACAATGTAAACAACACAGTGTCTACACAGACACTGCATTGACCTAACTACATCGACCAGTGGGGCTCCGGCTGTCAGCTCCCCACAATACCCCACTTCAGTCAGTATAGGCATGCTCTGCCGACGGAAGGAGCATAGAGTGGACACAAAGAGCCGATTTAATTACTGCAGGTTTCAGAGTAGCAGCCGTGTTTGTCTGTATTCGCAAAAAGAAAAGGAGTACTTGTGGCACCTTAGAGACTAACACATTTATTTGAGCATAGGCTTTCGTGAGCTACAGCTCAAGCTCACGAAAGCTTATACTCAAATAAATTTGTTAGTCTCTAAGGTGCCACAAGTACTCCTTTTAATTACTACAGTGGCTGTAGGTCGACTTAACTTAAGTCAAGTTGATTTTGTAGCGTAGACGTGCCCACAGAAAGAGCTGTTGCAAATTATTTCTCTTCCCCACATGCCAATACTTTGGACAATTGGGGAGGAGGAATTGTGCCTCTCTGAGGCATGGTGCCTCTATGCAGATCACTTACAAACTGCCCCTTCTGATGGGCTGCCTGCCAGCTAAAGGCACGATCTAACCCATTATTTCCAATGCCCCTCAATTTAAAACCGTTTTGGAGCAGATCAGTAGGCCTGGGAATGTTTGCAGCTCTACAGGGCTCACACATCACACTTCTTCCTTTGCTGTGACAGGTGAATTACACAGTGAGTGCTGGTATGGTTGTGGGTATATTCATTGGATTTGAAAAGAAAGCCTACACGTCTCCAAGCAATCTCCCTGTACTTATTGCATTGCTGCTTCTCTATGGGTAAGTCTTCCAGGCAATTTATTCATGTAGAGTCTAGTAAGCAGGCAGTGACCTTTATTTTCATGTTAGAAACAAATTTCAGGTTGCTAAGCTTGGTAGTGAGTGATGTCTAGTTTTAAAGAGGTATAATCTAGTGGGCACAACAGAGCACTGGGAACGAGGAACTTGTTGGTTCTAATCCCAGCCCCAACAATAATTTACTATATGGCCATGAGTAAGACACTTAAGCCCTCTACCACAGTCTTCCCATCTGCAAAGTCAGGACATGATATTTATTTACTATCTCACAGGGATGTTTTGAGAATTAACTAGCTAATTGGGCTGGACAGGATTTGGAGGGATGGAACTTTTTATGGCTAATTATTAGTAATAGCCATTATTATGGTAGGGCACAAAGGTCCCCATCCGAATTGAGGCTCCATTATGCTAGACACTGTGCAACCACAGATAAAGACAAAGGAGGCAGTATAGCTTAGTGGGTAGAGTACTGAACTGGTACTCAAGAAATCCAGGTATAGTTGCTCTGTTCACTCGGGTGAATTTGATGAACATTTCATCTCTCTGTGCCTTGGTTTGTCTATCTGTAAAATGCATAAGTATACTGACCCTCCTTTGTAAAGTGCTTTGAGATCTACTGATGAAAAGTGCTGTATAAGAGCTAGGTACTAAAGAGACACAGCCTACAATTGTAACTGACACAAGGATTCTGATCCCCAGCTCTGCCACATGCAGCAAAATGGGTTTACTAATGTTTACGTACCTCACAGAGGTATTGAGTCTTAAAGGTGAAATTGGACTTGTGTGCTGTTCTGCTGCTTTCTGACAGATAAAGAAGGTCTAAATGTTTTTTTTAACCCATATATTTTGTTTGTTTTCTACTCCTAGAAATTCCAGAAATATCAGATCTTGTTTTCTGAGGTTTAGCTGAGGTACTCGTTGGCAATCTTAAATATCTACTGTGAACTTTTTCAGCCTCTATCTGAAGGGGTGGAATGTATTCAGTCTTTAACAAATAGGCCATTTCTTCCAGCTGTTTAAGCAATTCAGTTAAATAAGTGTTTGCAAAAAGAGTTTTTACAAGACTGAATAAAATTCACTTCCCCTCTCAGTTAGTCAGGGTTCACTTTTAATCTCACAACCCTACTAGTTCTGCAGCTGTCCACAGTGTCCGCTACATAAAATAGATCAGACAAGATCTGAATTACTAATGTAAAACAACAAGCAGCTTTTTATCTTTAAACACAGGGGCCTTCCAGGCCCCCTTCATACACCACAAAGAAGCCTAGAATGGGCAGAAATCCAATTTTGCTTTTTCTTTAGCGGTCACCTTTAATGTGCTGAGGTTTGTCAGGCACTTTGGATGGAAGGCATTATACAACTGCTGAGCATCATTTAGTGTCTGCAAAGTACTTGAAGATGAAAAACGTTAAATAAATGATGGATACTGTTTTATTTCTAGTCACTTCCCCATGCTTTTTCAAAGTTACAATAGTGCAATCACTAAGAAGTGTGGTCACTAGTTAAAGACACGCATTTAATCAGAATAGGCAGAGGAATTTTACAGGCATAAGAATGTACTATATTAAAAGGAGTGTGTGTCTGTTGTTTTAAAAGCATCTGTAAAAATGAAGAAATGTTTGCCAAAAAGCATCCCATGTGAGTCATTTTCAACTTCCACTTGTGACCATAGCCAGGTTTTAAATATGTCTTCAGAGGCAAGAGCTAGTGCACGATCCCCACTGCATCATCTTGTGATTTTCTTTTAGCAGCAAATTGTGAAACTTGTGAAATTGTGTCATCTACTTAGCCCCCAGTTTGTACATACCAGGAATGTATGACACAGTTTGGAGCAATTCAGCACTGTTGTCACTGCAGCTTCTCCTTGTCAGACTGTTTGCTGCCCAACATTATCAGTATGTTAAAGAAGCATACTGTTGTTCTGCCGCTGAATCAACACCTGATATAGTGTGACAGTTCTTTGGGTACTCAGGACTCTGAGGCCAGGTCTACTCTACAGATCTATATCAGTATAACTCTGTCACTCAGGGGTGTGAAAAATCCACACTCCCTGAGCAATGCAGTTATACCAACCTATCCCCCTGTACAGACAGCGATATGTCAACAGGAGAGCTTCTCCCATCAACACAGCTATTGCCTCTTGGGGAGGGGGATTAACGACGCCCAAGGGAGAAGTTCTCCTCGGCATAGAGCATCTTCACGTGTGCTACAGTGGCGCATCTGCATTGGTGGAGCTGCACCAATGCAGCAGTTTAAGTGTAGACCTGCCCTTAGTCATCTTCTTACCCTCACCTCTAACAAGATGGAGTCTTTTGTGCGGTAGTGGGTGTCTTCTCTCTAACACTGTCAGCCCTTCTGCCACTCAAGCACTCTCCCCTGGGCTTATGCCAGCCCTTCCTTTGCCAGGCAGGTTAACAGTAGGTGCACCCCAATCCCCAAATCCCTTTGAATCATTCTGCAGTGGTCTCCAGCCCCTGACATTGGCTACTCCCAGAAATTCCAGATTCTCTGCACCCAAAAGTGCAGTGTACCCCAATTTGCCATTTTGTCCTTAAACCACCACTTCTGTAAACCATACAGCACTTGTGAGCACTTATAATAGAACAAAAGTAGGTTTGTTTAAGAAAAATAAAGATTGAACTAGAAACAAGAGAGTGGGGGGAAACAAGTGTTTACAATATAAAACAGGAAGCTGGATCTACATTTATCAATAGTTACCTATCCAATATAATAAAGTAGATTTCCCCCAAAGTTCAGTACTTTGCAGAGCTGGCTGGTTTCTCAATAATCAGGATCCAAATATTCATGAAAGCCCCCTGCCCTTTAAAGGTTTCCTCAGTGAATGGATCCAGAGTGTCTTTCCCCACACTGTGCTTTAGTGAAGTTGTTTGTTTCTGTTCACAGGCAGGGCGTACCCTGACCTAGTTGCAAAGTTTCTTTTCTACCTTTAAGTGGTTTTGATTGTATGTCATTGTCTCTGATGGTTTTCCATTGACTGTTCTGTGATGTGGCAAGGATAGACAATAGAACCTTGCATTACCTTGCTGACTGACTAGGGAGGGTGACAACTCCTTTTTGGTTAAAGGGGTCCTCATTGAGACACATTACCTGCTGCTGACTAATTTCTTCTCCAATTCCATAAAGCAAACTTTCAGTATAAATACATTGTTCCTTAAATATTACCTGTAGGAACATCTCACAATGATTGAGTCTTGACAAGTTATAAGCTTTCTGTAGATACCCTACATGTTGCTCTTTATGGATAAATATTCTGTAAGACATGTGTTAGGTGTAGTGAGTCTGTCAGGTCTGAGGCGAGAGCTGTTTGCAAAGAACAGGGGACACTTTGCCAAGGGGTCTCTGTGTCATAAGTAGTGGCATAGGGAACCCCAAGCTGGGTTGCAGATCAAGTGTGAGATGCATTGGTAGAGCTAAGAGAACATAAGTTTGTAAAGTATCAACCTCTGCTATGTTCTGCTCAAACCAGTATCGTGTTAGTGTCTCACTTTTATGACCTCAAAATTTCACCCATGATATTTTTTATAATAGAAAATTAATCATGTGCAATTCCTTCACTTATGTGCAGTTGCTGCCCTTATAATCACTAAAATCCTTGACTGATGAAGTGTTGTTAACCTCTAGTAAGTAATTGTGTCTGATTTTTCTGGCCAGTTCCAGGGGTTGAAATAGTGGTATTTGGCAAAACCACACAGCTCATTTACTACATCTAACCTTTACCTGCTTCTCTCATAGATACAGAGTTCAGCTGTGGCACTCATGGCTTGTCCAGAGATGTCAGGGTAGTCACCTGCTGTGTGGTGATGATTGCCATACAGGTGTTAGTTTGCTAAAATCTCATCAATTTCACCTGATGCTGTTGCTTCACATTTGAGCAGCGAACAGAACTAGGCAGATGGGGAAAAAAAGCCATTGTGTGGTAACCAAAGCTTGGAGTCCGAATGAAATCTCTGATTAGTTCTGAGATTTCGCCATGTATGGGACAAGGAGAGGAGGGCTCAGCATATGTCTCTGATTGACAAACTAAAGGGAATACTCAGAAGCTGATACGTTGTGTTTCTGTCTTTCACACAGGTGGGCAGTAATTCCCATGATGTACCCAGCGTCCTACATGTTCAGTGTTCCTAGCACTGCCTATGTTGCATTGTCTTGTCTTAATCTCTTCATTGGTATCAACAGCAGTGCCATTACATTTATCCTGGAGTTGTTCGAAAATAACCCAGTAAGCAATGTTTTCATGGAGACCTTGATTTAAAGAGCTGTGCCAAGACAGCATACTGCATGTAAGGTGTCCCAGCCTAGTATGTGGCGGGTCACCATCTGTAGTAATTGTGTTTTCGCCCTCCGCTGACCTTTCTGGGAGTGAGTAGGGAAGACGCTACTGGCTGTATGTGGACTTGGAGGGTGGAGAGCTCTGAGTGAAGCCAAAGGAACCAAATGAAGTGGGGGTAGGCACAATTGACTTGCTGAGCTACCAGCCACACACACACAAAGGAATGACAGTGAAGTGCTTTTGATCAAGGAGAAAAAATCCATCTTGAGCCACTGCCAGGAGCCAGCTTCTTCCTCAGAGTGGTACATGTGATGATACAGCGTGTTTGCTTGGCCTGGAAAAGATGATGGTTTTGGCTCATCTAGCTTCATGATTTCGTGTGCCAGCGTTATCAGGCCCTCTGGCACTGTTATCTATCCATTCTCCTTTGTATTTTCAAAAATCGTGTGTGTGCTCCTTCACAACTTCTTGCTGTGATAACATGACAATACAAGCCAGTGCTGCTCAGCCTGAGGTGCAACAGGCCAATGTTATGTTACTTCTGAGACCGAGTCTTTCCCAGATTATGCTCGTCCTTTTAGAGTTATACTCCTGGCATTAAAGACATCATAACCGGCGAGCAAGAATCTTTCTGTTCAAGAGTCCCTGTCCCAGTTTATAATGGATGGGGACAGAATGACACATTGCCTACAGTACATACAATAATATTTCAGTGTGAAGAAGGTGAAGAAAACATTTCTTTTCTCACTGGCATTTTTTTCCACATAAAACTCCCTGTTAATTTGCTTCATTTGCTAGAGTTGTCCTACTACAAACTATATCCCTATGTTCTATTTTGCAAGTCTTTGGTGTATAGACTGATAGATACTCTAACATTATCTCTGTCTTCAGAACAGAGAAGACCTAATTTCACTGATATGACAGAGAACTGAGTATTCATTTCACTTTTTTCTTAAATAAAATGCTCTAAGATGCCTGAGTTTCACTCCATATGTTGTTTCCATATGTTAGTCTTTGCAGAAATTCAATAATACACTGAAAAATATGCTGATGATCTTCCCACATTTCTGCCTGGGCCGTGGACTCATTGACCTAGCCATGAACCAAGCAGTGACAGATGTCTATGCCAGGTTTGGTAAGTAATAGCTAGTAACTTCAAGGAATGTTTTGAAACCAATGCTGATCATGTCCATACCTGTCATGTCCATGTCCATGTCCATACCGAAGATATATAAGGACTGGTGGCTGTTTCTCAAATTTCCAACTTTTTCATGTCTGTATGTGTGTCATGAATGGTCAGAACAAAAGTTCAACCCTTTTAAAGGAGTTGCAATACACCAATACAACTTTAAATGCTGCGTGGGGTATGGCCCATACCAGTAGTCTGTGTCCTAAGTGAAACCATTTCTACTGTACTTAGATTCTGATCTGCCTTCATTTTTTGCCCTTTCATAGTGGGTGGGTTTGAGAAGACAGAAACACTAACATCCGCTACCAGACTGCAGGGCTTTGAAGACTGGCATTGAAACTAATAAGTGAAGTCCCTGCTTTCCTTGCTCTGAGCTACCTGATCCCCTAGACAATCATAGCTGGGATATATGTCTGCAATGTTAATTGCTGTCTGCTATTTTGATAGCCTTCGTACTAATTTTAAAAATGGCTGCATTTCTTTAAATGCCCCCCGTGTGGTGCTGTAGCTGCCTTTGATAAAAGAGAACTTCTTGCTGGAAAGGCAGTGATAGATCAACACAAAGTTTATTAATTTTTACTCAGAAAGGAAAATTGCCACCAGAATACCCCATGAAAATGTCTAGATATGATCTGCCACTGGCCTCATATCTATGGAGACAGCATTCATTTTTGCTCCCACATATGAGTGCCTTTAGAATTTGGTTTTGAGTTTTCAATAAGAGTCTTTATTAGGGCACCTGGGAAAATTGCAGACATTGCCTGGTAATCACATAAATTACAGATTTGCATCTGAAGTCATTACACTAATGAGTTTTGTTCTGAGGAGCAGTGTTGTGTTTGGGCTATATTTCACCTTGCTTTCTCGTGATTTCACTCCAAAGGTGAGAAGCATGTCTTGAATCCATTCCAGTGGGATTTTGTTGGAAAGAACCTGGTTGCCATGGCAGTTGAAGGCATTGTATACTTTGCTCTGAATCTCCTTATGCAGCATCATCAGATCCCCACAAGATGGTATGTCCAAAAACCCTTGGACTCAGAGATAACCAAAAACTTTCATACAAGCTTAACAAAAGCTTTGTGTCTTAGTTATCCACTGTGATGCCTTTTCTCTCCTGGAAGTCTCCCATTTGTGGTGGCTTTACAAGATTCACCCTGTTTACTTTGGCATCATCCTCAGCCACTAGGGCCCTGATTCAGGGAAGCACTTAAGAATGTACTTAAGTCCCATTAACTTCATTACTTCCGTGGGATTTAAGTAGATGCTTATTTGCTCTCTTAAAACAGAAATGTTTTTCTGAATTAGAGTTTCAGGGTTAACTTATTGTATTAGGTAAACTGTGGTATTTAGTCCCCAAAGTGAACTTTTAAAGCTTCCAAGTGACTTAAATGCTGATGAGAGGTGCTGGCCAGGAAGTCCCATGGACTGCAGCCCTCTGTTTATGCACAGCACAGTAACAGCATGGGCAGCAGCTTCCCACACTGCTTCTTAAAACTGCCTCACTCCCACCAGGGAGCTTCCTCCAGGCGTGAGAGTGTAATTCATTCGCAGATGTGATTGCCAGCAAGGGTTCCAAGGATATAGTTTCACATGGACAGTTTTCCATTAAGAAGTAGACTGAGACCATCAGCTCTGTATATCTAAGGCTTTGACTGAGCACTGTGTTGTGTCAGATTCAAATTACTGATGGAGGAATGAACAGATTGATGTCCCATTACAAACCCCTTTGATCCACCCATGTGTTCACAGTACTTGGGGTTTAAGATGGAGAAGTCTACTCAAATCCAAGAGTGCTCCAGTTAATGTCATATTATAAAACTAAGGTCTTCTCTCTTCATCTAGTCACATTTCCTGGCAATCATCTAACTATGATTTCAGGCTCTGCTATTGTAATTGTATTGTGCCCCATGCTATTCACATTTTTTTCAATGAATCTGTTGCATTTCTTTAGGTTTTCTGAGCCTGCTAAGGTGCCTATTAGTGATGAAGATGAGGATGTTGCAGAGGAAAGACAAAGAATTATGAATGGAGGAAACAAAACAGATATCTTAACATTACAAGAACTGACCAAGGTAATATTTTGAGAATTTTAAAATGTATGTTCGCTTTAGTTAGAAACTTATCTGGGATGCAGTCTATTGACAGAATATTGTTCCAGAATGCACTTGAACAAGTGGACAATATAGTTTTCAAAACCAATAAAATTTTAAAAGCAAGGTTTTCCACCTTTACTTGCCTACTGCCCTCTGATCAAAGAAATCAAACCAAAGTCATAGATTTTGATATAGAAAAGTCCAGTATGGACAGGACAAGCTTCCCTACTCACACCCAGCCTAACCCTATCCAAGATCTACCATCTCCCATAGACCGTGATTCTCCACCTAGCCCTTCATTATGGGCTGTTCGGTTTCCATTTGTGAATCCCAGTCTCCACTTCTCTCTCATTTAGCTGGTTTCACATTATAAGACTAGGAGACTCTCACAGGGTATGTGTACATTGCAGTCGGGATATGTGGTTGCAGCATGTGTGTGGACATACACAAATTAGCTTTAATCTAGCTAGCTCAGGTCCTGGAGCAGTGAAGCCATGGCAGCATGGGCTTCAGTTTGGACTGTACAAGCCCACCTGGGACCCTGGGTAATTATTCAGGCAGCTAGCCTGTGCTGAAGTCCATGTTGCCGCAGCTTCACTGTAATCGGTATGCAAGCTAGCTAGATTAAAGCTAACTCAGGTATGTCTACATGTGTTGCGATCATACATCCTGACGGCAGTGTAGACAGACCCACTGTGTGGTGCTAGCTAATCTTCTCTCCAAAGATTGAAAACATCTGCATGATGTTCTCAGCCTCTTGCCCCAGCCCGAGGTACAGACATTAAGACGACATACCCATTGCTGTCGCCCTATGAATGGAAGTACTACATCACTCCTCACAGTCTTAATTTCCTTTATTGTTCTATCTTGTTTGGTACATCAGAGACATTTTGTTACAGTGAAGATTCTGGGAGCTACCTCCATAATGCCTAGATCTGAACTGGCAGGTTCGATTAGGATGATAATGGGTAAAATGGCTCCTAAATAGGGCAAATGTTTGACTCAGTGGAATGTTTGCACATTTTTTTTAATTGCTCTAAGATTATATTTTATTCCTGTCAAGCATTTGCAGTCACCTAACTCCAACATTAGTAAACTGTGACGTTCAGAGGATTCCCTCTGCTATAGATGTCTTGTAATAGGAATTTTTATTTCTTCTCTCATTCTAGATTTATGCAGGCAGACACAGGCCCGCCGTAGACAGACTCTGTGTTGGCGTTCGTCCAGGAGAGGTGGGTCATTCAATAGCTCTAGATTACACTTCGTAGATCAATTCATATTTTATGATCCCATTGGTTTTCAAGGGGAAATACTTAAGAATGTGATTAATTTTATAATTTAAAGTGCTTTGGTCTCCTGGGAGTGAATGGAGCTGGCAAGACGACAACCTTCAAAATGCTGACTGGGGATACTGACGTGACATCTGGTGATGCTGTAGTGGCTGGCAGAAGGTAAGCTCTTTAAAAACACCACAAGAGCCCAATCACCAATGGATGTGTTCACATCACAGAAGCCATTGCTACGGCTGGCACTCACTGGCAACCTGTGTTGACAGTCTCAGCAGATACAGAGGGTGGGGAGAAGTTTGTACTGCCATTGCCCTTGCTGTACCTGTCCTGTGGATAAATAGAGGGCTTCACCCTGAATCAAATCAATTAAGAGTCCAGCAAAATGAAGCCGCCTTATTTGAGAAGTTCCTAATTTCTTTTGCTCTGTTCTGTGGAGACAGCTGCTTGCAAGATCCTAGGGAAGTTTAGACTGAAAAATGAACAAAAATGGATACAGGGATTAGCTGAATGTTTTTTGTTGTGTGATTGATTTTGTGTTAGAAGATTTGCAACTAATTAATGTAATTGCTAGAGATGAGACTCAACAACAAAAATCAACCAGTTATTGAGCTCCCTCAGGTATGGGGGTCTCATAAATATAAAGGGAAGGGTAAACACCTTTAAAATCCCTCCTGGCCAGAGGAAAAACCCTTTCACCTGTAAAGGGTTAAGAAGCTAGGATAACCTCACTGGCATCTGACCAAAATGACCAATGAGGAGACAAGATACTTTCAAAGCTGGAGTGGGGGAAAAACAAAGGGTTCTCTCTATCTGTGTGTTACTTTTGCCAGGACCAGAGCAAGAATGCAGGTCAGAACTCCTGTAAAGGGCTAATAAGCAATCTAGTTAGATATGCGTTAGATTCTGTTTTGTTTAAATGGCTGATAAAATAAGTTGTGCTGAATAGAATGTATATTCCAGTTTGTGTGTCTTTTTGTAACTTAAGGTTTTGCCTAGAGGGATTCTCTGTGTTTTGAATCTGATTACCCTGTAAGGTATTTACCATCCTGATTTTACAGAGGTGATTCTTTTACTTTTTCTTCAATTAAAATTCTTCTTTTAAGAACCTGATTGTTTTTTCACTGTTCTTAAGATCCAAGGGTTTGGGTCTGTGTTCACCTATGCAAATTGGTGAGGATTTTTATCAAGCCTTTCCCAGGAAAGGGGGTGTAGGGCTTGGGGGGATATTTTTGGGGGGAAAGACGTTTCCAAGCGGGCTCTTTCCCTGTTATATATTTGTTAGATGCTTGGTGGTGGCAGCAATAAAGTCCAAGGGAAAAAGGTAAAATAGTTTGTACCTTGGGGAAGTTTTAACCTAAGCTGGTAAAAATAAGTTTAGGGGGTTTTTCGTGCAGGTCCCGACATCTGTACCCTAGAGTTCAGAGTGGGGAAGGAAACTTGACAGAGGGTATTCAGATCCAGAGAAGGATCAGCACCCTCTAATGTCTAGGGCTCTTTAGACCTGGGGTTTGGGACTTGGGGCCCATCTCTGGCGATCTCTAGCTGTTGCTTAAATTGCATTAGGGTGACGCTGTGAATGGATGCTTCAATTGCATTAGGGTGACACTGTGATTGGATATTTCATGATCTGGCATTTTGAATGTTTCATTGTGCTATAGAGATCTTTCTTTCCATGTGGAATGCCGTAGCTCTTTAAGAATGTTTGTTGTTTAATGCTTCGGCCCATACTGCGTTGCAGACTGTAACTCTCAAACAGCAGAGGCCGACAGTAACTTAGGCCACAAGAAATTATCTGTTTTATTTCACTTCTCCCTCCATTTCCTCCCAACCCAGAAGCAATGTCAACACTGTTTCCTACCTATGTACGCCAGAGGATGCACTCTAAGATTAAACTGCCTGATTTGTTATCTAGAAATAAACACTATTAACAAAATACAGTTTGCTGAATGGCTGCTTGAATAGGAGCTAACTTTACTTGTCTTTAAGTCAATTTACACACTATGATTTAACTGCAGCAGAAAAAACAAGGGAAGGGGAAATGGCTTTGCACGCTTAGTAGGAATGAGTAGACCTTATTCACCACACTCTAGCCATCATACAGTAGAGCACCTGCTCTGCAGCTGAAAATTTATCAAAGTCTTACACTGTGAAATTCATTTCTAGGCTGATTTCACTAATGAGGGAGATGTTGCCCACAGTAGAAAGGACGTCTGATTCTCTATCCCAGACCTAGCTATTAGCATTTCTTCAGTCAACAGACTTTGCTTTTCCTTTCTTTCTCCAGTATATTGACCCACATCTCTAATGTCCATCAAAACATGGGCTACTGTCCACAATTTGATGCTATTGATGACCTCCTCACAGGCCGGGAACACCTCCATCTCTATGCACGCCTGCGAGGGGTTCCTGCAGAGGAAATCGAGGGGGTACGAACAGTCTCTTCATCAGCTTTCTTGGTTACGATAAATATTTTAGATGTTTGATTGGGCCCCTCTAAGATCAAGGACAATAATTTTAAATTTGGCTTGACTTTCCGTGCCTTGAAATTCTGGGTGCGGTTCAAGTCATTTGGACAGCTAAGTTCATGATTGCACCAGAAATCCAGGTACCTAGTCATCCTGGAGGCATGAACTGCACCTGCAAAAGTGAGGGATTAAAAACAGAAACCTGACTAAGGCTTGCTAAAAATGTGGCTACTGGGGCTTAAAGCTGGACTGGTGCTTTCTCCAAATTACATGTTTATTTTGTTCTTGTCTTAGAGAGGAGTGTGTGTGTGTGTGTGTGTGTGAGAGAGAGAGAGAGAGAGAGAATGAGAATGAGAATGAAAAGCATATTCTAAAGGAAAAAATTAGAATGTTGTAGAGAAGCAAAATTTCACCCATCATCACAAACACTTGTGCTCACTGATGGACTCACCCTAATTCCAGTTCTGAAATACATGTGCTAAAAGATGAGGTTTTGCTGTGGCGCTGCCTAGCAGTGGCAAGTGTGCAGCTATCAACAGCTGTGCATGCGGTTCACTATCTGCTGTGTGAAAGAAGAATGACTTCTCTCTCCCACAGGTTGCTGACTGGGGGATTCAGAAGCTGGGTCTCCAGATGTATGCAGACCAGCTGGCAGGCACATACAGTGGTGGTAACAAGCGCAAACTCTCCACTGCCATTGCCCTGATAGGCTGCCCTCCTCTTGTCCTGCTAGTAAGTGTCACAGTAAAGTAGCTCTGTGATAATGCATTCTGTGTGTGAGCAATAAGGGGCTGATCCAGAGAGGTGCTGAGTACCCTCAAGCCAATGGCATTCTCACTAGTTTGATTTCACTGGGAGGCAGGGATGCTCAACACCTCATAGGATTGGGCCCTACATGACTGCCATAGGAAAACTTTTCAACAGAGATGGGCTTGAGTTAAAATCTAGGATCCAAACATCACTGAATTTAGGGAAAATTCAAATCCGTTTTGTGTCTCAGAGCCACCTCTGCTTTTTAATGGAGAATGAACCAGAGAACAACCATTACAGTCAGAAGAACATACCTGGCTGTGTATGGGCCATACCTGACTGACAGTGCCATCAGATGTACCTAGCAAAAGAAAAGTGCAGGTGGAGTATAGCTAGTCTCTTCCATCAACAGCGTTTTGGGAATAAAACATGTAAATAATATTTCAATTATTCCTTAAATTATAATGTTAGAGTATGTGACAGAGTGCCAGGCAAGAAAGGTTGAGTCAGCACTGTGTTCCCAGCAGCTCCAATCAAGCAAAGCAGATTGGAGCTGATTAAGTAGAGGTGCCTAATTTGTGGGTGGGGCAGGGCAGACAGGCTAATTCTGCCATTAGGCAGAGCCCACAAATAGGCACAGGAAGGAAGTGGAAAGGGAGGAAGCAGGCAGGTAGGGAAGGGAGAGATTGCTCTCCCTTGCTTGATACAGGAGCTGTATATGTTATGAAGGTGGTGGGAATCCATTTGTAAATAAACTGCACAAGGTGTTGGACCAGCACAAGGGACTCAGTGTAGTTGGTAGACTGGGACAGAAGCAAGAGCCAGGAGCCCTGTTACAGAGTAACACAAGTTTCCAGTTGTTTGTGTTGGCAGTAACGGTTTAACTCATATGCAATTACTGTCAATATGTATGCTATTAAATCATATAGTAACACTTCAGTTTGCATGATAAAAGGGAGCATTGAGTGCTCTCTAGTTACATGGTAGTCATGGGCAACGGGTGAACCCTTGCTTTGGGGAGGCTGGCCCCGCCCCTTCCTCCCAAGGCCCCGCCCCCACATGCCAGAGCCCCAACCGCCCCTTAAAAGGAGGAGCCCTGCGGGCCCCTCGTGACCAGAGGAGCTCCAGCCATATTGGGCCAAGCTGCTGGCCCGGCCCCAGTGCTGGCCCAAGCCCCTCCCACCCCGAGTGCAGGCCGAGCTGCTGCTGCCCACCCCAAGCCGAGCTGCCAGCCCCTCCGAGTGCCAGGCCACTGGACCAGGCCGAGCAGAACGCTGGCCCAGCCCCAGCACCGTGCGTCCATGATTTCCCCCACTGTCTGGGCATCCAGCCTCAGCCAGTGGGTGGCCTAGTCCATTAACTTTTGGGTGAATGCCCAGGGCTGTAACCCTCATGTCCACCTCGCTGACTGGAACTTCTGGTTATACTTCTTCACGGATAGCCCCACCCGATGTAGGATGGCTGCCTTTACCACTTCATAATTCCTGGCCTGTTCTTCATGTAGGGCCATGCCAGCCACTTGGGCTTCGCTGGCTTGCTGAGGAGCCAGTCGCAGGGCCAGGTTGCCCTGTCCAATTCATCCCCTTTGGCTACCTGCTCAAATGTGCATAGGAAGGCATCGGGGTCATCTGTCAGGCCCATTTTACACAGTCCTATGTCTGGTGCCCGAAGGCCATCCCCTCCTGTGGGACTCACCACTTGCTGCAGGAGCTGCTGCTGGATGCCAGCCTGCTCCTTAATGAACTCCTGCAGGCTCTTCTGCTGTTCTGCTTGCCAAGTGAGCAAGGCCTGTCTCTCCAGCTGGTGGGCTTGCTGAAAACTCTGCATTGCCTTCTGCAGCTTCTCCTGCTGCTTGACCAGCCATTGCATGATCTCCCCTATCTCCGGGCTGCCAGACACTTGCGCTGGCAAGGAATCCAGGAGAAGCCTCTACATGCAACAGAGCGTGATGGGGCCACCTCAGCTCCTATTTCTGCTAGGTCCACAAAGTCACTCTGAAACCCTGGGGTTAGTAACCATAGGTGCAGTTTATTCACAGGCTAGTTCCCATCACAGTTTCACCATGTACAGTTGATCCTTCACTGTGGGAGGGAGGGACGCACTACCTCCCTGTTTCCACTGCCTGCCTTTTCCCTTCCTTTCTGCTCCCCCTTTGGCTTCCTTCCCCTGAGGCTTTTACACAGCCCCAGGCTAATTAGGCAGCAGCTGTCTTTGCTTCCCCAGTTAGGGCCAAGTTATCCCCAGCCAGTTCTAATTTATTCCCCTAAATGGAAGCTGGCATGGCAGAGGGCTGAATCAGTAGCCGTTTGCCCAGCACCCTGTCTCACTGAGCTTTACACACTCTGCAGCCTGGCTTCTGAATAAGCTCTGTTCTGCTTACCATTGTACTGGCACGTAGTTGCTTTGGTGGTGGAAGTATTACAAATGCTTCAGAGATCAAGAGATAAGACTCTACACTGGCTGATTTTGAACCATTGGTGTCATGGTATGCACTGTCCACTGTAACATGCCCTGCTGGGTGCAATGGCCTTCCCGATAGCTATGTCCCACACTGGGCACACTGTATTCCTATCTGCATTTTACTATTAAAAAGACAAAACAAATTCAATTTTAAGGAATCTCAAACTAACACCTTGGACATGTTTTATCAAAATCTTTGACTCTAATTAATATTGTCCCTTCAGGATGAACCCACTACAGGGATGGACCCTCAGTCCCGACGCTTTTTATGGAACTCTATTGTCAGTGTGATCCGAGAAGGGCGAGCCGTAGTTCTAACCTCACACAGGTAATGCAAACCTTGCTTCCTACCAGCGGCACTGGAGTCAAAGAAGGGCGGAAATCCTTCTCTAATCCTGAACCTGTGTTCTCTGTTTTATCAGCATGGAAGAATGTGAAGCTCTCTGCACTCGTCTAGCCATAATGGTGAAGGGGACCTTCAAATGCCTGGGCACTATTCAACATTTAAAATACAAGTAAGTTGAATGTTTGTATCCTGAGTTGTTAAAGAATTGTCTGGTGACTATGGGGACACTCAAGATACACCACAGCCTGTACTTCATGCAGAGTACAAGTTTCAAATAATCTGATTATGCAGCCATCCAGGTGTTACGTAAAATAGGCGCTAGACCTGTGTTCATTAAAAATAACACACTGCCCACTTTATGAGTGCAACTCTTTAATATGTAAGACTATTAAGTTAGGCCCCTGGACCCTCAAATCACCCGAGTACATTATAGACCAATTCTTCAGAATACACGTGGATTCTTCAGCTTCCCAGAGCAGTTCAATAGAGATCGCTCTAGGATTCCATTTCACATGTTTCTGCAGAGATGACCTGTAACTCTTCATGGTGGGCAGACACAATCTAAAGGTCCAGGGTGGGAGGGGGGAGGCATGTTACTGCCCCGTGCGTCGCATCTAGGCCCTTTCCCACTCTGCCTGTGCCTCCCACACCCACTCCAAACCAGCATTGCTTTCCCCCCCACTTACTTCTCCCATCGCCTCCCTGCTGTGGGTGCGGTGTGGGCCAGAGCAGGCTCAGGACACCGGCTGCTGACCAGGTAACAGAGGTGAGGAAGGAACAGGATTCAGAGGGCTTCCCTGTATCGCCTCTGGTGGAGCTGCGCTGCCAGCCGTGTCTCTCTTCTCTGCTTCGGGTGCCTCCAAGCGCAGCTCAGTAGGATGCCGATGCCTTTCCCAGGCATGTCCCCCTCAGCCCAACTCCCATCCTGGCAGAAATCTGGGGGGGGGGGGCACATGACCCTGCGTGGCCTCCACCCCCACACGTTGCCTCTGCATTTCTGAGTGTATAGCTAACTGCTGAGAGCTGATTTCCCCCAATTGAATAGTAAAACCATGTCTTCATAAAACAACCAAACCCATGTGTGTTTCTCAGATTTGGAGACGGATATATTGTCACCATGAAAATTAAAGCACCTAAACCAGGGCTGTGTCCAGATCCAAGCCCAGCTGAGCATTTCATACAAGTCAACTTCCCAGGCAGTTTACAAAGAGAGAAACACTGTAACATGCTGCAGTACCAGATTTGCTCCTCCTCACTGGCCAGGATCTTTCGGTTACTTCTCTCCAACAAAGAAAACCTGAACATTGAAGAATATTCAGTCTCTCAAACGACTTTGGATCAGGTGAGTAAGAAAGCAGTAAAGTCACCCATGAGAAGATCTGGCTGGCAAGGGAGAGGAATCTGGAATAGGGATCTGGAAAAACCCAGAATAAGTTAGGGTCTAGATCTGTCTTGACTGTCTGTTAAACCAACTTTTGAAGGGCTTTACCTTATACCCCTAACTCAGACAAAATGCTCAGTGCCCTCAGGTAAAAGTGCAGGATCAGACCTATGCATACCCTGATGCCCTGTGAAGCTGCAGTGACAACTGATCCCAGGGGCAGGAGTGCACATGACATGTTCCGTTAGGATCCCCCTTGGATTCTCAGTACAGAAACAGGAGTGGTAGTGAGCAGATCAGACCAGATTCTGCTATTCAGAATGAGATTTGTTGAATTTGAAATAGCCAATTTGTTTTCTTCGATTTAGTTTTAATGAGATTTTGACTGCCTTGTGTCCAGAGGCCCTGCAGTACCCAATCAACTAATTGTGTACCTATCCCTCCTCCTCAGAAGCCACTGATTTCCATACAGGAGCATTTCCACACTAAAAGCAGCAACACGGGGCAGTCTGTTGGCAGCACACGCTGTCATTAGAGGGCATCACACCCAGCTGGCGGCCATGGGTCTGTGCAGATGACACCTGTTATGCAGCTGTCATGGGGGCTGCTAGCGGATATACTCCCCACACACCTATGACTGCTTGTGACCTCCGCACAGTGCCTCTAGGATACTACATCTTCTCCCTTGCCCACCAGTGTGGTGCATGTTCTATGAGCCTTGCCCCCTACCTCAGCTGACATAAAAGGTGGATTTGTACATGTATTCAGTATAGGATAAAGAAAAATGTGTGAACTCCGCTGATGGGCAGTTTTCATTTCTACACATACCTCTGGGTTCTGCTTCACACTTCTTGCCTACAGAGAATCTGATGTGATGCAAGTGGCAATAGTAGTTCAACTGCCTGGCCTCTGGAGAGGCTGGTTATATTGATCTGTTCTCCTCTTGTAGGTATTTGTGAACTTTGCTAAGCAACAGATGGAGGATGAAGAAATTCCTTTACACCCTCGTGCTGCTGGAGCCAGTCGGGAGGTGAAGGTGTCCCCAGCTTTTCCTCAATAGGCAGCTGCATAGAACTCCCCTGCAGCTGCTAACACTGAGAGCTTGTTAGCTCACAGATGTGCCATATCACAGCTGTATGGAGAATGAAGAAACTGCTCAGGGCAGTTTTCAAATAAAGCTTTGTACCTTTCTAAGTACTGAGTTCACAACTAACTAGCAACAAAAAACTTCTTCTGCCTTGGCTGGAGAGAGACAGGAGGTACACACTGAAAGGGTCAAAGGAACGGAAGATGCTTGGTTTATAATAGAATCCTCCTGTCACACAGGATCATTATATGCTGCAAAGAGAGACAACTCTTTCTTCCTTACTGACATAAGAAAGCATTAAAGACAGTTTTTCTATGCTGGACCTTTAAGATGGTGGTAGTTTCTTTTTAAAAAAACCTTCCAAATTAAATTGCAACCAGAAATGGGCACCCACCTTCTTAAAATGCCAAGGACTGTGTTGGGCCAGGACATAATACTCCTGCTTAGAGGTTGCCTCATTGTAATGTCAAGCAATGCCATTAGAGCACCGGAGAATCCACCCAAACCTCTCACCCAAGCAGAACCCTTTTATATTTGAAAAAGCTTGGTGACTTTTGATAATGAAAGTAAATACACAGCCCTTCATTTCCTGGTTGCAGGAATGGAGGTGAAACTACCAAAAAAATTTTTGGTTTTGGTTTTTTTTAAAGTCTGTGTGCAATATTCAGTATTTCTGATCTGGCCCAAAGTAGGAAGTAGGCAATCTCTTGGTGGTCTAGGCTGACATCCAGGGCCTGATCCTGTCGCCAGATGAAGTTAAATTTTCCCTCTGTGCAGAGCCCTCAGGGCTCAAGCCAGGATGTAAGCATTGCCCAGGCCTTCTGCTGGCCATCTGTAGACAGGGGAATTTCAGCCTACATGCAGTCCCCTTTGAAGTCGATGAGAAGTGAGGCAATTGTGGCAGACAGGACCCCAGCATTTTTGGAGGATTATATGACTGAACCATCAAACATTTTGAAGTTCACCCCTGACACTAGTTTTGCCTCTAGCTCTCTTTCTGTTTCCCAGTCAAACTACCATAGAATAGCAGAATGAAAAATCATTCATAATGATTTATTGCTTTGATTACTCACAGCACTAATCATTACATGCTTCTAAGCCATTCATCCAGTGGTAGAATTTGCTGTGTAATAATGAACTCCAGGGATTTTGTTGGTTTGTTTTTTATCCAGTGGATGTAACTTTTTATTTGATACAAGACCATTTTGCTTTATATTTATATATAAACTATGAAACTTCTGCAACCATCTATAATACATCATCTTTTGTTGCCATAATTATTGACAGAGTTCAAAATGTAGGCTTGAATTTATTGCATATTTTATCTTTACAAATCGTTGCAAAAATCTTTCTATAAGTCATTTCTAGGTAAATAAATCATCATGAAAAAACACTGTTCTCTTTGTAGATACATTCTAAAATAAGTAGTTAAAAAAATCATTACGACAGGATTTGCAGTAGTTTCTTGAATAGATTTATAGAAAACCTTCCAAGTTAAACTGAACACCTTGTGGAAAACAAAATATAGAAAGTTCACTATGTAACCGATTCCTTCTCCCTGCTTTACAAACAGGGACAGAACTATCATTTTGAGGACTGTAGTCAGTGCATTTGTTTACAAAGTACATTAAAAACTCTTCAGAGAACACTAACATAAAACCTCTAGGTAAAAGTTCTTTTTGGTATCGTAATGACTTGTTTTATGAAAACAGGCCAAATATCACAGCTACTGAAGATACTACATCTTCAAAATCCAGTCTACTAGCTGGTGAGCAATTTATTGATAAAGGAGTTTTCCTAACAGGGGATGTTCTATTCATAGTGACTTGTGATTTAAGGTTTTGACTTGTCAAAGTGTGTGGTCGGGCTAACTCGGGCATCTGAGCTATTGTTCACCTCTTTATTCTGAGTACTCCTATTTCCCTCCTTTGTAACTTCATTTCCCCATGAAGCAACTGTCCCCATAGCACTCTCTCTCCAGCAAGGGGAGGCAGCACACACATCTACCTTTGGATCAGCTGACCTGGTGATGACTCCAGAAATCAATGGTGGGTCTCCTTTCCAATGTAGTCAATCAGCATTTCTGTGGAATGCTGTTCCACAAGTTGGAGCTTACTGGTGGCAAGGCTTCGTTGTGATCCACAAAACCAACCAGGCCAGTACAGGAAGCTACAACTGTCAGTAATTGAAAGGATCTAGGCCAATAGTGAACCTTGAAGGCCCTTGGCTGCCAATGAAGCAATAAAGCCATGGCAACCAATATGACTTTCTGAAAATTTAGAATATTAGGGAGATGTAGCTTCCAATTGTATAGAATTTCCCCCAGCAATGGAGATACCATGCAGCAGAACCACCCTGGTTTAGTTATCTAAATGAATTCTCATTTGCCAGCAGGTCTCTCAATAAAGAGAGCCCATCAGCTTTGTCCTCCTGTAGCTCCACTCAGGTATTCAAGCAGTTCTTTCTTCTTACAGTAAGAAAGGAATAATTGGCATCCTAAGACTTGGATAATCCTTGAATTCTCGTACGTAGGTGTAGTGTTTATCCTTTGCCCAAACTGTCATCTGAGTGAAGCAAAGAAATGTGAACAATCCCACTATAAAAAGATATATAAAAAAAGAAACGACATCAATGCTAGTGAAACAGCATTCTCTTGTCCTGAGAACAAATCATTTAGTTGGGAGAAAGAAAACCTTACTCACCCGGGACGCACTGAGTCATGATGGTGAAGCTGATCCATGCCCCCACCTGTTATGGCCAAGGAAATTAAAAATATTTCTGATGATAGCATTCACATTTATACCTCTATTATCAAAACATCCCTCCCTAATGTAAGTAAACAATACATCCATGGTTACCGAAAGCTATTTCTGGTACCAATTATTTTTCACAAAGTCAGTAGCATCCTGTTAATTCCAAACAAAAGCTCCCCATTTTTCATCATGGTTATTGTGTGTGTGTGTGTGTGTGTGTTGTTTTGGACTTAAGTTTCCTCTCTCCCTTGTCTCCACCTATTTTGTGTTTGTTCCTAAATTAGTGCTTAAAATGTGACATTATGCAGCCCTGGAGGCAAACGTTCTCATTTACACCAATGAAACTCCCTGAAATCAAGATTTTGTATAAATCCTACTTCAGTGGGGCTGCGTGCATTGAAGACACAGAGCCTGACACTCACCGCTGTGCCCAGGACGGTGTCTGGGTCTATGCACCACTCGCAGGTCCAGGTCTATGCACCACTCACATCCTATTTAGATTTTAATTTTGAGAGACTGAAGCATGCATTGGCTTCATGCAGTCTTTCTGCACAGAAGTAAATTTCACATAAAAGGTACTTTAGGATGTCTGTCATGGGTTAACTCTTTGAAAGATTGAACTTAGAGTTTGGCAATATGAAGTGGGCTTGCATATTTTTTATTTTAAGTTTCTTATATGTTTATTTTAATAATATAGTATAAATTGAGATGTAACCTGCAAAACTTAAATCTTAGTGTGGTTTACTGAGGAAAATACATACCTCATATGTATAGTTAGGACAGGATACAAAGAAAAACAGCCATGTGAAAGGATTCTTTGTTGGATAAGGGATCTTACGGATCTTGGATCCTACAGATTAAAAGAACCACAAAAGATAAACCACAGAATACTGACGCTCCTATGTACCATGTAGTTTGCTATAAAGACAATCCAAATCTGCCTACTGAAGAGATGGGCAAGATAGACTTGGGAAAATAAGGACTCCACTGAGCCCAGAGGAAGGTTTAGGGTGCCTGTGGGGAAGTGCTATAGGATCATTAAGGATTGCACACAGTATTTGGCAGTACCATCCCTAGAAGCATCCTTGGGAAAGATCATTGGCAATGCTGACTGGCCAGCACTAAGTCATTCCCATAGGAAGTGTCTGCACCATTTCCTAGACCTCAGAAATGAACGGTATTTCTACAGATTACATTATATCAAAATTGTGGATGCAGTTAGCAAATATTATGAGACGCAGCCCTTCCACAAAGAGGGAGCAAAGCACAAGGGAGCCACTGCCCTTAACTTCCAAGCACACACACAGCTTGTGCCCTGGACAGAAGCCAGGCATATTAGTGGACCCTGCACTCTCCACAGAACAGCTCCTGCTAGCATCCCCTGAAGAACTAGCCAACCCGAATATCATGCCCACATCCCACTTTGAACCACCAGTGCAGCTTACACAGGCTCATGCACTAATGGCACAAATCTGGCCCTAAGTGCTTTTGTTACATACCCAAACTTCCTTTAGGGTCCAATCCTATGAGGTGCTGAGTACCCTCAACTCCCACTGAGGCCAGCTGAGGGTGATTAGCCCCTCACAGGAGGCTCTCTGCACCTTGCAGGATCAGGCCAATCATCAGTGTAGGTCACTGCAGAAGAGCTAACTTAACTGCACAAAGGTAGGGAACAAACTTTTACCATCTCTTCTCAGGTCACTGAGTGCAACGTGGATAGAGAAATTTCCAGCTTCACATATCTGCAAGAAGCAGCATACAATAAAGGAAAATGCTTTCCTTCCACTTATTCCTCTTCCCAGTGCCAGTTCCTAGATAAATATTTTTAAAGGGCCCCAACCCCCATTGAGAAACAGCCTAAATAACACAGGATTAAAAGTGTGTTTAGATCTTAATTAAGCTCAAAACAAGATTTTGGACTGATGGTAAGGAGACATCTGTTCTATTCATCTTTCCATACACAAGAGTCCATATTACACTCTGCTTTGCTCCTGTCAGATTGCCAGCTAGCAAGTGTTAACCAAGTCCCAAGAAGGTACAATGCACTCCAGCTATTTTCCCAGCCAAACCCTAACACAATAACCCCTGAATAAAGTGGATTCCAGCGTGTTTTCTTTACCTTTTGACTGGGCTGATTTGTTTAAAAAAAATTAATTGGGCAGTTTGGATTTCTCAAAAATCCCAAGGCATATTTGTGCAGCTGCATAAATACTGATATGCTGGTCCATAACGACTTCTACTCCTTATGGCAAGGACTTGATGTGATTCACAAAGTTCCATTAACCAATTTTCCCACCTGCTTTTAGGCAATGCTTTCCACCACTAGTTAGGTGGAAAATAGATTGAAATGGTCTGTATATAGGATTATGGCCAGAGTAGAACAGAGAACTGGTAATCAGGGCTCCTGAGTTTTATTCCCAGCTTTGCACTTGTGCTGTCTGACCTTGGGAAAGTCACTTTAACCTATGTGGCTCAAATTATCCACCATTATCTAACTCTAATAAAATTTCACATTTGAAAAGTGCTATGAGATCCTCCAATCATTGACACTATAGTAATTCTTTTTCTTCTCAATGCGGAGATAGGTTACATCTGCACTAGAGAGAATGGATACTTCCTATGAGAAGCAATGTTAGTATAACAAGGAAATAAAATAGTCCTGGAGAGGTAAGTGAAAGGACACTTTCAGGATTCTATTTCCAGAGGAATTCTGTCAGAATATATGGAAAGCCAGCAAGATGAAACCCTTGCCCTGAATATTAACACTTTCATAATTCTGTAGTAGGCCAGCTGTCGGCTACTTATGACCTACTTGATATTCTCAACCCTTGATAAACTCTGGTAATACCAGGATCACTGTGATGAATGTGGCTGAGTGTGCATCTCCACACACAAATTCTTACCTAATTTCTGCAGATTAAACGGACCAATTTTGAAATTCTTACTCAGCCAAAACTTTCCCTGAAGTCCAGGTTCTGGTCAAAATGGACAGCTTTGTCTCTATCTTAAGCTGATCAGTCTTAGTTCTATGTCCTGAGCTTTCCAGTAATAAATCTTTGACAGTCTCCCCACCCCACCCCACCCCGAGACTAATAAATCATAAAGGAGAGTCTTTAATAATAATTTATAAAAAAAAAAGTAAAAGTCCTACCAGAAACATGATCACAGCAAAATTTATCTGTTTTTGTCCATAGGCTAGAAAACAAAATGTTTAAAAGTGGATAATTAGCACTCAAATATACCCAGGTAAAGGTTCAAGTTATTCTGAGGGCCATTTTGCTACTTACAAGGAGGTGTATAAAGAGGATGATTGATGTAATAAGCAAGCCAAGCTGCAAATCCCCAGTAATAGAAGCAGTTCTGAAAAATAAGTAATTTTTTTTTATAATAAAGATATCAACTGTCCTGTGTGTGTAGGGAAAACAGTAGCGTTATCTAGACTAGTGATTACCAAAAGAAATAGTGATAATGATCACTTGGGGGCAAATTGCAAGTTGCAGATAATGCAACAAAAATGACAACATACCAAGTTTGGTGGAGTGGAAGGGAAAGAACAGGAAAAGACAACAGTAAATAAGCAGGAAGTATTGCTCTTGGAGTGAGATTTTTTTGCCCTTCAGTGCAAAGAGAGCGTACAGACTGTTTGGTCTAGAAATTGCTTTTGAAAATGTGGCCCAAAGAGTTGAAGCTAAAGGAGCGTTTTATCTGGGAAGCCATTCTGTTTCACTGCGCACAGATCAGAGACGAGGAGCCATAAAGACCAAGTGCTAGGGGAGACAGGACTTGTTTTGCCACATATAGAAACATCATGGGTTTTAAATGGTGAACTATGACCAACTTCCCTCCCAGCCTCTTCCTTTCCCTTCCCATACAAGCATGCTTTAATCCTCTCTATCTTAAACACCTACCTTATGTCTTCCTCAAACTATAGCCCAATCTCTCTCCTCCCCTTCATCTCCAAATGCACTGAATGTGGTGTCTGCAACCACTTGCTGAATTTCTCGCTTTTAATTCTGTTCTTGACCTTCTCCAATCCAGCTACCACCTTCTATGCTCCGCTGAAACTGTTCTCACTAGATTAATGATCTGTTACTGGCCAAATTTCAGGGCCTACACTCTAGCATCATCATCCTTGGCTTCTTGGAAGCTTTTGCAATGTCAGCTTCTCCCTACTTGAAATTCTGTCCTGTGTTAGTTTCCATGGCTCTGTTCTTTCATGGTCTTCTCCTCCTACCTCTCGGATTGCTCTTTCAGTGTCTTCTTTGCCAAGCTCCTCTTCCCCTTCCCCTTTCAAGGATGTCTATCCTTGGCCCTCTCCTCTGCTACTTTTATATTCTAGCTCTTGGTGCTCTCCTCTGCAAGGAAGGTGTTAACTACCATCTTGAGGCTGATGACTCATAAATCTACCTCTCTATGGATGCACCCTCCCCCTTCACTAAATCTAGTATCTCAGCCTGTCTTTCTGACATTTTTGTCCAATCATCACCTTAAACTCAACATGGCCAAAACTGAGCTCATCATCTTCCTTCCCTCTCTCTTCCCCTATAACCTGGGTGTCACCTCTGACTCGACTCTCTCGCAGGATGCACATATTCAGGACATTTCTAAATCCTTCCACTTTTTCTTACACACTCCTAAATCCAACCTTTGCTCCCTGTCCACAGCCAAAACTCATCCACGCCCTCATCGCTTCACGTCTTGACTACCACAAGCTCCTCTTTTCTGGCTTTGACCACTGCAGCCTTACTCCCAAGTTTATTTTAAAATTCAGAGTTGCGGTTGTTAAGACCATCTTGGCTCTACATCCTTCGTCTAAACCCAATCATAAAAGTAGACTATAATACATACATAATTGTATTCCCATTTCCTATCCTTTAGCAGTTTGTGTCTTTAGACTGTAAGCCCCTCTGGGCAGGGCTTGTATCTTTTCTATGTTTGTACCAAGTCCAGGACAATGGGGTCCTAATCCTCATAGGGGCTTTTGGGAGTTACCATAATAAAAATATTTACAAATGATACAATATAAAACATATGGGAACACAGCCAAGCTGAAGCCATGTTAACAATTCTGTTTATCTTTTATAAAAATGTAGTAACTAAATTTGGAACTAAGTTCCAAATTTACAATAGTAGAACTCAAAGGTGAATGTCCATGTTCTATTCTAAATTGAGCATTCATAGTTCAGAATATTGGCACCAACATTTTACTGAAGGTCAACAAATTACAGATAAAGCGTGAACTTAGCTGACATTTTTTTTCTTCCCAGAGTTGTCCTAGAGGCATGGCAGGTATTACTTTCAAATTAGAGTCTTTGATTGCATATGTGATATAGTGGGTTAGTGCATGTTACTGTCTTCCTGAAGTGACTGGCTCCATCAAGGATAGGAGGAACCTGTCACTATATAACAGCTAGAGTTATTCCTTTTAGCTAAAGTGGCAAGAGATTGTGCTGTTCTCTGAAATTTCCAAATTCAATCCCCACTGCCAGCAATGATGTCTGTATATATGCAGTCCTGGCTCCATCCACATAGCTCTAGCTTTATTTAATTAGAAAATCATGGTTTTAAATTTTGACACCAGGAAAATAATGATTTAAATCAAAAGGAAATATGTTTTAGGATATTCAAAATCCAGGGGCCAAATTCTCCACTGGCATAAGACCACTGAAGCTGATGGAGTTATACCACAGGAGAATCTGGTTCCTAGTTTTGTTTATTTCTAGAGATTTCACAAAATCAAACACCAATGAGTTTTACTATTGGCCTGTTACACTTTCCACTTAAGTCAACAGGGGTATGTACATATAATCTGCTGAGTCAACTAAAAACCCCAAAGTGTTTTCACTAATTAGCACAATGGCTTAAAAAATGACTTCCCAAATAGACTGTATGTTTAATGTTTTTAATCGTATAGAACAGCAATAAAAAATTAAAATCAATAAAAACATGAAAAATGAACATTTTAAAAATGCAAAATTCTACCCTCATGCAACACGAAGCCTGATTCTGAATGGTAATGAATGATATTTTCCCCTTGGCATTAACTGTTGTTATTTTATACAATTTAACCTTAAGAGTTCCAGATTTAAGGAATTATGCCACCATTCTGAAAATCTAGCCATTCAATCCAGAATTGATGCAAATTTAATCTAAGCAGCAGTGAGGTGGAGGGGGATGGGTGGTAAGACTGATAGCTCTTTTTATATCCAAAATATAGATTTTCCAATTATTTGCAGTAGCCAAAACCTCCTCTAAGAAACTGTGGCTCACATTTTTACCTACTACCATTCCAAGATGTTCTCAGTTAGACTTGCTAGAACCAAAGGTAAACTCCTATGTTGTGGTGGTGGTGGTGGCATTCGAGAGACCCTGCCAGGAAACTGCTCTGAGCTGCTGATTGAGAAAGATGTTATCAGCAAAACTGAACCCAAGCTGCAAAGAAAAAGTAGAGGCTGATGTGTGGAGGAAGAGGCCGTCCTGACTTTAAGAAGAGAGAGAATGCTCCACAGGGACTGAGTGAGTAGACACAGCGGGTGGTTGTGGTGGAGATAAGACTTTGTGAAAAAGGGCAGGAGACTGGGGCCAGAGAAGAAAGGAAGAGCACAAGAATCAAGGTGCTCTCGCTATGGGGCGGTCAGTCAGTTAATGGAAAACACAGCTCGGCTGAGTCATGATTCCAAAGTAACCAGATTGTTATGGGTTTCAAATGCAGCAAATCTGCATAGTCTAAAAGTCTCTCTTTAAAAAGAATGAGAATGGTAACTCCTACACTTTACATGAGATTTTCTCTGGCTGCCAAGATATCAATGGAAGGCAAAACCATGACCAGCTGAAAGTCCAGGTCTTTCAGAAAGAGTTATTTTCATATAGAGGAGAGTTATGTTACTTGGGCTCTGTTTATTAAATATATATATAGAGAAACAAGATAGCTGTAGATAATGGCTATATGGTGAAACAGCATTTTTGGCAGTAATGCCCAAAGAGGTTGTGTACAGTGATGAGTTGCCAAAATCTTAACAACTGGTTCCCTCCTCACCCCACGAGGAGGTCGTGCCCCCCCCCCGGACCCCTGCCCCATCCAACCCTGTCCCCTGACTGCCCCCAGAACCGGGCAGGAGGGTCTCATGGGCCACCGTAGTGGGTGTCCATCCCATCCCCCCCCTCCCCAAGAGCCAGAGGGACCTGCTGGGGGGCAAGGTGGGGAGTCCCGGCGGTGCTTACCTGGGGTGGCTCCCGGAAAGCATCTGGCAGGTCCCTCGGGGCGGGGTAGCATAGCTGGGGGCGAACAGCGGGGAGCGGCTGCTCTCCCCACTGAAAGGTAGTGCCTTAGGCACCAACTCCGTGGGTGCTCTGGGGCTGGAGCCCCCATGGGGAAAATTTTGTGGGTGCAGAGCACCCACTGGCAGCTCCCCGCCCCGCGTCTGGCCCCAGCTCACCTCACCTCCGCTCCGCCTCCTCCCCTGAACACCCCGCCCCACCCTGCTTCTCTGGCGCCCCTGCCGGCTTCCCATGAATCAGCTGTTTGCACAGGAAGCTGGTGAGGGCTGAGAAGCAGGTGGTGGCTTCGTGCTCTGGCCCAGGGAGGCGGAGGCGAGCTGGGGCGGGGAGCGGTTCCCCTTCCCCCCCCCTCCGGATTACCTGCTGCAGTGCGGGCGGCCCTCCTCGTGCCCCCCATCCCCAGCTCACTTCCGCTCCGCCTTCACCTCCTTGGACCTGAGTGCGAAGCCGCTGCCTGCTCCTCAGCCCTCCCAGGCTGACAGCTGATTTGCGGGAAGCTGGGGGTGGGGAGAAGCAGAGTGGGCCGGTGTGTTCAGGGGCAGAGGGGGAGCTGGGGCCGGGCACAGAGTGGGGAGCTGCTGGTGGGGGCTCTGCATCCACCAAATTTTCCCTATGGGTGTTCCAGCCCCACAAGGGACAACCGGTTCTAAAAAAGCTTCTAAATTTAACAACCGGTTCCCATGAACCGGTGTGAACCTGCTCCAGCTCACCACTGGTTGTGTATCTGAAATCAGAATCTTAACATCTGCAAACCAGACTTGCTGAATGTAGTATATCTGACAATGTGGTTCTTTTAGCTGATGGTTTGAGAGGTAGTAAACTCTCACATGCTCCAAGGGTGGTGGTTGCCTTCACAGCTTTGTGATGAATGTCAGTATAATTTTTCCTAGAATTGTTTATATTACAGTAGAGCCCAGAGGCCTCAGTCAAGCGTGAGGCCCCATTGTGCAAGGCACTGTACAAACACATAAAGAGACAGTCCCTACTGCAGGTTTACTGGCCAGACAGACAAATGGTGGGCCAAAGAAAGCATGATTATTTCTGTTACAGATAATGGAACCCAGGTGCAGAGGTTAAGTGACTTTCCCAAAGTTATTCAGAAAACCTGCAGCAGAACCAGACTCAGATATTTGTGTACTAGTCCAGCACCCGAACCCCAAGACCATCCTTCCTCGCTGTTCATTACTGTATTACAGTATCACCCAAAACACACCAGGCATGGTACAGACTTATGGGGAAAGTCTCTGCCCTGAAGGGCTCAGACTGTTAAAATGGAATCTTACAAGGAAACTCTCCCATAAATTTGGGACTTGCCATGAGCTGAGTTGTATATGCCTATGGCTTTTAGTGCAGGAAAAAAAATCCTTCTAAAGCAGTGGTTCCCAACCAGGGGCCCAGGGCCCCCTGGGGGACTGTGAGCAGGTTTCATGGGGGTTGCCAAGCAGGACCAGCATTAGACTCACTGGGGCCCAGGATAGAAAGCTGAAGCCCTGAGCCCTGCCAGCTGGGACTGAAGCTGAAGCCGAAGCCCCAGGCAACTGCCCTGCTTGCCACCCCCTAAAACCGGCCCTGGCTTTTATATGCAGAAAATCAGTTGTTGTGGCATGGGTGGGCCATGGAGCTTTTATAGCATGTTGGGGGGGCCTCAGAAAGAAAAAGGTTGAGAACCCCTGTTCTAAAGCATCATCTAAACATTGGGAATCTGATCCCAACAATAAATGCTGTAATTAATGTGAACAACCAAAGTACACAAATTACTACAAAAACATAGTTCAGTTTTAAGGAAAGACTCCTAAAGTAAGTGGGATTTGCCACTGCTGAAAGCAGTATCAGTCATATCAAAACTGGCAGTATACAACTCATTCTTCATACACAGACTCCCAGCAGATGACACTGCTTAGCAGGGCCTAACAAAGTAACACAACCTTTCAAGAGTATATGGAGTGCTAGCAAAAGGAGCTTTGTTTATACCGTGTAATGTTTTTACTTGATTCCTACTAGGAATGAGTAGAACCTTCATGGGCAGGACATGTCTGTTTCCATTTTAATTACATCTGTATCTTTTCTTAAAAATTGCTCATATCCTCCAGGTCCTGGAGAGCACAATGAAGCAATAAAAGAGCCCAAATGACCCTACTGCCATGTATGTGAAACAAAGGTGAAGGGTCTCCCAGCCAATATGATGGATGGAAACCCTTCTCCCTCTCAGAAATGTCCAATCCCATCTCCTTTAAGTCATGCTCACAAGGAACTTGATTGTCTCTCGCTAAATTAAGATAATTGACTTCTCCTAGAGGACAAACAAGCAACAGCCCCTATATGAACAATGATGTATCTAAAATAGGAGGCCTTTCCTACCACCTATATTTGAGTGCTGGAGAAAAATGTGTAGTCAGACTAGGTAAAAAGATATGTACATATATATTATTAAACCATATTTATGGCTCCAAAGTTAAGGCTGAGCTGGGCTTTCCTTTTAGAATGGAGTGTAACAATTTGTCTCTTAATTAGGAATAATAATAAAAAAAAGTAGGCCTAATATAAAATCACACACATCATGATAGGGGAGTGATGGAATTTTAGTGAAAGTTACACGGAGTTGTTTGGAAGTTCTAAGGTGTTTAAAATTGCTCCATTTTGAATGGGGGGGGAGGGAGGGAGTCCGACATTTCTTTGCTCCTGCTATCTCACAAATGGTTTCTTGGTGCCCAAATTTCCTATATAATTAAATGTCCTTGAAAATCTGTACACCCACTCCTTTCTCCTCCCACAAAGTGAAAGTAATAAGGCAGATCCTCAAAGGAAGTTATATACCTAAATTCCTTTAAGGGTCTGGGCCACTGGACCTTACATCAACTTGATCCCTTTCCCCCCCAATTTAAATGGGGAACTGTCTTTACAACCCAGGAAGAATGTTCCACACACATGTGGTGGCATGGAAGAAGCACATATGGCTGTGAGAGGAAAAAAAAACCAAGTATGTTGAGGCTGGTAAAGATAATGGGATTAGAGTTGGTAAAACTGTTCCGGTGAAATGTTTTTCACCAAGAAATGCAGATTTGGGCTGACCAAGACTTATTGCAAATTCATGTTGAACTTTCTGAATTGTTTCACTCAAAAATATATTTTTTAAATATATTTTAAAAAGTTAGAAATGTTGGATTTTGACATATTCAAAATCTTTCAATTAAAAATGACTTTTCATTCTGAAATTTAAATTTTATTTTAATTTAAAAAAAAAAACACCCTCAAATGAAAATGTTCAATTTGACCAGAAAATTTTTATAAAAATTTTTTGGTGTGCTGATAAATTTGAAAAAAATTCATTAAGGGTCAACCCGATATTAATTTTTTCATCACAAATAACTCCATTAAAATCAACAGAATTACACCAGAGCAAGTGCGAGGTGAATCAGGCCCAAGTGCAGATAAGTAGGGAGACACATGGTTATGAATGAAATTGAAGATGAAGACAAGTATTGTGAACTTGATGTGGTGGAGAAGGGGAAGTGATTCAAAAGCCCTGGTCAGAATGACTGGCAAAGATAAGGATTTTAGCAGCTGTATTTTGTTTGGACTGGAGTGGTGCAATAGGAGTGTCAGACACCAGTGACAAGTGATGATTTAATGCACTGTATGAATTCACTTTAAAGGTACAATTGTCCTGCTTTCACGCATCTAATGTTGTTAATGTAAAATAGCTACCACTTGTCCAGAGTAGACATTTCTAAGTGAGCTGCTAGCCTGATAGAAACCTGTACACATCTCTGCTTAGGAAAGCAATGAAAATAAATCTGTGCAAAAAAAATTCACTGTGACTACCAGTGCCCAGCTCATGCTACTAGCTGAATATTTAGGACCCTTTTCCTATTTAGGAAGCACAAAGCTAATGCTAATCAGCTGCAGGGAGTCAGATGATCAGTAAGGTAATAACAAAGATAGGACTATTGGTAGGGTGTAAATATGAAACTAGAGTCTTCTTGTTCCCAGGTCAGACTACCAATCCCTTAAAATGCAGATGTATTTTAAAGGAATAGTCTAAACACAAAATATTAAATATCGTAAAACCGGGCTATTAGGATATGACATAATCTGCTATCTTCCAGATTCTATATAATATTATTTTAAAATATAGTATTCTGCTGCCTCTTTTTTTTAAAAAAATGTCTGTAGTTACTGCATATCCATGCAGTCTCTCATACCACTATGCAGGCAGACAACGGAGGGAGCACAGGTGAGCCCCTGCTCCCAGAACAGAGTTGTTGCTAAGGTGTGCTCAGGACAGGAAGGAAATGTAGAACAGCCATGGTGCTTTATGCTACACAAGAAGCAAAGCCAAATTTATAACTGTCAAGGAGAGACGTGATTCTATGATACTATTACAAAAAAACAGATTAAAAATATTTTGAAAACCTCTAGCTACGTACTACTAGACTGTGCCCCCTTAAAATATAACACTGCTTCTGAAATCCTCACACCCAAGAGAGCTAGCGCCTAGCGGGCGAAAAAGGGAATGAATACTGAAGGTATTAAATCTTGAAAGAGCAATGGGAAAACTGTGACAGCAATTATAATGGCAGGGTGGCATGTAGGTTACAATGGGAAGGTTATTGTGAGATCTTGTAAAAGAATTACAGCTTTACATAATCAGAGCTGTTGTGCATTACCACAAAAGCCACACCAAAACACTGTGCTAATGAAGCAGTGCAGAGAGTGGCCAGATTGTATTTACTGGAGGGCTGTGGGTAGATTTTTGTCACAATTTACCTTAATAATATTCCTCAGTGGCATAGTCCCATGGGAGAACCGATGAACAAATATTGTTTCAATCAACCTTTTGATGTAGTGGAAAGAATGGCAGATACATGCCAAGCTAGAAATAGCAAGACAAAAGCATTTAAGAATGCTACAGAAACAAGTGTGGCAAGAAATTTGGAATAAAAATAGGATGCTTACAAAAATATTGCTTGAGGCTCATAACAGAACTTACTTAACCACTGGATGTGGGCTTGATGTAATCTTGTCATCCAGCCCATAGACAAAAGGCATGCGGAAATAAAACAGAAAATAGATGAACAATGGACCTGCATATTCTGTCAAAAATACCTGCCCCAAAAAAAAAGAAAGAGAGAGAGAAAGAATAATTAGACAGAGCAGATCAGTGGCAGTGCTTTGTTTTCGTTTTGTGATTAGTAAATTCCTCCACCAATCCAGAATGGAGGTGTGTTTTTGTGGGTTTTTTTGGCATGACAACATTTGGAATTATAGACTGAGATTGTTAGAAATGCATACATATAATGTGCACTTGCATTTGCAGTAATGGCATCCAACTTAAGTATTTACATGCACAGGTGACAAGTTATTTGCAATTAACATGGGAGCACATACAGTTGTGATAAATGTGCATGCAAATTATATTTATATAATGTTAGCCTTTATTTTTCATCTTGGTATCCTATAAAACTACTTTTTGACTGTAGGTTAAAAAGAATGCTGGTAAAGAATTTCTCCAAAAAAAAGGTGGGGGGCAAGAAACTAGTTTCTAATGAGTCAATTTTGTTTAAAATAGAAATACTTCATACCAGCATCACTTTAACTTGACCTCAATTTTTATAATTACTTTTGCTTCCATAACTAATTAAAGTAGGTTCATGTCTGAATTATGGAGAAATAAGGGAAATGTACTGAACTTATGTAACAAAAAATCACCACTTTTTTCTGATATAGTTAGAGCTACTCATATGTCCAGAAAATGTGTTGAGGTATTGGTGATATTATATGATGTAATTGCATCAGCAGTCTTCCTGGCAAAGGTTAAATTGACTGTAGATGGGAAGACATTTTTTCTTTAAACTTGCTAAAGCTAAAGTTTGTCTTAGGTTATGTCTGAATAAGATGAACGAGGGCAGGGTGAGGGAGGGTCTAGATGTTTCACAGGACAATCATGTGGTAGGGTCTATGCTTTAATTTACATTATCATGTTTTGATATGCTGTGGTATTTCACTGTACATCGATATGAAAGCATCTTGATCTGATAACCTGCTCATATTGTAATTATTTGTTCTGATCATCTTACTGCATTTAGGATTACTTGGTAGTCGTCTTTTTCTAACATAGGCTCCAGTGTGATAATCTGAAGATTTATATTCAATGAAAAGTGATTATTTAAAATTATAGGGGGGGTTTATTACTTTTGTCTTTGCTATTTGTCATTAATAAGATTATATTAATTATGTTAACTAAAAATATGTTTTCAAATTGCTGTCTAACTTTACCTTCATGCTGTGACGTTTAAATTAAAACTAAAGGACAATATGTGTGTTGTGGAATCACAGAAGGCTTTGTGCAGGGACAGTTTTCCACCTCATTTCAGAGCCACCATTTATTTTACCACCTAGTCAATGCTACAGGCTAATGCTGCCACAATGGAACTTTTCTCTGAATTAGGAGGGCAGAAAACGTTTGTTTTCAATTTCTGTTAATGTTAAGCTGAATGAATAACTGATTTTTCAGTTTGGTGGCTGAACTGAAAAAATATTTGGGTAGTTTCAAACCAGAAATGATTTTTTGTGGTGGTCTTTCTTGACACAATAAAAAACTAAAAAGAAAAAAAAAATTGTTTGGGTCAAATGAAAGAGTGTGAAGGTGTATTTGAAGCGACACTTGGTTTCTAAATGAAATGTTGATTCAAAACACAATGTTGAAATGGTTCCTTTTGATAGTTTCAAAGCAAACTTTGAGTTTCAAAATGTTTGTTTTCAGTGTTTATTCAGCCAAAACTATTCACCAAAATGAAACTCAATTCATGCTGCGACTGAAATGACCAGCTGTCATTAGTGTCCCAGGACCTGAACTGTAAACATGCATGTGAGTAACTTTACTCTCATGAGTAGACCCATTGAAGTCAATGAAATTGACTGACATGAGTAAAGTCACTCATATGTCTTTGCAGGATTGATTGCCAGGACAACAGGATGAGCCTGATCTCGGACAGCCCAAGGAACAGAAGTTACATAGTCACTTAGTTCCTGGGTGCCAGGCTACCATGTTGCAAGGCGATCACTGCTGCTTTTCCATGGGGTGCATTGTCAGGATTTCATGATGTACTTTTTTTGGGTTCTCTGGTTAAATGCTTCTTAAGATTAGAGTCACTGAATATGAAGCTCCACTGTCTACATCTGCTGTCAGACCAGGCAGCGCATGGACATTCTAAATAAATGCAGAGAGAAAGTGATGCAAGAATTAATTAAGGAGAAGCATTAATTAAAATGTCTCAGGCTTGCAGCATAGCTCACCATAGTCCATCCTATTTGTGGCCCTAAATCTTTAAAATATAGTGTAGCGGTTGTGCCAACTGGGAGATGCTGCAGGATTTCCTCATCTCTCAAGGATTTTCCTTCTGAGAAGAAGAAGTAGTTATACTCATCACAGTGAAATTAAAGTAAACTCTGGTACCATATTAACCCTAAAGAAACCCTTTAGTCTGTTTAGACCAATCTGTGGGATTCTTTGGCCTGACACATGCTTTTACCAGAGTCTTAGGTAAGAGGGTGCCATTTGATAAAACAAATGCAGTGTGCTTCTGTTTCCTTATATTTGCATACAAAACAATAGGAAAAAATATAGGAGTGAATTTGCTATGCACCCACGGAAGACCACTGAAACCAACACACCATCAATTGAATCCTCATCCCCTGCTTTGCAGTAGCATATTCCATTACAGAAAACGGGTAGACACTACTGGGGGCGTGTAACTGCTCTCTCTGTAGGGAGAGAGAATTTACATAGATCATGGACCCACTAACCAGTCCCCTTCTCATTCCTCATCCATGCAAGAGGTTGAAGAGTGCCCCTATGTAATCTCTTTGTGGCCTTCCACTTCAGTCCAATGGATATGTGGTTGTTCCACAGGGTTTTGGTCCTAGGCAGGAGGTATGGAGCAGACCAGGATCTCCCCCTCTCTGCATAGTAGAATGCAATTTATATTCAACTCTTTTTCAAGCTCTTTTGTTTAACTGACATCTTTCCATTTCGGACGTTTGACCTATGAGACACATGCCTGCTTTGGGCTGGTGGCAAGTGCCTGCATTTAGGGGAATCCCGATAGTTCCAGTTGTTTCCCAGTGACCACTTTCCCAGCATAAGCCACTGGATGGGGCCTGATAACGTAAGGAAAGGAAGGAAACACAGCCGCTCAAGCACGTATTTTCCCAGGGACTGATCCCAACACAGTGCGTTAATCTTTACTAGCATAATCATTTAAAGGGATTGTGTAAACAACTGTATGCTTAGTAGCAGGGGGGAAAAGGTGCTACATTGTATTTGAATAACTATGGAGAATTAACATTTTTTCTCCAGTTATGCTTTCCCTTGTGCACCAATGCCATGCGACAAGAGTTTTCTACCAGAAATACCTGTGACTAAATTAACTGAATCAGCCATTTGGCACCAGCTAAGTCTGTAGATCCTATATTCCCATTAATTCATTTTGCATTATCTTATCACATGAGAAAACTGTAATGTCCACCTGCGATAAAACGAAATTATTGTGAATTAACAACACTAGCACATAACCCTTCAGACTTTTCACAGACGAGCACCACTTTGGGGTCCATCTCATTGCAGTTAGGTGCAGGTAATATATAGATTATATGCTGCTTCCATTGAAGGACAAGTGCTCAACAGTTGAAAACAAATTAAAACAATGTGCAAACTCCCAAGTTAACTAAACAGTGGGTATTGTCACCAGACCCATCTGTGGGACTCTGAGCAATAAATGTTCAAAGAATTCAGCTTGTGTGGGCTCCTTTTTGTAAAGTCCTTCATAATGTTAACTAGTTCAGCAAAACTCCCACTTATAGCAGATAATACCAGCAGAGAGGGCAAGATGTGGCACCCCTCTATGCAAGCACTATGTTCATAGCCTTGTTACTCTAGACTCAACTGGTACTTACTGGGATCAAGTCTTATTGACTGCCTTGCTGGATACCACTTGGGATCTGCAAGACAAATTAGAAAACATAAAATTATCCACAGTATTTGCTTTTGGATTATCCACTGTTGTAATGACTGCAACTGAATGAGAGAAGAAGTTTTTGGTTGGAGATTTTTATGACTTCTTGTTGTTGTTTTTTTAGAACAATAAAACAAGTTACAGATCAAAGCACAGATCTGCATGAATTAGGAGATGACAGCTAATGAAAAATTATTTTAAATGTCAGCTACATTAGTGTTCAGTTGCTGATTATTTGCGTTAGTGTGTGTGTGTGTGTGTGTGTGTGTGTATCACATGCTCCATCAAACTATATAATTTTATCTTAAATATTTATGTACTGGATATTCTGATGTGATTTGTACCCTTAGTATGTTTCTTTGAAAATATTATACTTACATGATTTATGGAACATCAATCTGATATCACTAATCGTGGCACATGGTTCCACCTAGGCAACAAAAAATACTGTTCATTTGTATTGGAAGATGATCAGTAGGTACAAAAAAATGTGCAGGTGGAAATGTGATTTTTCAAGTTGACAGCATTCCTTTAACTTTCCGAAACATGGCCAAAAAATTCTATTTCTAGTATGGACAGCTCAAGCCACTCGTAATAGGAAAAGGGAGCATTTAATCTCTAGCTCATGTTGCAAATCCATCCATGTTAATAATGACCAAAGTTATTACAACATGATGATAGTTTTGCGGCTTATGTGAAATCTCTCTAGGGTCACTTCACAACTGGTACTAAACTGGCACCCTTGTAGACCCCCTCAGCTGAGAGGTTGAATACGAATGAAGTTGGAAGTGCTCCCTGCGCTCTGGTCCTTCCAGAAAGGGGTTGAGGGATTTTGTAAGGCGACGTGGGCAAGTTTGCTCTGCCGCTGCCTAGGCTATTGTCTCCAGTGGAGGAGGAAGGGTTTTCCAACTCCTTTCACAAGCACTCCATTTACTTACAGAAAATTAAAAACTGTCACCTGCCATTTTAACAATATTATCATTTACCTTATCCAGAAAGCACAGCTGTTGCTTTGTCTTCCAATCAAGGATTTCCACCTGATAGAAAACAAAATGACAACTCTGTTTGCTGACTGATTAATCTCGCAGCTCTTGGGGCATTCTTTAGAAATATGATCATTGCTAAGGATGAAGTACCACCTTCTTCCAGTCGTCTGACTGTGCTAATATAACTATTTCTGATATAACCAAGAGGCAGCTTTGATCAGGACCAACTGCAGGTCTTTAAATCTCTAAGTGCAGTTGTACTCTGGAGCAAGAGCACTTCCTACCAAACAGATCTTCTCCCTCTGTGTAGTCAGAGCCACAAGTGCTTACTGTGTTGACCAAAATAAGATTTTGCCTTTTTAAAAAAAAAACAAAAAACACTTGTTAGTAAAATGGAGACAACATAGCTATGGGATAGCAAGCTAGACTTCCATCAAGTTTCACAGGTGTAACTGAGGGAAGAATTTGTCCTGCCAAATCTTTTACTGTTGCAAAAGTCAGACACAGCTTGGCACAGACAGAAAAGTCATAATTTTTTACTTGTAAATAGAGCACATTGAAGTTTGAAATATAGACCAGGCTTTAAATCCCTCCCAAGACTGTAATTCAGAATGAATGTTTTTTACAGGGGCATGCTCTGCAGTATTAGAGAGAGAACCTTTAAACAATATTTCTAAGGGCTATTTTCCAGTCACTTGAGGCTCCAAAGTTACATTCTATACAGAAGCTATAACTAATGGGAATATTTGTGGGAGAGGTATATATTTCTTTCAATGAAATAAGTTATTGGGTTGACTGTAAGTACTCCCTGCCGTGTCTGCATCCCAAACTTTGCAGCATTGTGTTTGTGCATGGGGAACAGAAACTGAAACTATCAACAAAAAGGAAACTGCTCGGTTTCACTGTCCAAGCTGAGTTTTGTTAATAAAACAGGTATGTACATTCATTTTTTGGGATATACAGTTTTTAATCATTGTGTCCCTTTAATTAGAGACTTTATATTTTGTTTTGGACATACTTGGGCATTTAATACAGCTCTCAACTGTATCAACTGATCTTCAAAAATGATGTGATAAGCATTCTGAAAATACTCAAAGACACAATGATCATGCCATCACATCCTAGAAATTATACTTGTTGACATTTTTATTTGGAATAGCCTCACCAAATTTCAGTTTATCCTGCTGGGTACTAACACAAGCAAATACGGTATTGATTTTTTAAAATCACTCAGTTGGTTTTTGTTTTGTTTTTTAAAAAAAGCTTATTTTATAGTCTAGGAAAAATTATCCCTGAATAAGAGCAACACAAAATAAATTAATCCTGCCTGTTCTATTAAACTGCTTACATAGGTGAGGCTCCTTAGATTTAGCTAGGGCCATGACATGATTTGTCCTTAGGTTCAATCACTTAATTTTTTTATCCTCAGTTATCAAATTTCTCCCTCTAAACAGTTCCTTTATTTCAGTTGAGGTAAGTATATCCCCCTTCCCTTGAGATTTCTCGGTCATACTAAGCTATTTGTGAGAAAAGCAGGTGAAGCTGCACTCGGGACCTGATTCTGATTTCAGACTGATGTGAATCAGGAACAACTCCACTGAAGTCAGTAGAGTTTGTCTTGCAGCAGTCTGTGAGAGAGGAAAACCAAGATCTTTTAGTCTATTCTGCTTCTATCTCTCATTCCTAAAGTACATAATGGAAAAAACAGATTGCAACATCAGGGCCAACTTCTGCCACCTTCCTCATGCAGAGTAATAACTTACTCTGTGAGTAGTCCTATTGCAGGAAATCACCCCACTGAAGTCGATGCATAACTACTGTTGACTTCAGTGGGACCAAGATTTCATTCCTTGACGTCACTGGGAATGAATCAAACTGTCAGTGTTTAACAGGACAATATAGGAAAGGTCTGGAGCCCATAATACCTTGGTGATCCTTTTGTCATGTATTTGTACAGATAAGTCTTCTTTGACTTAAGGCCACAAGTTTCTGTCTGAGAATGAATGTCCAGCGTAGGAGGAGACTCCAAACCCCAAGATGTAGTTCTCACTGAGAAGGGTGGAGTGGGGTAGAAGGATTTGCTCCCTTGTGGAAATGGGAAGGAGTTTAGCCCACAAGACACAAAAATACCTCAATATGTGCCAGAGGCCTTATGTCTCCACAGTGGATCCTAGCCCTCACTAATGCCTTGACAGCACAATTCCAGTGCAGCTATTCTGCCTCCTTAAAAATAGCCCTCATGGGGCTTTCAGAAAGTGAACAGGGGCGCCACAAAAGCTAATGCTGACTCAGTGGGTATTTACTTGCATTGGCAATGTAGCCCTGTGGTACCTACTTCCCAGTCATGCTGAAAAGTCCCAGCATGCACTGGACTTCACTGTCTCCACTGATCACATTGGCATGTCTGCGTATGAGGGTAGGGTAAGCCTGCTTTTATTCAATACTAAGGATATCTCCAGTATTTTCAATATTGTTTCATATTCCATAACATACTCACTACAGAATAAACACTGAATGAGGGTTCTGACATGTGGTGATCACATTCTGTACATACCCAACAACATTCAGGCAGAGAAGTAGGGTCGGCCTTAGGGGTGGGCCACCTGGGCGACTGTCCAGGGGCACCATGGTGAAGGGGTGAGCTGTCCAGAGGTGTGCACTGCCAGTGTAGAGTCAGAAACTGCTCCCAGCTGGTCGGGGGTGGAGGGGAAATCCAGATTTCTACCTGCTTCCTCCTGGGGGAGGAACATGGGTGGGAGTGGTGACACACAGACACTGCTCCTCTCCCCCCCCACACACACATTCCTCCATGCCCCCCCAAGGGGCTGTGGTGCAGGTGGTGCACCACCAAGCACTCCATGCATCCAGGTCACTTTCCCCACCTAGTCTGTGCTGTGAGGCGAGCACCAGGAGTTTCTGCTCTCTCCCCATCTGGGCTGCGTAAGGGGAGAGCAAAGTGACCTGGCGGAGGGGAGCTCTGACTTCACTCCCCCAACCCCAAGGGTGCACAGAGCAGCAACGTTCAAAGGGGGAAAGTAGGCAGCAATGCCATCTCCTCTATTCATCCAGCTCCATTTCCCCTCATGGGTCCAGGAGGGGGATGCAGGTGTTAGAGGTGCAAGGGGTGGTGGGGAGCCTGGGAGCCCACTGGGGGCCAGGGGCACCAAAATACAAGTTCATCCAGGGTGCCATTTTTCTTGAGGCCAGACCTGCAGAGAAGGTGTATGAAATAGAATTATCTCATACCCAGAAGGCCAAATGCTGTTTCCACTCAAGTCAACAGCCATTTTGTCCTTGACTTTAACAGAACCAGGACTTGGCCCTGAGGGAATAAATGTGTCCCCAAAGAGGCAGCAGTTACCTCTCGGAAATCAAAAGGTAATTATATGTATTAGCACTGTGATTTGCAATGTTATAGTTAAATGTCTGTCAGAGCGCCCATTACCCCCCTTTCTGTAGAGCATTGTGTGTGTGGATGAGATAAGGTGGGTAAAGTAATATCTTCTATGGGATCAACTTCTGTTGGTGAAAGAGACAAGCTTTCAAGCTAACAGAGCTGTTCTTCAGGTCGGACCTATGTGTGTATGTCAGAATATATCTAGCCTCATATTTGTTGTAGGATGCATGTGAAGTAGCTGATTTATGGGAAACACCTTTTCTTTTTTTCCTAATGGCGTCAGATCTGAGAACCTTGTTCTTACCTACTGACAAGGTAGTTAGATATTGCTATTTTTAGCTCGAGCCCCACTAGCACATGCCTGTACCCCTGGGCAGGCTGGAAGTAGGGTTGCCGGGCGTCCGGTTTTTGACCAGAATGCCCAGTCGAAAAGAGATCCTGGCAGCTCTGGTCAGCGGGGCTAAGGAAGGCTCCCTGCCTGCCCTGGCTCTGCATGGCTCCTAGAAGTGGCCAGCATTTTCCTCCAGCTCCTAGGCAGAGGTGCGGCCATAGGGGCTCTGCACTGTTCCCAACCCAAGCACCAGCTCCACAGCTCCCATTGGCCAGAAACCATGGCCAATGGGAGCTGTGGGGTCAGTGCCTCCAGATGGGGGCAGCGCAACAAGCCGCGCCTCTTCAGAGGAGCCGGAGGGAAATGCGGGACACTTCTGAGAGGTAAGTGCGGCCTGGAGCCAGTGCCCTGAACCCCCTCTCACACCCAAACTCCCTCCCAGAACTCGCACCCCCTCCTGCACTTTGAAACCCTCAGCCCCGGCCCCACAGCAGAGCCTGCACCCCCAGCTGGAGCCTTCACCCCCCTGTCCGCCAACCCCATGCCCGAGCCCAGAGCCTGCCCCAAACCCCTCATTTCTGGCCCCACTTCAGAGCCTGAACCCCCAGCCCAGAGTCTGTACCCTCTCCCACACCCAATCCCACTGCCCCAGTCTAGAGCCCCCTCCCACACTCCAAACCCCTCATTTCTGGGCCCACCCTGGAGCCCTCATCCTCTTCCACACCCCTACCCAGCCCAGTGAAAATGAGCGAGAGCCGGGGAGAGTGAGCAACAGTGGAAGAGGCGGTGGAGCCTTGGAGAAGGGACGGGGAAGGGGCGTGGCCTCAGGAAGGGGCAGAACAAGGGTGTTCAGTTTTCTGCAATCCGAAAGTTGGCAACCCTAGCTGGGAGGCCTGTTCCCAACTGCAGTGCAAAGATAATGCCTAAAATCTTTGGGGCTGAAGATGGCAGTAGAGGACTTTGAAGCCTCTAGGATTCTTGTTCTTTGTGATTTTCTGTTGCTAAGGAGCAGGATTAGCCCAGGGGTCTTATGAGGCAATGTGGACAGGTGCTTGAAGCAGCTTTGACAGGCACAGATCATTTACTTAGCAAAGTTTATGGGACAAAGGCAACAATGGATATAATACAAGGGAAAAGAGCCCCTCAGAATTTTCTTGCTTCTGTGCTTAGACTTCAGTGCAGAGGAGTCACCTAGGGCTCAACATGCAAAACTCCTACCTACCAAAAAGTCTTTGAAACTTTTATGTCTGAAAACATGTATTTATAATAGTAATAGACAAACAAACAAATATGTTTGTTCTCTTGAAGGAACGCTGAACTTGAAATTCAGTCAGTTTCAAACACTGAGGCTTCCTGCCAGGTGGTGTTTCTTTACAATCACATTTTCCTGTTTTTAAAATGATTCTCTCCCAAGACTCTCACAAACAGGGTAATGGCTTGACTAACTGTGTTAAAGGGGAAGCAGTGAAACTGACTATACACCAAGTGTTGTCAAATGCACAATGCAAAGAAACTAGGGGAAACTTTTTTCCTGTCAGCTGTTTCAGCAATAAAAATCTTAAGTGTTGCTTGTAACAATAAAAAAAAAAAAACACATTTTCAGTCAGCAGCATGTGGTTTAGATTGGTTGTGTCCCTTTAAGTGTTCCCAGATCATTCAAATATCTTATGCACAGTTTCCTTACCTTTGTCATGCACAAAGGAACAGTCTTAAAAGAAGAGAATCATAATTTTCTTTGCAGTCCAAGCAACCCTGCCCCAGGCATTTAAACTCAACATTCTTATTCTGAGTCATGCAGTCTCGAGATGAGTAGAGCAAGGGAAACCTTTGTAATAGGACCTGCAATATCCCAGCAATGCTCTAGGCAGGCAGCACCACACCATCTCTCATTAAAAGGGTTATCTTCACAGCCAGAAGGTCTGTTAAAATGACAGCTTCAGTTCGGCAGAAACTGAAGGGACACCTGGAGTAGACTAGTATCAGAGGGTAGCTAGCCTATACAAAAACAACGAGTCCGGTGGAAGACTAACAGATTTATTTGGGCATAAGCTTTCGTGGGTAAAAAACCATCTGAAGAAGTGTTTTTTTTACCCACGAAAGCTTATGCCCAAATAAATCTGTTAGTCTATAAGGTGCCACTTGTTGTTTCTGGAGTAGACTCAACTCAATCCACCCCTAGCCAAGATGAAGTTTTGCTAACATTTGTTCTCAAGAACAGCTCCCTATCCAAACCAGTTAGGGAAATCATGCTAGAACCATGTTGTTAGCAACAACAGTAAGTTCCAGCATGATTTCAAACACTGTGAGGTCAGAGCCCAAATCTGTAAGTCCTGCAATGTCTGCAAACCTCCCAGAAACAGGGATCCTCACACCAGGCCTGATCCTGAGAGATGTCAAGCACCTATAACTACTACTGAAGTCATCTGGAACAGCAGGTGCTCAGGATCATACCACACACTTCTGTAGCTGAATTGCACATGATCCTCACACCATCTTTATCTGCAAATGAAGGGACTGAGCAACATGCTGGTTATTTAGTATAACCACAGGGGTAACATAAGGAATCACCTGACTAGGTTAGACAAAACACTTGAATATACAAGAGAGGATTTCAGGGAGATAGGTGGATCGAGGGTGAAGGTTTTCAAGAACACAAATGGGAGCTAGGCACTCAATTCTTATTGACTTTTAAGGGGAGTTGGACACCTAGCTACCTTTTTGTACCTTTGAAAATGACTGTCCAGTTCCTTTTTAAAAAACTAAACAAACCAGCCTCCCCACCACCAGTAAACTTTAAGTGTGCTTCTCCTTGGCCCATGAAAACAGACAAAAAAACCTCTGTCCATCCTCAAGAAGAGATGGGGAAAACTGTCCTGGCACTTAAATAATTTGGCATCACTGGAGAGAGACACCATATCTCTGTTTTATCCAGTCATTTTCAGTTTGAAAAATCTTTCACTTAAGACATTCCCTAAATGCAATGAATTCATCAAGAACTAATGACTAAATCTGCCTAACTGATGATTTACAAACACATCTGGCTCAGAAAACCAAGGGCCCAATCCTGCAAACCCTTATTCGCATAAATAGTCCTTATGCAAGTAATTCTGTTGATATCAATGGGATTATTATTTCATGTAAGGATGAGTAAAGGTTTACAAGATAAGGCCCCAGATAATTCTACTCCAAACACAGGTATATTAAGTGTAATTTGTTTATTGATTATTTAATTTAAGAATCTTAAAGGGACATGTTAACTGAATGCTGAACATTTTTCTACTATATTTACAAGAAATACCTAAGATTACTATAATTGAAAGAGAGTAGAGGAAATCAGTAAATGAGGGGTTTGGAAGAGGGCTCCGGGGTGTGGCCAGGGATGAGAGATTTGGGGTGCAGGAGAGGGATCAGGGCTGGGGCAGGGTGTTGGGGGGGTGCGGTCCAGGGTGCAGGCTCCGGGAAGGAGTTTGGGTCCGGGAGGAGACTCCAGGCTGGGGCAGGGGGTTGGTGTGTGGGAGGGGGTTTGGGGTGTTGGAGGGGGTGTGAGCTCTGGTAGGGAGTTTGGGTGCAGGAGGTGGCTCAGGGCTGGGGCAAGAGCTTGCAAAGGGGTTCAGGGTGCAGGCTCCAGGCGGCGCTTACCTCAGGTGGCTCCCAGAAGCAGCCGCCAGGTCCCTGCGGCCCCCAGGCACATGGGCAGCCAGGGAGGCTCTGCGCACTGCCCTCGTACCCGCTGTGCTGCCCCCGCAGCTCCCATTGGTCATAGTTCCTAGCCAATGGGAGCTGTGGAGCCAGTGCTGGGGCTGGGAGCAGTGTGCGGAGCCTCCCTGGCTGTCCATGCGCTTAAGGGCTGCAGGGCCCTGGAGGCCGCTTCTGGGAGCCGTGCAGAGCCAGGACAGGCAGGGGGCCTGCCTTAGCCCGGGGCCCCCACTGTGCCACTGACAGACTTTTAACAGCCCAGTCGGCAGCGCTGACTGGAGCCACCAGGTCCCTTTTCAACCAGGCATTCCGGCTGAAAACCGGACACCTGGCAACCCTACCTCTTTCCCTCTCTGGATGTTTTGTTTTGGGTCTTGCATGCAACTAGGCAGCCAAGTACCTAGCTTGGGTGCGGCTATCTTCCCTCAGTTCATGGATCACAAGCAAAGCTAGGTGCCTCCATGCAGCCCAGACTCAGGTGCCTATTTCCAATAGAGGGCCAGGGCTTACACACACCCCTGTTGTTGGCATCTCCTATAAGCTAATTTAGGCGGCTTCCCACCTAGCATGTGGGCTTTGTGGATCTCCACCTAAGGTGCCTATCTCTCCCCATTCATTGTATAGGGAGCCTTAGGCACCTAACTCAGGCTTTCTGGATCGCAGTGTTGTTTCTGTGATTTTCTAGGCAGTGTTGCAATGCCTAAGTTCCTTTGTGGATCCCACCCTTAGGCCTCTATCTTGCAATGGAGCTCACTGCAGAATTGGGGCCCTGCTTCAAGTAACATGGTGGGCTGTGCTTTGCAATGTCATGCGAAGCCTATTTCTCAAAGTGGCACTCTTTTTATAAGAACCTCTTCATTAGGTATTGTTTTAAAAACACTTCTGATCTCTATGTAGAGCAACTGAAGGATGTAATTTGTTCTAAAAGCCACACAGCTCAGCAAAGCTGTCACTTCTTAAATTGCCATGTCTCTACCAAATAACCCACAATGACTATGTAAGAATTTCTAAAGAACTCAGCAAATCTGAACACACTAACATCAGAGGCTATGGAAAAAATATAAATTATTCAGAATATAAAAGTGTTCACTTTGTTCATTTACAGTAAAAAAATATAGATGCACTTCTCTGGCATGATGTATTTCTGAGCTTATGTGCCTATACTTTCCATAGCATAATAAATCTTTGCCATTTGATGAAAGAACATGCAGTGCTTTTCATATTCATTTGACTGTTTTTGATTTTCTGTACAGAGAGATGCTCTTGTGAAGTGCTTCTTCAATGTGTGGTACAGTTAGATTTGCATTGTCAGTGTAATCCTGACTAAAGTCCAACTTGATAAATAATTGGAATAATAGTTGGAATTGCCTACTTCTGATCCACTAATGTTTTACAAAATACTCCATAAGTTGTTTGAAACTGAGAGGAGCCCTAAGTCTCTCATGAACTGACCAGTTTCCCCTCTCTGTAGTAGTCACTACTAGGATAAGTATTAAACTTCTCTTCTTGGTTACATTTCTGTATCCGGTAATCTCATGAGTCTCAGAACAGCTATGGAGTTACATTAATTTATTCAGGCTAGAATGGATCCTCCCTTTGGCCTGTTTCACACCTACACCAGTGCTGAGTCCAGCCAGAGAATGAAGGGAAAGGCAGTGCGTCTCCCCTGTCCTAGCACTGCTAGGAGCCACTCTACTACAGCACAGGTTAGAGTAGCTCTGAAGGCTGCCCAAATTTCCACCACAACTGCAATGGCCCATGTGAACCATTTCAATAGCTGGTGCTAGCCAGGACAAAGGGACATCTTGGCCACAACCTCCCTTCTCCCAGCAAGCCTTGACCACTGGAGGGTGATATGCAGCTAGCGATGATGGCTGTGTGCGCGCGCCAGAGAGGACTCCACACACTAGGAGTATTTCCTCAGGTGTGGGGTGTGTTACAGCTACAGTGCAGGAATTAATTCCCCCTTACATTAATTGTAGAAATATTATTTATATTCCTAGTGAACAGGGACCTCACTTTCAATTCTCTGCTTGGGGTTAAAGGGCAAAGGTGCTACGCCCACGGGACCCTTAACGCACATGGGCAACGTATAGTCCCCTTGTAACTATACCCAAAAAAATGAAGTGAAACTGACTGTGTCCCAAGTCAGTTAAATGCATGAAATAAGATGGAAAAAAAAAATCTTTCAGTAACAATAATCCTAAACTTAGCCAATAACAATAGTAGGTAAAAATATTCAGAGTGTGATTTTAATGTTTGTAAAGTGCTTAGTGATTCTCAAGTGGAAGATGCTTCAGAATTGCAAAGTATAATAAGGGTTTCAGAGTGTATAATAAAACAATACTGGCCTACAACTTAGATACTTTTCTCTATACTTATAACTCCATTTTGAATTTATGCAAAGAAGCATTATAATTGTAAATACTAAAATATTTTGATTTTATCCACATATGTGTAATCAAATTAGTGGGGTGAACTGTATGGGCAGTTATTCGCTCCAGCCTCTCTCACTGCTACCAGTAGTGCTCAGACTGGGCCAGTATGTGGTGGTAGTGTGGCATGCCTGCCCCTCTTTAAAGCTGTTATCTAGTTCTCCAGAATCTCAGCTTTCGTTTTTTGTTGTTTTTTTTTTTTTTAAAAGGATCTAGCTGTTACGGTTGTGAAGAAAATCTCAAAAAGGTGAACCAAGACCAGACATCTACTTGAGTCTGCAGAGAGACCTGATAGCTCTGAGCTATTGAGCTCTGCCCCGTTCAGCTCATTTAGGCATTAGCTCAGATGCCTAGTGATGATTTAAATGCCAACATTGTTATCTATTTCATTCCTCATGTAAGAAAAGAGAGGGAAGATCATGGATCTACACAATTTACTGTGTCACTTTGGTGCCACGAGAGGGTGGCATTTGGAAGAATCTCACTACTTCTATTTTTTTCACCACTCAAGAAGGAATCAAATCCAAGTTGCCTAGCAGAGCCAGTGGGCACATTCAAGCAGCGCTTGAGGGGAACTAAGCTTGAGGTAGCCCGTGGAGCTCACAGAACAATCATCATCTTATACATCCGCATAAGCTATAGTAGCATCTCATTTTGGCAACTCACGTGGGGCAGAGCTTATAAGAATGCCACTGCATGACTTTCCCTGCCTCATTGTGAGCCCTGGTTGAAACTGGGAATTATTGCATAGAAAGCCTCTCGACAAAAGAGAGGTGAGAAGGGAACGTAAGTGATCAACAAAAATGACCCTAATGGTTGTTTACTGTATCTCTACCAGTCTAAGGAACAAAAAAATTGTTGTGTTTCCTGGCAGTAGTGTTGGCCAATAGAAAAAAGAATGGCTGCTCTTGACCTACAGAGTCGGCTTATACGTGAATGACAAATCTTCTTAAAACAAAATCAGACTATTTATGATCCCCAAACATGGTGAGAACATATTTGCCAGGCTCTCTGCCCACTAAAGTCATTGGCAAAACTCCCACTGATATCAGTGGATTCAGAATGGAGCTCTTAAAATACTTAGATTTTTTCCCCTTTCTTTTCTGACCTAATTAGACTTAAGTTCAGGATTCCTTACTTCCTCTGAAAAGATTGCGGACATCACTAACATTTAGCAGCAAAACTGCTAGTGGGCCAGATAATGTTTTAGGCACAGCCTAATGCAGAACTGCACCGACCCAGAAAGGGCTCTGGGGAGCATTTTGCCTGAGGGAGCTACATTGGGCCAGGTCCTCAGCCTCCAATATGTCCTTTTGCACTGCTCCCTGTCACACAGGTAAATGGAGGATTCCTTTTGCATAAAGCCAGCTATTCCAGACCTACACTGTCCTCTTTGGTAAGATGACATAAGATACAGGGCCTGTGGCAGAAGCACTTTGCACTCTGATGAGCCTCAACAGGATAACAGCCCCTGTGGGGCTATTGTCAGTAAGTTAGAGCAGCCCAACGTATGCTGCTGCCCTCAGACCTGAGGAATGCAAAGCCATCTTTGTTGTGCCATCACCCACACACCTTGAATCCGGCATGAAGTGCACCTCAGACAGACTTGATGATCTGGTCTAATGCCTCTCAAATCTCCTAGGGAATGCACCTCCCCTTAAGAAGATGGTCTTCAACTCCTTCATGGCCAGCCAGCCAGCTCAGCTCTACTCTACTGGCAAGTGTGAAGCATAGAGTGGATTGTTCCTCAGGGAGAACTAGCAGAATTTGCAGTTGTGTCTGGCCCTATAGTCTGGGCTACTGAGGTATAACTGACACTGTGCTAAAAGTACAAGAAGTTGCCAGGTGCTTGTCTATGCTAGGGCTAATGAAACTAACATTGATGCAGCAGAAATATTGGTAATACCAATGGGAATTTCTTCTTAAAATTCCTTAGGGCAAGATAGATAGGGCCATAGGAGGAAGGCTCTGTGCATCTTCTCTATCTTGTTCACCCATGTAAGGATCAGAGATAATCTAGCTCATCCTGTTTAGGTGCTACAGATATCGGAAGTGTTTTCTAAGTTTTGGTAAAAGACAGAATCATGGATCTTAGGATTTGACGAGTAAATGGAGGAGGAGCTGTTTTGCAGATGGGTTTAAAACCCTGTTAATTTTTAAAAGAAAAACGAGTACTTGTGGCACCTTAGAGACTAACAAATTTATTTGAGCATAAGCTTTCGTGAGCTTATGCTCAAATAAATTGGTTAGTCTCTAAGGTGCTACAAGTACTCCTTTTCTTTTTGCAGATACAGACTAACACTGCTGCTACTCTGAAACCTATCGTTAATTTTTAAATGCAGATATTTTATTGATGATTTTGCATTTTACAGGGTTTTTTTTTTTTTAATTAAAGAGGCTTTTGCATTTACTTTTAGGTTAATATGGGAGAGTCTCATGGTGGAGAATCTGAAATGAGAGACTGCAAAAATGAAACAGTTATCTAGAAGGATAGCTGCTAATTAGTATTATTTTGAAATTCCACCCCCCCTGCTTTGACATGAACCAGCCTTCAGAACTTTCAATTAGCAGATATAGACACATTCCCTCCATTAGAGCTTAACGTAGTTGATTAAATTTAGATTCTTTAAGTTATGCCAGAAGGTAAGATAGGCCTTTTTGTGATGCTGTGTTTAGTATGCACTCAGAAAAGGTTGAATGTATTAAAATCTTTCTTAATTACTTTTTTATTTGATACACATTAAGGCAAGAATCAAGTACGTCATTAAAATCTATAGCCAATGACATTTACAAATGGCCAAGAATATTTCAAACAACTTTTCCCACCTGTGCTTGAGAACCAGAAAATACAGCTCTATTAATCAGTGACCATTATTATATATAGTTTATGCGATGTCCCAAAGCATAGCAGACACTGTATGCAAAAGACTGTAATGTGCAAATGCCTTTACAAATAAAGAAGTCATCTCCTTTGATGAAAGAAACTCACGAACAGGTGCTAGGGGTTCAGTGATTTTCCATGCATATGCTTTTAAGCTTTCATGCTGTTTCAAAAGACCTATGTACAGCATTGCAACATACAGCATTGAACAAGGGTCTTCCAAGAAGCTAGAGATGAACGGTGCCAGTGACATTTATCTCCCTCTGTTTTTTCAAACAACAAGGATATATATACCCAGAGCAGACTGAACATAACAGGGGGATTAGGAAGGGCTGTAAAAAGAGATGAGTGCCACTGATCCACGGCCTCCCCAAATCACAAGTAACCGTGTGAAACTAGCCACAACAGGATACAGAGATCCTCTTCCTCTCCAGTGACTGGCCCTCTGAGCCTGAACACTTCACATAGCCACTCAAAAATGCCAAGTTGGAGCGATCAGCCCCAGGAAGAGAGGGCTGCTGGAAAAACAAAAGAACAGGAGTACTTGTGGCACATTAGAGACTAACAATTGTATTAGAGCATAAGCTTATGTGTGTGTATATATATATATATACTATATGTTCCATTCTATGCATCCAATGAAGTGGGCTGTAGCCTATGAAAGCTTATGCTCTAATAAATTTGTTAGTCGCTAAGGTGCCACAAGTACTCCTGTTCTTTTTGTGGATACAGACTAACACGGCTGCTACTCTGAAAACTGGAAAAACAGCCGATACGTGGATGACACAAACATAACAATTCTGGGGGGAGGGGGAGCTAGTGTCATTTTGGTTTAAGGCTCTGAACCATGGGTCTATGTGGCCTAGCTTCTCCCCACTCACCCAGGGGAAGCCACAGATGGTTTGGCCTTGTACTTCACATTTGATGAAAGTCAAGTAAATAAAATTCCCCCTGTTTTCAAAAGCCTGCAACTTAAAACTGCCCCTGTTAATCCCCGTAAACTGAGTTGCTGGTAGCCTTTAGCTTCCCTGCAGATGTGATGGGGACACTAGGGAAGAGCCTAGTCAGCAGCCCACCTTGCTCACTGCTGGGAATGCAGCAGAAACCCCGGGTCACTTTTAGCCTCCAGCCTCCCTGCTGTGCAGCTCCAGGGATCGGGCTGCTCCCAGCAGCGCAGGGCTCCGCGCCTCGGTCACTGCCCGTTCTTTAGAACCCCACCCAAGTTCGCTCCGCTGCCAGCCTTGCGCCCGCTCCGCTGCCCAGTGATCCTCGGTGCCAGGCACCCACCTCAAAGAAAGTGACTCTGCTGCCCATCCTGGGTGCTGATTGCGAGCGTTGTGCCCGGCTCTGGCTGCCGGAGCAGGGAGCCGAGCCGAGCCGAGCCGACGCCGCCTCCTCCTCTTCCTAGCGCTGCTGCACTTTAACTCGGGTCCCCGGCGCGCTGGCCAATCAGGAGATGTCCACTGCCCTCCCCTTCCTTCCCTTGGGTTCAGAAATCCTACCGCGAGGGCTACACGCGGGTCAGCGCAGCGCTGCCAGCCCCTGTCCCATGCATCACTCACTCCCCCGTCCCCATGTGCTGTCTGCAGCCAGGCTGCGCTGAGCTCACCATCCCCACCGCAAGGGGAAGGAAGATCCGGCCACAGGCAAGCCAGGGTGCAGCTTCTGCTGCTTTAGGAGCACTTCCAGGACTCCTGTTTGCGAGCTGCAGGCTGAACAGCGCCGCATGCCTACTGCAAATACAGAGCATATAACGGTAGAAATGAAAGGCTGGAAGAGATCTGGAGAAGTCATCAAATCCAGCCCCCTGTGCTGAGGTAGGACCAAATATACCTAGACCATCCTTGAGAAGTGTAAAACTTCCAGTGATGGGGATCCCACAACCTCCCTTGGAAGCCTATTCCAGATCTTAAATGTCCTTATAGATAGAATTTTCCCCTTAATATCTAATCTAGATCTCCAGTGAATATTGAATAATACTGGACCCACAACTGACCCCTGTGGGACCTCATGAGATACATCCTCCCAGTTTTACAGTGAATCATTGATAATTACTCTTTATGGTCTTTCAAGCAGTTGTGTATCCACATTATAGTAATTTCATCTAGCCCATAGTTCCCTAGTTTGATTATGAGACTATCCCATGAGGGTGTATCAGAAGCCTATCACATCTACTACTTCCCCCCATCACTAGGTCAGTAACCGTATCAAAAAAGGAAATTAGGTTGGTTTGGCATGATTTATTCATGACAAATCCATGCTGGCTATTCTTTGTAATCCTGTTGTCCTCTAAGTGCTTACAAATTGTTTAATCATTTGATCTAGTATCTTTCCAGGCATCAAAGTTAAGCTGATAGGTCTATAATTTTCCAGGTCCTCTTTGTTCCCCTTTTTAAAGATTGGTACTATGTTTGCCCTTCTCCAGTCCTCTGGGACCTCATCTGTCCTCCACAAGTTCTTAAAGATAATTGCTAATAATGGTTCCCAGATTGCTTCAGCTAGTTTCTTAAATACTCTAAGATGAATTTCATCTTTGCCCTGCCAACTTGAATACAGTATATCTAATTTATCTAAATGTTCTTTAACATTCTTTCCCTATTTTGGCTTGAATAGCTTCCCCCTGTTTGTTAGTATTAATTGTGTTGAGTGTCTAATCACTATTAACTGATGACATCAAGAAGGCTGAGGTGTTGCCTATCTTGCTTCAGTCTTTACTAAAAAGTTCTTAGTTCTACTTGCCTGCTAAGAAGGAGACCTACACTTTCCTTTGTTTTTCTCTTACTATTAATGTATTTAAAGAACCTCTTGATCACACAGAATATCAGAGTTGGACGGGACCTCAAGAGGTCATCTAGTCCAACCCCCTTCTCAAAGCAGGACTAATCCACAATTTTTGCCCCAGATCCCTAAATGGCCCCCTCAAGGATTGAACTCACAACACTGGGTTCAGCAGACCAATGCTCAAACTACTGAGCTATCCTTCTTCTTCTTGCTGCTTATTTCCCTTGCTAGGTGTAATTCATTTTGTGCCTTAGTCTTTCTGATTTTGTCCTTACATGCTTGTGTCATTTTTTGTAGTCCTCCTTAGCCATTTGTCCACATTCCCACTTTTTGTAGGATTCCGTTTTCGTTTTCAGGTCATTAAAGAGCTTCTGTTGGAGCCATATTACCTTTTACTATTCTTCCTCTTTCCTTTGCATCGCAATAGTTGGAAATTGTGCCTTTAATATTGTCTCCTTGAGAAATTGCCAGGTCTCCTGAACTTCTTTATCCCTTAGCATGCAGAGCTCATGGCTGGAACTGTTTATGGCAGACACCAGCAGTCTGGCAGTGGTTTGACTTTGTTTCAATCCCATCTCTCCAAAATCTCCCTGGGTTTCTCTCTTCTTTTCTCTTCCTGGTAAAGGTAAGGGGCACAGTCAGACTAAAAATAATAGCCCACGTGGTTAGTAAAGCCTGATTTCTTAGCATTAATCTGTATTTGGTTTATTTGTACATTGCCCAGAAGCATGCTAGGCATTTCCCACAAGTAATGGGTTTGTCAGGAGAGAAGGAGCAGCACTTTTATTACTCACAACAGCACTCAGATCAGTCTGAATATGCTCAGGCTTCTGCAAACATCTAGGTTGGCATGATCAGGGCTGTAACAGCCAAAAGCAAAACCTGGTTGCTCCCATATTTGTACCATGAGATTTTCCTTACACTACTTTCCATTATGTGCTGAGGAGGGTAGCAACCCCGAGTTGAAAAGCCCTGTGGCAGGTAGAAGGAAAAGAGCGGTGCTCTGTTTCCTGCATCTAGAGATGGCAGAAGCCCAGCTGCTCCCCCTGCACGGGTTGGGGCTCTGCAGCTTCAGCAGGGAGAATACAAAACCAGATTCTGGTTGTCCTCCACAGCATGTTCCCCTGCCTAGCCAAAGGATTTTTTCATGCATATCTGCTCTGAAGCTACAGCTTCTGGGACATCAGTAACCACCACAGCCTACCTCCCCTCCTCTCCTTCTATCTCTCTCAAAGAAGGGGAGGTGTAGACTTTGTGGAAATCATCAGAGACAGTTTGGTAGAAAAAGCAGTTTTTTTTCTTATCACCAGTACTCATTAAATGATATTAATTTTTCAGGTCTAAAAATACATTCTATCAACTGCAATATTCTGAACTATTTCTGTGAGCGTTGGTACTTCACAGCAGGTACTGAGAGGAGAATGGATTTAACAAAACCAAATCCTCAACCACATCATTGCTATCAATCTCAGGAAGGCCAATGAAGAGACTTCTCTGTTATCTGCTGACAGTTATATAATAGACTATTTAGACTTTAGTGGAATAATTAAAGACGATTCAAAGAAAAAAAAATCTTGATTTCTAACTGACATTAGTCAGTTAATGAAATCACAAAGCTGGCTCTGAGGTGTAATGAGATTTTAATAATAAATGCAATTTTTGTAAATTTGGAATGCATTAAAAGAATGTTACTTTTCATTATTGAATGTTTCCCACTAGAGTAGACAGGTGGGCTGTATTCTGCATTGATTTACAACCCTATGCAACCCTAGAATTTAGCATGGAAACTTTATAAAGAAAAATATCAAAGGATAGCTCATCTGAGAAAGAACGGTTTCTATCAGAAAGGCAAAGGATTAAGAAAACCTATGGGACAAAGTTAATTGCCCGCGCAAATAGATGCAACTCCATTGAAATGTATGGAGTTGCATCCACTTGAGCCAGAGGTGAATTTGGTCCTTTGTCTTGGCCGGGCTAAATGTTCTATTTTTATATTGGGACAAAAGAAAATATCATTTTATTATTGCACTTCAAAATTAGTTAACATTTCCCCTGATAAGTGTTACTTCTGCACTCACTGTGTATGTGTGTATATAGAAGAATATAACTCAAACTTGTAAAAATAGTCAAATCAAAAATATTAGAGAATATAAAAATATTTTAAACTGTTCTTCTAGATTAGAAACAGTCCACGCCCAATGTTTTGGAATGTGGGGAGATTATGCAAATTAATTAAATTCCACTTTAACACAATACATAGGTCAGAGAAGGAAATTCCTACTAAACATACACAATTAAAATTCTATTGGTGATAGCAAAGCTATAATTTGTAGCTCAAGGTTCCCTTCAATTATAGTTACCCAGAGAAAGAAAGAAAGAAAGAAAGAAAGAAAGAAAGAAAGAAAGAAAGAAAGAAAGAAAAGCCTGATTCTAAAATTTAAAAGCAACAGTCAAACTGCCCACATTAGAATTGCTTATAGACTGATGATTCTGGAGCCTTCTGATCTCAAGTGCTGGGACACAAAGCCCTGGGGGTAAGGGATGATATATTGTTACCTAATTATAGCAATGTGTGATGTAGATTCAGAAAAAGTATTTGTAATTTATGTTTCAATTGGCTGTACTGGGTTTGGTTCAATCTGTAATGTGTCTTTACTAGTTTCCTGTTCTTCAGACTGTAAATGAGCAACTAAGCTCTCTTCTGGTGGCCATCATAGGCCTGAAAGGATAATGTGATTAAATCATGGCTATAGGCCACCAGGAAACAAGCAAGTACTGATGTAACCAGATCTGGTGCATCAGTAAGAGGTGTTTAGCCATCTAACAACATTAACTGTGTTTTCCTCCATTCTAGCTGCAGCCCATTGGAATCATTCCAAGTCTTTTACAAAACATTACTGGAGACCAACAGACAGTGATAAATATCAGCTTGCTGAAGCAAATTCCAGGTACCAGAAAGAGTTATATCCCTCCCTAGTGTACACATAAAGGGGGGGATTTATTATTCCACACATGAGAAAAACAGATTAGTGTTGATTGTGATGATCAGGAATTCTGTTTTTATAACAACTGATTTTATCATTTCTGTTTCTGAGATGCTGACATTTTCTTTTACATTTGTCTTTTATGTTTATTCATTTAGCTGGTTATTTAAAATATATTTTTGCTAGAGGTTTGTCTTATAGGAGCAGGTTTCCTTCCCAGGTACCAGCTGCAGACAACAAAAGAAGAATCCTCTTCTACTTTAGATCATATATAGTTCAATTGGACCCAATTCTGGGTTTAAATCTGGAGTACTTCCACTGAAGTCAATAAGGTTATTCTGGATTTTTATACTGAGTGTAACGGAGCAGGCCTGTTGAGTTTAGGAACATAAGAATGGCCACACTGGGTCAGACCAAAGGTCCATCCAGCCCAGTATCCTGTCTACCAACAGTGGCCAATGCCAGGTGCCCCAGACGGAGTGAACCTAACAGGTAATGATCAAGTGATCTCTCTCCTGCCATCCATCTCCACCCTCTGACAAACAGAGCCTAGGGACACCATTCCTTACCTATCCTGGCTAATAGCCATTAATGGACTTAACCTCCGTGAATTTATCCAGTTCTCTTTTAAACCCTCTTATAGTCCTAGCCTTCATAACCTCCTCAGGCAAGGAGTTCCACAGGTTGACTGGGCGCTGAGTGAAGAAGAACTTCCTTTTATTTGTTTTAAACCTGCTACTCAATTTCATTTGGTGGCCCCTAGTTCTTATATTATGGGAACAAGTAAATAACTTTTCCTTATTCACTTTCTCCACACCACTCATGATTTTATATACCTCTAGCATATCCCCCCTTAGTCTCCTCTTTTCCAAGCTGAAAAGTCCTAGCCTCTTTAATCTCTCCTCATATGGGACCCATTCCAAACCCCCAATCATTTTAGTTGCCCTTTTCTGAACCTTTTCTAATGCCAGTATATCTTTTTTGAGATGAGGGGACCACATCCGTACACAGTATTCAAGATGTGGGCGTACCATGGATTTATATCAGGGCAATAAGATATTCTCCATCTTATTCTCTATCCCTTTTTTAATGATTCCTAACATCCCATTTGCTTTTTTGACTGCTGCTGCACGCTGCATGGATGTCTTCAGAGAACTATCCACGATGACTCCAAGATCTTTCTCCTGATTAGTTGTAGCTAAATTAGCCCCCATCATATTGTATGTATAGTTGGGGTTATTTTTTCCAATGTGCATTACTTTATGTTTATCCACATTAAATTTCATTTGCCATTTTGTTGCCCAGTCACTTAGTTTTGCGAGATCTTTTTGAAGTTCTTCACAGTCTGCTTTGGTCTTAACTATCTTGAGCAGTTTAGTATCATCTGCACTTTGCCACCTCACTGTTTACCCCTTTCTCCAGATCATTTATGAATAAGTTGAATAGGATTGGTCCTAGGACTGACCCTTGGGGAACACCACTAGTTACCCCTCTCCATTCTGAAAATTTACCATTTATTCCTACCCTTTGTTCCCTGTCTTTTAACCAGTTCTCAGTTCATGAAAGGATCTTCCCTCTTATCCCATGACAACTTAATTTACTTAAGAGCCTTTAGTGAGGGACCTTGTCAAAGGCTTTCTGGAAATCTAAGTACACTATGTTCACTGGATCCCTCTTGTCCACATGTTTGTTGACCACCTCAAAGATCTCTAATAGATTAGTAAGACATGATCTCCGTTTACAGAAACCATGTTGACTTTTGCGCAACAATTTATTTTCTTCTATGCGTCTGACAATTTTATTCTTTACTATTGTTTCAACTAATTTGCCCGGTACTGATGTTAGACTTACCGGTCTGTAATTGCCAAGATCACCTCTAGAGCCCTTCTTAAATATTGGTGTTACATTAGCTATCTTCCAGTCATTGGGTACTGTAGCTGATTTAAAGGACAGGTTACAAACCATAGTTAATAGTTTTGCAATTTCACATTTGAGTTCTTTCAGAACTCTTGGGTGAATGCCATCTGGTCCCAGTGACTTGTTACTGTTAAGTTTCTCAATTAATTCCAAAACCTCCTCTAGTGATACTTCAATCTGTGACAATTCCTAAGATTTGTAATTTACAAAAGACAGCTGAGGTTTGGGAATCTCCCTAACATCCTCAGCTGTGAATACTGAAGCAAAGAATTCATTTAGTTTCTCTGCAATGACTTTATCGTCTTTAAGTGCTCCTTTTGTATCTCGATCATCCAGGGGCCCCACTTGTTGTTTAGCAGGCTTCCTGCTTCTGATGTACTTAAACAACATTTTGTTATTACCTTTTCTATTTATAACATTTACATTTAACAATATTGAAGATTTGTTTGATTTTGGTAGAATTTTACAAAAATATTTTACAGTTTTATAACACCTTTCATTTACAGAGGCTGCAGAATGCTTACAGCAGGTTGACCACTGTACCTCATTGTAAGGTTGGGCCATAGGGCTTGAGCCTGCAAGGTGCAGAGTTCTCCCAATGTTCAGCACCTTGCAGGACTACTGGGCTCTTACGATTTGCTCCTGCTCACTTTGAAGTCAAGGGTAAAACTCCCAATAACTTCATTGGGAGCCAATCTGACCCCTGCCTACAGGGATCTTTTCATCCAGTGCTAAATTGCAGACACCCCTGCAGTGAAATGCAGTTACTGGATATTTAATTTTTATCTAACAACGTTTACGGCATAACATGGTCTCCCTGGTTTTTACCCATCCAGATAGAGGTGTCTATCCAGAAACATGACGATTAAACAAATACATTAGTTTGCAGCAGCAATCCCTTAGCACGCGCGGCTGGGAAGACCACGGGGCGGAACCGCTCCGCCCCCTCGCACTGACTGTCGCCAAAGGGCGCGGCCCGCGCGGCTAGACAGTGGCACAAGAGCCCAGACGAGGGCAAAAGCTTCATGGCGTGGATGCGCATGCTCGGATGTTTTGGACATGCGCACTAACGGCAAAGGCCCACCCGCGGCGGGCTGGTTCTGCCTCTCGCCCGCTCTCTTGGTGCCAGCAGGGCCGCGCCTGAGCAGCTCGCCCCAGCCTGCCCTCGCGCCCGGACTCCGCCTCCCGGCTCCAGTCCAGCCGCAGCTCGAACTCCCTCCCCTGCGGCTGTATCACCAGCTCCCCCCGCCCCGCTCCATTGTCCCTGCGCCATGTGACCAGCCGCGGTTACAAAGCACTTTTTCCCCTTAGTCATCGCCCTCCGGAGCCCAGAGCCCGGAGCCCAGACCGCCGCCGGCAGCGGCAGTCGCAGCCCGCTCCCGCCAGCGCACGCACGCCGCCGGCTCCTCCCGGCGCCCCCAGGCGCCCCCTCACAAGCAGCCGCTGCCGGCTCCGAGTCCTTAGGAGCCGCGGGAACCTGCCGACCCCAGCGAAGGCGACCGGCGGGCGGAGTGCGGGCTCCCATGGGGACGGACAGCGGCAGAGCCAGGATTCTCCTGGACCACGCGGCCACCCTCAACCTGCAGACGGGCAACCTGCTCAACTGGGGCCGGCTGCGCAAGAAGTGCCCGTCCACCCCCAGCGAGGAGGTGAGGGGCTGCCCCGGCCGGCCTAAAGGCACCCGGCCGCCGGCCAGGCGCGGGCTCGGGCTCGGATCGGTTGGGTGGGGAAGTGTCTGTGAAATGCCCCCCTCGCCCGCACGGAGAGGGGGGGACTGGGGTATGAAGCCGCTGTCACCCCTCTCCGTTAGGGCTTGAGGTGGGTGGCAGTCACTGGGGCAGAGCTGCTGCGAGCTGTCACTTCTGGGGAAGCGGGGGGGTGGCTCACCTTCTGTAGCTTGGGAGTCAGGGCTCTAGCCTCGGGTGGTTCAAGTCCCTTCTCTGCTTGATGCAGAGGCTGGAGGAGGGACTGGAACCTGGGCGTCCCCCATCCCAGGTGCTTAGTTACAAGCTGGTAACAGACATGTAGTGAAAATGTTCCAAAGGTTTTGAAACCTAAACCCGTCGCTGGAGAAAGGACTTGTTGCCCTCTGGACAGCTCTAATGTTTCCTAAAGTGGGGTAAATTCTGCTACCTTTCTCATACTAGTACCCTATACCTCATCAGGAGTTAATTGTTGACTGAGGAAGGAGTACTTACATGAGTAAACTAGAAGGATTTGGTTCCTCTTTACCAACCAAGGATCCAAGACTCTTGAATAAGTGGGTGAACCTCAGTGGACCTGTAGCTGCCTGAGTTAGTTTTGAGTTTGGTCTATTGTGGATATTAAAGCTTATGGTACATAAATGCTGCAAATTCTCACTGAGAGCATTGCACCCTAAGGGGCATAGTACAAGCCTCCCCCAGGAATTTGGCTTGACAGGATTTACTACAGGGAGCTACAGAGAAAGGCAGGGAGTGTTGGTGCTGAAGGCTCAGCCTTGGAGGCCATGGGCCTGCTATTGTGGAAATGTGCAGGTCCTTGGGGTCTGGCACGCAAAAGGGGTCACTCCCAGGAGATTGGTTTCAGGCTGGGAGACCAGACTCTGTGACTCCATGACAGTCCATCTACTATAAAAAAAAATTTGCTACCACGTTGTGTTCTGGTCTTGCCTGTGATGTGCCTCGTGATTGTGGTATGGAATCCTATTACAGCTCTGGTCTTTACTGATACGGATCAAAGAGTACCCAGGTCTAATATCTGTTTCAAGGAAGAAGGGTGTTAACACTTTTCTAATAAGAGCCATAGTGAGACATGGTTCTCTGGAAAGGTGCTAATGAATTTTAAAATGTGCATAAAGGGGTTCAAGTAACAATACTGGAATTCGCGTAGGGAGTAGTTTTTAATTTTTTATATTTTTGGCTATAAAGTAAATAGGGCCATTTGTGCCATGCACATTATAAGAAGATGCAATAGTGCACAGTATTATGATGGTGATAGCTCTTAGGAAACTTTGATGTGTGTTTTAGTCTTGAGACGCCTCTTAATATTACAATCATTGTCCTCTTTGAAGACTAGAAGCTTATGACAGTTGTTAAAATTTTGAACACACTTCAGACTGTCTCTCCATGACTATTACCTTTGGTAGTATGTATTTGGCACTAAATTAATCCCATTAGATTACTGTGGGAGTGCCACGCTTTAGAGGTGGTGTTCATATTGCTATGGGTTTCAGATCTTATCCATGCTATGAAATACATGAAAATTATCTGAGCATTATCACAAGAAATAGTAGTGGTAGCAGCTATCTAGCAATTTGAGAATTGTTCAGTAACTACAAGGATTGTGATTTTTAGAATAGTTATATGAAAGCAACATTGGCAACTTAATTGAGCTACAGTTTTATTTTTCATAACTATTAAGATGAGATACGAGTAGACTTATAGGTAAATGCTGAAAAGGGTGCCTGGCTGGCACAGAATGTGGGTAATGAGATTATGAAACATTTTGTTTTTAAAGTTACTGGCTCTAATTGAGTTGCTGAATGACAGCTGTTCAGTGGCCTATATGTATTGAGTCTGAGGTCTCAGACCAATTCCTAGTGGATAAGTTTCTGCATCACAGCTGGCATGCTTAGTCTCAGTAGAAAGCTCAAGAACTGAGTTTATCTCTATGCTCATTATCTTCTCATTTCAGAAGTGATTCCTCCAGAAAAGAAATTGGCTGGGGGCGGAGTTTGAATAGCTTGGGAATCAGCAACCTTTGGCACGCGGCCTGCCAGGGTAAACTCCCTGGCGGGCTGGGCTGGTTTGTTTACCTGCTGTGTCTGCAGGTTCGGCTGATTGCAGCTCCCACTGGCCGTGGTTTGCTGCTCCAGGCCAATGTGGGCTGTGGGACGCAGCAGCCAGCACATCCCTCGGCCTGCACCGCTTCCCGCAGCCCCCATTGGCCTGGAGTAGTGAATTGCAGCCAGTGGGAGCTGCGATCAGCCGAACCTGCAGATGCGGCAGGTAAATAAAGTGGCCTGGCCTACCAGAAAGCTTACCCTGGCGGGCCACATGCCAAAGGTTACTGATCTCTGGTATAGCTGCTGGCCCGGTTGTGCCTTGTATGTGGAAAAATGGACTTTTGTCTTCAGGCCTGTCAGTCTAGTCTGCCTTTCATGAGCCAACAAAATATTTAAAAAGTATAAGTATTAAGTGGGAAGTATACCAGTACTGCAAAAATGCATATGGTCTGAAACTCTGGAACTGAAATAAGAACACAGAGTGATTGATGAAAATAAGGAATTAATATTGGTTGAAAGGGAAAGACTCAAGAAATCACAGGTTAGTTTTAACATGCAAGCCCAGGTAAAGCTGAACTGACACCAAAAAAGGGGACCCAGTTCATTGAAGTTGTAAACTAACGTTGGTATTGGGCCAACTTAAGCCCAAGATTTGTCTTTTATAAATAACATTTTACATAACCTGTGGTTAATATAAAGGTTACCAATAATTCCTGAGAGAGAAAATATTTTAACTTTTGTTTATAAGAATTAACTGTTCTCGGTGACTGTTAATGTTGATTGAAATCCAATAAATAAAGTGTGGAAAATTAAGTTAAATTTTAACAATGCTACTTTAATGTTCTAAGGTGCTTTTTGATTCAGATAAGAATTTGACCAAGATTTTTACAAAACGTGAGCCTCAAGTTATGAGCTGAGGAGCCCAACTTTAAAGAACCCACTTACAAAAGTGATAGCCAAAGTAAACAAACACGCTATATTATTTGAAGAAAATGTTTTTTCTTATTCCCAATTTTATTTGGCGGATGTGAGAAGATGGAAGAGTTGTTAACGAACAATATATAATATACACCTGGAGCAGTACGTTTTCTTCACCCTGAAGGAAATGGATCCTGGGTCACACCCCCTGAGTTGTGCCCGAACAGTCTCAATGCAGCCTCACTTCTTTTGTAATCACCCAGAGGCATTAATTCCTGTCTTTTGAGACTTTTGTGCAGTCTACCTGGTGCAGAATTTTTATCCTTTCTTTACTATTTCAGATGGTTATAAAACAATCTTTAGACTCTAACATTCACAAATATTCTTGTCTCTTATAATAAATTTTTACATTTGTGGATAACCACTTATACGTTTGGGGCCTGTGTCAGAATTATTATTTACGCAGGGTATTACCACAACAGTGATTTAACCATAAATTCCTTTATTAAATCCAAAGGACAAATGGTATTTATACAATTGCTCTAAACATGCCTAAAAAAGCCTAAATAATAAGCAATTTGCTACATGCAAACAGTAACATCACTTACAAGTATTTAATGAAATTACTTACAAACAGGCTAAGCCCAGGGGTTCTTAGACCCGTATTGGTTGGCTTCAGCTTGGTCTGGCAGGTATTAGCAATTAACCCTTTAAGAGTTTGCTTTTTATACCCTTCAACAAACAAGTGAAGTACTTGCCAATTATTGGACCTTTGCTAAGGTCAGATGAAGCAGTTTTTTATAATACATTAAACCAATTTATTGCACCTGGTACCCAGTCAACCATGTTTTATTTCTGTTACTTCAGCCCAAACCTTAAATAAGTTAACACACTATAAGTTTTAACACCACAATTTTCTCATGATGGCTTTCTATTTGGTCACATGCTTTAGGCCTCTTGCTCATGCTAATATCCCAACTCAATTTAAAATCATCATTCATCCAAATCTAATGTGGGCCTGTTTTCTTACAGCCTGGCTATTCAAGCTTGCAACTGTTGGTAAGATTGGGCCCTTTGTGTTCGAGTAAGTTGTCCTTAGCGACAGCAAGAAAATTGTTCATAGGATGATAGTAAATGTATGAGTATCCATACAGATTTAAAAATAACCTAAAAAGAAAAATAGGGCAGTGGCTTATAAATCAGTTGTGTACTGTACATGTCCAAGTACTGTCTTTCCAGCTCTCCACAGAATAACTGGCCTCATAGAACATTCTTGTTTAGTAATATGTTTACTAAAGCAAAGCCTGCAGTATAAAATAATGTGTAGTAATAATATAATACAGGGGCAGGCAAAGTTTTTGGCCTGAGGGCCACATTGGTTTCCAAATTTTGTATGGAAGTCTGGTTAGGGGAGGCCCCTATCCGCGCCCCCCCTCCTCTTATGGACCCCCTGTGACTCCTGTCCCATCTAACCCCCCCCTTCTTCCTGACCGTCCCCATAATCCCTGCCCCTGACTGCTCCCTGGGACCCCCGCCCCCATTCAACCCCCCTGTTCCCTACCCTCTGACAGCCCCGACCCCTATCCATACCCCTGACCAGCACCCCGAACTCCCGGTCCTCTATCCAACCCCCCCCCCCGCCCCCTTACCGTGCTGCCTGGAGCACCGGTGGCTGGCGACGCTACAACCGCGCCACCCAGAACACCAGGACAGGCAGCCGTGCTGGCCGGCTGGAGCCAACCATGCCACCGCCCAGCACAGAACTGGCGGCGCGGTGAGTTGAGGCTGCGGGGGAGGGGGAATGGCAGGGGAGGGGCTGGGGGATAGCCAGCTGGGCAGGAGGGTCCCGCGGGCCATAGTTTGCCCACCTCTGATATAATATGATCCGTGTAGTTGTGTGATCACTATCCTAGTCAGTTTAATGCTGCATCTGTGATCTCAGGGAAAGTGTTACTGAAAGGTAGGATCCTAATTCTAGTCTCTTTGATGACAGATGATCTAGGAGCACTGGCAGTATTAAAAAAAAAAAAATGCAGTTAGTAAATGCTAGAAGAGAGGAAAAACATTTCCTGTGTGGAAATGGACACCTAATGAATGGTTTATGACTGATCTTGATGCTCTGATTCCAGCATTGCAATATAGTGCTCTTCTAATGTCTGATTAAATTGTTACCTTAGACAAGATTTTTATTGTCTTAGAGGAAGATACTCTTTCTTTGCTGAAAGACTGAGATTTCAGAAGTGCTTTTAGGTTAAGGCAGCACTGACCTGAAAAGTTTATGAAGTGCAGTACCCTCCACTACTGACCAACTCTTGGTAAAAGAGGAGTGAGACTAGCACATGTAAGCAGAACCAAACTAACTTGTACAAGCGACCAACAGAACTTTGAAGTAAAAATCTTTTCTGTGCCTTTGTGGATAGCATCCTTGGCCCTTTTCTCTCAATCAGCTCCTCTAACTTTCATATAAACATGTTTTGCCTGTGCAATTGTAGCATAACTCTTAAATATGAATTAATAATATAATGTTGTTTTATAGCTACGTGACTGCATTCAAAAAACGCTGAATGAATGGAGCTCAAAGATCAGCCTCGATCTAAACCAGGTGAGGGGTCTATCGTTTCTTTGCAAATAGAATTTAACTAATCAAATATTTTCCCTTTGTCACAACATAGCTCAGTGGTTTGAGCATTGGCCTGCCAAACCCAGGGTTGTGAGTTCAATCCTTGAGGGGACCATTTAGGGAACTGGGGCAAAAATTGGGGATTGGTCCTGCTTTGAGCAGGGGGTTGGACTAGATGACCTCCTGAGGTCCCTTCCAACCCTGATATTCTATTCTACGAACTTGGTTCAGTACTTGTGAAATTAAATAAGTTACTGGAAAGACAAATATTGCTTTTGATAGTTTAATCTATGTTGTTCTACAGAAGTAAGACTTAATCAGCATAAAGTCCTGGCTAACAAACAAGATTTGTCATTACATACAAATCTCAGATAGTACAGCTCATCTTGAAAATTAATTGCGGCATATGCAAACATGGTGGAGTTTGAGTTATAGATCTATTTTGTGAGGTCATGCAGACTAAACAGTTGGGCCTGGCCACTGTTTGTAAGGGAGTTCTCTCTAAGTGAAATGTTAGAATAATACAGGATGAGTTGCTGATGATTCAGAAGTGACACTTTTCGTTTGAGGTGCCAACTTTCAGATAACACATGAAACTAAGATCCTGACCACTTGACGATATTGAAGATCCTGTGGCTTTTTGTATGGTCACATTTCAATATTAGAGCCCACCTACTAAAATTTGGAAATAAAAAAGATAAAATGATATTGCATGTTTTGTTTTGATCCATGAATCATGTTAGGATACACTTTTATTTACAAAAAAGTTCCCTGCAGTTTTTTAACAAAGATTACTCTGAGTTTCGGATAGAACTAGGGATAAAATCTCTTTTCTCGCTAATGATACCGTCTTGCACCTTCCTACATTTCCTGGTGCACACACTCCTAGTTTTCTCTTCCTCCTGCCCATTCTCAAGTAGATGTGGAGCAATGAATTGCATTGAAAAGAAATATTTGTGATTAATTATATTTTTGTCATTTTTCATAACTGAAGGTGTCAGCCTCATCAGAGGCTAGGGCATGGAACTGTCTAGTTCATCAAAGCTCGCAAAGAGTTCCTTTCTCTCTCAAAATAGCTGTCATTTCCCATTGCTTTCAGTGAGAGTAGAGACAAGCTGTACTTATGTTAGTGGCCTGTACTGTCCGGAGGCAGTGAAACTCTGTCCCGTGGAGAACGATGAGAGAGAGATGGTTTTATCAAAATGGCCATCAACTGAGAGCAGCTTTGGATACAGTCCCATTTAGAACAATGGGAAATAGCAGCCATTTTGAAAGAGAGCAATTTGTCAAATTCTCCAAAAGAACATTATCCATCCTGTGCTGAAGGAGAAACTTTCAGTTATGAAGTATAACTGGAGGGACAAAATGAATCCCCCTATTCCTTTCTTCAAATGTAGTTGATATATTAGGTTTCAGTAAGTTTTTTGGAACCTCAAAAGTACCTCTGTATTTGAGGGCAGAGACAAACCTGGTCATGTAACTCTGGCTTGGTCTACATTTAAGTTGGGTTGACCCAGCAATGGCAACCTAACCTCCAGGGCAGATGTGGCTGTACTGATGGAAGAATTTTTCTGTCAACTTAGCTACCACCATTCAGAGAGAGGGATTACCTACAGCAATGGAAAAAAGTAGTGGTTCTCAATCTGTTTACCATTGTGGGCCACGTCCAATACTACCTGTATGGCCCTGAGGACGTTGCATGAGCTGCAGCTGTGTGCTGATTGGGCCGCAAGTGGCCCATGGGCTACGTACAGGTTGAAAATCACTGGAAAAAATCCATTCAGTTGCTACAGAAAACATCTACATAAAGGTGCTACAACAGAACACCTGCAGTGCTGCAGCAGTGCTGCTGAAGTGCCTGTACTGTAGATGTGGCCTTTCTCTTACCTGTTACCTGCTCCTTCTCTGCTCTGGCGTTGGAGTAGGCTGGGCCCCTCTAAAGTGTGGAAGGACTAGGTTACTTCCTTTATAGTGTTTTATGCTTTTTTTTTTTTTTTTTGATCCTGGTATAAGGCTTTTGTTGTAACAGTTAATGAATTCTTCAGAGGATTATTAACTCTCTAATATTGACAAACTGCTCCTAAATGTTATGTATTTTCTGCAGGAAATGCCAGATGTCCTGGAATGTATTGTAGATCAAGCAATGGAGAAGATAAATCCTGAAGAAAGGGAAGAATTGAAAGTGTCAGGTAAGGAATGAAAAAATGTACTCTTGCTTTGCAGAATATACTTTACATTTAGGGAACTTAAAAGAACTAAATAGTTTGCTCTGGCTAGCAGGCTTGTTCACTTGGGTTTGATAGCAGGATCTGTTCAGTGGGAGCAGGGCTTGTGACTTAAGTTTCTTCATTAATATTTAATTAAATAGGGAAGGGTGTTTTGGGGATGGGAAGAGGAGGAAAAGAGGAGAGAGGAAAAAAAATCTGCAAAAGGACATACTGAGTAACCTGATGAGACAGCATGGTTGAGAGTACGTCTGCACAGGATAAAAAAAACAATGAGTGGCCCAGGTCCGCTGACTTGGGCTTGTGGAGCTTAGGTTCTGGGTGTGAAAAATTGCTGTGTAGAGGTTCAGGCTCGGACTGGAGCCCAAGCTCTGGGGCTCTGAGAGGATGGAGGATCCCAAAGCTTGGGCTCCTGCCCAACATCTGCACAGCAATGTTTAGCCCCCTGAGCTCAAGCCCTGTGAGTGACCCAGGCCAGCTGCAGCCATGCTCCAGGGGTTTTTATCCCCATGTAGATATACAGTGAGATTCAAAATACTAGAGTTCCATTCCCATCTTTTTGATTCACTTTGGACAAGTCATTTGATTTCTCTGTCTCAGGCCAGGCCATGTCGACTTGGGCAAACTGTACTGATTTAACAAAATTGGTTTAGAAATGCATTTAGCTAAATGGGTGCAACTTCCTGCTAAACATTCTTAGGCTGGTGAGATTAGCATTCATGTAACTAAATTGATATAGGGTATGTGGGATAGAACTCCTCCAACAATCCTTAGCAGCTGGAACAGTCTTTGGGTCTGTTGCAGCAAGGGGCTGGTGTACATGTAGCTTGAGCAGCAGTTGAACTAAATTCTTAGGCCTGGTCTGTGCTAGGAAGTTAGGTTGGTATAACTGTGTTACTCAGGGGGTGTGAAAAATTCACACCTTTGAATGATACAGTACAGACAGTGCTAGGTCAATGGGAGAATTCTGCCTCTTGGGGAGTACCTACTCTGATGGGAAATCTCCACCTTTCCCCACCTAGGTGGTGTAGTTAACCTCTTCACTGAGGAGCTGAAGAGGTTTATATGTAGACATACTCTTAGTTTTTAACGAACTGAGGCTTGGTCTAGCCTACAGAGTTAGGGCGACATAAGGCAGCTTATGTTTACCTAATTATGTCAGTGTCTATGCTAGAATGCTGCTTCTGCTGTAATAAGTGGCCTGCTACACTGACATAATAACTTCACCTCTGCAAGAGGTGTAGCACTTACGTGGATGTAGTTAGGATGACGCAGTGTCCCTGTAGAGACTGCGTCACTCACATTGCTGTCATTCTTGTCAGGTTCATGGCTGCTATTGTCTCTACTTTGCAAGGGGGGAGAGGCTCACAGCTGGTTCCCTGAAATTGGCAATAATATTAATTTCACTTCTCCTAGGCTCCCTTGTTGTGAATTTGAGCCTGGTACCAGGCTCACAACTGCCTCTCCTCCAGCTATTAGTCCAGTGCCAGACTCACAGCTGGATCCTGACCTCAGACTGACAGATTGAACTGTGAGCCCAGCCTAGTTGATCAATTTCAAAGCAGGAGGCCTATCAGCAGTGAAATTGACATTCTTGTTAATTTCAGGGCTCCAGCTTTGAGTTCCTGCTCCTTTGATCTAAGGCAGCCATGAAATTGGCAATAATGTAAATTTCACTTGTGGCAGGCACCATGCTGTGAAATTGCACCTCTGCCAGGGTCACAGCGCTGGCTGTTACCTCAGGGTAGGTGGGTGCTCCAGCTATGAACCCCACACTCAGCTGTCAGTGTCCTACAATGCCCCACTTCAGTCAGTGCAGGTGCTCCTGGTAAGGATGCACACCACCGGCAGAAGGAGGGTAGTGTGGACACCAACCTAATAAGCTGACCTAATTTTTGTAGTGTCGACAAGCACTAAGCTAAATCAGCGTAAGGCACTCTTAGACCAGTTTGAGAGCCCACACCAGTGAGTTGCAGTTTCTAAATGGATTTAGTTAAATTGGTGCTCAAACTGAATAAGCTAGTTCTTAAGGAAGCTTTGAGGCTTCCCTACATTGCACTGGGGATAAAGTGGCTCCTGGCATCTCTGAGGATTGTTGGGGAGCATAACAGTGGCATAAAGGCTTCTGTTCCTAGCTTCGCTAGACCCAAGGTTCTGTCTGTATCTCTTTTTTTTTAAGTGTGTGAGTGTACATAATATTTATATTGATAACCTCATGGGCAGTCCAAGGATAAATCTTCAGATAGTTATAGAAAGAACCCATGTGCTGTTGTTACAAGCAGAATATCCATAAATGTTACCCTTTGGTGCCTGATAAGCCAAATGACAGCAGTACAAAGTTTCATATCTTTATTTAAGATGAGTCAGAATTTGTCTGCTGTTCACTGAAAAGACCTGCATTAACATGTTTAGATACTCTGTACAGCTTTTAATTACTCCACCTTCCCCAAGCAGATTTTAAATGCTTTTTTGCAAACCTTTGCCTCCTTTTTCCTTTAACATTAGGGTTGTCCAAAAAATAACTAATAAATCCTGTAATTAATGAATAACACTGGAGGCACAATTCTATTATAATGATCTATCCAGTGGAATACGATGAATTTGAAGGGAGGAAGGTCAAACTATAGAGATGTTAAATTTTGAGCCTCAGTAAGTTGGGGAGGGAGGTCTGTTGGTTCTATGAGGTTAACTGTTTTAAAAACAAACTTGTCATTATCATTGTTGCTTAAAGTACCAAAACACTTACATCTCTGTTTCACCTGTGCAAGAGACTACCCTTATTAGGTAACCTCCTGTCTTAGGAGACTTCTGAAGATATCTCAGAAACATATTAACTACAGTTCTGTTTCACCTTTTAGAACACCACTTTTAAACATCTTTCAATTCCTTAAGAAGCTAACATGTGTCCTAAGTACTCTTTATTAGTTCTTGCCAAAATGTAAGATTGATACAATGCTAGTACATAGCTGGAAATGTAACTGCTCTGTGCGTTTTACTGTATATTCTCTAACAGCTGGAGCTGGTTTTAGTTATTAACTCACATTTCTTTGGTGTGCAGCAAAACTGTTCATCGCAGGATCAAACTCTTCTTCAATCAGAGATGCAGTTGATATGGGTAAGTGCAAAACTGAAATTGTGTGCAACGCTTTCTACTTTCTGATTGTTACAAAAATTCTTCAATTTGTAATACTTGGGTTTTAGGTTGTCTTCCTCTGTGCTGAAGAGGGGAATTTTACATTGCCTTGATTTATTCTGCAATTTCTCTACCAATTGTAATACTCTTAAGGTGATTGGGGGGGGGCACTGGATGTAGGGGTGAGACTCAGTGCGGTGGGGGTTCAGGTACTGGGGGCTCAGTGGTGTGGAAGGGTGAGCCTCTCAAAATGGCCAAAATTACTAAATTAAGGTCTAATTTATATGTTGGTTCAGTTCATAGTAATAGATTAAATATAATATAGACTCTTAGATCCCGAAATTTCAACTGGATCAGTGTGCGCAGCCCCTTGTTCTGGTAGGTACAAGAGCCCACCTTTGTGGATCTAATTGTAGGAGTAAAGTCTTCTTTTACCAAATTAATTAAAAAAACCAAAACTGTTTGGCATAAGGTGTGTAATTAGTTCTGTTTTCTGATGCTGAGGTGATTTTTGAAACAGTAAATGTTCTCCAATTTTAATTTGTTCTCTGCCTGCTTCTGAACACTGTAGAAACTGCAGTATTGATATCTCACATTCTATATGATGCTTGTTTCAGCAGTGTAACATTAATGCTGCAACAGCAAATTAAAAATATTTATTTTATTAAAAGCTAATGTAATGCTAATAATAGGTGTTATATTGACAGTATCTGTCTGAAGTTTTGTTCTTCCAAAGAGGAGCTAAGCATGTACCACAAATTCTTAAAGGAAGTAAGTAAGAACACTGACCTTTTTACCACCTTGAAAGTTCATTGGGTTTGAAGGATTCCTGAGGGTCAGAAAATGTCTGTTCTCTTGTCTTTTGATTCTTAAAATGTATTTGACAAATGTGTGTGAAAATCCTGGAATCGCTTGTAAAAGCATTAAAGGGGTTAGAGATCAGGTATAGATGAAAATTACAAATCAGAAATGGATTGAGTAAAGAACAGATATACTACTTCCGTTACAGTATTCTTGTCAGTTGCCCCCTTCCAGTCACTTATGTAAATGAGATTTCAAAGTCACTTTCAGTTTTAATATAGTTTTTTTATATTTCGACTATTGACAGATTCTGCTCTGCTAATGTACAAAGCAAACTAGAATAATGTACATAATGAATCTAATTCAAATTACACCTTTCCTGTTGGACCATGTCCTCTTCCAAATCTATCTTAATTTGGGCAAGTCAGCAGAGGGTGGAAAGATGTCACTTTGAGGATACATCTACACTGAGTTAGGGGTGTGATTCCTAACTCATGTAGATATGCTTGTGCTAGCTCTCTTTGAGCTAGCATGGTCAAAATAGTAGTGTAACTGCAAAGCACGGGCAGCAGTGAGGATTGTCACAAGCTATATGTGCTGAGTACATACCCCAGGGTTCAAGCAGGTTTGTACGCGGCACGGCTAGCCGTGCCGCTGCCCATGCTACTACACTACTATTTTTAGCATGTGTTCGATGGGAGCTAGCGTAAATATGTCTACATGAGCTGAGAATCACACCCATAGCTCATAGTGTAGACGTATGCTGATAGCATGCCAGATGACCATGAGTTTGTTAGCAACAAAAGGAAAATGAGATTTACCTTTGTGCCTCATTTCACTATGTATATGTTTCAATTCACTATGTAATTTATAAGACTTTCAGATATGCACTTAACACATAATTCAGGGAGATGCGTGGGTGGCCTACCAGTTTACGTTGATTTAATTTCATTCATGTTTATCTCAGAAGCCTCTCATAACTTGGATAACCTTTACAACCTTTATGATGTCCCAAACTTTGCCACAATCTTACTTATCACAATCATGTTAAGTCCAGATCCATTCTGTTCAGTATTGGTTTTCAATTAACTCCTGAGTCACAGTGGCATGTGAATAGCCCTTCTCAGTGTTTCTTCATGGTCCTTTACCAGTGCTTGGGCAACTGTGGAGGGGGAGGTTATAGACTAGAACAAGAGGTCAAGAATGCAACCATTAATGAGGATGATATAAATCAGCCAATCTTGATGTAAAATCAAAGATGTTAATATCAAAAAAGGAATAGAGAGCTACAGACTCTGTTCAAGAAGTTGTTTTTCACCACAAGATTGTATCTGAAATTCAGTTTTCAGCTCTGTATTTGATTCTTAACTGAATTTCTTTATCTAGCTACTGTCCTTGGGTACAAAGATTCTTTGAAACTCTCAAATGGTGATTCAGAAATGAAAGTGGCGTAAAGCTGAGTTTTTGAAAGATATCTTGTCATGCTTATTGTTTATCATCTTATCTCAGATTGATTTTTTTTCTTTTCTTTTTTTCCACAGCATGTTCTGCCCTTGGGGTTACCCAATTAGATTCTGTGATCATTGCTCCACCTCCTATTGAAGATGGAATTAATCTTTCTTTGGAGTATTTACAGCCTTACTGGGGAGAACTTGAGAACTTAGTTCAACACAAAAAGATTGTTGCCATAGGTACCTCTGATCTAGATAAAACACTGTTAGAGCAACTGTACCTGTGGTCACAGGTAAGGACAGACTATTCAACCATAGTAACTCTGAGGCGTGGTTTTTACTATTGTTTCCTTGGTATGCCACATATCCAGTTAAACAATAGAAAAATGACTTTCATTTTAAAATTAAGATACTGATTACGCTAATCTGTTTGTCAAAGATATATTGGAAAGCAAAGGATTTGAGTTTTGAAGATTTTTGTAATTGATTACAAATTAGAAGTGTAAATAGTGCTATTTTTTAATTAAAACTCTTCAATTTTAATCCAATTTTTAAAAAAGAAATCACCTTACTCCTGAGGCAATTCTGCACCAAAAAAAATTCTGCACCCAATATTTTAAAATTCTGCATATTTTATTGGTCAATAAATAAATGTGGAGGCTCCAGCATGGCAATGGGGAGCAGGGAGGTGGGAGATCACACTGCAGCAGTCTCTCCACCCCTCCCCCACACCCCCCAAACATGGACTCAGCGGTGAGGCTGCACCCGACCCTAATACAGCACATGAGCCAGGCCTGGCCCGGAAACACCCCAGGGCCCTGCCCCTCCAGGCCACGCACACCAAGATAGCATGGTGTGAGTGCAGGGGTGGGGCTTAGGGAGGGTCCGGGTGCGGGGGGGGGGGGGTTCTGGATGAATTGGGGGTAGGGTGCAGCGGGAGGTGATGGGGGGGCACTGGATGCAGGGGTGAGACAGTGCAGTGGGGGTTCAGGTACTGGGGGCTCAGTGGTGTGGAGGGGTGAGGCTCGGCAGAAGAGTCTGGGTATAGGGTGGTCTGGATGCATGGGGGTTGGGCAGGCGGGGAAGCAGCTCCCTGTACAGTGACCCCTCACCCTGTGGCTGAGGAGTAATGGGGACAGGAAGCGGGGGTAGGGTGGGTGGAGCTTCCTGGCTCCGGGGGAGGTTTCTGGGGGTCGGTCTGACTCAGCCTTGCAGGGAAAGAGGAAGGTCCCATCCTGCCCAGCCCAGCAGAGACTGGCAGCTGAGCCGCTAGCACGGTAGGAGCCACTGGACAGGGCGTCCCCAGCTGCCTCCCCTTCCTTCCCCCCCACTCCTCTGCAGTGATTTACCTTTATTGGCGGCTGCTCTAGGAACTTGAAATGATGTGCCCGTGCTGCTAGGGAGGGGCACGTGACCACTCCTGCAGCTTCCCTTTGCTTTTCTGTCAGCGGGCATTTTTCTGTGGGGAAGTAAAGAAATCTGCAGGGGACGTGAATTCTGCATGTGTGCAGTGGCACAGATTTCTCCCAGGAATATTACCTGAATCTTTACATTTTTTAACCTCTATTTGGATACAATTCCTTTCCTTTCAGGAAGATATCATTAGAATACCAAGCTTATCTGTAAAGGCTAGGCAGATTGTGTGTCCTCCTGCACACGGATCAAACAGTGGGAACTGTTCTTTGTGCAATGTAACTGACCTTCTCGCAGAGACTGAATGTCCCTTCCATAACATTCAAATCATGCAAGTCTCCATTTATCTGTGCCATCTGCTTGTTATTGAGCTGATTACATTCTAATCATACTAATATTAGTGTATGTAAACTGTTCGTTTGTTCAGAATCCTCCAAGCTCTGTAAAAGTGATATAAATTAATAACTATGGATCCTTATGGCTCCTGAAAAGAGTCTTGATTTGTACTGTTTTTGCTGTCTTACTTAAGTAAAGTGGAGGGGGGAGGGAATCTTACTCTGGCCAGTAATGTTCCTACATCATGAATATGTGTACTCTTTATTTGTGAGAGCCTGATCCAAAGTCATTGAATTCAATGGAGAAAAATCCCTTTCACTTCAGTGGGTTTTGGATTAGGCCACTAATTGGATGTGTGGATAGCTGCAAATTTATATCCACAGGAAGAATGAAAATTAATTATGTATTGCATTATTTGTAGTCTAGTGTTTTTCTTTTAGAACTAGCATCCTGTTTTACTGGAAACAAAGGGCTGCTGATATTCTTGACCACAATAGACAAGAAACCAAACATTATTCATTATGCACAGCCTACTGAAGTGAGACCCCATCATCATTCTGGGCCTTATGTTGCAAGGAGATGAGTTCAATCACTACAGCCAATAGGACTTGTGTGCTCAACAGCATCTTGCAGGATCAGGCTTGGGCTTTGTTCAGTTTTTGGTGTTTAAAACAAGGTTCAAGTCAAAATGCTCAAAATAATGATACAGAGCAGATTTTATTCAACAGTAAAGGATGCTTATACATGTCTAAAGTAGAAGTAACATATTAATGTGACTTTCCATCTGAAGGATATCTCTCTCTTTCAGGTGAAACCAAATAGTAACCAGGTAAATTTAGCTTCCTGTTGTGTGATGCCACCTGACCTCACAGCATTTGCAAAACAATTTGACATCCAGCTGTTGACTCATAACGATCCAAAAGGTAAGGCTGTAGTTGAACTTACTTGACAAAATTAACAAAAACCTTCTGAATAAAGTAATTTTGAACATGACTGGGTATAATCTTAATTTGAGTGCAAACTTTTTTTTACCTTTAAAGCCCTGTGCATTGGATTCAGTTGTATATCGCTATATCATTTCTTTTCTATATCAAGTTCTTATGTGCTTGCCTTAATAAGAAAAAAAATAAAAGCAATCCTACAACAGGACTTCTGGGATATTGTAATCGGAAAACAATAAAGCAGTGGGAAGGGATGCCTTATCTAAAAGTATTGTGTACTGTACCATGTTTAAAATCTAGGGTTTATTAATTCCAGCAAAGCATGTAGTCTCTCAAGTGTCATTCTGTACCCTTCAGAACAATGAAAGACATGGGAAGAGCTTCACGCAGAAGCTTGCAATGAAAAAGCTTTTATAGCAACATACCGCTGGTTAATCTGAAATAGTATGTTTGAATGTAGAGGATGAGAGAGCCCTGTTTAACCTGTAATGTCATTTAAAGTTTGACAGTGTTTTTTAATATCTGTGATGACATGGTGACATAATTACTACATTATAGTAGAATCACAGTTTCTCGTCTGGGTTCCAAAATCATCCTGATGTGCCATCTCCTCAGAATGCTGTTATAAAATAATCATCTTAAAATATTAATTTGGTTCTTCTTGAATCTGGACTAATCTCTTTCACCCTGTTAGCATCTAAACAAATACATTGCTGGAACTGTAAACTAAAAGAACTTGGACAAGATATTTTGTTTCATTTCCTCAATTTAACTAAAATGGCTGTAGGCAAAAGTGTAGTAGAGATCAATTTTTTTCTAGTAAGGTACTTATTTGTGTGTTTAATCACCTGGTGAGTCTTGCTAAGAAAAATGTGTCCAACAGAATGAAACTTTAAGGTCTTATTAAATATGATCTAAATTATTATATACTGTACCTGGATGAAGCTTGATTTGGAAGTGAATGAGACTTTGTAGGAGAATTCAGAAAACTGCCTGGCCATTTACAACTGTCAGTACATTTTGAGCAATGGATATCATAGAATATCAGGGTTGGAAGGGACCTCAGGAGGTCATCTAGTCCAACCCCCTGCTCAAAAGCAGGACCCATACCCAATTAAATCATCCCAGCCAGGGCTTTGTCAAGCCTGACCTTAAAAACTTCTAAGAAAGGAGATTCCACCACGTCCCTAGGCAATGCATTCCAGTGTTTCACCACCCTCCTAGTGAAAAAGTTTTTCCTAATATCCAACCTAAACCTCCCCCACTGCAACTTGAGACCATTACTCCTTGTCCTGTCCTCTTCCACCACTGAGAATAGTCTAGAACCATCCTCTCTGGAACTACCTCTCAAGTAGTTGAAAGCAGCTATCAAATCCCCCCTCGTTCTTCTCTTCTGCAGACTAAACAATCCCAGTTCCCTCAGCCTCTCCTCATAACTCATGTGTTCCAGACCCCTAATCATTTTTGTTGCCCTTCGCTGGACTCTCTCCAATTTATCCACATCCTTCTTGTAGTGTGGGGCCCAAAACTGGACACAGTACTCCAGATGAGGCCTCACCAATGTCGAATAGAGGGGGACGATCACGTCCCTTGATCTGCTCGCTATGCCCCTACTTATACATCCCAAAATGTCATTAGCCTTCTTGGCAACAAGGGCACACTGCTGGCTCATATCCAGCTTCTCGTCCACTGTCACCCCTAGGTCCTTTTCCGCAGAACTGCTGCCTAGCCATTCGGTCCCTAGTCTGTAGCTGTGCATTGGGTTCTTCCGTCCTAAGTGCAGGACCCTGCACTTATCCTTATTGAACCTCATCAGATTTCTTTTGGCCCAATCCTCCAATTTGTCTAGGTCCCTCTGTATCCTATCCCTGCCCTCCAGCGTATCTACCACTCCTCCCAGTTTAGTATCATCCGCAAATTTGCTGAGAGTGCAATCCACACCATCCTCCAGATCATTTATGAAGATATTGAACAAAAACGGCCCCAGGGCCGACCCCTGGGGCACTCCACTTGACACCGGCTGCCAACTAGACATGAAGCCATTGATCACTACCTGTTGAGCCCGACAATCTAGCCAACTTTCTACCCACCTTATAGTGCATTCATCCAGCCCATACTTCCTTAACTTGCTGACAAGAATACTGTGGGAGACGGTGTCAAAAGCTTTGCTAAAGTCAAGATACAATACATCCACTGCTTTCCCTTCATCCACAGAACCAGTAATCTCATCATAGAAGGCGATTAGATTAGTCAGGCATGACCTTCCCTTGGTGAATCCATGCTGACTGTTCCTGATCACTTTCCTCTCATGTAAGTGCTTCAGGATTGATTCTTTGAGGACCTGCTCCATGATTTTTCCAGGGACTGAAGTGAGGCTTACTGGCCTGTAGTTCCCAGGATCATCCTCCTTCCCTTTTTTAAAGATTGGCACTACATTAGCCTTTTTCCAGTCATCCGGGACTTCCCCCATTCGCCACAAGTTTTCAAAGATAATGGCCCATGGCTCTGCAATCACAGCCGCCAGTTCCTTTAGCACTCTCGGATGCAACTCATCTGGCCCCATGGACTTGTGCACGTCCAGTTTTTCTAAATAGTCCCTAACCACCTCTTTCTCCACAGAGGGCTGGCCATCTATTCCCCATGTTGTGATGCCCAGCATAAGATGCTATTCGTTAATTTTTAAATAGTAAGAATTAACTAATACTTCTGCTTCTGAATTTGTTTGATTGCTTATGTAAACTGTAAAATCCAAATCTTCAGCTCTTTTTTTGTTGCCTTGCAAGGGAACCTGTTTTTGCAAGTAGCTTTGGCTTTCATGCAGGTGCAGGTCAGATATAATGCAGCGGTAGCAAGTTCAACCTGTGGAGGATAATGGAGAAAGGGTATAGTTTCCACCACTATTTAAGGAATCTCCCATCTTCTTATTCAGAGACTGAGTTGATAAATTATAGCTTCCTGGGCTACATTTGGTCTATGCTTTAGCTCCTGGGCATCCTCTGCTGCTGAAAGAAATATGTTTTCATTTAAGCAAATTTGTGAATGGCAGGAACCAGTAAGGACAAATACAGACATCTCGAATTTTTGGGCAAGAGGCCGCAAATTTATTAATTCCATAACAGGGTAAGTTCTTGAGGCAGTCTGGCCTAGGAACAGTGAAAATGGACAATGCCATCAATGCTCTCTCTGTTACCCGCCTTCCCCTTGTCGATGCTCAAATTCCAAGCATCACAGTACTAGGGCTTAGCAGCCTGCTTAAACCAAGGTCACCAAACCAGTATCTACCCTACTGAAAAGGAGTTAACACCCCTGCTGCCAGGAGCTAGCACCCAGAATTATGATACTGTGAAATAAATGACACATTACTAAACCAAGTAAAACCCTGCTGATTTGTCAACAAACAGTATCACATAAGTCCTTAGAGCCTATGCCAACAAACTGAATATGACATCAAAAGGCAGCAGGATGCCCATGACATATTTCCAGGTCCACCAATCTTTTAGCAGGGATGAAACCCATAGTTGGAAATTGTTGGCTGGAACCACAGTATCCTCTGAAACTCCAACTGCAACCTGCAGACCAAAACAAATTGAAAATTCATTAATACACACCAATAACTATCATGAGAGGGGAGGCAGGGTGTGGTTTGTGGGATTTGTTTCCTACCCTACAATCTTATGCTGGCTAATAAGGGCCAGTGTGCCTTAATTATAGAATAATGGAAGGATTTACAGAGCAGGATATAAATTTTTCTCTTTAGACTTATAACTATTAAGGGCCCAGTCTGCAAGGTGTTGAGACCCCTTAACTGTGACTTCAGTGGGAACTGAGAATGCTCAGTACCTTGCTGGATTTGGTCAAACATATTACATTTTTCTAAATATGAATCTAGACCTTTTAAACTAAAATCAATGTCAAACAAGAGACTGTCATTTAACTCTCCCCTACAAAATATATAGCTACCCCTTGATCTTATTTTTGGTATCTTCAATTATTTGGTAGTTTCAATTATTAATGTCATTCCAATCAACACTTTATGTAAAGCCAGTTCAGTTTATTACTTAGAGCAGGAGAGAAGTATGTTCTGAAACTTTCTTATACTATAAATTCTTTAACTTTTGAGTTTGTGCCTCATGAAACTTCAGAGTGTGTGTGTGTGTGTGAGAGAGAGTGTGAGTGAGACCACATGAAGTATGCTGTCACATTGCTTACTGAGATAATTAACAAATTTTTAACACAAAGATCACCTCTTACTAATTACAATTAAAGGAATTATTTCATTTTTGTTTGGTTAAAATGTAAATATCTGTTTCTAATTTTAGAACTGCTTTGTGAGGCAAGTTTCCAAGAAGCTCTTCAGGAAAGTATCCAGAACAGTCGAGCACATGAATGGACTCCCTTGTGGATTCTCCGGTATTCAGTCATTGTTCAGACCAGAGGCATTATCAAATCCAAAGGCTATATCTTGCAAGCAAAAAGAAATGTCTCTTAATACACTTTTATTTTGACAATAGCCTGCTGTCTTAGTGCTTTGGAAACATACCACCTTTTTTGCATAAAAACTTTGCACGGAAGTGAAAACCGTCACAAATTATAATGAAGACCAAAAGTGGTGAGAGTAAGGCCTGGGTTGTCCAGAGGCACAGTGCTCCGACAGCATTGTGAAATACTGCACATTTCTTTCCTAACATAGAGACCAGTTTAGTAATATATGAAATAGTTTGTTCATTAAACTGTTTTCTAATTGAGATTATCTAAAGAAATTCAAAATATTTTTCTTTATGACTAATATAAAATTATCACTAAGTATATTTTGGCTGCCATCAAGGTAATATATAGAAATGTGTATATATTTTTGTTTTCAAGAAAGAAACTTAACATTCTGAATTTCTTCTGAAGTGCTTATTCCTACTAATTAGGTAGCTATGTAGTATTTGAGCAGTTGAGTAATTTTAAAGTAGGTTTCTTTGTTTTTTATCCATAGGAAAATTCTCTAATTGGAATCTGATTAATTGGTATAGCAAGTAAGCTGCTTAATTCATGTGAATGAAAACCTGGTTTTCTTTTCATTATGGTACAAAAGGCCTTTGTGTTTGGAATTTTTTTTTAAAATTCTATTAGCTCATCCTGTTTGTTTCTGTACACATTGCTCTTACTGTGTTCAGCATGTGGATAGGAGTGATGCCATATTCTGTCTTACATTGGGAAATGTATTGTGTATTTAAACCAAGATCTGGAATTACGTGGTCAAAAACAAATTAAACTGTAGCCAGAATGTGCCTGGTTTTGTCCTAATCTATTTACTAGGTGGTCAACAGCCACAGATACTTTAAGAATGTGACTAAAATCAGAACAGATGTTGATGGGATGTACATTATATAATCATGTACAAAGGATATAATGTCTGTTAATTTTGGGTTACCTGGGGAATTAACTGATGTTCAGGTGTCATCCAGAGAACGGAATATCAAACAAGCATTCAACCTGTGTTCTTGTTCCCTTGTGTTGCCAGCTTCACATGTGCAGTACTGTGGCTTCTGAACCTAAAGGAAACTAATGCTGGATCTAAGACAGGCTATTAGTTTCTTTTCTGACCTGAAACATATCCACAGACTGAACTTTGCATTTTAAAAATACAGTCTGTCTACAGCAAAAACATTTTGTTGTCTAGTGTGATTTAGATGGTATAGATCTCTTCACTACAATTCCTATCTGTAGCTCACTGTAGTCCAGTGAAGTCAATAAGTGCTTTGCTATTGATTTCAGTGGGAGCAGGGTCAAGCTGTAGTCTGGTAATTGTTAACTTAGTTTTATGTAGACTTTGAGCTTGTAGTTTAAAGGAATGAATTTACAGTAACTTTTTTGTGTATTTTTGTCATAGAAAAATCACAATGTTTTCTGCACGGTCAGATAGTTGTGTATATACTTTTTAAACCATTCCACTGAGTTAGTCTTTGTTATTTTCAAAAACTCAGTACACTGATAAATGTTGTTTGGTAGTAAACTTTTGAGTCCTAAAATATTTAGGTATGTGACTAAAATATCTAGGAAATACTCTAGACTTATTCAATTACTTGATGAATATGGGGTGAGCAAGGAGGAGAATGGGCACTGATAGTGTAGAGGCAAAATTTTAGAAACATTTTCTTTTGACAGAAGAAAGTGAATTTTGGTCATGGAGGGTCATTTGTGTATTAAATTTAAAAAATGAACCTTATTTAAAACTTATGTGCCAAGGGTGCTCCTTACTGGTTGGTACTGATGTATAGCATCTACTTGTGATCATTTTATTTCTCCTTTGCGTCCAAAGCATACCACAGTCTGACTGACAAGGATTCACATTTACTTGACATGTATATGTTTAAATCTGCAAGACTAAAAACATTAAAACAGACAATTGAGCTAAGAATAGTTAAATAGTGCACAGATTGCACTAGCAGTTTAGTTCCTAATTGGCAACCATATTAATAATTACCTTTTGTGGAGAGAAAAATAACTTTTGTACGAATTGGAATAGGCATGGTAATTCGTTAGCTCTACAAGCAGTATTACAACCAGGCAGTGATTTGTCAAGTCATTACCTGATGAATGATTACTGTATTTAACCAAAATAGCAATTAAAATTGGGGGAGAGACAATTGGGGGAATTCCTTTCCAGAGGAGGAATACAAAAGTTAAGATTTGAAGAAGTGAAAATTTAGAAAATTGCAATTACTGTATTATTAGTATATCCTTCTTTGAGATTTACATTTTTGTGTATGCTTTGTATGAATTCTAAATTTCACTATATTATTGCTTGCATTGATATCTCTGGGAGGCAAGCAGGAATGACTCTGCTTTTCCATCATTAAATGACATATTATGTATGGTGAACATCAGACCACTCAAGATATGCCTTGATTTATTGACCTAGTGGGGAGTAGGAGGTACTTAGAACATGTATGCCCTTCATCAATCTGAATGCTAGATCCCACTTACAAGTAACAGCAAGTCCCAAATTCTTCAAACTCAAGACACCCATGTTAGTGCCATTTCCCCCCATCTCATTCATTTCTTTTTTGGGAGTTGGAGTTCTAGGGTTGTATCACTGCAATGGTCATTGGCCTACATGAACTGTTTGGGGGAAGGGGGAATCAAGCACCCTTTAACTGTATGTAACTTATTTCTTGCAGAAAGTGTACTTTATACAAGTTTAGATCTATTGATTATGTACTGAATCCTGGAGGGTAGCCTCTTTAATTGTTTTAAAGGTTAAATTGTTGTTCTTGTGCTGTATTTTCCTCTAATTGTTTTCTCAAAAGCTTTTCAGTGTAATAAAATAAATGACTAGGATAAATGAAATACATAATTATGTACAATTTTCTTTTTAATGTTGAAACTAGACAGCTTGGTGTGGGCATGGTTTTATCCCTGTGATCAAATAATGACAAAGATAATTGCAAGATTTCATTAATTTTATGTAGTTCCTGTATTGCACTTAGTAAAGATTCCCTTTCATAAATTGAATGTTTCTAAAATACAGATTATGTAAATCCTGACAAATCTATTTGGAGAAATGCTGTTTCTTCAGATCTAACAAAGTACAAGACAACTTCCTTTGTAGCACATCAGCACCACCTTTTCTTTTTTAAACTGACTAGGAATTGATTTTGAGTGACAGAGGCAGCACCTCCTCTATGAATCACCTCTCACTTGCTGATCCCTAGGAGTAGGACATTGGGAATGAGACTTTTGAACTTGTTCTTTCATCTGGTAGTGCACAATGTTCCAGGGATGTAGCCTGGAATACTTTTTTTCTTTTCTTTTTTTCCGAGTTAGGGCAGAATTTGGCTAAAAAAATCTATTTCTAGCACCTCAAAAGCAAGTGTTTCTAACCTTATGATTAAATTTTACTGGTCGCTTAACTGTTCCCTTATTATTAGCTGCCTAATTTAGCAAAGCTTAAAGTTTTTTCACTAATAGACTGTGAAAGGGAGAATCTTAATTCAGCCTTACTTCTGGAAAATACAACAAAAATGTGTGACTTAGTCATTTTAGGTCACTAGGCAAAATGTGTAATTTTTTAAATCCTGTATGGTTTTATTTAATCCTCCCTTGTTGGCTTTCTTTTGTTGGTAAAATGTTTAGCTAGAGCTGTAATGTATGAAGCAAATACAAAACAAAGCATTTGTTTTAACAAAATATTTATAGTGCTGAATGCACCCTATTAATTGAATGTGTTAAAATAAAATTAGTTTTTTGAGTCTCTAGTGGTCTGTTATTGGTTTCTAGCCAGACCTTTCCCAAACAAGTTGTCATAAATATTAGTCAGCATGCTAGAATACTAACTAGAGGCGTGGTTCTCAAACTTTTGTATTGGTGTCCCCTTTCACACAGCAAGCCTCTGAGTGCAAACCCCCCTTATAAATTAAAAAAAAGTTTTTATCTATTTAACACCATTATAAATGCTGGATGAAATGTGGGGTTTGGGGTAGAGGCTGACAGCTTGCGGGCCCCCCCCCCCATGTAATAACCTCACAATCCCCTGAGGGGGCCCTGGTCCCCAGTTTGAGAACTCCTGAAGTATGAGCTTGAGAACTCATGGGACAAATTTTTTGCCACAAGTCTAACCCATACTTCTGAACTAGTAATTTGCTAGCTCTTCATGTCCTGTACACTACTTCTGCCTGACTGCTACACCCTCCTGCAACTCCTATCTAGTCACTGCTAACCTCTTCTCCTTCCAACAGTGCTACCTGGTCTGCCAAATTGTCAGTGACGCTGTAGACCAAGAGTATTGATGTGTGAGCGCAGAATAGAACTCAGGTTATGTGTAGGGTTATTTCTAAATTGAATGCTAAAGGCAGGGGAATAACCAGCTCCCCAAGGGAGTCTAACTATTGTGCCAGGCTTAGAGGAGTGGAGAAGATGCTGTAAGGTGCAGATTACTGTACCTAGGCTACGTGCACCATAAGGGGACATCTGCCCTAGATATGCAGAACCCCATTCAGCTCCCCCGGGTGTTCTACTGCAGTGAGGAGACACTAGCGAGATCCTGGCACTACCTGCAGGATCTGAGGCTCGCTGTGGGGGGCTTCTGCTGGCTGTGCAGATGTACTGCAAGTCAATGCTCTTGCTATAATGTGGACACTTGGCTAACATGGATTGGGCCAAAAAAAATCTGATGAAGTTCAACAAGGACATGTGCAGAGTCCTGCACTTACCATGAAAGAATCCCATGCACCACTACAGGCTAGGGACCAACTGCCTAAGTAGCAGTTCTGCAGAAAAGGACCTGGGGATTACAGTGGATGAGAAGCTAGATATGAGTCAGCAGTGTCCCCTTATTGCCAAGAAGGCTAATAGCATATTGGGCTGCATTAGTAGGAGCATTGCCTTGATCTGTTGGCAAGTGGTTATTCCCCTCTATTTGGCACTGGTGAGGCCATATCTGGATTATTGTATCCAGTTTTAGGCCCCTGCTACAGAAAGGATGTGGACAAATTGGAGAGAGGCCAGATGGGGGACTGGGGCATATGACTTACAAGGAGAGGCTGAGGGAACTGGACTTGTTTAGTCTGCAGAAGAGTGAGGGGCGATTTGATAGCAGCCTTCAACTACTTAAAGGATGTTCCAAAGAGGATGGAGCTAGGCTGTTTTCAGGGGTACCAGATGACAGACTAAGGAGCAATAGTCTCAAATTGTAGTGGGGGAGGTCTAGGTTGGATATTAGAAAAAACTAGCTCAGGAGGAGGGTGATGAGACACTGGAATGGATTACTTAGAGAAGTGGTGGACTCCCTATCCTCAGAGGTTGTTAAGGTCATGCTTGACAAAGCCCTGGCTGGGATGATTTAGTTGGGGATCAGTCCTGCTTTGAGCAGGGGGTTGGACTAGGTGACCTCCTGAGGTCCCTTCCAACCCTGATATTCTATGATTCTGTGACAGCTGTTGACTGGGCTGAGCGGCCGTAGTCCACCCTGCAGGGGCCCAGTCCCCAGCCGTCAGGAACCACCTGTTGGACTCCAAACATCCGGCGAGCGGCTGTGCAAACCGGAGCCACAGGCGCTGGCTGGTCGCGGCTCCCCTGCTCGGGCTTTTCCCAGCAGCTGGGGGCGCCAGAACCGTGCTGAAGGAGGCTGAGACGCCCTGTGCCAACAGGAGTCCCCCCGTGGGGGTTAAGGCCCCCGCACGGCCTCAGGCTCCGTGAAGACGGACCCGCCGTGACACCGAGTAGTCGGCAGAGGCGGGGCCGTGCCCCGGGTGTCCCCTCCTCGCCGGCCCCGGCCGCGGAGGCGGCTGTGCCCCGCCGGAGCTCTTTTCCCGGCGGCCCGGGCCGGAAGGGCAGGGCGGGCGGACGGACGGACGGGGTGCTGCGCACACTGCGGCACGCGGGGGAAGATGGTGGCCACGCGGCGAGCAGCGCGGCGCGGGCTCGAGGCCGCTGCCCCGGCTGCGGCAGAGGTAGGAAGGAAGCGGGAGGCGCCCGCAAGCCCCTGCCAGGGCCTGGCTGGTCTGCGCGCTCCGTGGGCCGGGCGCGTGCGCTGCCCAGGGCTCGGCCCAGCGTGTGGGGCCCCCGGCACGGGGCTAGGCTGCTGAGCGGCTCCCCTCGCCCTGCAGCGCGGGGCCTGCTCTGCCCAAGGGGGTTGCAGCCCAGCCCCGGGTGAGCGGCCTGGAGCCCCCGGGGGCCTCTGGCGAGGTGCGGGCTGTGCCACAGGGCCGGGTAGTGGTGCTAGGCCTGGCCGCCGACTCCGCTCTCCCGGCGGGTGACCCCAGCCCAGATACCTCGGTGATGGGCCTGCTAGAAATGATTGACCGGGGCCTGGGTGGTCCCGGTGGGTGGCAGCCGCCCGGGCTGTTAGTCTCCCCCCCCCCCCCGTCCCGGTTCTTGGTTCTCCTGCAGGTGACGGTGCTGGCGGGTCCTTGCTCGCCTGCGTTGCTGAGGCGGGCTGGTCCCCTTCTCCAGCGGTTCGATTGCCTGCCGCCACCAGCTTGAAAGTGAAGTATGCAGCCAATGAAGTGAGCTGTAGCTCAGGAAAGCTCATGCTCAAATAAATTGGTGAGTCTCTAAGGTGCCACAAGTCCTCCTGTTCTTTCTGCGAATACAGACTAACACGGCTGTTACTCTGAAACCTGTGTATTAGTTGTAGCTCTAAACTATGGCAGGGAACAGTTGAAAGGCTCCCTAAACAAGAGAGGTTTCAGAGTAGCAGCCGTGTTAGTCTGTATTCACAAAAAGAAAAGGAGGACTTGTGGCACCTTAGAGACTAACCAATTTATTTGAGCATAAGCTTTTGTGAGCTACAGCTTATGCTCAGATAAATTTGTTAGTCTCTCAGGTGCCACAAGTCCTCCTTTTCTTTTTGCTAAACGTGAGAGAGATTTAATAATTGGACACACTTCTGCATTTCTTTTATCTTTTTTTTCTGTAATGGCTTTCTCACTCTTTGGCTATTTAACTGATTGGGGGGCTTTTGGGATACACTCTGTATGACAGATGCTGTTCAGAATAAAATGGCAGTGTATTGACAAATAGGAATCGCAGCGTGGGGGATTCTGTTAGATTCATTACCAGTTTTTACATAGCAGCAGTCGCTTGTGGTGCCTTTCATCATCCAGTGCTAGCCAGGAAGTTTTGAGTATTTTGATGCGATACAGACTTTGCAACGGTTATCCATGCTTTGGCACTGCAAGGCTAGACGGCTGAAGCATTGTTGCATAGATACCATTGTGTTAGGAGGGTTTAGGACTACTCTAGATAGTATAGCCTCCTTAACATAGTATATTCTGTCTGTCAGAAGGTTCCTGCTATTGCAGAATGCATTTGCCTGCCGTGGAACAAGCTTCAATGAATACATAACATTTGAACCCAAGTCTTTGTACTGACTTTTATTTATTAATACCCCAGTTCAAGGTGTTGGTAATCTTCATAGCCATGAATGGTCTGGGTCAAAGCTCTTTGAAAGGCTGACTCTGTACCTTATTGTGGGAATTACAATCCCCTCTGATGCTCCTGCTATCAGTTCCTAGGCTTAAACAGTTAGCAGCTAGGGATGGGTGTCTGAGTTAAGGAATTCCATGTTTGGAATCGGCTTCTTATGGCAGCCTGCCAAACCCAGATTGAACTAGATTCAGAGCATTTTGTTTAGTTGATGTATTTTTGGGGTGTTTTTTGCTTATTCTTGCACAGAAGATAGCTTGATTCTTGGGTCTGATAGAATTCCAGTTGGTGTGGGATCTGATGTCCTAACAGTGATTTATACCACCCTTGTGGTCCTAGAGGACAGTCCATAGGGCTGTTCTCGCAGCTGGAGATTGCTGGACCTCAGGCCATTCTCAGCTGTCCAGTTACATAAATCTGTCAGAGTTAATTGTGACTTATTTAATAAAGGACTGTGTGGAGGTATAAAGCAGAAAAAACAACAACAGGAAAATGAATTGCTGGACATAAAAGCATATCTGTGAGGCCTCCAACAGCACACATCTCAGGAAGTAGGATTCTGCCAGGAGGAAGCAATGTGGGCAAAGTGATGCTAGTTTGCAAAAGGAATAAGTGGGCAAATGAGTGATGAATAATGGAGCTTCTTCACCTGCAGGTTGTGGTACTAAACATTGCATAATGCAAAATGTATGTCATCACATTAACTTTCTCCAGACAGTTATTTTAAAAGTCAAAATGCTTGTGAATTTGAGGCCAGAATTACTCATGTGACTCCTTTAAAAGTGTATTTTTCTGTGGAAATGTCTTGTTTGTTGTTGTTCTTTTTATTTCTGTAGCTGGCATCTGCTGAAGTTAGTACTCCTGTTTCTGCAAAGATGTCCAGGAGAAGAACTAAAGTAAACTCTCAGCCAGAAATCATTCATGAATCTCAGGATGAGGGATTGGAAGATGCTGAAACAAAATCAGACCTTGGTGATCCCTCTGAGGCACAAACAACTAAGAATAGAGACAAAAATGTGCATTCAGCAAAATCATGTGTTGAGCCAAAGGCTGATGGAGATGAAGCAGAATCAAATTACTCTGCCGTGTCCGAACTTGAGACACCTTTATTCATAAGGATAACAAGGAGAAGACAAATCACAATTCCTTATCAACCAGATTCACCAGCCAAAAATAGGCCTAGCAAGGCAGCTCTTCTAAGTGAATTAAGTAAATCTCAAGATGAAGATGTGTCTGAAGCTGAGTCATGTTCTTCAACTGTATCTGGCATCTGTACAACTAGTGCTACAAGAACTACGAGAAGCAGGAAATGCAAAGCTAAACTCCACCCAGATCCAGTTTGTGAAGCCCAAGCTGAAGAGGTTTCTGATGCAGAGTCATGGTGCTCGGGTCTTTGTGTGGAGCCAACTGTAACTACCAAAAGAATAACTAGGAGTATGCTAATGAAAGCGCAAGCAGAAACCATTATACAAACTGAGAAAAAAGTTAGTGAAGTTGGGCTGGAAGATGAGACGTTAACTGAGGACAGAATTAAATCCCAACCAGTAGACATATCTGACTGTGAACGTATCACAAAATCTGATCCTGATACAGAGCAAGCTTCCTCTCTTTCATCTAATAGATACATCACTCAGAGTAATAAACAACCCAGCCCTTGCAAGACCCAATGCCAGACTGAATCTGCCAATACAAACCCAAGTGATGACCCAAAACAAGTTTTAATTGATTCAACACCCAGCAGTCCTAAAGAAACAGGAAAAAGATGTACCATAGAATCTCCTAAAAAAGAAACAATAAAGGAGATTGAAATTGTAGATAACTCAGAGGAAATGTTAGAAAAGGAGAGAGACATAACTGGAAAAGAATCACAGTTGAAAAGTGTTTCCCTTTTTCTATCTGACCATGAGAGCCTTGATGAGTCCTTTAAGTCCCAAAGGCAGACAACCCCAAGTAAAAGCAAAATAATTCCAGAACACCAAAAAGCAGATATTGGGGAGGCTACACAGAGATCTTTCACCCATGCAGATGAATTAATGGTAGCAGACAAGCCAACTAGCACAACAGGCAGCCCACAAAAGGGCATATACCTATCACCAGTTGGTGGTGACAGTGATGGTGACTGCAAAATGTCTATCAATGTAGACAATGGTGAAAGTCAAGCAGAACTAGTTACTAAATCCTCCCCACATGTAACCAAAAGATCATGTAATAAAAAGGAATCTGCTATGTTGCTCCTGAGCAGTGATGAGAGTGATGAAAAGGAAAACAGTGATGTGGAAGAAGTGAGTGATGTAGGAGAAAATCTGTATTGTACAGAGACCAGAAATCAGAAGTCATCCTTGAACAAATCTTTAGAAAATGACTCATCACATGGAGAACTGTTTGTAATTGACACAGAACCTGGTTTGGACGGCAACAAAAAGTATTACCTAGAACAGGAAGATAGAAGGAGCGATGCAGAAAGTAAGGATGAAGATAGAAGGAGCGATGCAGAAAGTAAGGATGAAGAAAGTGAAAGAGATGAGTCTTCAGATCTGGAAGATGAGGAGGAGTTCATAGATGAGGATGAACATGCATATTTATTGAAAAAGAAAAAGCCTAATATGTAAGTGTTTTTTACAGATAACTTAAGCAGCCACATACAATTCTAACAGGCATATTGTTAGTATACTAATGAGAGAGTTCTTGTGATATAATCAATGTGTGAAACTGGAGTTGCTTGAACTCCAAAGTGAAATTATAGCTCCACAGTTCAACAAGTCTTTCTGTTATGTATACATCCAGACACAGGTCTGTGACATGCAGAGGTTCCACCAGTGTGGCTGTCCTTTAAGGACCCTTTAGTGGTGTTTCCCTCAATCCAGCTGATACCAGTTGTTTTTTTTTAAATCTTTTTATCACCACCTGAGGCTCTTTCTTTCCAGCTGTAGTGGTACCTTTCCTCACCACAGGAGTGGCTCTCCCCACCCTCTCCAATATCTATTTTTGTTGGCTGAATCTCATAAAAATTCATAGTTTCAGCATTGCTATGAATTACAGAGCTCTTTAGATGGAGTGCAGTGTTCTTAGTACTGAAAACACTGTCATTTAATCATCTTAACTAGTTTTTGAAATAAAGTGTACAAAACTGGGAAGTTGAAAAAACAAACGTCATTCCTTGTTTTTTCTTTAAGGTAGGTAAATAAAGACAAAGGTTTTTAAAACTTAAATGAAAGGGAGGAACAGGAATGCATGGCACTGTCCAAGCTAATAATGGGTATTTGTGAACCCTGCCTATTTCAGTTCATTTGATGAAATAGTTCGCTATCTTGCTAAGGTAGCCACACATGCAAACAGATCACAGCCTTTTATCATTCCAAGTGTTTGTAAAAATTGCTTTAAAATAAAGCTTCTTAAGCACCAGACCTGAGCCTAGAACTCAGGTGGTTCCATATCAAAGCCTAACTAATTTGCCATTGAACCTTTCTGTTCCTTGGTTCCCACATATTAAAAAACCCTGCTTTGCATAGACAGTGCTTTCATTTGTAGATCACAAATACTTTCCCAAAGGTACACTTACCCTAAGTAGAAAGATTTAACTGTCCCTGAGTTCGATATTAATAAATATAATGAGACTTTTAAAGCCACTTGACTAAATTTAGGGTGTTTTGTTTATTTAAGCACCCAAAATTTCACAAAACCCAGTAGTAAAACACTTTTTAAAATATTTTATAATTCAAGTGAAAATGTTTGTTTAGTTTACACATCCCCCTGCAGCATTTGCAACCCAAACTTTGCATATTTAGGCTAGGCTGAAACTGACTAGCCTGGGTTTGTTGTGTTAATTGCATACACAGTTCATTGTTTTCTTAACATTTTATAGCTTTCATTAAATCTTTTCAACAGAAAACATGCCTCTCAAATTGACCATCAAACATATTTTATGAATTAGTTAATTGAATTGCCAGAATGCAGTAATGGGACAAATGGTGCAATGTGTATTACATTTTCAAAATTTAGTTTCTAATAATATAAAGTATTATTAGGAATACAGGCAAGGGCATTAGAAATCTCAGTGTATGTCTGATGGTAGCAAACACACAGGCACTAGTGTTCAAGAATCTAATATGTTTCTACCTCCATCTTGTTCTTCTGCTTTTACTAGTTCTTGTTGCTTCTTGCTCTTCTGTTTGGATTCCTTGTTAACAAATTACAAAATGTATAAAAGATAGGCAGTGACCTTGAATTTTTCATTTTGAAAGTCAAAACACATTGAAAAGGAATATTTTGATAACATAGATAGGGATGTACCCACCAAGTCAGGGAAGGCTTTGAGGAAGTGATTCCCCTGTAGTTCTCTCCAACAAAATTTTATTGATAAATATTATGCTTTATACCAAGTGGAAGTACAGTATGATTTGCTATACCTATCCACTTCCATTTTTAGTTGTGTTATCTCATTTCTTTGGAGCATTGCAATCTAGAAACCCCCTTATAACAGCTATTTGATATGCACCAGGAGTACAGAGAAGAAGGATTTTCTCTCAATCCTATCTTTCTTCAGAGGGTACGCTGGAAGATCACTATAAATATTACATCACTATATTAAAGATCACTATAAATATTGTTAATATTACTGTAATGATTAACGAGCCATTTCTCTTTCAGTTTACATCTATCAAGCAGCATAGATCCTGGTCTAAATATCAAGAGTCTTGGAGGCTTATATATTAGCTTTGATGCAGGAAAACAAAAAGCTGGCTCAAGTGCAATAAAACAATTAAAGGGGGAAAAGAAAGAAGAGGTAACGTGAATCTAAGATTATAATTTTACACAGATGTCTAGGATTCAAAGATGCTAAAATTAATCCAATTGTGACATTTATTTAAAAAGAAAAGCCTTGCTAGTAGAGTTTGGAGGAAAGAGAAATTCTTCATGGCCAAAGCATTTATTTAAATTTGTTTTTATGATAGAAATTAAATTTATATGGCATGTAAGAGTCTATATAGAGCCCTCAGTGCATTGTAAATACTGCGGATTATCCTACAGAATAGGAGGAAGTCCAGTCCACTCAAATACATGCCAGGTATTTATCTAGAGATTATATTTCATTCATTGAGTTTCTGCTACACTGCATCATTGCAGTTCTAGATAATAATTCTGATGCTGTCAGTTGTAAATGAGAGAGTCTGATTCAGTTACACCCTCAGCAGGAACTAAAACTTGGTGCAAAACAGCACAGCAAAATTAGGTCTGCTCATAATGCTTAATATGAGAACTGCTGAGTTGAAGGGACTTTGACCCCTCCATAGCTGTTTGGGATGGGGTTTTAGGCTGACTGTCAGTGGGATGACAGGCATGCATTGCTTTCCAGCAAAGTTATTTTCTTAGACAATCCCATCCCCAGTGGGCTCATTTACTCTGCCAGAAGGGTCTGCTAGCTCACTTCTTCCAGCGCCAGCCTTCTGCACTTTGTAGCTGGCCAGCCCGGTGCTCTCTTTGGTATTAAGAACTCCCACTTCCTCCATCATAGGGCAGGGAAGCTTGTCTCACTTAGCAACCATTTTATTGAGATGATGCTTGCTTATGATTCCCTATCATTTTTCTGCTATCTTATTTGTGTAACCAAATGTGTAATACAATTCAGATCAGTCTCATCAGCAGCATGATTTAAACAGTAACTTAATGATCTCATCTAGCTCTTGCAGAAGAGTATAATAACTCCAGATTTTGAAAAAAAGAACTGTGTTCCACCATTCAGGGAGTCAATCCATCAGATAAAGAAACAGCGCAAGGTAAGTGGATAGCCTCTGACTGTTGCAGAATGGTAACATCTGGCATACTAAACCAGAATTAGTCTGCTTTTAATCTCTGTTATATGAAAATGTAGAGGTGACATATATGCATAGCCCTCTTAAGTATATTGATTTATGAACTACAAATTCATATCAGCATTGAACAGTAATGTGAGATTCAGCCTTCTGGAAATGTTGAGACTGTAGTACAAAGACTGAAAGGGCAAATTCTGATCCCAGTGCTTGGCCTGAGGAGAATCCTTGTTCCAGTTGCAGAGTTGATTAAATTGGCATGTTTTGAAAAGGTCTGGGGCTTCCTTGACATCATCTTTCCCTATATTTTTATAAGAATATCTTTGCTTACCTGGTGACGTCTACATAGTTTGTTGTTTTGTTCTTTACAATGTTTGGGAAACATAGATCAGGTCCTTGGGAGGCACCAGTTGCTAAGGTTGGTTAATGCTGATCTGTAAAATCAGACTGTAAAGTTCTCTGAAATATACTTTTATTTTAAACGTAGCAACCCTTTGCTTTTTCCTTCCTCTTCACCACAAAAGCTCTTCAGTGCAGTTTTATTGTTCTTTATATTGTGTCATAGGCAGAGCGAGAGAAAACAACAGGTGATGGCTGGTTTGGTATGAAAGCTCCAGAAATGACAAATGAATTGAAAAATGATCTAAAGGCTCTGAAGATGAGGGCTTCCATGGACCCCAAACATTTTTACAAGAAGAATGATAGAGATGGTCTGCCCAAATACTTTCAGGTGAGGAACCAGGAAAAATAAAGAGATCCTGTTACTACTTTTATAGTCCAGAACAGTTATGCTTATTTCCTATCTAGTTATTTTTAGACATCCATTTGTCCAAACTCACTTTTACAATTAGATGCACATACTATGAAATTATGTTGTTTTCCATTTACTTACAATTTTTGACCTTGATTACAGTCTACAAGTGGGATTTTGTTGCAACCAACTATTTAGCCTTATCTATGTCCTTCTATATATGCCCGTGTTCTGTATTGTTTTTTTGCTTGCTGACTTGGAACTGATTTCACAGGATGGAAATACATCCCTTTGTTTTCAAAATCTGTTTTCACGCCACACAATGGTAATAAATTTGTATCTAACCTTTCATATTTTGCAGGTCTTCTCCAGTATATTAGTCTTTTTTTTACAAGTCTATAATAATAATTAATAATTAATCCTCTTATTAGTCAAGATTCTCCTCTGTGGACTGGCTCCATTGATCCACTGAAATTCCTGTTACTGTAGCTATTGCAGCTTAATGTATTTTGTGGTATGACAGTAATTGGAAACTGGTGGAACTTGCAGGAAATCTGGAGTTGTTTTTTATGTTTTTAGTTAGGTTCTTAGTCCTTCTTTGCCTCTAGCTATTTGGCATATTCAGCACACATTTTTACAAATATTCATTTTTCTCAAAATATTGGTGGCTTGCTTTCAAGGCTGAGCATTGTTATATGCTATTGTAAGTTTCCTGTCATGATAGTATCTGGATGCATTCTATTTAATTAAGATCAAGATACACATTTTACCACACTAGGAAATACATGCTCCATGGGCCTCCCTTGTCCCCATGGTGACCAAACCAACTGCTGTGAAAGATCAGAAGTCAGAGAAGTGTCAGCCATGAATCAATGGGAGTTGAAGTGGGCTCAACATTTTCCATGGTAGGGCCCTTAAATCCTGTACTGGGTTAAAAGGTAATAGTAATTGCTGAGCAAAAACTTTGTAGTGATAAAGGACAAGACCTGTGAAAGATTTAATTGCCCCTCCCTCAGGTAACCAAAAATATAATCCTATATAAATTTCGAGAGCTAGGTTGTGATTATCATGGTGTACCAGTTCCTATGTTCACAACTGCACTGTTTTCACATGCTATTCTTTGGATTAAACATGAGAGGAAAATGGTGATAATGCATACAAAACACTGCTTGTTTCTTTTGGCACTTTGCGTTACAGCTTTTCATGGTTCCTCCCATTTTTCTCTTCAAACACCTGGGATTTGTCATTAAAAACAAACAAAAACCTTGATACTATGTTGCAGGAAGGCTCATTTTAAATTTTCTTTTCCAAGGTTGGAACTGTGGTTGACACTCCAATAGACTTTTACCATGCTCGAATCCCCAAGAAACAAAGGAAGAGAACCATTGTTGAAGAGCTGCTTGCAGATTCTGAGTTTAGGAGGTATTTAAAAATAAGCTTCTTTATAACTGTAATATTAGCAGTATGATCCAGGAATGTATTGCAATTTTGATTAGAGTAACTTATTTTTTCCTTTCAGTTAACTTGGGGGTTTTTTTAAAAATTTTTTATTAAATGTAAGAAGTAATTCATTAGAGCCAGCTTAGTGCCACCACAAGACACTTCCATTCCAGAGATCAGAGTAGCAGGAGTTGATCAATTCATGCTTTACTGAATTAGATAAGTATATTGGAAGCAGTATGCACTATATAAAAATTGTCAGTTATCTAATGGACTATTGGTGGTCTCGGTTTAGTTCCATAATGGAGACAGAAGTCCACGCAAGTGGCAGTCTTACCACAGAGCCTATTGAACTGGGCCTGACCTAGCTCCTCTTTTCCGGAAGTGACTTTTGCAGAATAGGATTCAGGCATGTTGATGGGGAAATGAAAGTGAGCCTGCTCTGCTGCTACCTGGGCTGTAACTATGCATATAGATGGGATTTCAGTTTACAGGGTTGTCAGTTTGGCACCTTTGTGATGATCAAATTTATCTGAATATCTTTTTTTTAAGAATGATTTAATGAGTTAATATTTGATCATCTATAATTCTTGGGGTGGATTGGCAACCTAAACCATTTTGGATATTGGTCTGTTAACATGATACCCTGCTGCTGTTTCTCATCTTTTCATATAAATGACACATTTTTTGGTGTGTGCGCACATGCAAGAGAAACATGGTTGTGATACCGGGAGTTGATTGCAGGTCAGGATTTTAAACGTATTGGCAGCGTAGGGTATGGAAACTTCCATAGCTATTTCCTACCAGTATGATTAGCTTTAGCCAATACTCTTTCATAGGCATTGATTAATTCAAAAATATTTATTAAAAGCAATGTTTAAAGATGAATTGCTGACAAATCCTGACCATTTTAGTGTTTGTGAGTAATTAATAAAGTAACTGAATAAAGCACTTAGGTGTTACAACTGTTTGTCAAGTTTCCTGTTGGCAAGCAGCAGCCTCAGCAAGCACTAAAATGGTGGCATTGTTCACGCTGCTAATTGATGCAGGAACAGGAGAATCTACCCTGGGAAAACAGCTAAACATGTCTTCACTCTGTATGTATTGTTTAATATTAATCTTAGTCTTCTCTCAAATCTGCAGTAGAATAAGACTGACTGTTAGCCTCTCAGTGTGCTCTGATATTAACATAACATTCAACATAAACTGCTGACAACATTAATAATATTGGCATCACAGCTCTTGCTGAGCCTGGGCATCGTTAACGGATACACAGCCATTTAGCAAGCCATAAAACATGTTAGAAGTCTAATTGTGTGCATGTTGTAAAAATCCATTGCTCCAGGTAAGAGGTGCTAATGCAAAAATGCTTGGGTGTTTTTACAATTTGCATTTCACTTTAATTATTGCTTTTTTACTCAGGGGAGCTTGCCTGTAAAAAGACTAAAATGTTTCATTTATGTTGTGTGATGCAGGAGTCCTTTTCCCCTAAGTTTGGTGGTATCATTCTACCAGCAATATTTCAAAAAGGATTGCAAATATTTGACTATCGCATCAACATTACCAGTGTCATTTCTCCTTTACTAGTGATACACTTATCAAACTAAAGAAGTTTGAAACAGAAAACACAAGACTAAACTTACTCCGGCAAAATATTTATTTTGTATCTAGGATTTTTGTAGGCTACACTCATCTTTTACTTGCTGATTTGACATATTTAATAAAAGTAAATTGACTTTTTGTTGTTGTTCAGATACAATAAAAGGAAGTACCAGGAGATCATGACTGAAAAGGCAGCTCTTGCAACAGGCAAGAAGAATCGGAAGAAGAAGAAATTTCACAAATAAGCCTGGGAGAAAATAACAAGATGAAACTTTTTTGTTTTGTTTTTTTAATTATAAAATTGTTTACAGAACATTTTGTTGATTGGTTTAAGATTGAAGATGTCGTACTGACTGAGTTAGGGCAGGGCTGGCCCTGTTTTTGCAGTAGTATTTTGACAGGGGAGAATGAGATTTGAGAAATGCAATGGGATTTTGTTCTGTGGACTGGTATAGACATGCAAGAGACAGCATCATTCATTCTTCATAGAAAAAGGAAAAACCAGAGAACCTGTACAAATAAATAGTAGATAGAAATGGTCACGTGAAAGAGCTGGGATTAAAATACCTTTTTTTTTTTTTAATGGAAAAACCTTTATTAAAAACTGCAATCCTCGGTTTTTTAGTTTTGTGAGAAACTAGAAAACCTGCAGGCACTTGTCACTAAAGACTCATAGTTACTGACGGAGTTTATAAAAACACATGTATTCAACCTACAGTAATCAGTGACTTTTTAAAATCTCATTGAGCAGCGATTCAGATTCTGAGCAATGATGCTTCAAAACCATAAACTTACACCTGGTAAAAATAACATTCTGTTATGTGTTATACAGGAAAAATAAATTGTCCACAAATGGAGATGAGTTTTAACTCTGATAAAGCCACCTGAAATCTGTCATCTTTAAGTGGATGTTCATATACTATATTGGTCTAATTTAATGTTAACTTAAAGGGTAAAAATGTAGATTTCAAGGTATAGTGCCAAACGTAAGGCATCATCACTTTTGCCTACTTCTTGGTCTCTGTAGAGTCTAGCCCCTATTTACATAATTTATGAAGCAATTTCTGTTGAAAGGAGCTTACATTTAATCTTTCTCTTGTTACATTGCTTAATTAAGTTAGTTGTTCCTTATCCATTGCCTCAGTAAGAGTTGTTGCTGGGCTATTCTTTAGCAGCGGTTAATGAGAAATGACTTGTGCATGGATATGACTCTTGCATGCTATTTTAAAAGTAATTCTCGTTCGGCTTGATCTCTGGTGGTGGAGTTTTCCACATCTGAAGACTGAACATAGCATGGTGTAGATTATCCTCCAGATTCTACATATCTAACTTTTTTTAAATCCACTGTTGTTTTTTTTTGTTGAGGGTTATGTATTTTTACCACTTGCCTGTTGGTTAGCCGTTAATGTGAAATGACTCCCTGGGGTCAGTCAGTTTTCTAGTATACACAGACTACCACAAGTGGTATTATGGTAATTTCCATTCTTGTTGGCAGTTTCAGTTGAGAAGCTAAGAACTGAATGGATGAGGAGAAAGAACTCTTTTCAACCCTAGTGATAGTCCCTCCAAATCAAGATTGAGGGAAACTGGTACATAGATGTGGAAAGCTTGCACTGCCCCTGCAGATTCTGTAGGTGCCATGCACTTCAGTTTCCCAGCCTGTCAGTCCATCACCTTGCATAATCACATGTATTTTCAGTAAAAGTTTAAGCTTTTGAATGACCCCTACAATATTTTTGTACTTCTCTTGCAGCTAATATAGTTCAAATTAATTACTAATGTTAGGATAGAGAATAATACAGAAAATGTAATGGTAGAACAGAAGTTGATGGTAGGAAATTACTGGTACTTCATTCAACAGTAGTGGGATTGTGTGGGGTGGACTGTCCAGGAGAGGAAAGGGAAAGAAAAACTGAGAAAAGATGATAGAAGTAAAATGTGTAGAGATGGCCTTCATGGTCCTATTTTATAGCTTCCGACAAAAGGAAATATGACTTAAATAGTGTAGTAAAAAAATTTTATTAAGAGACTGGACATTTGTGTCTGAAAATGTCCTCAGCTCTGAGCAACTAAGATAGCCTTAGAAGAGCTTCCAACCCCCATGGCTCAAGCCATACACTGATCACCAACCGAAGTTAGGAAGAAATTTTCCCATGTCTCTCTCTTGCATTTGTTTTTTCTAAAGCAACCCAGCATTAGTCACTATTGGAGACAGGCTAGGACCAAGTTTTCGCATTTTGAAACTGCTAAGTTAAAGTGTCAGGTTCAGGACATACAAATACAGATACCCATCACTCCTGTAAATCTTGGCTGAGATGTAGTTCTGTTCTACTATCGTCATTCCTGTATTTGTATCTCAGACCTGTGCATACATCATTGACGATAATGCAAGAACAAGGAAATACAACCAGAACTGTGCTCTCTTGTGCTCTGTAAGAAATGTGGAGGCAGAAGAATATCAATATTGGACAAACAGGAAAGAACAAAATTGGCATAAGAAAATTTTTGAAGTGTTTAAGAGTATTATGAACAATGGTCATATGAACTTGTATAAAATTATAGAGAATTTTTGTAGCTATTTTTAAAATTATTTTAATTAGAATATATTTTCTGTGCAAAGAGTTTTTGTGACATTTTAAAATAAGAGGAAGATGTGGTATCTTAAATTAAAAGCTAACTTATTGACTATGCTAACATTATTATCAAGGCATAATATCATGCCTGCACTATTTATACAAGACTGATATAAAAGGTAAGATACTAAGAAAGTGTTAAAAACTGTTTAAATTTAGAATTAGAACATGAGCACATTGCTGCATTCTTGAGTTCTAATTAAAGAATACATTAGCTCTATTACATATTGTGCCAAATGGAAGCCTAACAGGAGGCCAAATCACTGATAAGCAACACAGATAAAACAAGCCTATAGAAAATAGATTTATAAAAGAACTGTGTTTTGAGAAACTTAATTTTTGTGTGTGTAAACAGTATGTAATATCGTGGGTTCTTTGTTGTTCTGTACTGGACTGACCTGCTCAGATATTTCAGTTTGTAATCATACTGCTTTCTATAGGCTGCCCTGAAAACATAAGCTCTACTATTGCCAAGAGAGATTCCTCTTTAGTTCAAGGGGTAGAAACCTGTGATTTTTGGTGCAGCAGGTGATGTGGTTGTTTTCTATATACAGTATGCACTTGCTGATGGCCTAGGTGTCCCTAGACTGTTGCATGTTCTCTGAATATTAGGAGTAGATTTGTTTTCTTGTACTCCTTGCCAGTCTATATCCATCTTTTGTCTCGTCTTAAGCTCTCTGGGACAGGGACTGCCTTTTTGTTTTTTATTTGTACAGTGCCTAGTACAATGGGGTCCTGGTCCATGATGAGGGCTCCCAACCAGTAGTGTAATACAAATAATAAAATCTGATTATTTACGAATAGTTTCATTATATCAGCAATGGTACCATGATCAACTTGGTACTATTAATATGGTGCCATTACAATGCCTTGTAGTGAACAAAATTAAGAGGCTGCGACTTTTATGCAGCTGGTTTCTCAAACTACTTTCTTGACCTTTCCCTGACTCTCCAGTCTCTTTTTTGAGTTGCCTCTCTGACCACCAACTTGATCTTTCCAAAACGGAATGTGTCTTTTCTTCTGATTCCTCTTCCTTTCCATAAGGAACACCACTCTGTCCTTCATGTTATGTGATTCTCTTCAAACCCTGTTGCTAATATTTTACAAAGTTGTCACTTTCTCTTTAATCCACCCTTTCTCTGTTAAAAGACTTTGCCCATATGCTGTTCATAATTCTTTGATCACTATAACCTGCCTCCCTGCTTTTTATATCCTTCTGCTTTTCAGTTGGTCCAAAATTCTGCACCTAATGTTGTGTTCTGCTTTCCCTCTCCAACCATGTCACTTTTCTTCTTGAATTCCTCTATTGGTTTTGTCTCTTACTGCATCATGTTAAAACTTCTTGTCACCTAAAAGACTTGGCGTTTTTGCTCTTTTCTCCACCCTCAGCTGGGTTCCTTCTATCATACTTGCTCCCTTTCCCTGGAGAGCTTTCCTTATCCTTATATTCCCACACTCCCTTCAAGTAATCCTTCCTTTCTTCTCATTCAAAAACCCAACTTATTTCCTCTTGAACTCATTTACGTTGTAAGCTCTTTGGAGTAGCTTATCTAGCTTTGTAAAATACTGTGTACATTCACAACATTATTGTATAAATTATTTGTAATAGTATAAGAAAAGGTCCTGAGATAAAATTCCATAAATGATAGCACTAGAGCATGGTGAGTACAAGGATAGGGACAAGGTGGAGGAGAAACAGTAAACAATGGGAAGGAAATACATCTGTTGGGTAAGTGAAGCATTTACATAGAAAACAGATTCCATAAACTATCTCATACTGTTTCCCTTTTTTTTGTAATGGGTAAGTGTCAGAGCTGAGATAAATGGTGGAAACAAAACCAAAATGTGAAGTCTGAGAAGAGATTTGAAGTTGCATAAGTCAGCTGGTGCACAGGAGAGTGTCAGACAAAATTAATTCAGTGCTATGAATATGGTGCCTGGATTAATGTCTCCTGTTTTGAAAGAAATGCCTGTCACCACAACATTTATGTGGTAGAGGACGATTATGCTGTGCCAGTATTTAATTGCATTTTGTTAGTAGCTGCATGGGTTTTATTGTAAGTTTGTTAGGCCCACTTCTTCACCCTTAGTGATTTTTTTTTTTTTTTAAATCTGACAAGTGACGTGATTATAATTAAAGCAATTGGCAGGAGATGGAGCTGTAGGAGAGATTATGCAAGACAGAAAAGACTATATTAATGCACATGACTAAAAGTCAGGATTTGAAATTTTTTGCTGCTTTTTAAGTGGTGGTGTTAAAATAGGGTTTCCTCTTTCTTGTTGGGTTTAAAGATGATTGAAATGCTTTTTTAATCACTTCTGTCTCATTTTTGAATGTGTATATTTTTTAGAGGAAAACAGTAACAAACATAACAGACCAAATTCAACACTAACTTCATTGCGGTGCCCTCAAGGATGAATTTGACCTACTTTTAAAGAAATTTGTTGGAAAATTATTCTCTTTCTCAAATGATCAGTGCAAAGGGGTGTTCCTTTAAAGAGAACAATAACTTGTATATTTTGCATGCACCAGGATAGATTGTACATACAGACTAAAGACATTGCAGCTACAGGATTGCTTTTTTGAAAATACGTGCTGTTTTGAGGAGTTGAGAGTATATTTTTACAAGTCCTTATCGTTTCACCTAGTAGGAAAATGAGCTCTAAAGTTAAAGGTTGCATTTCTAGTGGTGTTGGTGGAGGAAAGATGATCAGTGGGGTTTTTTTCTATGAACTAGACACACAAATCTCTGATCCTTTTAAAAAGTGTAGAATAAAAAGATAATTTGAGTTCATGGATAAGGAATTGGGAGCAGGGCCTGTTTGAAAAAAGCTGTAACACAACCTCTGGCTGGAAGTTGAAGCTAAAGAAATGCAGGCTGGACCTCAGGCATAAATTTTTGACAGTGCTAGTAATTAACCACTGGAATATGGTGGATTCTCCGTAAATGCAATTTTAGAATCAAGCTGGGATGTTTTTCTAAAATATATGCTCTAGGACTTATTTTGGGGAAGTGCTATGGCTTGTGTTATGCAGGATTTCAAACTGGATGGTTACAGTCGTCCCTTCTGGCCTTGGAATCTCTGAAAACAGAGAGAGGGAAAGACACTTATTTGCTGCAGACTTACTGGTCATGTTAGGATGAGATGTACCTGCTGTTCACCATTTATTGTGTAACAGAAGCTGTTACAAGCAAAGGTCTCAAAGCACTTCGGCCTGAAGATGTTATAAGTACAGGCAGTCCTTGGCCTTACAACACCCTTGGTTCTTGAAAATTGCGTTGTAACTCGAAACTGCAATACATGCCATGTCAATTCAGAATTCACACCCAGATTCAACTTGACAATTGGTTTTGATTTTCTGATGCTCAGTCCCGCAATGGCATATATTGCAGTTTGGAGTTACGATGTTTCGACTGACAACGCGGTTTTCAGCAACCCCTTGTGTCGTAAGGCTGAAGACTGCCTGTACTTAAATCGAAGGTTGTAAAGTCGAGGACTGTCTGTATAGAGCATGGGTACTAGTATTATAAAATTGGAATGAAAATCTACTACCCCTAGCCTACAATCTCTTTAGCAGCACAAAAACCCAAGATCTTTTATTCGTATAAACACACCCCAGCAGGGGCTTGAGCAGAATTGTGCGGGGTTAAGTTAACACAGGCCTGTACCCGAGATAAACGCTTTCCCGGGAGGCTTCATGCTAAGGCAGAGACCTCGGGGTGTTAAGCTGGGTCTAGGACGGAGCTGCTGCCCGCGAGCTGGAGCCTGCTCGTGTACGTCCCCGCTTTCACCCCAGGGCCAGGTGAATGTATCGGGCGCTCGAGTGACCGGAGCGGAGTCCCTCGGGCCTTGCGCTGCGGGCCTTGTCCCGCCTGTTTTTTGGGCTGCTTGCGGGGGGGGTCCTGGCCCAAAGCTGGGCCAGCCGGCGGGCTCGCCGGTGCAGCGCGCCCGGGGGGACTCCTGTGCCACAGAGGGGCTCGGAGAAAGCAGCAGCCCGGGCTCCCCGGCGCCCGGCTTCCGCGCTGGGTTCCGCCTTCGTGCGACGCGCGCAGAGGCGGGGTGGCTCCCCCTCGCTGGGCCTGGGGCGGGCCGGGGCTCCCCGTACCCCGTACCGAGCGGGGGCCGGGGGTCGTTGCAGGCGCTGCCCGGTGTGACGGGCGGCGAGTCCCGCGGGTCTGACGGGAGAGCGGGCGGCGGGCCCGTGGGGGTGACTCGCTCCCCAGCTCAAAGACGCCCCTGGCGGCTGGGAGAGGCCCGCAGATGTCGCGCCGAGCCCGTAGCGGGGCCCGGGGAGCAGAGCCCTGGGGTCCGTGGCCAGGGAGCGACCCGCCCCGGCCGCGCTCTGTCGCCTCCCGCAGCCGGGGGAAAGGTGCCGCTCGCACGCTCGTCGGGGCAGGCCGAGCGCGGCTTCCCCTCAGCCGCTACCCCGAGCGCCTGCTCACGGAGGCTCCGAGGCCGGCCGCTGGGGGCTGAAGGCAGGGCCCACGGTGGGTAGCCGCGGGAAGCTCCGGTCGGTCTGTGCCGCGGCGGGGAAAGTTTCCCGAAGTAAAAATTAAAATTATTTTAAAAAAATAAAAAAAAAACCTGCGACTCCGCCGGGACTCGAACCCGGAACCTTTGAATCCCTTCCTCCTCTAGAAGTCCAATGCGCTATCCATTGCGCCACGGAGCCACCTGTTGGACTCTTCGCACATCAGCCATACAACCTATAGCCAAAGCGCGCCACCCTGCTGTATTGAAGGCAATGGGTCGACAGCGAGAGATGCGGTCCTCCCTTCTTTACTTAACCCAATTAGGTTAGGTCCTGAAAAGAATCATGTCCCCAAACAACCCCACTCACTCCTCCAGGCCTTTCTTAAACTGCTGCTTCTCAAATTTAGTTAAAAAACTTTTAAAAAGGAGAGTTATGTTAGAAAAGAATTTTAAATTATATTTTATTGCTGATTAATTATATTTGAATCAATACTAATGAATATAATATTAAATCTCTATATTTTATTTCAAATAATTAGGTTTATGCTTATTTATTTATTATACAAAATAAATCAATGGTAATAGCACAGCACATATTCAAAGTTCTGTACAGACATTAACAAATCATGGTAATAATGTTATGTCTATCATTAACCATTTACTTTGTTTAATATTTTTGTGCATTTAAACATGATTGTGTTTATTATTCACTACAAATAACTATTAATCATTTATGATCTTTAGTATTGAGAAAGTATTTTTAGAGCATACTGTGGAACTGATCTTACAAGTATGTACATAAGTAAAGTATGCATATGCGTTTGTTGGATTGGGTCCTGTTATCCAAGTACTATAGCAATGAGCACTAAATAAAGGTCCATAAATAAAATCAGTCTTAGATGTATGAAGCATGTTTTATATCACTGTGTTTGTTGATAGGAGTATTAATAATGCTTTCTCTTGACATTGCTTTCGCTTTGTCATAAACATGAAGGAACATAAACTTGAAGGCTCTACTTCTGGAGCCATAGCAGCAATGGTAAAACAAAAAAAATTTGTTGGGTCTGCTTGAAACCTTTGCTGCCACCGGACTCCTCGTTGTTCCTGAAACCTTTGAGCTCTCTGAAGTTATGTGGAAGACATAGAAACACTTTTGCACCTGACATCAAACCTGAGAAAAACAAATGTGAAATAAATTAGACATACTTCCTCCACATACTTCTGAAGTGCAACCACCTCTGGGGTGCAGCTGGGCAGCTGTGACTATGTAATGCACAGCAATCCTACGCAACCATTTAGGATGGGAACTGAAGACTATCTGTACAGTTGAAATTGCAGCAGGGATTTAGGTAAACAGAATGTGATTATCTGTTGCGCAGATAATATGGCTTTGGTAGAACTTTTCTGCATTAATTACCAGGCCATGTTGGCAATCTTAGAATTGATAAATTCCCACTCACTGGCCCTTTATACACAAATGGTGGTGCTTGTGAAGCATGAAACCCAGAAAAGAGCAACACTGTAAGGCTCCTTTTCTTTTGGATTTATCTGTTCTGTTTTTGTACAAGTTCCTTCAAATTACTTCAGAGCTGGTCTTGTTTTCTGTTATGACAATGGATCAATTCAGAATGATTACAAGGAACATAAAATGGCTTTGCAAAATATATAGTGCAAAATCTGGCTCATAACATATCTCACAGAGGGGAACGAATTTCTTACATAAGATTTTCTTTGACCTGCTGAAGGTACCAACAGAATGAAATTCTAAGATATTTCTATGTAAAGTAAAATATCAAAATATGACTATCCAATATTGCACGTGTAGTTTATCTTAATTATTTTATTTATTTATTACATTAATAATTAGAGGCTTCAACCAGGTCAAGACCCCATTGTGCTAGATGGTTTACAGACATCTAGTAAAAGACACAGATCCATCCTCAAAGAGTTTGCAATCTGAAAAACAAGATGTAAAAAAAAAAAGTGTAAACTAAAGAGGTGGGCAGGGATGAGAGACACATTTTTTTTTGGCATTTGTGTGTACAATTCATAGGTGAATTTGTAGTTTAGATACCCAAATGAAATAATACAGTTAACCATGAGTTTTTCATCTTTACATTATTACCATTTGGGCCCCAGTTCTGCAAAGACGTCAGTGGGAGCACTCACATTGTAGAAAGTTAATTACATGCGTAAGTCTTCATGGGACGGGGACCTTAGATTGTTAGCTCTCTAGGATTTATGTATTTATTTTTGTTTGTAAATTACTTAGCGCTTGGGTTTGATGTTGGAATGATGAGTGTGTGAGTCAAGTCACTGAGAGAGAGAGAGAGATTGTTCCAATTAGAAGATATTTTTGAACTCTGTAAAAAATGTGTGGGTGGAGAGATCAAAAGCAGGATAAATTAGAGAGTGAAAATTCTACAGATTACATGACTGAATTATCCCAAATGTAAATGAAAACAAGTGTAGCTTACAATTGAATTCTTGAGTGATTAATATACCTGTGGCATGGCTCCAAATGATGTGAGTGCCTGTTGCTAAATCAAGTCCTCAAAGACAGAGGGAGTAAAATTCCAGCACCAAGTCCATGGCAAAACTTCCTTTAACATCAACAAGGTCAGGATTTTTGGTCAAGATCTGTAATCATGCTCTAAGATCCCACTAGATATGTCCTCTTAGTTTAACAGCAAACCATTGATAGCTACTCTTTGAATATGGTCTTTCAATCAATTGTGCACCTACCTTATAGTAATTTCATCTAGACCACATTTCCCTAGATTACTTACATGAATCATAGAATCATAGACTTTAAGGTCAGAAGGGACCATTATGATCGTCTTGTCTGACCTCCTGCACAATGCAGGCCACAGAATCTCATCCACCCACTCCTGCAATAAAGCTCTCACCTATGTTTGAGCTATTGAAGTCCTCAAATCGTGGTTTAAAGAATTCAAGGTGCAGAAAATCCTCCAGCAAGTGACCTGTGCCCCACGCTGCAGAGGAAGGCGAAAAACCCCCAGGCCTCTGCCAATCTGCCCTGGGGGGAAATTCCTTCCCGACCCCAATATGGCAATCAGCTAAACCCTGAGCATGTGGGCAAGACTCACCAGCCAGGCACCCAGGAAAGAATTCTCTATAGTAACTCAGATCCCACCCCATCTAACATCTCATCACAGGCCATTGGGCATATCTACCACTAGTAGTTGAAGATTACTTAATTGCCAAAATTAGGCTATCCCATTATAGCGTCTCCTCCATAAACTTATCAAACTTTGTCTTGAAGCCAGATATGTCTTTTGCCTCCACTGCTTCCCTTGGAAGGCTGTTCCAGAACTTCACTCCTCTGATGGTTAGAAATCTTTGTCATGTGGGATTGTGTCAAGATATATCACATCTATGTTTCCCCCCATCCACTAGGCCAGTAACCCTGTCTGGCTATTCCTTATAACCCTATTATGCTCTAGGTGCTTACAAATTGATTGTTTAATAATTTGTTCCAATATCTTTCCAGGTATTAAAGTTAGGCTGACTGGTCTATAATTTGCCCTGTCCTCTTTGTTCCCCTTTTTAATGATAGGTACTATGTTTGCCCTTTTCTAGTCCTCTGGAGCCTCACCTGTCCTCCTTGAGTTCTCCAAGATAATTGCTAATGGTTCCAAGATTGCAGCTAGTTCCTTAAGTACCCTGGGATGGCTTTCACCAGGCCCTGCCAACTTGGATATATCTAACTTATCTAAATATTCTTTTACCTATTCTTTCCCTATTTTGGTTTGTGTTCTTTCCCCATGTAGTTATTAATTGTATTGAGTATCTGGTCACCATTATTTTTCACCATTAACCCCTTTAGTGAAGACTGATACAAAAATAAGCATTAAATACCTCAGCCTTCTTGATAGCATCAGTTATTAATTCTCCTTTCCTGTTAAGTAGAGGACCTACACTTTCCTTCATCTTTCTCTTGCTCCTAATGTATTTAAAGAGACTCTTCAAATGCTTCCATTCTGATCTGATATCATTATATACCGCTTAGCATAGGAATAAATGACTGCACAAGCTGTCAGACAGTGACAAATCAGACCTGAGTTCACAGTGAGAAGTCTGATGCTGAATATGTACATATGAAGGCCTCTGAGATTCATACCAGCCTCTTCTATTTTTTTTCAGATTTTCTATGTGATTAGTTTGTTTACATCCTGGTATAGGAGGATAAGATGGCTGCTGATGAGGTCCCTGAAGAAGTCCTGCTATGTGATTAAGGGGGTAAGATAAGTGGAGAAGACTTAAGGGACTTTCCATGGACCTAGGTCCTAAAGCCACATTCAGTTCTCCTCTGAGGGTGGATACAATAGGGAATAGAGGCTTTCAGAGGATCCCCAAAATATACATTTTAAAAGGCATGCATCTCTTGACTCATATAGCTCCCTGATTTGTTGTGTCATCCTCCTGGTACATTAAGACATTTGCTGATGTTAAGTGTGGCATGTTATTGGGCTGATCTGGGAAGCTGGAGATTGTATCACACACTACATGGAATTTACCAGCTGACAAACTGACCCCGTACCCTTCCTCCACTAAGTAAAATAAGTAAAGGTTACTGGTTAATAAAACAGTTAAACAAAAGAACCCCAAAGGGATATTCCAAATTATTCTAATAAATTAATTTCTTCCTTTGTTCTGTCTACAGTTCCAGTGCAAAGTCTCTGTTTGTTGGGCAGCAGGTGGTGCTGCTGCATGGGAAATAAGATGTCTTATCAGAGTAGCTCATGGGCAATACATGCAGCTTGCAGAATAAGATCTTGTGAGTCTGATTCATCCCTGTACTGAAGCTCTGCTTTGTGCTAAGAAGGTGAAAAAAGTGAGTTTATGTTACTTTTGTGCCTTCCCTATTCTGGAGCTAGCTCGGGGATGCTTCAACTGCAGATGCAGGTTAGGGTAGTGTGTTGGGGCAGCTGCCCCACACTAGTAGAAAAGGGGTTAAAAGCAGCCCTAGGGGAGGCTGTGCCAGAGGCAGCCAATTAGAAAGGGTATGAAGGGAGCAGCCAATCATGGCCTGGCAGGCTCATATAAGAAGGGCTGCAGGGCATAGCAGAGGAAGTCACTCCTGGGTGCTTGAGGAGTGAGGTAGGCTGGTTGCTTTGCAGGCTGAGGGCAGCAAGCACCCTGGACATAACCGTGCTGCAGGCTGAGGCCCTGAGGCTAGGGCAAAGAGGGTACTGGAGTGGCGGGGAAGTGGCTGAGGGAGATCCACAGAAGAGTCGGAGAGGATGCAGTACGTGGCTGCTATATATAGTGTTCCTGGGCTGGGACCCGGAGTAGTGGGTGGGCCCGGGTCCCTCCCCCCAGCTCCTCACTACTGGGGAAGTGGCTAAACAGTAGACTGCGCTTGCCACGGAAGGGGGCAGAACCGAGTGTGACACATCCAGAGGGCTGTGTCCTGAAGAGGACGCCGCAGTCCTTGCGGTGACATGGGTCCAGGAGCAGAGGTGATGGCGAGTGAGACACCACCTGACGAGAATGCAGAGCTAATTCCCAGGACAACCAGCTGGAGGCGCTGCAGTTTTGAGTCACGCCTCTGTCACAGGCAGTCTCACGACTGCCCTTTGCTTGCATCTGGCTTCCTATGGAGGGAAGGATGCTCTGGACATGCCCACACTTCTCTAGCTTCGAGGAGGCTGGGAAAATGCATGTTGTAGTGCTGGTATGCTGGCTCTGTACCACAGGAGGAATTTCCTGGTGCCAAATCTACTGTCGTTACAGTCCCTTTGAACTGTCATGAAGGTGCAGTAGGCCACTGATGAACTACTAGATCCTGTGAGTGACAGCAGATAACTATTTTGTCCTATGATTTGAAGTCAATGTAGGTGAGATGTTCCATGGGAAGTACCCTTAGCAATGATCAAGCACCTTCATTATATTTATGATTTTTGATTCTTTTTAGATTATTTTAATCCACACATTTATAAGGTGCCTGTTACAATTATATCTGGGTATACTTTACAACATTTATTACTTAGGATTTATAATTGTAGATCTTAAAGCAATGTACTAATCTGGGCGTCATTGTGCCCATTTGACAGATGGGGAAACTGAGGCACTGGGCGGTTAAAGTGACTTGGCCAAGGAATGAATGGCAGAGCCAGGAATAGCACAACATTATAACTATTCCCATCAATAAAATATAGGGCATGTCCTTCAGGGTCCAAACATTGATTGTCACAGGGTGGCTGGCCCTATAGAGGCCAATGGGTCTCAGCTGTGATGCAGCCAGCTGTCCTCCTCAGTTGGGGAAAATGGAGGTCATGTGACACAATCTGGTATAGAAATGGAAGGTCTTGGAGTTGGGATGAGCGGGCTATAGAACATTAGGGGGTGCCTGTAGAGTGCAGAGAACAAGAAGGCTCCTACAGGGGACCCTGAGACACCAGGGGTGAAAAAACTCCACGTAGGTAGGATTGGGAATGGCCTGCCAAGGTAGGGAAGTCTCCAGCAGGAAGGCCTATGAGCAGCTTGCTTAAGAGTGGGGAAGGATGAATGTAAAAGCTTTTTGATTTGGACTCTGAGGACTTAATTTTGGAACCAGCCCAAGTAAGGGTGTAATTGGTATGAGAGAGCCTCTGTGAAGTTACAGAGGAAGACTGAGCAAAGGGTGCTGTAGGATCACCCCATGCCATGAATGGGTAGTCTGGAGATGGCCACCCCATTACAGTCCTCAAGGAGACTGTTTACCCTGTGCATTCCAGCATTCATTCTTATCAGCCTGTGTCACACTGTCTGGAGTGGCTCATGAGCAAAAATACCAACCTCAGGGCAGACTGTTAAGAAGCAGGGCACAAACCCCAAACTGGTAGTGAGTTCTCTACTTAGATTTCACCAACCAAGCAACAAGTGTAAAGTCCTCAGACACTATAACAGCCTTAACATGGAGTCACAGACAGTCCCCTTCAGCATTCCGATCTATCTTGCCACACAGGCAACCTTGACTCTGTGATAGATGGTCACTTTACACCAATGATCACAAAATATTCAGGCTACTCCCAGTCCCAAAGGGCCAGTCACCGACCCCAGGTCAATTTGCACCTTAGATTTCATGCTAAAGACAACACTTGTAGCCAATCCTGTAATTAACTAAAGGTTTATTAACTAGGAAAAAGAAATGAGTTAATTACAAGGTTAAAGCAGGTAAGCATACACACACAATTGAGTTTGTCAGGTTTCAACAGGTAATGGAAACTTGTATAGTAATCAGACTCTGTATGTCCTTTAGGGCTAATGCAGGCAAAACAGCTGGGGACTCCTTGCATATGCTTAGAAATCCTCAACCCCTCAGAGTTCAAGCAGCAAATGGATAAGTAGTTCTCTTTAACAGGCATTTTTATTCCCTTCCCCCAGCATTTAAATTGTGACAGAATGAGGGCTTGGGCACATACCCTCTTCAGGACTGTGGGAGAAGCAATCAACAAAGTTTTTGTTCCACAATGGTCCATTTCGATTCAGTAGTCCTTCCTGATTGGTAGGAGGAGATAACACCTTCTGTAGGAATCCAGCATTTTGCATTAGGTGACTGTTTTTCCTGTTTGGTGAGCTTTAGTTTCAAAACAAACATTTTATAGGTCTAGAACCAACACTTAAGAATTACCATATAACATGGGATATGGAGGTTGTAAGTTAGATTAATGCATGAAGTAATTTACAAGCATTTCATAAAGTCTAAACACTATACACATTGATATAAGTCCATTACATATCTTAACAATATTACGCACAGGTGAGACAGTCTGGTTTCCAGCTATTCATTTGTCATGCTCAGTGAGGCCTAAGGACCTTGGCATGAGCTGGCACCTGGTCTGCCAGAATCACAGCTTGAATAAAGAGATGTGTCTTGCATCTCCTGTGAAAGGCTGGCAGATTGAGCTATAGTGGCTATCCAGATGGAGCAATTTGCAGAGCTGCACATTATTTAAGGAGAATGCCTTGCTCCTGATGTGATCAAGTGTTTCCTGGGGCAATATTAGCTTAAACCTACTTGCTGAGCCCAAGAGACCATGAAGAAAGAGAGGCAGTCTTATAGGCCTGGTCTACACTACAAACTTAGGTCAATATAAGAAGGGCTACACCAGGGACACACAGCAGTGCTGCATGAAAATAAAGGAGCTTTGGCAAGCATACCAGAAGACAAGGGAGGCGAATAGTCATTCTGTTTGTGCCCCACAGACATGCTGCTTTTATGAGGAGCTGCTTGCGATTCTCGGCAGCGACCTCACCTCTACCCCAAAGCACTCCATGGATACCTCCCAGGAGCCCCGGGCGACCTCGAGCAACAACGAGGAGGACATCATTGACCTTAGAGGAGGAGAATGTGAGGCAGGCAAATGGAGGATCCATACTCCCTGACATCCAAGAACAGTTTTTAACCCTGGAGCCCATCCCTTCACAGGACCAGTTGGCAGTGGAGCTTGATGCCAGGGAAAGCACTTCTGGTGAGTACACATTTCCAATCAAACTGTAGAGGCTACATGCAATATTTTTTATGTTTAATCTGAACAAAAAAGGTGTAGTGGGTATTGGTGGCCACTCCAGCTACGCAGAGGGTGCCCTCCAAAAAAGACTGTTTATGTGCATGGGGATGGCCTGGGAATCCTCCACAGAGATCTCTAGGAAGCTTTCACAGAGGTACTCTGCAATCCTTTGCAGAAGGTTTCTGGGAAAGGCTGCCTTATTTCATCCACCATGGTAGGACACTTTCCTGTGTCACTCCAGTATTAACTGCTGGCATCATTGCAGCACACAGCATTGCAGCATAAGGACCAGGTCTATATCCAGACGCTTGCAGCATCTGCTTCCTTGCTCCCTCTGTTACCCTCAGGAGAGAGAGATCGCATAGGAACACCTAGGGGAAACGGGGGAAGTTTTCAGTGCTAGCCCTTAAACCACAAACAATTCAACAAATAATCTACCCCCCTGTTTGGTGAAATCTGGGTCATACAACCATGCTTTCCCAAACATGCCATGGTTGTGATTGGAAGGGATCATTGTGTATTGCAAGCATCGGGGGGGTGGGGGGGCGGGGAAGAGGTGAGGTGGGGTGGGGTGGCAGCTTCCTGTTTGTCTCCCTTCCCCCCAACCCAGTGCCGCTTTTGTTAAAAAACAAACTATTTGGGGGTCTTTACACTGGTGCCTGTCCTCAAGCACCATCCAGGTTGCTAGGAGAAAGGGGGCTTTTCTCAAGTTCCATTCCAAGGATGTCTTCACAAAAGCAGCAGCACAAGACCTCTCGCCCATGCCTCATGGCCTTACTCACCATGGCTGGAGCAGCAAACAGACTCTTGGAATAGCCAGCGGTTGTCATTACTTTGTGGCTTGCAGTGAAGTGCATTGAGGGGTGGGTTTTTTTATTAAAAAAAAAAAAATTAACCTTGCACCAGAAACAATGTATGTACTGTGAGTGCTACCCTTGTGCTTTGCATTCCTTGCAGCTGAAACCTTGCCCGTCAGTGCATCCTCCACACTGGCACAGAGACTTTTCCAGATTAGAAGGTGGAAAAAGAAGATTCGTGAGGACATGTTCAATGAGTTAATGCATGCCTCCGAGAGTAACAAGACGGAGCTCAGAGCATGGAGGATTACACTATCTGAGAACATGGAGAGGGAGGACAGGAGAGTATGCAGAGAACAAGAACATGCCACGTAGAAAGAGATGCTGTGGATTATGAAGGAGCAATCAGACATGTTGAAGTTCAAGAAAGGCCGCTGTGTGCTAGAGTCCCTTTGCAGCCTATGCTGAACCAGCTGCCATCATCGCCCAGTTCTACATCCTCCTCCCCCAACTGTCCTTGTTTCTCCCCCCACAGTGTTAACGTGGGGCAAAAGGGCTGATATCTTACTTTTCTTTGCTGTCTCTGTGTGTTTGGGTGCACAATCAAACTGAACGGATTGAGAAAAGGCTCTTTATTCATTCAACACAGGGTGGTTGGTGGGGGTGGAGTTTACAGGGGAGAAAATGCAATGGAGGGGACAGTTTGGTAAGGAACAACACAGCTAAGTGTCACCTTACTCTGTGTCATTGTTGAAACTGGTTTTCAAAGCCTCATGGAGATGCAGAGGCCCTCGCTGTGCTCTTCTTATTGCCCTGGTGTCTGCCTGGCAGCCAATTTTGAGCAGCCAATCTACCTCAAACCCCCTCCCCCCCCCCAGCGGAAACTTTTCTCCCTTTGTTTCACAGATATTGTGGATCACACAGCAGGCACCACTAACAATGGAGATATTGCTTTCACTGAGGTCTAACCTAGTAAGGAAACTCTGCCAGCAACCTTTTAAACATCCAAATGCACATTCCACCACCATTCTGCACTTGCTCAGCCTATGGTTGAACCGGTCCTTATTGCTGTCCAGGCTGCCTATGTATGGCTTCATGAGCCATGGGACCAAAGGATAGGCTCGGTCTCCCAGGATCACAATTGACATTTCAATATCACCAAAAGTTATTTTGCAGTCTGGAAAGAAATTCCCCGCTTGCAGCTTTCTAAACAGACCTGTGTTTCTAAATGTTGGGAACACTGGGGCATGGCCACTAGGTAACTCGAGGGGATGGAAGACCACAAGTGTCGATGAAGCCCCCTCGCACTAGGCCCCGGTGTCCTTGCCCCCCCCCCTCCTGCCTGGAGGCACTCGCAGCAGCTCTGTGTGCTAGGCCCAAGTGTCCTTGGCCCCCCCCGCCTGGAGGCACACACAGCAGTTATGCTGAGAATCTGCAACAGTATGTTGCAGAGTCAGACTGCCTGAAACTAAGCAAGGCCAAACAGGGGAGATATGGAAGAACAATGCTGAATAAAGCAGCTTTATGTATAGTTTAACAAATGATACAGAGAATCAGGGAACTAGCTGGGAACTGGATTGGCTGGCTATATGGATACTTGGAGCAGCTTGCTATTGGATAAGTATGCTGGGAAAAAGGATGTATAAAAGCCTGTGTAACTTCCTGCTCTGTTGTGCAGGATTTGAGATTTTATTCTCCCTGTACCTTTTTGCAGCTGCAAATAAACTTTTCTGCTTCTCCACCCCGTTGTGATTATTGGGTGTAGCACACCGGGTAACGAACCACTCAAGCTGTTGTTCAGTCTCTCGGCACTGGGTGCCGGCAACATAAAGATGCAGAGGTCGTGCACCTTTCCTGACCATCCCACGTGGATGTTAGTGAAATGGCCCCTGTGATCCACCAGTGCTTGCAACACCATTGAAAAGTACCCCTTTTGATTTATGTACTCTTTGGCAAGGTGGTCTGGTGCCAAGATAGGGATATGCATTCCGTCTATCGCCCCACCGCAGTTAGGAAACCCCATCCTGGCAAAACCATCCACTATGTCCTGCACATTGCCCAAAGTCACTACCCTTCTTAGCAGAAGTCTGTTGATGGCCCTGCAAACTTGGATCACAACAGATCCCATAGTAGATTTACCCACTCCAAACTGATGCCCCACTGACCGGTAGCAGTCTGGCATTGCAACCTCCCACAGAGCTATCACCACTCACTTCTCCGCTGCCAGAGCAGCTCTTGTTTTAGTATTGCTGTGCTTCAGGGCTGGGGAAAGCTCTTCACACAGTTCCTGGAAAGTGGCCTTATGCCTTCGAAAGTTCTGCAGCCACTGCTTATCATCCCATAGCTGCATAATGATGCAGTCCCACCAATCAGTGCTTGTTTCCCATGCCCAGAAACAGCACTCGACTATGTCAAGGTGATGCGTGACTGTCGCTAGCAACTGCGAATTTCTTTGCTCTATGTCTTCCAGCTGGGCTGCTTGCGTGGCATCACATTGTTCTGCATAGCGGCTTCTGTATCGGCTATGTAAATACTACCGGATAAGGCACAAGGTGTTGGTAATGCTCACGACAACAGTGTACAGCTGAGTGGGGTCCATGCTTATGGTGCGATGGTGTCCATGCAGATAACCCAGGCTTACGAAAAAGGCTTGGTTTGTTTGCCGTTGATTTCAGGGAGGGAGGGAGGTAAGTGCATCGTGGGACGGTAATGCCATGTTGCCATAACCACCCGCACCAATGTTTTGGTCACATAAGGCATTGTAAGCCCAACCCAAAATTCCACTCAGCTATGTGCACTCTGGGATAGTTACCCACAAAGCCGTGCTTCGTGCGTCAATGTAAACCCTGCTAGTGAGGATGCACTCTGCCAACACAATGAGCGTAGTGTGGACTTGCAAGCTCAACTTGCTTAAATCGAGGCTCGATGGTGACTTACATGAAGTCGACTTAACTTTGTCTTGTAGACATGGCCTGAGACAGCTACCTCAGAGCCAGCGTATATAAATGAGATTGCCACTTCCTGAGGAGTCCTTCTACCTATTCCTACTTCCCCTCCTTCTCAGTTGTGGAGTGGCAGAGCTATAGAGACCTGTTTGCTTGGTTGCAGCAGAGGAGAGAGAGAAGGGAACAAGCTGCCATGTGGCACTTCTCAACAATTTACATGAAAAATGCACACACCTGTGGCTAGAAGATTAGAGCCTTTCCCTAGATCATATAAGGGGATGTGGAGTGCTCTGATCCTACAAGATGGGGGCAGGGAATGTTTCTAAAAGGACAGTTTCAGTGGGTCCTTGTGCAATTGATGCTGCAGGGACATTTGAGGGTTCTGCACATAATCACCTGTCTCACTGTTGGTGAGGAGCTGCTGCCTGCCTCACCACTCGGGGGCTGGAAGAATCCTTAGCCTGATTGATCTCTCCTGTTTTTTCAGGCTATCAACCAGGAGTTTGCTGTTCAGGTACACTGTCCCTTTAAGGACCATCTGATTGTCTGTCAGTTAGCTGAGTAGAACCTGCCTCCAGGATGTGTGTGAGGCACTAAGGATGCGCCCCATGAGCAATTCCCAAGGGACATGTCTCTGGGAAATGGGAGGGCATGAGGAACCATCTAAAATCACCCCTGAAAGAGAACCTGTGACCCTAACAGCTCCCCAGTGCCAGCTAGCACACTGTTGTCATAACATGTTACAGTCCATCTTTTGGGTAAATATAATTGGAAAACTAATAACTCACTGATCATTAATATTCTTGCATGATGTAAGTAGAGTAAACCAACAAAGGATTTTATAGATATGCTGGAAATCTATGACTAAAATGTGTTTAAACCAAGCTTGTCAGGGGGAGTTGATAACCAGGTTTTCTCTAGACAAAGAAAAGAGGCCAACACCTCAAACCAGGCGTGGCCAGATTCAACGGGCTATTCATTTGTATGGGTGGTTGCAGGAAGAGATCATTTGCATTGTAAAAATCACCAGTGGAGAAGAAACCAGCCTGAAATCTACATGAGACAGCATGGCCTCTACACCCAGCAGAGAAAAGCAACATTATCTGGAGATACCCGTCAGAATACATTTCGAAGGTTTATTGGACTATTTAAAAAGGGGGAGAGAACCTCTAAATTATCCTTCACCCAAGGAGACAAAGGATCAGAGCACTCTGAGCTCTGTGAAGGGTCCTGGCCAGAGAGTCTGGTCAGCCATGCTGGAAAAGAGACTTATTTAGAAATATTTCTTTGGACAGGAGACTCTAGTTTGTTAAATCAGACTTAGTCATAGAAGCGTATTTTCACTTTTGTTTGCCTGTAGCCCTTTCTATCTCTATTCCTTATAACTGATAGCACTTAAGCCTACATCTTTTTGTTTAATAAACTTGGCTTACTTTTTACTGTAAACCAGTTTAGTGCTTTAATTAAAACAGCGTGTTTGCTAATCCCAGTTAAGGTAGTAAGATGTCTTTTTAAGGGAGCAGTGAACTTAATAACCTCTGTTGGCAGACCATGATAGGAGTTGTGCATTGCAGAGAGACAGTTCTGAGGAACTCAGGAGCTGGAATTCACTGATTGTTACCTGCTAGGCAAGGTTTGGTCTGGCAGAACCCTAAAGAGTTTGCTGGCAAGGCACACAAGCTAGTCTGTCAGGGAGTTGGCATCCAGTTTAGCAACAGTAAAAGCTGCCAGATGGGGGAAGCTTGTAGAGCCCTCATGGGTTAACTGCCACAGAGATAATTGTGAGATGATTACGGCCTTTAAGAAAGTCCACACTACTCTTCTGGTACTGTGTGTGGATTGGTAATCTAATTATAGCTCAGGTTTTCCCCTCTGAGAATCTGTGAATGTGGCTTTGGCTGATTATCAGGACAGCACAAGTGTACCAGACTCTGCTTTTTATTTTCACAGATCTAGCTGTGGTAGAAATTCTCAGAAATGTCTTAATGCTAAATACATTGAGAACCACATTTACGGATGTATTATGGTAGCTTTACACTGGCTGTGCTTGCATAAAGGGGCCACATACAGCCACCCTAACAGCCGCTCGGGGGGGGGGTCCCCTTGACATAGGCAAAGTCCCCAACATGCATGGAGACAATATAGATAGCTTTGCACCTCCCACAACAGAATCCTGCAGGGGGGCAGAGAGAGGAAGGGGGAATGTTGGGACATGTCAGGGAGGGAGTTTGCATGGCCAGGATGTTCCTGACCCAAATATTCCCAGCTGCCAGAGTAGCCTATCAGAGTAGTTGTCTCTGGGGCATGTGTTATGGCAGCCCAGAGGCTGTGCTAACATATACCTGGGACTAAAGCAGCCCACAGCAAGCTCCAAGATAGGGGAGGGGCAGAGCTACCATTTTGCCTCTGCTTCAGTCCTGCACCAAGTTAAATGAGGTGCAGGGATGAATTCCCATGACCCAGGGCCACATATGGTGCCTATTCTTGCACATTTTTTTCCCCGCAGCATGAAGAATTATTGGCACCTGTGCACTGACCGTGATCCCTTACTCATTTTGTCACATGAAATAACTGATGATCAGCAGGGGAACTGGGGAGGAATGGCATTATTTAAAGTTCACTCATGTTTACTCACATACCTGTTGCCTAGATGATCATCTTTTGGAATAAATACAAATTATATTTTAGCCTTTCACTTTTCATATGAACAAAGAAACAAGTCTCTACAGCAACCTGGGTAACATAAGAACATGAAAATTAAATCCACTTAATTAAATCATCATCCCTGCACCTCAAGCATTGCAGTTGTGTCTGAGATATTGATAGCCAAAGGGAAATTTTGAACAATTGAGAGTCATTGTCAGGCTTTGGGAACAGAGATGAGCCACGATCCAATGTGGTTTACATCTAAGTCACAGATGAAAACTTGGAACTTGATTATGCAAGAGTCTGAACAGCCTCAGTTCCCATTGACATCGTTTAGCTGAGGATACTTAGCCCATTTCAGGAGATGCTCAGCACTTCTCAGGATTCAAGCCCTTTGTTATGAATGTCACTGATTACATGTACAAATCCATTTTGGAGACGTGAAGAGCTAACAATTTGCTAAACAATTACATCAAGCCAGCTCCCTATTGGTGCCAAATCTGTCCATGTTCATGTGTAGAACCTCTCAGAGTGCTGTCCTCTAGGGTAACGGGAAGCTTGAAGGGGCTAGGTGCCAGTTTGAGCCATGTCTTCTGGCAGGGTGTCAGTTAGACGGCATTCTAGGCAAACGTTTGAGGTTCACAGTTCTGAGGCAGATCCTACATGTGCTATTGTGCGTTGGATCAGTGACTTTTAACTGATCTTATCAATTTCTGTTTCCTATGTGGAAAGTATTTGAGTCATATATTTCGAGCTCTGCTTCCAGCAGTACCTTGCTTTCACTATTTATAGGCACTCTTGAAATCATGTGCACTATAATAAGCTCCTTATAGGGTCTGTATTTCACATTTGATGAGTATTTTTGCAATTTCATGATAGTTTTTTTGAAGCGTGGCCCATACTGTGCACAATAGTCTCCAATAGTTTCCAACAGTCTGTTTGTGCTTTGACATTTTTTCTGTTCATATTCATGTAACTACTCATAACCAAAACTCTTCCCACTTTTTTTTTTTTTCAGTCTGTGGGTAGTTCTACTGTGTTATAGTCAGTGCTTTGGAAGCATAAATCACTGGGTGATCCCAATCCATTTGAGTTTGCTTTGACTGAGATCTTAGTCTCTTTGTTAATCTCATAATATTACAGTAGGGTGCTTTGATAACTACTTTAATTCTTCAAAATGTTCCTTTTGCCACTCTTCCCAGTTCCATTTTGTCCTGTTCTCAAGCAGTATTCTGAGAGGAGAATTTAATTGTGGCAAATTAGGGATGAATTTTTTAAATATATTCACATACCTTTGAATCTCTGTAAAGCCTCCTTTTTTGGAATCTATTTGTACAGTTGCCTCCATGTTTCTTTGATATGGTCAAACTCCGTAATTACTGAATATGTATCCTAGATATCTGATCTCATTCAGCCTGCTTAGACATTTGTTCTTGTTCAATTTCAGGTTGTTTTCTTTGGCATTCTGCAGAACATTACTCAGTCTCTTATTGTGGTGTTGTCATTTCCATTGCAATTAAGTAGATTATCAATATTACTTCTACCTCATCCAGATCCTCAAAGATCTGGGACATAATGCTTTGGTTCACTTCAGATTCTGAGTCAGTCCTGAAGGGGAACGGCTTCATATATCTACTCAAGGAGGAGTTGAAGTTTCAAATATTTGACTGTCTGTATGGAGGTAGACCTGCCAAACCCTTGGCTTTCATCTAAATTGAAAATACTCTGGCATTTTGAAGTCTAGACATGACCAACTCAAATGTTTTCAGAGGTAACACAAGTTTAAATGCAGAAGTTACTGTCAGACAGTAAAATACTTAAGCAGGGCCTGTCTCAGAGTTCTGTTAGAGCTTATGGTGTCTCAATTGAGATGACATTTTAGTGCTTTTTCTGTGGTTCAGAGTAAGAATGTGTGTATCTGTGAGACAGCGGCCTAGTGATTAAAGTCTGAACTCCTGGGTTCTAGGTCCAGCTCTGCAACTGACATGCTGTATTGCCTCTGATATGATACTTAATTCTTCAGTGCCTCAGTTTCCTCATCTGTAAAATGAAGATATTAATACTTTTCTATGTCACATGGTGTGAATTGCAGTGTTGTTGTAGCTTTGTGGAGCTCAAAAACTTGTCTCTTTCATCAACAGAAGTTGGTCCAATAAAAGCTATTTACCTCTCACCTTGTCTCTCTCACATTGTTGTGAAGGCTAATTGTTTGCAAAGCACTTTGAGATCCTGGAATGAATGTTGCTATGCAGAAGTATAATAATTATTATTGACTTGGTGCCCACTATTTTGTTTTATGTGTCTGTCTGTGTCTGTTCCTTAGGCCAAACCTAACTGAAAGTTGAAGTTAAAGAATGCATGGCTCAGTTGCAGTTCACCAAGTGACCCTATCCCTGTATATAATTTCACCAAATCATGTGGAGTGAAGCAGTTCTGCTGGGTCAGCTTTTATCTACTCCATTACTCAGTTCCTTTGCCATTTTTGCAAAAATGGCAATGTGGTGTCATCCTTTGTAATCTGCTTGTGGGGTGACTGGGATGCCTGTACCAGGGAGTGGTTTACTTATAAAGCAAAGGAAGGAAAAGGACTGATAGCATGAGGAGAAATTTGTTTTTAACAACTTGGGAAAATAATTTGAAAAAATACATAATATTTCTTTAAAACTGGGTTTATGAAGGTGTTGAAAGACAGTCCAGCCTATTGTTATACAATCTTAGCACATAATTAAGTGTAAATGATGAGAACATGATTCCAACAATAATCTTAAAAGAGAATGCAGACCAAGGAAATCCTCACCTTCTCCAGCCTTTTAAATACAGTTATTCTCTTTGTTCCCTTTCATCAGTGCGCTCTGTGAATGGTCTGCATATATTAAACAAGTGCGGGTTTAAGGATAGTGGTGTAGTGCAATGAGTGTAGGTAAGTCATTTGGTTCAGTGTGGGAATAGGGGAACAGTAGGATAAATTCTGCTTTCCGTTGCATCAGTATAAATCTGGACTAACTCTACTGAAGTCATTGGAGTTACTTCAAATTTATATTGGCATAAATGTGAGCAAAATTTGGCCCAGCACATCTCATTTTCGGAGTGAACAGAGTTGGCAGTGTGTGCTCTCTTTAATAAAGGAGATATTGCTGGTTCTTTCCAAGCATGTCTTTGGAACTCTCTCTGTGTAACAAATCCAAGTTTAAAATGTTGGTGTTACCTTTCTTTCCTGAGCGAAGCTTTTTTACCCTGCACTAAGTGTAACCTGTTCTGATGAAGGGCAGAGAGGCCAGACTCATGCCACCTTCACATGAGTATGTGATTGATTACCTGAAAAGTTCTGCACTAGTTGTACTGTATGGAGAGTTTCTCTTGCTGGCTGAAAGACTGTTAGAGGTCAGAGTCCTATAAACTGTTCAGAACTTTGCTGGGTGGAAGGGAGGGGTAAGCGTCACTACTTTTGGAAAGAGCTTGCTAAGCACATTCTGAAAGGATGAAAAGCTTTATTCCTGATTGAATTTTGTGTTCTTTGCCAGTTCACCCAGTTCTGAATTTGATTTACTGAGTGTGTGTAATACATGCATGGTGAATGCATGGTCTAATTGCAGAAACAATATTAATTTAAGTAGTCTGTCCCTTTTACAGACTTTCATTTAAGAGGGTTCCACTGTTTTCTTAAACTAGCTGCTAGCACAGTACTGTGTGTGCATTCTTCTTTTCCATCTATTTCTTTCACTGGATCATTTTAATGTACCTTTTTTTACATTGGAAGTTTATTCTTTTAACTAAATTATCCTTCTGTGACTTTTTGGTGCTCAGAAAATGCGTGTTAGGTCATAAGGGTTTGTTCTTTAAATAGGCTGTGTCTACACTGGAAACGTTTGAGCCTATAATTCTCAGTTGGTGGAAATGTGTCAGCGATGGATTATGCATCCAAATTTTCTTAGTATGCCCAAGTCCAAGGAGAACAATGTGGTCTGAGTGAGTACTGGACTGGGTGCCAGCAACTCTTGGGTTCTAACCTTGACTCTGTCACTAACTTGCCATGGGCAACTCATTTAACCTGCGTTTCCTTATGTGTAAAATGGAGGTGATAATGCCTATCTCATAGGGGAATTCTTTAGATTGATTCTGCCATCCTTATTTGTGCCTTAGAAGGGCTACAGCAGAGCTCTAAATCTGGGTCTTAGTCTAGAAATTAAAAATTGTTTTGTTCGTGTCTTCAATGCAGATTCTTATTGGAGTGTTTTTAGAAAGTAGGGTGATAAATTTAGGAGTTATTCACAACAAAAATTTGTCTTTCTGATAGCTTTGTGATGTCTCTGTGGAATTAACTAACTCTGCAGACAATACCTGAAGAGTCTGCAAGCTTCTAAAGCCAAAACCTTGTCTACACTAATAATCTTCTTCAAACTTCCCATTGTCACACTCTCTCATCTTGACAGTAGCAACGGGAACACTAGGGTAAGCTGGCCACCAGCATTTTAACCACTGTGCCATCTAACCCTGCTCAGAACCCTGGGCCAGGAGCAATGACGTCCATCTGCAACTGGTTTCTCATCCCCTTTGGCCACTGGGTGGATGACACAGTCAGAGGATGGGTCCAAGTACCAGGAAGCAATACCTGTGAATCCCAGAAGGTTTGCCAGACCAAAAGATATGGCCCAGGGACACCACTGGTGGAGTTTGTAAATTCTGTGAGCCAAACAATTTCAGCTACCATCTCTGTTTCAGTTGATCTTTGATTAGGTGGTCAAATCTTTAGGGCAGGAACTGTCTTTTACTCTGTGTTTGTACAGCACCTAGCACAATCCTGACTGGGGCCTTCAGGTGCTCCTGTATAATAAATGATAATTTGGTGATGACACATCTTATTTGTCTTCCTCTGTTCAGCCATGCATATCAAGCTCTCTGATACTTCATCCTAGATGGCCTGCTGTTAGCTAAATATTGGCTGCCAAAACAGAGCTCCTTATTTTTCTCCTGTGCCCTCTCTATCTCCACCTTTCTCCACTGTTGTGGGTAATACTTCTCATCACTCAAGCTCCCACCTTGGAGTCATCTTAGACTTCTCCCCTCACATCAGGCCCTTATCAATTCTTGTTGCTTCCTTCATGGTAACATTTCAGAAATCTGACCCTTCTTTTCTATCTTAACAGATAAAACATGCATCCTCTACCTCATTAGTTCACCCTCTTCTGCCCTGGCCTCCTGGATGTATCATCCTCCCCTTGGCCTCCGCTCTTATCCATTCAAAACACAGTTGGTAAAATGTTCTTTCTTGCCAAATCAGACCACATCATTCACCTCTCTGAATCCCTCCACTGGTTCTCCTTTGCCCATCATAACTAGTTCAAAGTTCCTATCCTTCCCATGAGGGTCCTGCACAACTCTGCTCAAGCCCATATCCATGATCTTGTTTCTTATTATATTCCCCCTCGCTTCGTTTGCTTTACCAACAATACCAGTCTCAGTGTCCCTTTTGCATCCTGCTGCCAGTCCTGTCTTTGTGCTTTCTACCATGCCACAAGATGCATTAAATGCATTCTCATTTCCAATATGCCAGCCCATGTTCCTTTGCTTATTCAAATGACTCCTAAAGACTAACTTCCATGCGGCCCACAAACACTAACTCTCATTGGTCAAATGTCTCATCCACCTGAATGTAAATGGAAGAGGGGGTGTGCTCCTAACGTTAGCCCTGCAAGGCTAGGTGGGCCCAATCAGCTAATTAGGCTACAAACAGGAGCTTTAGGCTGGAGGCAGTTAATTAGAGAGAAGTTTACCTGTGAGTGGAGCTTCTACAAAAGCCAGGAGGCTGGCAACAGAAGACTCCAGAGTCAGAGACAAGTTACCTAAAGTTACTCCCTAGGAGGGAAGGAAGAAAGAGCTTGGTAAACCCAGAAGAATGGGGAAGGAGAGGAGGTATGGAAGTGACACAGAGAAAGGCAGCAAGGTGCAGGGAATGGACCTTGGCAGCTGTGTAGAGGGTCCATGAGCCAGAATCTGGAGTAGAGGATGGGCTTGGGTTTCCCTGCCAGCTGCTGCAGGAGTGGCACTGTGAGGCAGTGAAGCAGAAGACTACCTGAGACTGCTGGAGAGCAGGAACTTTGATATGCTCCCCCAGTTGGGGAAACGACAATAGTGAGCTGGTGAGAGGGCTGAATCATGAAGAGGACAACAGCTGTGCCTCCTGAGAGCAAGAGAGGGAATGCAGAGGAGAAACTGGTAGGGTGTAACTCCTGGAAGGGGTATCAGTCGGATTGAGCTAATCCCCAGAACTGACAGCAGGTGGTGCTATCCAGCACAGAGAAGAGCAAAGCTGTCACAATTGGCAAATGCAGGCAAGATGGTCACCTGTGATACAAGGGGTCAGTCACAGACTGTGTCTGACAAGAGCCCTGAGGTGAGGGGCAGAGAGAGACTGTGAGGGGGTTGAACCCTGCTGCAAGAGGCCGTAACGGAGAGAGAGGATGGATGCCAGAGTTGCTGCTCCCACAGAGGAGAGCTGAGATGCAACAGGGGTGGGTCCATGCTATGTGGGGACAGATTTTGGAGAACCAGCAGAGACTGTGGGAAACCCAAGTGTATTTTACAAGACTGTATTGTGCGGGTAACTAGTCAGCAGCTGTACAGAATCCTGCAGGAAAGAAACAAGTTGTCGTAAGGGCCAGGCATGGGAAAGGCACTCCAGGACTAGGAGGCCAGAGGCCCAGCCCTGAAGGTGCTATAGCTGGGGCGGAGGAGAAAGTCCCTGTTTTAATTACTTTCCTCCCTGGGAGGGGCTAACGCTGAGGAAAAACCACAAAACAGGGGGGACTCAGCTCCTGGGAGCCAGGGTGCTGGAGGACTGGGTGGACCAGCTGACAGAGAAGTTGTTAACTGTAGAGCAGGCCTAGCAGGAGGCTGCACATGCCCTGGAGCTCCTCTGGGAGAAACTCAGAGGTGCTATGCAGGAGCAGGAAAAGGCTGCAGCTCATGGTCAGAGATCATAGAATATCAGGATTGGAAGGGACCTCAGGAGGTCATCGAGTCCAAGTGGCGAATGCAGGCAAGATGGTCACCTGTGATACAAGGGGTCAGTCACAGACTGTGTCTGACAAGAGCCCTGAGGTGAGGGGCAGAGAGAGACTGTGACCAATCCCCAACTAAATCATCCCAGCCAGGGCTTTGTCAAGCCTGACCTTAAAAACTTCTAAGGAAGAAGATTCCACCACCTCCCTAGGTAACGCATTCCAGTGTTTCACCACCCTCGTAGTGAAAAAGTTTTTCCTAATATCCAACCTAAACCTCCTCCACTGCAACTTGAGACCCTTACTCCTTGTTCTGCCATCTGCTACCACTGAGAACAGTCTAGATCCATCCTCTTTGGAACCCCCTTTCAGGTAGTTGAAAGCAGCTATCAAATCTCCCCCTCATTCTTCTCTTCTGCAGACTAAACAATCCCAGTTCCCTCAGCCTCTCCTCATAAGTCATGTGTTCCAGTCCCCTAATCATTTTTGTTGCCCTCCGCTGGACTCTTTCCAATTTTTCCACATCCTTCTTGTAGTGTGGGGCCCAAAACTGGACACAGTACTCCAGATGAGGCCTCACCAATGTCGAATAGAGGGGAATGATCACGTCCCTCGATCTGCTGGCAATGCCCCTACTTATACATCTCAAAATGCTATTGGCCTTCTGGCAACAATGGCACACTGTTGACTCATATCCAGCTTCTCATCCACTGTAACCCTAGGTCCTTTTCTACAGAACTGCTGCCGAGCCATTCGGTCCCTCGTCTGTAGTGGTGCATGGGATTCTTCCGTCCTAAGTGCAGGACTCTGCACTTGTCCTTGTTGAACCTCATCAGATTTCTTTTGGCCCAATCCTCCAATTTGTCTAGGTCCTTCTGTATCCTATCCCTACCCTCCAGCATATCTACCTCTCCTCCCAGTTTAGTGTCATCTGCAAACTTGCTGAGGGTGCAATCCACACCATCCTCCAGATCATTTATGAAGATATTGAACAAAACCGGCCCGAGGACCGACCCTTGGGGCACTCCACTTGATACTGGCTGCCAACTAGATATGGAGCCATTGATCACTACCCGTTGAGCCTGACAATCTAGCCAACTTTCTACCCACCTTATAGTCCATTCATCCAGCCCATACTTCTTTAACTTGCTGGCAAGAATACTCTGGGAGACCATGTCAAAAGCTTTGCTAAAGTCAAGGAACAACACGTCCACTGCTTTCCCTTCATCCACAGAGCCAGTTATCTCGTCATAGAAGGCAATTAGATTAGTCAGGCATGACTTGCCCTTGATGAATCCATGCTGACGGTTCCTGATCACTTTTCTCTCCGCTAAGTGCTTCAGAATTGATTTCTTGAGGACCTGCTCCATGATTTTTCCAGGGACTGAGGTGAGGCTGACTGGCCTGTAGTTCCCAGGATCCTCCTTCTTCCTTTTTTTAAAGATGGGCACTACATTAGCCTTTTTCCAGTCGTCCGGGACTTCCTCCAATCACCATGAGTTTTCAAAGATAATGGCCAATGGCTCTGCAATCACATCCGCCAACTCCTTTAGCACTCTCGGATGCAGCGCATCCGGCCCCATGGACTTGTGCTCGTCCAGCTTTTCTAAATAGTCCCAAACCACTTCTTTCTCCACAGAGGGCTGGTCACCTCCTCCCCATACTGTGCTGCCCCATGCAGTAGTCTGGGAGCTGACCTTGTTCGTGAAGACAGAAGCAAAAAAAGCATTGAGTACATTAGCTTTTTCCACATCCTCTGTCACTAGGGTCCCTCCCTCATTCAGTAAGGGGCCCACACTTTCCTTGACTTTCTTCTTGTTGCTAACATACCTGAAGAAACCCTCCTTGTTACTCTTAACATCTCTTGCTAGCTGCAACTCCAGGTGTGATTTGGCCTTCCTGATTTTACTCTTGCATGCCCAAGCAATATTTTTATACTCTTCCCTGGTCATTTGTCCAATCTTCCACTTCTTGTAAGCTCCTTTTTTGTGTTTAAGATCAGCAGGAATTTCACTGTTAAGCCAAGCTGGTCACCTGCTATATTTACTATTCTTTCTACACATTGGGATGGTTTGTCCCTGTAACCTCCATAAGGATTCTTTAAAATACAGCCAGCTCTCCTGGACTCCTTGCCCCCTCATGTTGTTCTCCCAGGGGATCCTGCCAATCAGTTCCCTGAGGGAGTCAAAGTCTATTTTTCTGAAGTCCAGGGTCCGTATTCTGCTGTTCTCCTTTCTTCCCTGTGTCAGGATCCTGAATTCGACCATCTCATGGTCACTGCCTCCCAGGTTCCCATCCATTTTTGCTTCTCCTACTAATTCTTCCCAGTTTGTGAGCAGCAGGTCAAGAAGAGCTCTGCCCCTAGTTGGTTCCTCCAGCACTTGCACTAGGAAATTGTCCCCTACCCTTTCCAAAAACTTCCTGGATTGTCTGTGCACCGCTGTATTGCTCTCCCAGCAGATATCAGGGTGGTTGAAGTCTCCCATGAGAACCAGGGCCTGCGATCTAGTAACTTCCGTGGGTTGCTGGAAGAAAGCCTGTCCGCCTCATCCCCCTGGTCCGGTGGTTTATAGCAGACTCCCACCACAACATCACCCTTGTTAATCATGCTTCTAAACTTAATCTAGAGACTCTCAGGTTTTTCTGCAGTTTCATACTTGAGCTCTGAGCAGTCAGACTGCTCCCTTACATACAATGCAACTCCCCCACCTTTTCTGCCCTGCCTGTCCTTCCTGAACAGTTTATATCCATCCATGACAGTACTCCAGTCCTGTGAGTTATCCCACCAAGTCTCTGTTATTCCAATCACATCATAATTCCTTGACTGTGCCAGGACTTCCAGTTCTCCCTGCTTGTTTCCCAGGGTTCTTGCATTTGTGTATCTAAGACAAGAAAGCAATGACTTGAGAGCCCAGGTGTGGGAGCTATGGGGTAGATGACTTAGAATAGGAGAATACTTGCAGTTGAGAAAGGGAGGGTTTGTGATAGGGTGTGCTCCCCACACTGGCCCTGCAAGAGCAGAATTAGCCCAGGTGGGCCCAACCATCTAATTAGGCTGCAAACAGGGGAGTTTGAGGCTGGAGGTAGCTAATTAGAGAGACGCTCACCTGTGAGGGACAGGCAGGGCTTCTACACAAGCCGGGAGGCTAGCAACAGAAGGGATGCTAGGGAAGGAGTCTGCAGTTGCTCCCAGGTAAGAGGGAGGAGTGTTTAGAAGCTGCAAAGATGAGTTGCCAAAAGTTATTGCCTGGGAGGAGGGAGGGAAGGAAGAGACTGGCAAACCCAGAGGAATGGGGAGGGGCAGGACGTATAGAAGTAGCTCGGAGAATGGACCTTGGCTCTGTGTAGAGGGTCCCTGAACTGGAACCTGGAGTAGATAGTATGCCTGGTTTCCCTGCTAGCCACTGCAGGAGTGGTACCATCAGGCAGTGAAGCAGAGGACTGCTAGAGAGCAGGAACCTTGATACACTTCACCCCGCCTCCACCTGCCCCAGCTGGATGGGGAAACCACAATAGTGACCTGGAATCATGGAGAGGACAGCTGTGATTCCTGAGAGTAAGTTTCTCCTCTGCAGCCTTTCTCTAACTGGGTATATCTGCTGGAAGGGGTTTGGCCTGAATGAGGCAATCCCCAGAACTGCCAGCAGATAGTGCCATCCAGCAGTGAGTAGAGTAAACCCATTACAGGGGACAGAGTAAGAAAAAAATTCTCATCAAATGTCTTCCTCTGCACAAGTGCTGACTTTCCAATGTGCCAGGGGGTGCTCGATTCCCTGGCTCTGCCCCAGGCCCCACGCCACTCCTTCCCCCAAGGCCCCACCATCTGCCCCACCTCTTCTGCCCTGTTCCACCCCCTCCCCCTCCACCAAGCATGCCATGTCCTCGCTCCTCTTCTCCGCCCCGCCTCCCCGCCCCAGACTTCTGCATGCAGCAAAACTGCCGAGTGCAGCAGGCGGGAGGCGTGGGGAGGGAGAATGAGGTGCCGATCGTCAGGGCCCGCTGGGGGGATGGGGAGGGTTCTGATGGGGGGCTGTTGGTGGGTGCTCAGCACCCACCATTTTTTCCCTGTGAGTGCTCCAGGGCTGGAGCACCCAGTGAGTTGGTGCCTATGTCTCTCTGGGTGTCCTAGTGTGTCTGCCTTCTCTGAGATTATCTTTAGGGCTATGTCCACACTGCACTTTTGTCCCTCAGGGGTGTGAGGGGAAAACACCTCCCTGAATGACACAAGATTTAACTATGAAAAGCAATGGTGTGGACAGTGCTTCATTGGTGGGAGAGCGTCTCGTTGGGGGTGGTTTTATTTTGTCAGGAGACCTCTCTCTCTCTTGACAACAAAGAGTTGCTACGCTGCACACCTTACAACAGCGTGGCTGTAGTGGCACAGCCAGGCCATTGTAAGGTGCTCAGTGTAGACATAGCCTTAGCCCTGGTCTACACTAGGACTTTAGGTCAAATTTAGCAGCGTTAAATCGATGTAAACCTGAACCCGTCCACACAATGAAGCCCTTTATTTCGACTTAAAGGGCTCTTAAAATCTATTTCCTTACTCCACCCCTGACAAGCGGATTAGCGCTTAAATCGGCCTTGCCGGGTCGAATTTGGGGTACTGTGGACACAATTCGATGGTATTGGCCTCCGGGAGCTATCCCAGAGTGCTCCATTGTGACCACTCTGGACAGCACTCTCAACTCAGATGCACTGGCCAGGTAGACAGGAAAAGGTCCGCGAACTTTTGAATCTCATTTCCTGTTTGGCCAGGATGGCAAGCTGCAGGTGACCATGATGGAGTCCCAGAATCACAAAAGAGCTCCAGCATGGACTGAACGGGAGGTACGGGATCTGATTGCTGTATGGGGAGAGGAATCCGTGCTATCAGAACTCCATTCCAGTTTTCAAAATGCCAAAACCTTTGTCAAAATCTCCCAGGGCATGAAGGACAGAGGCCATAACAGGGACCTGAAGCAGTGCCGGGTGAAACTTAAGGAGCTGAGGCAAGCCTACCAGAAAACTAGAGAGGCAAACGGCCGCTCCAGGTCAGAGCCCCAAACATGCCACTTCTATGATGAGCTGCATGCCATTTTAGGGGGTTCAGCCACCACTACCCCAGCCGTGTTGTTTGACTCCTTCAATGGAGATGGAGGCAACACGGAAGCAGGTTTTGGGGACGAAGAAGAAGATGATAGCTCACAGCAAGCAAGAGGAGAAACCGGTTTTCCCGACAGCCAAGAACTGTTTCTCACCCTGGACCTGGAGGCAGTACACCCCAAACCCACCCAAGGCTGCATCCTGGACCCGGCAGGCGGAGAAGGACCTCCAGTGAGTGTACCTTTTAAAATACTATACATGGTTTAAAAGCAAGCATGTGAAAGGATTAATTTGCCGTGGCATTCACGGCTCTCCTGGATGTACTCCCAAAGCCTCTGCAAAAGGTTTCTGGGGAGGGCAGCCTTATTGCGTCCTCCATGGTAGGACACTTTACCACTCCAGGCCAGTAACACGTACTCGGCAATCATTGTAGAACAAAGCATTGCAGTGTATGTTTGCTGGCGTTCAAACAACATCCGTTCTTTATCTCTCTGTTATCCTCAGGAGAGTGAGATATCATTCATGCTCACCTGGTTGAAATAGGGTGCTTTTCTTCAGGGGACACTCAGAGGAGCCCGTTCCTGCTGGGCTGTTTGCCTGTGGCTGAACAGAAATGTTCCCCGCTGTTAGTCACGGGGAGGAGGGAGGGTTGAGGTGGTAGCCACGTGGTGGGGGGAGGCAAAATGAGACCTTGTAACGAAAGCACATGTGCTATGTATGTAATGTTAACAGCAAGGTTTACCCTGAAAGAGTGTAGCCACTGTTTTATAAAATGTGTCTCTTTAAATACTGCTGTCCCTTTCTTTTTTTTCTCCACCAGCTGCATGTGTTTCAATGATCACAGGATCTTCTCCTTCCCAGAGGCTAGTGAAGATTAGAAAGGGAAAAAAAACACACTCGTGATGAAATGTTTTCTGAGCTCATGCTGTCCTCCCGTACTGACAGAGCACAGACGACTGCGTGGAGGCAGACAATGTCAGAGTGCAGGAAAGCACAAAATGACCGGCAGGAGAGGTGGCAGGCTGAAGAGAGTAAGTGGTGGGCTGAAGACAGGGCTGAAGCTCAAATGTGGCGGCAGCGTGATGAGAGGAGGCAGGATTCAATGCTGAGGCTGCTGGAGGATCAAACCAGTATGCTCCAGTGTATGGTTGAGCTGCAGCAAAGGCAGCTGGAGCACAGACTACCACTGCAGCCCCTCTGTAACCAACCGCCCTCCTCCCCAAGTTCCATAGCCTCCACACCCAGATGCCCAAGAACGCGGTGGAGGGGCCTCTGGCCAACCAGCCACTCCACCACAGAGGATTGCCCAAAAAAAAGAAAGCTGGCATTCAATAAATTTTAAAGTTGTAAACTTTTAAAGTGCTGTGTGGCATTTTCCTTCCCTCCTCCACTACCTCTCCAGGGCTACCTTGGTAGTCATCCCCCTATTTGTGTGATGAATGAATAAAGAATGCATGAATGTGAAGCCTCTGCAAGCGGTGATCGAAGGGAGGAGGGGAGAGTGGTTAGCTTACAGAGAAGTAGAGTGAACCAAGGGGCGGGGGGTTTCATCAAGGAGAAACAAACAGAACTTTCACACTGTAGCCTGGCCAGTCATGAAACTGGTTTTCAAAGCTTCTCTGATGCATACCGCACCCTCCTGTGCTCTTCTAACCGCCCTGGTGTCTGGCTGTGCGTAACCAGCAGCCAGGCGATTTGCCTCAACCTCCCACCCCGCCATAAACATCTCCCGCTTACTCTCACAGATATTGTGGAGCACACAGCAAGCAGTAATAACAGTGGGAATATTGGTTTCGCTGAGGTCTAAGCGAGTCAGTAAACTGCACCAGCGTGCCTTTGAACGTCCAAATGCACATTCTACCACCATTCTGCACTTGCTCAGCCTGTAGTTGAACAGCTCCTGACTACTGTCCAGGCTGCCTGTGTACGGCTTCATGAGCCATGGCATTAAGGGGCTGGGTCCCCAAGGATAACTATAGGCATTTCAACATCCCTAACAGTTATTTTATGGTCTGGGAATAAAGTCCCTTCCTGCCGCTTTTGAAACAGACCAGAGTTCCTGAAGATGCGAGCATCATGTACCTTTCGCGGCCATCCCATGTTGATGTTGGTGAAACGTCCCTTGTGATCCACCAGAGCTTGCAGCACTATTGAAAAGTACCCCTTGCGGTTTATGTACTCGCCGGCTTGGTGCTCCGGTGCCAAGATAGGGATATGGTTTCTGTCTATGGCCCCACCACAGTTAGGGAATCCCATTGCAGCAAAGCCATCCACTATGACCTGCACATTTCCCAGGGTCACTACCCTTGATATCAGCAGATCTTTGATTGCGTGGGCTACTTGCATCACAGCAGCCCCCACAGTAGATTTGCCCACTCCAAATTGATTCCCGACTGACTGGTAGCTGTCTGGCGTTCCAAGCTTCCACAGGGCTATCGCCACTCGCTTCTCAACTGTGAGGGCTGCTCTCTTCTTGGTATTCATGTGCTTCAGGGCAGGGGAAAGCAAGTCACAAAGTTCCATGAAAGTGCCCTTACGCATGCAAAAGTTTCGCAGCCACTGGGAATCGTCCCAGACCCGCAACACTATGAGGTCCCACCAGTCTGTGCTTGTTTCCCGAGCCCAGAATTGGCGTTCCACAGCATGAACCTGCCCCATTAGCACCATGATGCATGCATTGGCAGGACCTATGCTTTCAGAGAAATCTGTGTCCATGTCCTGATCGCTCACGTGACCGCACTGACGTCGCCTCCTCGCCCGGTATCGCTCTGCCAGGTTCTGGTGCTGCATATACTGCTGGATAATGCGTGTGGTGTTTAATGTGCTCCTAATTGCCAAAGTGAGCTGAGCGGCCTCCATGCTTGCCTTAGTATGGCGTCCGCACAGAAAAAAGGCGCGGAACGATTGTCTGCCGTTGCTCTGACGGAGGGAGGGGCGCTGACGACACGGCTTACAGGGTTGGCTTCAGGGAGCTAAAATCAACAAAGGGGGTGGCTTTACATCAAGGAGTATTTCAGGCAGGACTTCACGGAGGGTTCCAATAAGAAATGGTGCACCTACGTTATTGTTCTTATTGGAACAAGGAGGTTAGTCTGGCCTCTGATTGATACATGGCTAGATTTACCTCACTGCACCTTTTCTGTGAGTGACTGCAGTGTGACCTAGAGGAATGAGTCCCCTAGATGGGGAAGGGGGGGAAGCAAATGAGTACAAAACAAATCTGGTCTATTTCTTGTTTTGATCCACTCCATCTATCTTTTACATCTTTGGCTGGCAGCAGACGGTGCAGAAGGACTGCATGCCATCCACATCTCAGGGCTGCTCGGCAGAAGATGGTACAATAGGACTGCTAGCCATCCTCATCTCTTGCCTGCTCGGCAGAAGATGATGCAATAGGACTACTAGCAATCCATATCACCTGCCTGCTCACCATAAGTTGGTTCAATAGGACTGACTGCAGGACTAAAGAGAATGACTTGATTAAGTCACTCCAAATTTAGTCCCTGCGCCCATGTCTGCCCAGGCGCTCCTGATCGACCTCACACAGGCGACCAGGAGCACCTCGGACATGACGACGACGGCTCCCAGTCCTATTGCACCGTCTGCTGCCACAAGGCAATGGGTTGCTGCTACTGTGTAGCATGCAGTACCACGTCTTCCAGCACCCAGGAGACATACGGTGACAGTGAGCTGAACAGGCTCCATGCTTGCCGTGGTATGGCGTCTGCACAGGTAACTCAGGAAAAAAGGCGCGAAACGATTGTCTGCCCTTGCTTTCACGGAGGGAGGGAGGGAACGGGGGCCTGACGATATGTACCCAGAACCACTTGTGACAATGTTTTAGCCCCATCAGGCATTGGGATCTCAGCCCAGAATTCCAATGGGCAGTGGAGACTGCGGGAACTGTGGGATAGCTACCCACAGTGCAACGCTCCGGAAGTTGACGCTTGCCTCGGTACTGTGGAAGCACTCCACCGAGTTAATTCACTTAATGCACTTAGAGCATTTTCTGTGGGGACACACACTCAAATATATAAAACCGATTTCTAAAAAAACGACTTCTATAAATTCCACCTAATTTCGTAGTGTAGACATACCCTTAGACTGTAACTTTTCAGTGCAGGGACTGTCTCTGTGTTGAGCACAGAGTTTTAAAGGCATGTTTCAGGAACGGTGGGATAAAATCTTTGTGAATGTTTTGGGTGTGGGACAACTGGAGATGACTTACTAAATGGATAGTTGGTAACTATAAGCATATTGGGAGGTTGTGACTCTGATCCTCAAATTGGGGAGTAGTTTGCAATGAGCTCCCCTCTGATGGAGAGGAGGGGAAATTCACTATAATAGAATTGACTTGGAGGCTGCCAGCCAGATGCTGAGCTGGAAATCCTGGTCACTGCTATGACCTGAATATTAAGTAGCTACGAAACTACTAGTCATGGAGAAAAGGCAGATATATATTTTTAATTCCCAGAAGAATTAGTAAGGTGGTCTGCTTGTTCTGTCACTATATATATTAATGTGAAAATGCTGAGTTTTTAAATGTTCCCATCAGCTCCAAGTCAGAGAGCTGGGAGGAATGAAATGTCCAAACATCCCTTAACAATAGCCTTTGCTGTACTAATAGTACATTTCCTTAAAAAGAGCCAAGGAGAACACACAAACCCAGCCAGATCTTTTTCCTAATCCCAGGGTTTTTCCTTCTCAGCTCTATTTTTCCAGCCATCCACATCCACTACTTGTTTTCACTCAGACAACACTGCAGAGCTTTCTCGCACCCTATGGTATAAATCTCATATGCTGGATCCCTTCCTGGGTCTGGTGACTTCACTGTAGGGTCTGGGTCAAAACTGTGTCATCAGGAAGTCCTTTATTTCCCTTCTCAGGTATAAACCACCCTTCTCTAAGGAATCCTGCCTGGAAAGAAAATACCTTGGTTTAGGGCCCAGCCCTAAAAGATCGTGAGTGCGCTTACCTCTGTGTTGATTTCAGTGAGAGCTGATGGCACTCAGCCTTTGCAGGATCAGACCTTCTAGCTCAAAAGCTGAATATACAATTGCAAATAATTGGCCCAGGCTTGTTACCACTGAAATTAATAGCAAAGTTCCCATTGATGTGGATGGGAGTTTTGCTATTAATTTCAGTGGTAACAAGTTAAAACCTATAGACTCTAGGCTCACATACAGTTCTAACTGAAACCTATGTAAACTATGCCCAGTATTGTTTTGTATGTTTATCCAGTTGTCCTCCTTCCATGTGTGTAAATACATCCACATTATGTAATATTAATTATTTTGAACTTGATTCCACATCTGACAAAATAATCTCTTTGCCAAAAGCGTATAGACAATAACATAGTAAACCAACAGGGATTTCTGTTATCAGAGAGCAGGAGTGAAAATCTAAATGAGAGGCTAAAAGGCCAGGCAAGCAGATGGCTGAGTGACATAAATGTTGAACGGTTCAGGTATGTCTAGTAAAGTACAGCTCTCTAATGTGGTGAGAATTGTGTGTGTTGGTATTTTTAAAATCAGTATTCTGGGGTGTCTTTTTTTTTTCTTGCCATAGCTCCAGAACGTCAGCAAAATGCAAATTTGCAGCTGTTTGTATAAATACGTAAAGGATTTTTCTTTCCTGACTCTGTTATAACTGCAGTTATAACTAATGTTTTGTATATAGAAACACAGCAGAGGAACAATCTAAATGGCTTAAGTGTTCCCTGCAAACCAGCTGGTAGATAAATAAGTCTTAAAGAATTAATTTTATGGAATAGTCTCATCAACAAAAGTAGATCTAAAAATTGCACTGAGGAGAGGGTATGTCTTCACTACAGAATTAACTTGTGCTCTTACCAAGGGTTTAGTTCAGTGCTTAATTTGTAATGAAAGAGGTGCCAGGGCTCAACCAATTAGATGCTGGAGCTCAAGCAATTTTTTTACTTTCAGAACTGACCAGGAGTAGAGGAAGTACCCTACAAGTGGAGGGGCCACAAATGCCCAAACCTTGGCACTGCCCCTTGAGCCTGAGCCCTCGCATTGCCCCTTCCCCCCACCCCCACTCGCTCCTCTCTACCCGTTGCTTGACCTTATAGCTGGTAAAAAGTGGGACAGCCAAGGCCACCTAACCTGTCCCCCCACCCGATTCCAGTGCCCCTGTAAGTGACACAGCAAGCCTAGAGGTTCTGGGGCTCAGCCCTGGCAAACCCTGGCACAAATTAAGCACTGGTTTAATTCTCCTGCTCCTCTCATCCCCACACACAAACCTTTTTAACTCAGGTTTGGAGGTGCTCTGAACCTGGGCTAGCTTATCTGGTTGGAGGTGTGGGTTAGAGCCCTGGCTTTACTTTAAGTTGGGCTTTAACCTGCTCACTTTGCAGTGTGGATACAGGCTGTAACCCTGGTTATTTAACTTGGGTGCTGATAGTCCTTCAGTGCCTTCCCACAGTTCCCTGAGGGCTGCATTGCAGTGGGGTTGGTTTTCAGCAGAATGACATACTGGCACTTTTGCCACATGGAGGATGCTATTTTGCTCTCAGATGACATCCTCCACATAGCGTGACCTCACATGCACGGTGCCTCGTTTCTGACTTGATTTCTGACTTAACGTGCTTTGGTGTTTTAACTGCTTAAAATGTGTCTCTGCCAAAGAGGTGATAGCTGGCAGACAGAAGCTTAAAACTGGGTGCTTTTGGTGGACCACAGAGGGAGAATACAGGTGCACTTGCACTGCAGTGACTGTATAACCCAAATGTCGCCCACTAGTGACACCAGAATGAGGCATTGCTTATGGGAGGTTGCATAGATTTGATTCTTCCTCCTCTTTCTTACATGTGGGATGCAATAGTTAACAGTGTTAACATTTAAATCTTAAATTTAAATCATCTTGGGGAATCTCCGCTAACACCTCTTTGAAACAAATGGGGCAGTTCACTCTTCTTAGAGCTCTTGTTTCAGACTTTCCTGTCTCCTGAAAACACTTCTGCATTCAGCTCACATTTTTGAGGTTTTCTTCACAATCATAATGGCTAGAAACTTACTTTAAAAGAAAATGAAAGCTGAAGTTTTGTAGAACACCATAGCAGCTTCACAATGCTGCCCCTATGCCAAACCACCATGTACTGTCTGGCCCAATCCAAATCCTGATTGAGTTCTATATCATTTACAGGATCAGAACCTAAGCTGTCTTCCCCAGACCTAACTGAAGACAGAATTTGAAGACCAAGGGGTTTCACAGATGTAGATTAGGTAAAATACCCTGCAGAATCTTAGAACATAAGAATGGCCATACTGGTCAGACCAAAGGTCCATCTAGCCCATTATCCTGTCTTCTGATAGTGGCCAGTACCAGGTGTTTCAAAGGGAATGAACAGATAATCATCAAGTAATCAATTCCCTGTCACCCATTGCCAGCTTCTGGCAAACAGAGGCTAGACACATCATTAAGCTCTCATCTACTACATTGATGGAAGCTATAGAAGCACCTAGGTAGCTAGATACATGGTGCACGAGCCAGAAGCAATACAGCTTGACTTTCAGACCCAAATTGAGTTTTCAAGGCTGGCAATTAGAAGAAGTTTATTTTTACTTGTAAACTCAGCAAATTTCCTTCAGAAGTCATTGAGGGAAAGTAAACACAGATCTCAGTGCCATTTTTAAAGTCTCTTTTCAGAGCAGCATAACATTTTAAAGCTTCTGCACTACTTTAATCCACCCAGGAACCCCATTCTTATCCGGAAGAGCCATCAATGAAGAGCACTGAGCAAGAAGATGATTAACACCTGTTCCCCACCTATGCGTTGTGCCATATTCACCCTCACAGTCCCTGGCATGTAGAGCCTGTCCCTGAAGTTACTGCAGTTCATCATTCTGCAGAAGTTACAATATGAAGAAACTCAAAACAGTACATCAAAGGCTCTTCTGTGTGGATGGTGCATAAACAAAGGTTTCTTTCTTTGTGATGAATGTGCAGTGCAAGCTCTGATGCTAGAATTTACGAATATTCAGTGCTGATTTAGAGCACTACAGTGAAATAATGTCTTTTTGTTGCCAAAATGTTGGCAGATACTGAGTGTTGATTAAACAACCAAAAGGATATTAGTCCTAAGGACAGAATTAACTGCTGCATGTTCATATAGTTTCCCATAAAAGAACATGGGCTCTGAGATAATGAGGCAGTGTCAGAACTTTGTTAGTTTGTGTAGTCTGTATTGATCAGTATTGTACCAGTTATTACGGGAGCAAAACAATAGATCATTACCAGCTGGAACTTTGAGGGTATGGTACCTGCAAGTTTATGAATAATTCAGGACACTAGATCCCTTTTTCACTGTGCACCATAGTTCACCCTGGGGTAGAGTAATTGAGTAACGCAATTGTAAACAAGCCTGCATATTTGCTGATCTTCTGTTTGCCAATTTTCAATGGCTAGGTTGCAGAACATATTTAAAAATAAATTTTATGTTGAAAACCAAAACTCAATGCAAACACAGTCATAACCCCCATCCTGCAAAAAGGGTTCCACATGGGTGAACACTGACACCCAAGTAGAGGCTCACTGACTTCACTGGGACTCCAAGCAGAAGTTAGGGTCCACCTATATGGATTCCTTTGCAGGACAGGACCCTAAATTCCCAGAGGAATCCCTACAACATGATCATCAGACTTTGTGGGTGATGTGACAGTGCAGGACTTCTGGGCCAAAAAACAGTGATATGTCAATGATAATACCTTATGAGGCTGGTACTTGCATCTGATTTCTAATACACAACATTAAACCTTTTTAAAGGTACAGTTTGGAGAGGAGCTAGTCACTTTTTATGTGTTTTTTTTTTTTTTTTGACAGTTCATGGTGTATATATAAAATTGTTATACTTATTACATTTTTACATTATAATCATTGATGTAATAATGTAAATGCTCAAACTTCATACCACCATTTTAAAAGATATTAAATTAGTGCTTAAATTAGTGTATACATCATTCAAAGAAGGGGTTAAAGCCTTAAGGGTGATTGTATTTGTTTTATCTTTGCATGGTCTAGTTGCCTATATATTCTGCAGAGTGCTGCTCTGAATAGTGAGGGATCTAAAATCTTTTGGATGATAAGCACTGTACAGCCTGAGGGAAGCTTATGCCCTCTCTCTTCTCCCCCTCCCCCCCGCCCTTGTGTTTCAGCAACAGGCCTAGAGGCTAGTTGTCTAGTGCACAGGATTTACAACAATCAGAATAAAAAGAAAAGGAGGACTTGTGGCACCTTAGACTAACAAATTTTATTTGAGCATAAGCTTTCATGAGCTACTGCTCGCTTCATCGGATGCATGCAGTGGAAAATACAGTGGGGAGATTTATATACACAGAGAACATGAAACAATGGGTGTTACCATACACACTGTAACAAGAGTGATCAGGTAAGGTGGGCTATTACCAGCAGGAGAGTGGGATTTTCCACTGCATGCATCTGATGAAGTGAGCTGTAGCTCACGAAAGCTTATGCTCAAATTTGTTAGTCTCTAAGGTGCCACAAGTACTCCTTTTCTTTTTGCGGATACAGACTAACACAGCTGCTACTCTGAAACCCAACAATCGGAATGTAACATGCAGGCACAGGTTGACAAGGTGAGAGGCAATATCATGAAGTAGACCGTGCACACAACATCCAAACCTTGAGATAATGTGGCTTAGTGTAATTGTTAAAGGAAGGTGGAAGATGCAATGTTTAGAAGGTCTGGGAATATGGAGAGGGGATCTGAAAGAGGAAGATCTGGAGGAAAAACATGTGGGACCTGAAGGAGAGTCCTAGAAAAGCCTGAGATATAGGGAAAGACTCTGAAGTTGAGGAGCCTGACAGAAGCTTTAAAGGTTGTGTTGTGATTAAATCACAGAAATCTTGGGCTCTCAGCCTAAGGACTGTGAACCCCTGAGGGTCAGACTCCTAAATAGGTGTCAGGTGGGTCACTGCCACCATCCTTTTCTTTCTGACTAGATGCGAAGGGTTCCTGAACCTTTTTTCTGTTGTAACGTGGGGTATGGAAAAACTTAAGAAACCACTGTAATTTATATTTACATCTTTTGTACATCTGTCTTTTCTTCAGATTCTAACCTTTTCAGGGCAGGAACTGTCTCTTACTATGTGCTTGTAAAGAGCCTAACGCAATGGGAGATCGATCCTGGTAGAGGCTCCTAGGTGCTACTATAATACAAATAATAATGATGATGCATGATAAATTGTAATGATACTTCTGGAGTAGTAAGACTTTACCTAATAATGCATAAGACCCTGTTGGATTTGATGGAGTCATTGGCATCAGTCAATATCTGTTTTAAAAAATTGTGTGTATATATATTGTATGGACATACATATCTTCACAACAGACAATAATAGGACCTACTGTGACAATTCTCATAGGCATCTCTTCAGAATTTTTAAAAAATATGCAAAACAAAGTTAATAGAGCACTTAAGATCAGACTAGCCAAAGTGCTAGAGAATGTCCTGTAGGTGTAGGGAACATCCATGCATTGGCACGGGGATAGTTAGGGCAAGTGGCAGAATGAGTATTAGCTTTTAACTATTAGACTCTTGGCTTTATTGGCTTATGTCACAAAATTTAAAAATGCGGAGACCCAGTGCCTATCTAGCGTAAATATGTGTAGTTCCACTGAGGATCTGGATCGAGGGAAGAGGGGTTGTGAGCTAATTATTTTGTAAAAGTGCTTACATCACGACAAAGGCATTTTAATTCTAAAACTTTTTATCCCAATTTCTAAATGTCTTAGAAATACACACAATGGAGAAATATGCACTATTGTATTTCATTTATTACAGCTTACAGTCAATGTAGCTGGGATGTAGTTTCATCTAGAAAGAAAGGAATCCAAAAAAGCTGAGAAACAGCTCCCTGTATTCCTTTGGGAAATGGCACAGAGCTTTCTCCTTCATTTAAAAGAAAACAACCCCCCCTCCTCCCCCGCCCCCCCAGGCTTGACTATCACTACTGTGATTCATCCGCTGTTGTCTCCTAGCCAGGTCTGATTTTTCTGATTGGCCAGAAGGACTTTTCAAGGTGTGTCTTCTGACAAGATGCTGTTGCAGTTTTAAGGATATTAGTGGAATATGACAACCACCTTGAATGGTAAGAACTATTATATATATAATCTCTAATCAATACAGCTTTATATTTGTGGAATTGATAATCTTTTAATAAAGAAATTGTTAGGCATAGCAAGTTTTTTCCTGAGCTATTGTTTATCTATGTGCAGATTTTACAGCTCAGAGGAAATTTAAAATCTTGATTAGATTGCCTAGCAAGGGCAATTATTCTGCAGTATGTCAGCATGGCTTTTAAAGTTCTGAGTCCAGCAAACTCTAAACAAGTAATATGACAAGGTGCTGTAAAAATCTACAAGGAACTAGATAACGTTCAGTGTTATCTACTTCCTTTATAATTTTTTATAACCATAGTGAGATTTTTACTTTGTCTTTCTCTTTCATAAAACTTGCATGTAGTGTACACGTTGGAAGTCCACTAATGCAGCAAGGCCCTTTCTCATGTGTTTTATGAAGGGTAGTTCTTTGCAGTCTTCTGAATTTTCTGACAAATTAGGGCAGCCATCTGAGTCACTAGGAAAAGAGGAAAAATACATCTTATTTTAAAAAGTCTTTTCAGTTGCCTTTGAAGAAATTAGAGAGACTATAGAAAACGTTCTTTCTTTATGTATCTGGTTCTATTTAAATTTACTAACAAAGGGCAAGGATGAAATTATCAGTTTCAGATAGACACAGACACATGTAAAAGATTTGAAAGATGTAAACTTGTCCACGTTCCTTGTAAATGTCTGATCCAATAATGTCGGAGTACAGTAAAAAGGTTTTGAAAAGGAGCAGCTGTAATGTCCAGTCAGTATAATGTCTACTTTTCCCACTTTGACCGGAGCATAACTTTAGAGTAAATTTCACATGACTGTACTTGTTTCTGCGCTCAGAAAATTTTGTTGTGCTCATAGGCATCATTTTCTAGGCGAGGTATAAATATGACGACATACAGAAAAGTGTCTGGGTTTTGTTTTAATGCAATCTGCAAATCTGAGTTGTTTTAGCAAATCTGTATCTGTGAAAAGAAACACAACCTTGTTATATTAAAATATGCAAACTTCAAAATCACCTTCTTTAAAAGCAAAGAGAGTTATTCAAACATGAACTCTGCCCCGTCTTGATTATGATAGCAAGAGCTCTCTCTTTGGTGTTCTATCAGCCCATGTGTGTTTTGGTTCCAATGTTTTTGAACCAAAAACTGCCTCTCCAATTGGGGGCACCAGTATATGCTTTAGAATCCTGTTCTTCCTTTCCATGTCCATGGCTTTGCTCTGGCACTGATCTTACCACTGAGAGAGTGGAGTCTTTCCCTATAATGTAATGATGATCATCAGGTGATACTAGGGGGTGCTGGAGTGCAAAATGTATAATCACTCACAGGGAAATAGTATAACGTAGTTCCTCTCAACCTTCACTTGCCTACTAAATGCGTGACCTGAGGTTATTCTGACTTGTTGAGTGCTCATCACTATGGTTTCAAACCAGCCCTGACTCAAGAAAGAGAGTAACACATTCTTACATGATCCACTGGGCTGCTACCACCAATGAATGACTTTAAATGTGAGATTAAACTTTTGCAGTTAGCTACAATAGCAGCCTGCATCCAGTTTTTGCTTCTCTTTTGTGTGACGAGGCACAGCCTTTAGTTTTAGAAGGGTTCATGCCTGTGGTTACTGGTTCTGTGTACCAGGATGTCCTCTAATTTATTTGTATTTAGGCTGGAAAGAGCATAATTGGGGAAGAAGTTACTAACCATATTCAGTTTCAAGTGCATTTACCACGTTATGGCAAGACCCTATGATGTGATTTTTCTTGCCCTCTGACTTTTGTTGTTGTTGTTTTTTTTTGTTCATCTGAAAGACTTTAGGCTCCTCCCATGCCTTTCTGACAAGGAGAACTGAGACAGACTATCTTTGGAACCCATCAGACCCACTCAGTAGCTGATAAAGCATGTTCACTAAGCTCCTGAATTGGAAGTGATGGGTTGTCCGCATTATCAAATGATTTGGAACAGAAATTGTTCTTAGGTTTCTTGCATAGCAAGGCTGAATGCTAGTATCGGGCTGACCTGCCTAGGTGGCTTTAGAGAGACAAGGTGGGTGAGGTAATATCTCTTATTGGACCAACTTCGGTTGGTGAGAGAGATGGTCAATTTACATCTGTGAAAGACTGTGACTGCAGTGCATTTATAACTTGAATTCCATGTGATTAAAGAAATATTGCACAAGATTTAGAAAAAGTTGGTACTTGTTCTTAGGTCTGTTAGGGCAGCTTTGTGCTGGTCTCCAGCTGATGTATTCTCTGGAGCTAGTTTGTGTCAGTCTTCTGTGCTGGAAAATCCTCCAGTGGTTTACAGTTATCACAGTGGCTCCAGAACAACCCCCTCCTGACCCCAGCATAGGGGGGCTATGTTTGGGTGGGGAGGGGGAAAGAAGGTATGCCTGTACTCTAGCCTTCCTCAGCTGCCAAAACAATTTTTGGGAGCCATTGGCAGTGTGGTATGGATCAGCTCTATGGCCTAATTTATGCTAGGGACTGTTCTAATACAAAATCAGCCCCAGGATCCGTGTGCTGTGTTCACACAAGGGTGCATTTGTGCTCCTCTTCTCATTTGAGCTCACTCATGGGCGGTGGGTGAACCCCAGCTTTAGGGAGGCTAGCCCACTGGTCCTGCCCCTTCAGCCCAAGGCCCTGCATGCTGGAGCCCCCGAAACCCTCCCTTAAAGGAAAAGCCCGGGGGGGGGGGCCTTGACCACAGGAGCTCCAGGCTGCATGCCCCAGCTAGCCCCCCAAGCACCAGACCGAGTTGCTGCCGCGCCCCCCAAGCACCAGGGCAGCCCCAGTGCTGCAGCTCTTCCTGCCTCTGAAGGCCTCTCCCCTTCCCCCCACCCCGAGTTGCTGGCCCCAGCAGTGCAGTGAGCAGCAGGGACCTTTGGGGGTTGGATGTGGAGTGGAGGAGGCGGTGGGGGTCTCAGGGAAGTGGGGGAGCCACCGCAGCCCAGTTGTCCAGCTGTGGATCAGGGGCAGAACCAGGGAAGGCGTTGCCTTTCCTGGCCTATTATACCTGCTGCCCATGTGCTTACTTCTGCATAGGTACAGCTGAAAAACTGACCTGTTAAAAGCATTGGCTGAATTTAAACGACCTTTAGTCTTGTGTCCATAACCTTTTTTGCTAACTGCCTTCTGCAGGCATAAATTCTAACATTTAGACTTCTAACCACCTGATTTGTTGGTGGCTAGACATCTAAATGCAGTCATTGCTGTCTGCAACTATTTACATGTTCAAATTTGTACTTGCCATTGATTGTGTGCACAGAATTGTAAGTAGATGCCAGGCTGAGAACCCTTTAGATATTTGGCCTTTTTCTGTCCTATAAAAGGGGTGGTTCTTGGGTTTTTTTGTGTTTTGGTTTTTTTTTTTAATTGAAGGAAAATATACTTGAGTTGTGGAGCCTTTTCTATCTTTCAATCAAAAAAAAAAGGGGGGGGGGCATATTGCTCTATTTGCTGCAGTGGTGTCGTCAGATTAGTGCTGATCTCTTAATGTCATTTGATTCGAGCATCAAGGAAAACCAATCTAGCAGAACTATAGTTTCTGACTGAAGTGTATTTTGCAATTCAGTAAACATGACTGTTTTATCTTTTAATTAGTTTAGAGGAGTTAGCTGAAACTCTTAGAGATGGATCTGAACTAAACATTGGATATGAAACCTGTTAAACTCTAGGGAAGTTCTAGTCTGGATGAAAACTTCATGTCTTGAATCCATTTCTAGAAAATTATGGGCCAAATTCTGCTCATTACACCTGTACGATTCTATTGAATTCAATGGGTTTGAGAACAGAATTTGGCCCTACAAGTAGCTACTCCTGTAACAACACTTCACTATACAATCTGCAGGTCAGCTGAACACTGCAGTGTTATAACCGTGACCTTCAACCAGACTGTTTAGATTCAAGAGACAATTTCAGGTTCCAAGACTGCTCAGTCCTCCTCGGCATTTTCTCTAGAATAATGTATGGACCTTTTGTGGTGTACTGGGCAATATGTTGAACAGCACTGATTCCAGTATAGATCTTTTGGGGCATTCTGCTATTTACCTCTATCCCCTGTGAAAATTGACCATTTATTGCTACCCTTTGCTTCCTATCTTTCAGCCAGTTACTGATGCATGAGAGGACCTTCTCTCTTATCCCATCACTTCCTACTTTGCTGAAGAGCCTTTGGTGAGGGACCTTGTCAAAGACTTTCTGGAAGTCTTATCATCCTTGTCCACATGTTAGTTAACACCCTCAAATAATTCAAATAGATTGGTGAGGCATGATTTCCCTTTTAAAAAGAAAAGGAGTACTTGTGGCACCTTAAAGACTAACAAATTTAGTTTTTTAAAAGCTGTGTGATTCTTCCCCAGTATATCATTCATCTATATGCCTGATAATTCTGTTCTTTACTACAGTTTCAACCAATTTGCTTGGTACTGAAGTTAGGCTTACTGGCCTGCAATTGTTAGGATTGCTTCTGGAGTCTTTTTTAAAAATTTGTGTCACGTTAGCTAGCCTCCAGTCATCTTGGACGGAGGTTGATTTAAGTGATATGTACATACCACAGTTGCTAGTTCTACAAATTCATATTTGAGTTCCTTCAGAACTCTTGGGTAAATACCATCTGGTCCTGGTGACTTATTACTGTTTAATTTTTAATGAATTTGTAACAAATCCTTCTATATTGACACCTTAATCTGGAACAGTTCCTCAGATTTGTCACCTAAAAAGAATGGCTCAGGTATGGGAATTTCCCTCACATCCCCTGCAGCAAAGACCAATGCAAAGAATTTAATTAGCCTCTTCGTGAGGGCCTTGTCTTCCTAGAAGGCTTCTTCAGCACCTTGATCATTCAGTGGCCCCACTGATTGGCAGGTTTCCTGCTTCTGATGTACTTACAAAAACTAACAGCTTTTTTTTTGTCTCTTGCTAGTTGCTCCTCAAATTCCCTTTTGCCTGCCTAATTCTACTTTTACACTTGCCAGAATTTAAGGTCATTTCTATTTTCCTCAGTAAGATTTGACTTCCAATTTTTAAAATGTCTTTCACCTCCTCTTTTACTCTGTTAGCCATGGTGTCATTTTTTGGTCTTCTGTGGTTGTGGGGGGTATGGTGGGTTTTTGTTTTATTTTTGGGTGTGGGGGGGGTTATACATCTAGTTTGTGCCTCTATTACGGTGTTTTAAAAATGTTTCCATGCAGCTTGCAGGCATTTCACTCTTGTGACTGTTCCTTTTAATTTCCATGTAACTAGCCTCCTCATGTTTGTATAGTACTCCTCCTTTTTGAAGTTAAATGTTACTGGGTTGGGTTTCTTTGGTATTTTCTCCTACAAGAATGTTACATTTATCTGCATTATGGCTATTACTAAGCAGTTCAGCTTTAGTCATCTCTTGGACCAGATCCTGTACTCCACTTAAGACCAAATCAAGAATTGCCTCTCCCCATGTGGGTACCAGGACTAGCTGCTGCAAGAAGCAGTCATTAATTGTGTCTAGAAATTTATCTCTGCATCCTGTCCTGAGTTGACATGTGCCCAGGCAATAAGGGGATAGTTGAAATTACCCATTTATTATTGGGTGGGTTTTTTTTTGTTTGTTTGTTTGTTTTTTTGGTAGCCTCTCATCTCCTGAGCTTTTCACAGTCCTTGTCAACTATCCTGGTCAGGTGGTCTGGAGTATATTCCTACTACTGTACTCGTATTATTCAATAATATCCATAAAGGTTCTATCGTGCTGTTTGATTCATTCAAGATTTTTACTATATTTGACTCTCTATGCTTGCTTTTCTCACACAGTGCCATTCCCCCACCATCATGGTGTGTTTCTGTGACTTCCTTATACCATGTGCCATTCATTGTCATTCCACCAAGTTTCTGCAATGCCTATCATATCAATAGCCCCCTTTAATATCAGGTACTGAAGTTCACTCATTTCAATATTTGGATTTGTTGCATTTGTGTACAAGGAGTTAACATTTTTTGTCAATATTTTTAGCAGTCTGCCTTCATGCAATGTAATTGAATGGGACTCTTTTTGGTTTGACTGTTTCTCTTCAGTTCCTATCTGTACTTTATCAACTTCTATCCTCTACTAGGATAGAGGACTCTCCTTTAATAAATCCTCCCTTAAGAGATGTCTCTGTCTGAACCATGTGCTCCTCTGCACCTGTTGGCTTCCCCCAAGCCTTAGTTTAAAAACTACTCTGACCTTTTTAATTCTCTAGCCTGGGCTGTCTCTCACAATGCTCTGCTAGTGACAAGCAGAAAACTCCTGTAAGAGCTGTTATCACTTAGCACAACAGCATATGGAACCCCACATGCAGCTAATTGCGTGAATGCTCCCTGAGCCACTCATGAATCACACAGAAAGTCACCTGCAAATCTCCCAAGCCTCTAGCCTTGCACCACTGGAATATACTGTCTTGCCCTGGTCAAATGCCTGACCAGTGTAAGTTTATTACCCAGTCCACCCCTCCTCGATGTGGAGAGGACACACACTAGCCTTTGTAAACTGAGCTGAGATTTCCCAAGCACTTCAACCAAAACACTGTTTTAGGTAAAATATAAAACAGATTTAACTACAGAAAGATTGATTTTAAGTGATTGTAAGTGGTAGGCACAAAAGGTCAGAGATAGTTACCAAAGAAAATAAAAGGTAAGTGCACAGTCTAAATCTTAAACCTTATCAGATTAGGCAGTATTTGGGTCAAGCTGTTTTTCTCACCCCACTGGAAGTTTCAGGTTGCTTATTGTTCTTCATACAGATGCTTTCCCATTAAGCCTAGGACCAGTCTCCTCAGTTCAAGTCTTTGTCATCCCAGCACTCTTGTTGATTCCAGCATAGGTGAGGGAGGAGAGAAGTAAAAGCATGGTGCCATTGACCCCTATATTATATCCTTAGTCCATGTGCCTGGAAAAGACTAGCCCTGACATATCCTGGTGGACTTTGCTGTGTTACAGAGTTGAGCAATCCACCACTGTGTGATGCTTGCGCAGCCCTCTTACAGCATTGTAAATTCCTTTATTACAACTCTCCTGCTGATCGATGGTTGTTTAAAGCCCTATTGGGAGTGGATCACCTCCTTTGTTGTCAGTGGAGACTCTCAAACTTGCAACATATTTCAGTAGCAACTATATAGATGACTATGTACATATTTTGCCAGAACAATGGGTTTCAGCAGATCGTGACTTTTCATGCATCTTACATAGCATGCTTTGTATGAAATATCAATTATATGATGAGTGAAATGATTGGTGACACACAGAGATCAGAATCTAATAAAGGAACACCACTAGTTATTGGTAAGGGAGTTCTTAAACAAGGAACTGGAAGAAACTTTCTCATGAGAAATGAGGTAATACATTGTATCTGATTATTTCCAGTGTTTTGAGCAGCAAAGAATGCACAAATTCAACAGAAGAAAACAGCCTCACTAGCTTTAGGAACTAGTGTTCAGCAATGTTCCCAGAACTATGGCTTTAACTTTTTCTTAGGTTTTCTATAGATTTGCCACCATTTCAGGGGTGACTGGAGTGTATCTGTAATGGAGATACTGGCAGAGTATTTTGTTCTCATTTATGTGGTGGGGAGGGATTGTGTCCTTCCAGCTGTTATCTCCCTGTCTGAAAATGTGTCTGTGCAATAACAGCAATGGCTATGGGTAACAAGTGTTTATACAGTAGTGCTTAGCTACTGCAGTGAAAAGTGTTGTAGGAAAAAGACGAGCTCTACACTACATACTTCTTCCAGCACAGCTGTGTCACTCAAAGGCATGTAGTGTAGTGAGCATGTTTATGGATCACCCTTTAGACAAGCATGCCCCTTCTCACTACCTTTCTGGCCCAATGACTATCCATTTTCGTTCATAATGACAATGGATAGTCCTTTTGCCAGGGAATGGAGTGAGAGCGACTCTACAGCCTGGATGGGCGCTCTTGTGGGAGACTGGAACATTCAGTACCCTGTGGGAACACCCTGCACCCCCATGTTCATCCTTATAAAATGATTGTGTAATATCCAATGCAAGGTTTGTCATGTTGGCTGTCTTCAGAAGGCTCATGATGCACTCAGCATTGTTGTTATAATTTCATGTGTATATAGTTATGAGGCTGAAAGTGTGTCTTCAGGCTTAAAATAAGCCCAGTCAAAAACTCTCCAAGAGCAGAGAGGCAGTTCACACCTCATCAGGGCATGTATGGGTCAAACCCAGCCCAGCCTCACAGGAACAAAGGACGCTAGCCTAGGCAGCAACAAAAGGATCTGTTGGATTCTCAAGTGAATCACCCCCCTTCCTTTGGTCAGTTTGGGGACTGTGATGAGCTAATGCTCACCTGGCCCTGAAGGGGAAGGGGGCAAAGCCAAGGGGGAAGAAAGAACATGACAAAAGGGAGAGACATTTGCCATGCTCGCTCTCGCGTGCTCTCTCTCCCACCTACATTTACAGACACCACATCAAGCGACTGAAGCGCTGATCAAAGGGGAAAGCCTGGCTGAAGAGCAACCAGCCAGCCAGTGGTGACAAGCATCTAAGTTTGTAAGGGCATTGAAAGTGTTAAGATCAGCTTAGAATGCATTTTGTTTCATTTAACCAAATCTGATTTGTTATGTTTTGACTTATAATCACTTAAAATTTATCTTTGTAGTTAATCTGTTTGTTCTACCTGAAGCAGTGCATTTGGTTTGAAGTGTCAGAGACTCCCCTTGGGATAGCAAGCCTGTTATATATCAATTTCTTTGTTAAATTGACAAACTCCTATAAGCTTGCAGCATCCAGCGGGCATAACTGGACACTGCAAGACAGAGGTTCCTAGGGTTGCATATGGGACCAGAGATATTGGCTAGTGTCATTCGGTTGCAAGTAGCTGGGAGCAGCTTACATGCCAAAGGCTGTGTAAACAGCCCAGGAGTGGGCGGGAGTTCTCACAGCAGAGCAGGGTAAGGCTGGCTCCCAGAGTCAAGGATTGGAGTGACCTAGTAGATCACTGGTCCAGATATTACCAGCGGGGAACATCACAGAGACCCAAGGTAAAGTCCCTGCTCCAATGACTATTTAATTTATAAAAGTGGAACAGCTAGCTTCATGAGGCAATATTGAGAGCTCCTATACCTGAAGGTCCCACAGCCCAATTGTTATGACACTACCTTTCAATGTGGGAGACCCAAGTTTAAATCCCTTCTGTTCCTTTGGGGCGGGGGGACTGAACCATACACTCCCATATGAGTGCCCTACTAACATTGGACAAAGCTTATATGGAAGCCGCCACCACCACCACCTCCTGTTTTGTGAATCTAGTCCTCTTTGCCTTTGTCTAAGTCTAAACACAGTTTTTCAAGTTGAAACAAAATATTTCATTTCAACATTACCAAAACCTTTTGACTTCTTTGATTCACTGGAATCTATTTGAACTCTACATGAATTCATAAATAGTTTTAGTCAACCCCAAATTCTTTTTCTGAAATTTTTCAGATGAGTTTTTTCACCCAGTTTTAATCAGAAGGCAATAAATAGCTAAGAGTGTCCGCTCTTCTGTAAAAACAAGACGTTCTCCATTCTACTCTGCTACAGCGTACCCTGTGCAATAGCTAGATGGGCAGGTATCTTTAACAAAAAAGATTTTGCCCTTCTCCAGCTTTTCAAACAGCCGCAAGAATCTTTACAACAGAAATGTTTGTCTACTCCACTGCATTTCATAAAGAAGGAGATTACTTTTCCAGTAATATTAATTTGGTTTATAAAAAGTTAAACTAAATTACTTCTACTCAAGAAATGTGCATCTAAACCCTTGTGCTGACATTTCTATGAACTGTCACCAGTGTTCTATTTGCTGTTTTGAAATTCAGTACATAAGCAGGGCAGTTATAATCTAGGTGGTTGATCAGTTTAAAATGTCTTTGCAGGTCTATTTTCCTTCTATTTCCTTATTTAAATAAACAGATTTGTTTACCTTAGGGGCTGTGCTTGAAATCACAAAACAAACCTTTTATTTTTACAGTTGTAACAAGGCTATATTAGAAATGTAAATTACCAGTATTTTAAACAAAACTCTGATGTAATAGAAAAGAAATTCTGATTGCTATGTAACTTCCAAAAGGAGTAAGTTATTACAAATTAGTAAAGTGTCTTAAATGTAATGAAAAGGAAACCTTAGCAATTGAATAGATAGATATCATCTCAATAATTTGATTACACAAAGTAGAACTGAAATCAGCTTCACCATTTGAAACATTTAAAATCTCAGTTGCAGTATTGTAAAACAGCTATTTTACATTTTAAAAATGTGGTTAATTAATCATGTTTAACCATTAAAAAATATAGAACATACAACAACCTCAGAACTCTCTGGTTTCCAGTTTGATAATTAACTCCTTTCAGTCCTATGAATTTTCAGTCTTTGTACCAGCACACTGGACCCTGGCTCAGTATAATTAAAATGGCAGCTTCCACTTAGAACACTACAACTGCTGCCACATACTGAATGGAGATACGGGGAGTGTGGCTGCCCCAAGGTCTGTTTTGAATATTCATGGTTTATTTTTACCTGTATTCTGTATATCAGTGCTGCCTTTTTTTTTTCCTTTTAAAATGTATATCATTCTATATTGATTTAGGGCACAGGCATCAGCTTCCTCCTTGTCCCAGGGGTACTCAGCCCCACCTCTTCCTGCCCTGTCCCCACTTCTCCCCTCCCCTCCACCCCCCGTGTGCCTCCTACATGCTACGGAACAGCTGGCCTGCAGGAGGCGCTGGGTGGCAGAGGGGGGAGTTGAACGGAGGGGTCGCGGGTGGGCCAGAGCGCTGTGTGGGGGAGATGGCAAATACAGACAAGCTGCCTGGCTGAAGTGGGGTAGGCTGCCATCCCAGAGGTGGGTGTGGCAGCAGGGTGTAGGAGGACCTGGGCACACCCTACTGCACTGGGTCCCAACCCAGACCCTACTGGGGCAAGTAGTCCTGCCACTGAGTCAGTGGGGATCCTCCTGAAATATGTTGACTCTGGATTCAGCAACATACGCAGACTAATGTCTGGTTTCCCTGGGCTACTTCCTACCCCTATCTGTTTGTAGGGCTCTGTTGCTCACAGGTCCTCTGTCTCCTCGGGGTATTCAGCCAACAGCAGTCCTAGCAACTTCTCTCTCTCTGGGTCCTCCTCCAGAGGTAGGGATTGGAACTGGTTGGTCCCTGGTGCAGGGGCTAGCAGCAAGACAGAGGCGTCTCGCTCCTTCTCTGGCTCAACTGAGCTGGAGGCCCCGCCTCTGATACTTCCTGTTCTCCACACACACACACGACCAGCTCCTATTCCCTGGGTCTGGCTGACTTACCTTCCCCCACGTGTGTTAGAAAGTACGCATTCGCATTGTCCTTACCTGCGTTCACTCTCCTGCACCAACCATATGGCTGAGGGTAAGGTACTAGGGCATCAGTCTGGCATTTGGTTTCTTTCATTGTGTTTAGCCGTTTCAGGGGAGCATGATTGGTCATGAGCACAAAGGAGTTGCCCAGGAGATGATACCAGAAAGTGTCCACAGCCCACTTAACTGCAAGGGCTTCCTTTTCAATAACTGAATAATTCCACTCATGGGGGAACCGTTTCTGGCTGAAATACAGGATGGGGGGCTTCTTCCCCATTGATCTCTTGGGAGAGGACAGCCCCAAGTCCCACATTCAAGGTATCTGTCTGGATGATGAATCAACGGGTGAAGTTGGGGCTGTACAGCTCTGACTCCTCACACAGGCGAGTCTTGAGGGTCTGGAAGGCCTCCTCTCACTCAGTGGTCCAGTGTATGCGCTGCAGGTTGTCTTTTTGGTTAGGAACTCGGTTAGGGGGGCTGCAATGGAGGCGAACTGGGGGATGAATTGACAGTAGTAACCACCTAGCCTCAGGAACTGGTGCACTTGTCACTTTGTGGTGGGTGGGAGACAGGCTTGAAGGACCTGCCCCTTTCCTATGAGGGGGCATACCTGTCCTCGGCCCAGAGTGTACCCCAGGTAGGTCGTCTCTGGCCACCTAATCCAACATTTCTTTGGGTTGGCGGTTAGGCCCGAGGGCCAGTAGCATGACTGCCACCTCGTTGAGATGGTCCTCCCAGCACCAGCTGTATATCACCACCACATCATCAATATATGTTGCCGTGTAGGAAGCGTGAGGCTTCAGGAGGTGATCCATCAGCCTCTGGGAGATCACAGGGGCCCCATGGAGACCTAAGGGCAGCTGGGTAAACTGATAGAGTCCGGTTGGCATGGCAAACACGGTCTCTTGAGCCTGTGTCGAGAGGGCCTCCCGCATTATAGGTTCACTCCTGAGTTGATATCGTCAGAGTCCTCACTGTCAGTTTGGATCTTAAGGAGTAACTCGACTGCCAAATGTGACGTGCTGGCGAGACTCATCAGCATATTCGTCAGCAGTTCGGGCCCCATTCCCACAGACAGAAAGGGAAGACAGAGCACACAGTACAAAAAATTTTGAAAGATGGCGCCAAAAGGGGACGGAAGCACAGGAAGTGCTGGGATGTGAACCAATGCATCACGGGGCGTTGAGACAGGACCCAGAGTGTCCCACACCCCATACCCCCTTCCCACAAGCCACAGTGCCAGATTGGGAAGAGGTGCTTTGTGGGATAGCTGCCCATAATGCACCGCTCCCAATGCCGCAGCAAGTGCCGCAAATGCGGCCACACCAGTGCGCTTGCAGCTGTCATTGTGGACAGACTGCAGCGCTTTCCCTACTGTGCTCTCCAAATTTAATTAAAATTTGGTTTAATTGAAAGCGCTCTACATCTGCAAGTGTAGCCATGTCCTGGTATGCTACTAGTACGAGGTATTGGCTTCCAGCCCATAGGCTCAAATCTCAGACATTTTCTGGCATATGATGGAGTAATTAAGTGTTTGTGATACTACTTTGTGGATACATTTGGAAAATAGAAATGTATGTATAAAATCAAACAAGCATAATCTCTATGACTGAATTCTTCTGGTACAGGAGTTTGAATAGATGTTAAGACATCCACTTATAATTAATTATAGCTTTAATTTTAATTTGCAAGTGAGGTTACTGATTCAGCATGTATTTAAATGCTGAGTGGCAGTTTGTAGGATCTTATCATTATAGACCATTGTCCAGATGAACGCATGCAAGTTGAATTACCCTTGATGCTAATGTTTCTTTGCAGTTTGTGAATAGGTTTTGGTATTCATCAGACTGATCTGAAAATTCCAGTTTGCAGGGACAGTTTAGAGGCTAGTCTGCTCACAATAGCTATGTAAATGATTTCTTTTCAGAGGCTGTAGAGTTTTCACTCCATAGATGAGCCCTTCCAAACATTGTCAGAATGTTGACTACTGAAACCTGATATGGCAGTTTGGAACAATGCTGTGAACAAACGAACTGTGAAGTAAATTAAATTAGGATTAGAATATGTGAATGAAGGTATGGATGGGCTGGCTCAGTAAATTATTTGATATTCTATATTCCTATTAGTAAACTGGCTAGGGTACTAGCTCAGGCTGATCTGAGCTATTGTAACAAAAACCACTTGTCTCAGTTCAGACTGAAGAACGTGTGTAATGTCTGTGACAGTAGGAGCCCTTGGAGATGCAACTGGTTAAATAGGCAGTTTCCACGGCATGCATCCGATGAAGTGAGCTGTAGCTCACGAAAGCTCATGCTCAAATAAATTGGTTAGTCTCTAAGGTGCCACGAGTACTCCTTTTCTTTTTGCGAATACAGACTAACACGGCTGTTACTCTGAAACCTGGTTAAACAGTGTAGTCTATTCAGATAAATGCAGGGGATTCATTCACATGGAAATCACTCCTAGAATAGAGATGATATGAAATATGAGTGGAAAGAGGTAACAAAAGGGAGTTTCAGATGAGATAGCGGGCTACATTCTCTGCTGGAGTAAACTGGCATAGCTCTATTGAATACAATGGATCTATACCAGTTTACACCAGCAGAGGATTTAGTGGCAAGGTTTTCATGATGTGATTCTGAGAAGGTATAGTCCTACACTGAAAGAAGACACTGCTGAAGGAAGGAAGCTGACTGCATCCGATGAAGTGAGCTGTAGCTCACGAAAGCTTATGCTCAAATAAATTTGTTTCTCAGGTGCCACAAGTCCTCCTTTTCTGTTTACCACCAGTTTCTCATTTACATCAAGGCCACTTTACACTGGTCTGACAGTGTGAAGCGACCTTAAAGTGAGTGTATATAAATATAATTTACATCCACTTTAAGGCCTCTGCATTCTGCCGGAGTGGTTTTGCCAGCATAGTTATGTCAGTTAGGAATGTGTAAAAATCACCCCTTTAATCAACATAATTATGCCAGCAAAAGTCCCACTATGGATTCGGTTATACTGTCTGTCAGTCCTTTTGTTGGTATAGCTTATTTTGTTTGAGGAAGTGGTGTAAGCTATACCAGCAAAGGAACTATTTTTCTGGTGTAACTGTGTTTCCACTGGGAGGGTTTTCAAGTATAGCTTATACCAGCAAACCCTTTCTCATATAGTCAAAACTTTTAGTGTAAATGAGAAACAGGCCCATTGAATTTTAAACAACCATGTAACTTGCTAATGGAAAAAATGTAATTGCTTCCAGTGACCATACTATGTATTTATGCAAACTGCTTGTGTGTGACTGATTTGTGGTATTGTTAAAGTAATTTAATACTAAGATTTGAAAGGAAATTTACAGTATGTTATAGGCTGCAAACAAGTTGAACTAACACAAACTGATATGTGTTTAATGTCATTTGGGATTAAGCCCAACATTTAATGTGTTTTGCCCTTTCCAATGATGATTATATGTATGTCATGATATTTAATATTTTACCTAAAGTACTAGCATCATGGGATTACATGAAAATTTCAGGTTTATTTTTGTTTAAGTAAGTTGTTAGCTCTCATGGATAAAGAGAAGCCTGAAAATGTAACACAGATGTGAACCCTAATGGTTTAACTGAAGACTAAAAAAGGGAATCCCAATTTAAAAAAAAACAAAAACATTTAAGCCAATCTCATAATTTTTCCAGGTTGTCAGTACATGTTTTGGTTTTAAAAGAATAATTGTTTTAGAAATGTTTTATGAATGTTTTTTAAATTCAGTGAAAATAGTTTGGATTTGAACATTTCCCTGCAGTTTGTAATCCAAGCACAAAGGGAAACTGGCTCGTCTATTGTCTCAAGCTGATGAGAATGTTTTCAACAAAATATTTTTCCTCAAAAATGCTGTTTTATGGAAATGTATCATCTTCAATTAAGTTTGTGATGGCAAGGTTCCTGAGGTGCAAGGTGGGCTCTCCAATGAGAGAGAGACTAATCAAAAACCTGATCTTTTCAATCTGAAAGTGGACATTTCGGCACAGTTCTGTTGTGTGAAACTGTTTGAAAGGTTTGGTTTTTGTTCCAATGCAGAATGAAAACAAACTCTGAAACCTCAAAAGGTGTTGAGAAACAATTGTGCTCTGGCCAGCTCTACTATTTTCCTTGTGTTAGACCATGTTTGCATTACAAACTTTGGTTGACACAAGTTACATCAGGATACACTCACTGTGGTTTCTTTATCTCTTGTGCATATGCATACTTGGCTCCTTGCATTGGCACTCTTTGCACTCACCAGGACTGCTTGTGACAATACACAGTGCTGTGCGCTATGAGTCGGTATCCCAATGTGTAACCCGCCACTGTCTCTTGGGAAGCTTTGGCAATGCATGGTGGGACAAAAATGAGTAGCACAGGAATGAGTGGGAGCAAGGAGTCAACTTCCCTGTGTGCAACTGTCTCTATCCCATAATGTCATCTATATCCCATAATTTTCATGCCTTTTTAAAAAATATCTCATGGACACGTGTGGCCCTCTTCACTGTCCACCATCTCTGACAGGAGCATGGAGCCTGCACACCTCTGCAAGCACAGGACACATGATCCTCCAGTATTTGCAGAGCCATAAGAAGAACCGAATCAGCAGGGAATAGGATGATTTTGTGGAAGACAGATTGCTGTGGGACATAGTGAGAACTAATTTAAAGTTGTTGGAATTCATGGACCAACTATAGATGGTGGAACATCGCTTATGGGCCCAAGAAAATGAGCACTGATTGGGGGGATCACATCAAAATGCAGCCATGAGATGACCCGCAGTGGCTGCAGAACTTTCAGGTGCACAAGGCCACAGTCCTTGATTTGTGTGCCAAGCTAGCCTGAGCCCTCCAGCACAGGAACACCAAAATGAGAGCTGCACTGATGGTGGAGAAACAAATGGTGAAAACTTGCGACATCGGATTGCTACCAGTCAGTGGCAAATCATTTTGGAGTGGGGAAAACGCAGTGCAGAGGCCATTGCTATGCAAGTGTGCAGGGCATTAATCTTTTTCTGCTACATAAGACTGTGATTCTCTGTAATGTGCAGGACATAGTGGATGGATTTGCAGCAATGGGGTTCCCAAACTGGAGCAATAGATGGCATCCAAATCCCTATTTTGGCACTGGAAAACCTTGCCACAGAGTACATGAAAGAAAGAGCTACTTTTCTATGGTTATGCAAGCATTGGTAGATCACTGGGGATGCTTCACCAACATCCATGTTAGCTGGTTAGTGAAGGTGTAAGATGCTTCAATCTTTCAGAACACAGGACTATTCAGAAAGCTACAAGCGGAATACCATTGGCAATGTTGAAATGCCTGTAGTGATCCTGGGGGATCCTGCCTACTCCTTGCTTCCCTGGCTCATGAAGCCATACATCGGCTACCTCAACAGCAGCACCACGGAAAGATTCAACTACTGGCTCAGCAGGTGCAGAATGACACTTGAAGGTGCTTTTGGTAGAATGAAGGGATGCTGGTGTTTTTTACTCATAAGATTGGATCTCAGTGAAAAAAACTTTCCTGGTGGCTATGGTTGCCTGTTGTGTCCTGCATAATAGCTGTGAGGCAAAGGGAGAAAAGTTTCAGATGGTGGAGGGCCATCTGCTGCGTTAGAACTGCCAGACATAAGGGCTACTAGAAGAGGTTTTTAACCCCAAGCTATACAGCTAAGGGTAGATTTGAAAGAGCTCTTTAACAGTGAGGCACATTAATGCATTGTAGTGTACTGTGCATTACCTGGCCCTCCTGTACTGGGCCCTGTTAGGGAATTGGATGGTGCTCGGGATACATCTCTGAATATAATACTGTTAATACACTATTTTGCAGTACTTGCTGTACGTTTATGATTATTACACTGTTTATCACGGATCCTGTGAGTTTATCACACTGTACGGTAACATGTAAGTAGGTGCTTTCAGTACTGCTAGGCATTCTGAAGCATTTGTTGTGAACTAATTAAGATGAATTATTTTCCAACTAATAGAATTTTATTCAGTAACAAATAGTGCAAAGAAAAATCTGTGCAATTTAAAAGCAAATACATTAAAATTGTATATATTAATGGAACAGAATTTAACAAGGGGAAGAAGTAAAATGGACCAATTTTCTCTATACATACGGCAACAATGGCTTTCACCGGTCATTTTATGTGAAGCTGAGGTTGTCCTTAATGTCCCCTGGTAAGTAGGGGTAAGGATGTGGTTCCTGATACCACATGGAATATTGGGGGGGGGGTGTGATGTGAGAAAGAGAAAATGGAGTTCTCCATGGACTGCAAAGGGAGGCAAGCCAGTGATTGTTGAACCTGTAGCTCCACAAGAGTCTGCAGCATCTGTGTTTGCTGCTGGAGAAGCCCCATTATGTCCTAGTGCAGCTGCCTCTCTAGTTCCTTCTGGGACTCCCAGGCTTTTCTGCTGTCTGCTCTTTCCTTCTCCAGGCTGTCTGCAGTGTTCACTCTCCAGGCTCACGGCAAGATACAGTTCTGCCTTGCAAGATCTTATTGAACATGTCATCCCTAGTCCCCTACTTTCTCCTTCTTATCTGCGTCAGGTGTTATGCATGTGTGAGGGGGAGCCCCTCAAGGCCACAACAGCAGCAGCAGCTGCAGATAAAAAACACCGAAGTACCATTGTTAATATAGTCACAATGGAAAGTAAAAGTAAATATTCAGAACTCCCCTAAAGTTTTAAGCAAGAAATGCTCATTGACATTTCTTCTTCAGAGTGCTTGCTCATGGCACCACTCAGAGCACTAGCAATAGTGAGTATGGTGCACCATAGGTGCCGACTCCATGTGTGCCCCGGGGCTGGAGCACCCACAGGGAAAAATTGGTGGGTGCTCTGCACCCACCGGCAGACAAGCTCCCCACCGTGCCTCCCCGCCCCAGCTCACCTCTGCCTCCACTCCGCCGCCTCCCCTGAGTGCTCCGCGTCCCCGCTTCTCCTCCCAGCGCTTGCCGCCATGGAACAGCTGTTTTGCAGCGTAACAATCTGTGGGAGGGCCTGGGGAGGAGCGGGAATGCGGGGTGCTCGGCGGAAGAGGCGGGGCTGGTGCAGGGATTTGAGGAAGGAGTTGAATAGGGGCAGGGAGGGGGTAGAGTTGGAGTGGGGACTTTGGGGAAGGGGTGGGAATGGGGCTGGGGCCAGGGGAGTCAAGCACCCACTGCTGCCAGGAGAAGTTGCCGCCTATGTGGTGCACCAGGGGATAAGGGAAATTCTCGGTTACATGAAACTGAGTATAGGGCAATGGCACTGCATACTGGCATCACTTCCCACAGGCTGTGGTGATTTTAGCTGATATCTCACTCCTGAGGGTAACAGGCACAGAGAGCACAGCTGCTGCTGGTGTCCTGAAGCTGCCCGGGCCTCTGTGCCACTAGCCTGTGTGCTGCAATGGTGCCTGCCAAAGTTCTGACTGGCTGGGGTAGGAAAGTGTCCTATCATTGAGGAAGAAATAAGGCTGCCGTCCCTAAAAACCTTCAGGAGAGGATTGTGGAGTACCTCCATGGAAGTTTCATTGAGATCTCTCAGGAGGATTCAAGGGACATCCCTGTGTACATAAACAAAGTGCTCTGCATAGCCCCCTTTGCCTAACTCTACAGGGGAATGAAAAGCAGATAACATTACCTCTTTGTTGTATGAGTAGCTTAATGAAAAAGGCAGTAGCTGTGTCCTGTTTAATTTTGGGACACCATCAGTACATCACTGTAATGGGAAATACAATTACTCACTTACCCAAGGTTCCTTCCCTTGCATTGGGCTTGCCCGTGCTTGAGTGCCAGGACTTATTGGACTGCCACGGAGTCTCAAACAGGCCCTGGCTTGCTCAGGGGTGGCAGGTTGTAGAAATTTTGGTGGTGCCCAGAACCCACCCCTCCCCCCCAGACTCTGCCCCCCCACCAGCCTAAGGCTCTGGGAGGGAGTTTGGATTGGAGGAGGAGGTCTGGGGTGCAGGCTCTGGGATGGAGTTTGGGTGCTGGGTGCAGGCTCCAGGCTGGGGCAGGGGGTGGGGGTGCAGGAGGGGATGAGGGTTGCAGGCTCTGGGACAGAGTTTGGGGGTAGGGTCTGGGCTGGGGCAATGGGTGGGGGTGCAGGAGGGGGTGAGGGGTGCAGGCTCTGGGATGGAGTTTGGTTGCTGGGTGTAGGCTCTGGGCTGGGGTAAGGGGTGGGGTGTAGGGGGGGGTGAGGGGTGCAGGCTCTGGGAGGGAGTTTGGAAGTGGGAGGGGGTGCAGGCTCTGGGAGGGGGTTTGGGGATAGGAGGGGGTGCAGGGGTGAGGGCTGGGGATGAGAGGTTTGGGGTGTGGGAGGGGGTCAGGGCTGGGGCAGAGGATTAGGATGCGGGGGGATGAGGGCTCTGTCTGGGGCTGGGGTTGAGGGGTTTGGGGCGTTGGAGAGGCTCAGGACTAGGGTGGAAGGGCAGGGTAAGGGCAGCCTGCACTGCCATTAGTGAATGGGGGGCACTAGGACCCTGCAGCAGCAGTTGATGCAGGGAGCTGGCAGAGCAGAGTCAGCATGAGCTGCAGGCTGGGGGGGGGAGGTGAGCTGGGGCAGCAAGTGGGGTCCGGGGGACATTCGGGGGAGGTGTGGGGGGGCAGCAGGCGGGGCTGGGGGAGCCAGGCCCCCGGGCCCTGAATATTGCTGGAGCCTGGGCACCACGAGTGTATATAACTCGCTGCCCCTGGGCTTGCGGTGTAGCTGGCCCCTCCCCCCAGTCTCATGTCTCCCATCCTCCTCCTCTTCACCTTCTTGTCCTCACTGCTCAGACTGAGGGCCTGTGGCTCAGGCTCTTCAAAGGTGTCCAAGATGTTGTGCTAAAATATGGCACTTATATCAGTGGGAGACACACTGAAGTGTACACACAAGCATAGCTAGGTTGATACAAGTCTGAAGGAGTTGAAAGAAAGGCAAATCGAGAACATTTGGGAGTATGCAGGAAGGTGACACCAAAGTGATCAAGTGTGCAGTGCTGAGAGGAAGAGACTGATTAGAGGAGGATGCCCAAAATTTTGGTGTTTCTAGACCTCTCTTAGAGTTTGCCAACACAGGAACACTCAGGAAAGTTAACATGAATTAACTAATGGTGTGAAGTTAAAGCATATTAAACGCCTGTGTGGATGCTCTCATTCAGAAGTATAGTGGATTTAGTTTGCTGTAGCTTAATCTTTAAACTAAATCAAACTAGAGCCTGGCCTATACTTAAAAGTTAGGTCAACATAGCTATGTAACTCAGGGGTGTGTAAAAACTCTCACCCCTGAGCGCTTTAGCTATGCTGACCTAACCCCCAGTGTACAAGTGGCTAGGTTGACAGAAGAATTCTTTCATTGATGTAGCAACCACCGCTTGAGGAGGTGGATTACCTACAGTGATGGAAAAACCCCTTCTGTGTAGCACCTGTATCATATACATGGCCACTTTACTTCCAAATGAGAGCATCCACACAGGGGTTTAATGCACTTTAACTTCACACCTTTAGGACTGTAGTGTGTTGCTTCCTACATCAATGGATGTAGTATTAAACCACCTCTCTGAGACAGGGTAGTTAAGTCAATGGAAGAATTCTTTCATCAACCTACCCACATCTACACTGGGGGTTAGGTTGTCCTAACTACATCACACCGGATGCAAAGTTTTTTCACAGCCCTGCATGAACTAGCTAAGTTGATCTAATTTTAAAGTGTAGACCAAATTAATTCAGTTAATTCATCTTAACGTTCCCGAGTGTCCTTGTATGGACATGCCCTTAGTCTTAATACTAAAGTGAGGAAAGTCTGGACTCACTCCAGGCAAAAATCCTGTCCTGAACACACCTCCCAGGGTAAAAAATCCCCTTTCTCCTCCTGCTACTGCTCCCTCATGCTCTACATACAACCTCAGGAAACTGTCCAGTCCTGAAGACAATTAACTCCATAAAATTGGGCAGGGTTCTAGAAGGTTTAAGAATTCTGAGATGTTAGAAACAAAGTTAATTTGGTGTTAAAAATAATTGTAATTAACTAGTATCCCTGTAGGAAGAAACCTTTTATTATATGGACTATATAATGATCAGCTGCTTAATGATCTTACATATTTGCATCAGTTTGAGAAGAAAACATAGGATCTTATTTTTGGTACACCAGCCCACAGTCATGTTAAAATAGATGAGCTAAAAGTACTTATTCTCTCTTCACTCTTATGACTTTTATTCACATCACTTATAGTACTTACATAATCAGTGTGTCTTTAACTTTTAAGAATTGTCCTATAGTTAGTAGCTTTGTCAGTGCAATCTTTTTTTAATCTAAGTTGTCACTGAAAAACGTCATATAAAACATGTGTTTTATAATAAATTGAGTGCACTTTTTCTAGCTAATAGCATGATAACATTACTCTTAGGAAACATTTTGTTAAATGCCAAGGATTCAGCTTAAATGGAAAGGCAATGAAAATCAAGGGTCTGTGAACGAAAATTATGGAGCCGTTAGAAGATTACGAATACTGGTGTATCCAGAAATGAAACATCAGATGCAGTATCCAGAAGTGAAACATCATCCATAATAACTTGTTCCTATATTTCATTTTCTCTTCTCCTATTGCTTGATGAACCCCTCCCCACCCATGTATGATATTAAAATTAAGGAAGTAACTGTGTTGGATGCACAGGTTTGACCATGTAGTATTTCAGAAACTGCTAATAACCATTCTTCCTTGCTGGGAACAACACCGTGTAGACAGGGAACTGTACAGTTTGGAAAAACTCAGGTCAGGTGGGAGAGAGAGAGAGACGCGTGTCTCTGCCCAAAGAGGTGACAGGAAACTAAGAATGGGTGCCCTTCCTGGACCATAGAGGGGGAAATACAGGGCAGTTGCCCTGAATTGTGACAAACATTTGTTGAAAAATTTCTACCTAAATGACTGTAGTTCCTGGCCCACAAATATTCCAGGTTTCTTTCCATTTTGGGTTTCATTGTCTCGGTTAAACGTAGCCAGTTTTTTAAAATTACAACCATTTTTTTGTTGGTGGAAATTTTAAATGGGCTAATGTAGGCATTTGGATTCATTGCAGCTATTTTTCCATGACAATTATCGTTTGTGCTTAACCTAATGCTCTGTTGCATGGAAGTGATCCTTATTTAGAAATGAATCTAAAAATCTCCCTGCTGTATAGTCTAAGCTTTTGTCAAGGGTTTTTGAATCTGTGTTCAAAGCACTTTATAATGAACTACTCCACTGAGGCATGTAGGAAGAAAAGGGTTTATGTCTTTAGGTTTACTCAGTTTGCAGAATTTTTCTGCACTTCTGTAATGCTTTCTGAGTCTGAAGAAGTACAATGGCTCACTCAAGAAAATGCTGTCTAAACCATTTAGCTCAGCATAAACAGATACACTGTGATCAGCTTAAAAAAAAAAAAGTACCCCTTAGTCAGTGTTTGTTCATTTAACACTTGTGTGCAGTAGCAGAGGTGTGCATAGTACTTTATGGGACGAATAAAGACATGGCATTTTTTTTTCCAGAGATTTTGAGCACCTGCAGCTTTCATTGAAGTCAGTAGAAATCAAGTGACTGATCCTTCTCAAAAGCCCCCTATAATTTTGGTATCAGTCAGTATTAAGATGAGGAGCTGTGTCTCACTGAAGGTGGCAAGCCAGGAAGATAAGCAAAGTTCAACTGGTATAAATTATCATAATAGAATTTAGACATAAGGTTGTCCATCAAAAATATTTTTCATAAAACTTTTATCTGGATGGTGGTAAATGGTGAGTTGGAAGTGGAGTGTAACCGCTGGAAATTGGTCCTGATGAGGTGGAAAGGGCACTGAATGAAATGAAAGAAAACACTCTTTAAATCTGGACAAGAAAATGTGGAAACATGACTTGGCATACGGGCCCCTAGTTATGAAACATGGAATAAAACACTGCCTCGGTGGAGGTCAATGGGAGTGTAGCAATAACTTCACTGGGGCCGGGATTTAACCTATGATGTAGTGCTTATGTCCTGTTATATTATGCCCTCCCCCTACCTGATCCCGTTCTCATGCATAGAGTAATAGATGAGGCATGGCAGTCCATAAAATTATAGTCGTTAATACATCAGCTGCTAATTTTGAATGTCGATGCCTAGTTTTCTTTGCAACACACAACTGTCCATTTCCTAAGAGCTGCATTGGGTTAAACTCGCTCTAAACTTGCTCATAAAATGGTTGAACTAGGACTCTGATATTAAATATCAATTGCCCTGTCATTGGAGTGTAGATAAACAGCAGTATATCATCATGTCTTGCTGCTGTTTGGGAGCGGGGGGCCGGAGGATGGAAGAAAGGATACAGATTATCTGGGCCCTATAAAAACATCAGAATAAAACAAACTGGATATGATAGCTGCACGCTATAAAACACCACGCTCCGTGGTTAGCTCCAGACCCACTCCAACTATTTGACTGTGTGCCTGCATCTACTTTACTTTTCTAGGGCTTCCTTATTCTGAGATTATCCTGACAGTGATGTAATACGCACACAGAGCGAAAGATAAACTGGCTTCAACTCTGTCATAGAATATCAGGGTTGGAAGGGACCTCAGGAGGTCATCTAGTCCAACCCCCTGCTCAAAGCAGGACCCATCCCCAATTTTTGGCCCAGATCCCTAAATGGCTCCCTCAAGGATTGAGCTCACACCCCTGGGTTTAGCAGGCCAATGCTCAAACCACTGAGCTATCTGATTAGTGCGCCCTTCTGGAAACACCCTCTCCCTCATTACTGCCACAGAGAGAGTCATTAATTAGCAGGACTACTTTTTGACAATAATCTCATTTCACATAGCATGGGATAGCTATTCAGTGGCCTAACAGCTAAAATCACTATTAATCCAGCAATGTGAAAAGCTCTATAATCACATAAATGATGGTGATAAATATTACGATGCCTTCCATGTAAGGATCTCAAAGCATTATACATACTTTACTAAACGTAGCCTGTGACTGCGTAATATCAACCCCTTTTTGCAAATGGGGAAACCAAGGCATACAGGAGTTAAGTCACTTGCCCAAAATCATGTTCTGAGTCAGTTTTAGGGTAGCCAACAGCACATAGGTGTTACGAGTCCCTGTCATGTGCTCTCACCTCTAGACAGAGTTTCCATGCCACAAGCCATGCTGGCTCTTCATTACCATCTCCTGAATATAACTAACAAATCAGGTCGTGATTGTGCGTGGGTATGCATGGCAGGGTGCGGGTTCAAGAAGCCTTTCCTCCCTTGGACCTGCCTGCCATTCAGAGCTCAGGTGCACTTGCATTCCCTATGCTCTCCTGAGATAGCATGAATTTGCACCTACCTGCAATACAGGTGTGTGACTAACAGGCATAGCCTGACCCCAATATGGCAGATTTGGGAATTAAACAAAATTGCCTCCAAAAATGAACACCAAAGCCAGAGTAATGGAGGCTCCAGTATTCTGGTTAGCAGCATCCAAACACACTGCCCCACATGCAGGTAATTGATCCAGAAGCAGGAATAGTTGAGGGTGTAGTGTTTGTCATGGAGTTGGCTGCTGACTGCATGAAAGGATGTATTTGGTATTACTTATATTGTATTTGTGGTATTTCAACTTTCTCATTGCAGAAAACCAAACACCCTTGCCCCCCCTCCTGCCCTGCCCCGAGGCTCTGCCCTGCCCCAAAACCTCTCCTCTGCCCTGCTCCTTCTCTGAGGCTCCGCCCCCACTCATTCCATTCCCCCGTCCCTCTATCGCTTGCTCTCCTGCACCCTAGCTCAATCACTCATTTTCACTGGGGTGGGGCAGGGGTGTGGGAAGGGCTGAGGGCTCTGACTGGGGGTGTGGGCTCTGCAGCGGGGCTGGGGAATGAGGGGTGTGGGGTGTGGGAAAGGGGCTCAGGGCTGGGGCATGGGGTTGGTATCCCGGGGGGGTGAGGACTGCGGCTGGGAGCATGGGCTCCGGGGTGGGGCCAGAAATGAGGAGTCCAGGGTGCGGGAGGGGGCTTCGGGCTGAGGCAGGGGGTTGAGGTGTGTGGGGGGGCATGAGGGCTCCAGCTTGGGGTGTGGGCTCTGGGATGGGGCCAGGGATGAGGGGTTTGAGGTGCAGGAGGGGGCTGCTGGCTGGGGCAGGAGGTTGGGATGCAGGAGGGGGTACAGGGTGCAGGCTCTGGAAGGGAGTTTGGGTGCAGGAGAGGGCTCAGGGCTGAGGTAGGGAGTTCGGGGTGTGGGCTCCAGACGGTGCTGCTGATGTCAGGCAGCTCCCGGAAGCAGCGACATGTCCTCTGGCTCCTAGGTGCAGGGGCGGCCAGGGAGGCTTTGCGTGCTGCCCTTGCCCGCACGCAGCCTCCCCCCTGCCACAGCTCCCATTGGTCGCAGTTCCCGGCCAATTGGAGTTGTGGAGCTGGTGCTCAGAGCCTCCCTGGACAAGAGCCTGCCCTTAGCCCTGCTGTGCTGCCAACCAGACTTTTAACGGCCCAGCCAGCAGTGCTGACCAGAGTCACCACGGTCCCTTTTCGACCAGGCGTTCTGGTCAAAACCCTAGTTTGTTGTAGCACCCATAATGTGCCAGATGCTTTCCCGACACACAAGAAGGGGCAGTCCCTGTCCCAAAGGAACACACACAAACATAGAATGGAGGCCTTCAAACCATAGTAGGCCTTGGTCTACAAGTCATTTTGCAGTGCTTGGCATGGAAGATCTGCAAAGTACAGTGGAGCTCAAATAGGAGCTTCCAACTTCCTTCCCATGCTCCCAGTTCTGGCAGGTTTTCTGGTGGGCACCTATGCCCAGCATCTCCCAGAATCTCACCCATTATGTTTATCTGTATTCTGTATTTTTGATGTTGTAAGATGCTGGAACACAAGTGTACTCACTAAGGTTTCCAAAGGGATCATCATAATAATCAGAAATCAAAACACGTCATCTTTAACTGAAAAAAACCCAGAAATCTCCCCCAGCCTGGGGTTCAACCCCATCCCTATTATGGTGGTTGCAGAGCCCAGCCTCCCACCAGGCATTCACCTTTATAGCCACTTTGTAATCCTGCTCCTCCTGCCCCAGAACCTGTACAAAGAAAGGGGAACCTCTCATTCTTTGGGAACCAGGTAGCACCCCTGTGGTTACTCAAAACTGGTAAAACAAAAACAGTTTTGTGTGACATTTATGTTGTTGCCTTCAACAAAAATAGTAGACAAAAAGAGGATAGGAAGAAAGACAGTTAGCTGAAAAACAAGGGCTCATCAAAGCAGTGGGGAAAAGCCTGCACAGAATGCAATGAAGACTTAACAATAGGCAGAAGTAATTTATATAAATAACCACAGAGACATGAATACAGAACATTGAAAACAATGCATTTTGGTGTCTTGTCATAAAGCCACCAGGTCCTATTTAGCCTATATTAGAATGCCCTTAGTTTTTCTTTGGTGTAAGCGAATAGCAGAGCAAATGCAGCTGGCCACGTGAGATTAGATAGCCCTTGTTTATCACTTTATTGTTTAAAGTGTTCTTTGCTCTGTGTAAATCATGGAATTCCTTTCACTCTTGGTATTTGATTTTTTTTCTTTGTTCTAGAATGAAAAGTACAATGAATCTGCACCAATTTTTGTAGATGTTTTATTACCAAATATTAGAATAGTATTAGAGATATTCAAAAAGAAATGTAAAATACATTTAACTATGTACATTCAAAGTCTTAAAACTATATTTTCCAGGGAGAAGCTAGTAAATTAAGTTAACCAGATTTCCTGATTAAGCAACAGGTGGCTGAACATACAAAAGCGTATGAACCAGAAAAATGCCTCTTATCCAACGTGCCTGCTCTTAAGCTTCCTAGCTGGACTGGTCGGGAATTTTCCTTCATAATAATTGTCCAGTGGAAAATGCCCTTTTCATAAAATGGCTCTTGTCCATTTCACTTTCTGTCTGCAGGGTGAAAGCAAAAATCACAAGAGCCTTCAAGGTGGGGCACTACAGCCTGACTGGAGTAGCCAGATTTGGAGGCAAGGGGGAGGAGGAGAGACACAGAGTGTCAGCTCTCCACCTGCAGCCTCTCTGCCTGGCTGGCAGCGCAGCAGATGCCCTTGTCAATTTTGAAGGCTCTTGGCAACTTTCATGTTTTTGACTTTTCGTCCTGATTTGGGATGAAAACATAAGAACGACCATACTGGGTCAGACCAGTGGTCTATCTAGCCCATTATTCTGTCTTCCAACAGTGGCCAATGCCAGGTGCTTCAGAGGGAATCATCAAGGGAATCATCAAGTGATCCATCCCCTGTTGTCCACTCCCAGCTTCTGGCAGTCAGAGTCTAGGGACAGGCGGAGCATGGGGTTACATCCCTGACCATTTTGGGTAATAGCCATTGATGGACCTATCCTCCATTAACTTATCTAATTCTTTTTTTTTAACCGCATTATACTTTTGGCCTTCAAAACATCCCTTGGCAATGAGTTGCACAGGTTGACTGTGCATTGTGTGAAGAAGCACTTCCTTTTGTTTGTTTTAAACTTGCTGCCTATTCATTTAATTTGGTGACACCTGGTTTCTGCGTTATGTAAAGGAACAAACGACACTTCCTTATTCACCTATAAGACCAGTCATGATCTTATAGACCTCTATCATATCCCCCATAGCCCTGGTCTACACTACAGCCGTGTTAGGTCAATTTAAAAATGAATGCATCTACACAACCAACCCCATTCCATCGACCTAAAGGGCTCTTAAAATCAACTTCTATACTCCTCCCTAGCGAGGGGAGTAGCGCTAAAATCGACCTTGCCGGGTTGAATTTGGGGTAGTACAGACGCAATTCGACAGTATTGGCCTCTGGGAGCTATCCCAGAATGCTCCAATGTGACCACTCTGGACAGCACTTCGAACTCCAATGCACTAGCCAGGTACACAGGAAAAGCCCCGGGAAATTTTGAATTTCATTTCCTGTTTGGTCAGCGTGGTGAACTCAGCAGAACAGGTGACCATGCAGTCCCCCCAGAATCACAGACGAGCTCCAGCATGGACTGAAAGGGAGACACTGGATCTGATTGCTGTATGGGGAGAAGAATCTGTGCAGGCTGAACTCCGATCAAAAAGAAGAAATGCTACTATATATGCCAAAATCGCACAAGGCATGGTAGAGAGAGGCTACAACAGGTACACACAGCAGTGCCGTGTGAAAGTTAAGGAGCTTAGGCAAGCTTACCAAAAGACAAAGGAGGCAAACGGTTGCTTCGGGTCAGAGCCCCATACATGCCACTTCTATGATCAGCTGCATGGCATTCTAGGAGGGGACCCTACCACTACCCCATCACTGTCCATGGACACCTGCAAGGGGGGAGTCTCATGCAACAGGGAGGAGGATTTTGTGGAGGAGGAGGAGAATGTGCAGCAGGCAAGTAGTGAATCCGTTCTCCCTGTCAGCCAGGAACTTTTCAGCACCCTGGAGCCAATACCCTCTGAAGGCGGGATCCCCGATCCTGAAGCCAGAGAAGGCACCTCTGGTGAGTGCACATTTGTAACTACAGTACAGGGTTTAAAAGCCATAGTGTTTAATGTTTGATTTGCTCTGAAGAATTGAGATGCATTTGCGGCCAGTACAGCTACTGGAAAAGTCTGTTAACGTGTCTGGGGATGGAGCAGGAATCTTCCAGGGACATCTCCATGAAGTTCTCCTGGAGGTACTCTGAAAGCCTTTCCAGAAGGTTTCTGGGGAGGAGTGCCTTATTTCATCCTCCATGGTAGGACACTTTACCACGCCAAGCCAGTAGCAAATAGTCTGGAATCATTGCAGCACAAAGCATGGCAGTGAATGGTCCTGGGGTTTGGTCGCATTCAAGAACATTCGGACTATATCTTTCTCTGTTAGCCTCAGGAGAGTGATATCATTCGGGGTCACCTGGTTGAAATAGGGGAATTTTTTAAGGGAACAGTAAAAGGACCCTGTTCATGCTGGGTTGTTTGTGCTTGGCTAAAAGGGATCATCCCAGAGAATAGCTATGTGGCGGGGGGGAGCGGTGAAGGGATCATCCCAGAGAATAGCCATGTGGTGGGGTGCGGGGAGGTGGTGCTGCACATCCACCTGAAAACCGCAGCCCCTCCTTTTAAATGTGAAATCCAGCTGGTATTGCTTGCTATGGGAAAGGATGGCGCTGCAGTTTGAAACCATTCCCACATGTTATGAAGGCAGAAGAAGCCAACCCCGCGTACCAAAAGGCTTACCATGGCTGCCTGGAAACTGAGGTCTGTTGCCCAGCTGTGTGTGATGTGTCACCATACCGGCAGGCGCTCAATATAAAAGGCAAAATGCGACCTAAAGCTCATGTGCTGTCTGCTGTGAATTGCTTGATTTACTGTGAAAGAGTCTCCCTTTTGTTCTCAGAAATGTATCATCTTAAATTTTACTCTCCCTTTTTATCTCCCCCCAGGTGCAAATGTTTCTATGCTCCCCCTATCATCTCCATCCCTGAGGTTATCGCAGATTAGAAGGTGAAAAAAACGCACTCGCGATGACATGTTTTCCAAGCTCATGCAGTCCTCCTGCACTGATAGGGCACAGCTGAATGCATGGAGGCATTCAGTGGCAGAGGCCAGGAAAGCATTAAGTGAGCGCGAAGAGCAGAGGCAGGAGGCGATGCTGAGGCTAATGTGGGAGCAAACAGACATGATGAAGCATCTGTTGGAGCTGCAGGAAAGCCAACAAGAGCACAGACCCCTGCTTCCATTGTATAACTGGCTGCCCTCCTCCCCAAGTTCCATATCCTCCTCACCCAGAAGGCCAAGAACTCAGGGTGGGGAGGCTCCGGGCACTCAGCCACTCCACTCCAGAGGATGGTCCAAGCAACAGAAGGCTGTCATTCAAACAGTTTTGATTTCTGTGTGGCTACCAATAAGCCATGTGGCCTTGTCCTTCCCTCCTCCCCCACCCCACCCGGGCTACCTTGTCAGTTATCTCCCTTTTTTTTTAATTAATAAAGAAAGAATGCATGGTTTCAAAACAATAGTTACTTTATTTCCTTTGCCAGCTGTGATCAAAGGGGGGAAGGTGGTTGGCTTACAGGGAATTAAAATCAACAAAGGGGGTGGGTTTGCTGCAAGAAGAAACACACACAGCTGTCGCACCATAGCCTGGCCAGTCATGAAACTGGTTTTCAAACGCTCTCTGATGCACAGCATGCCTAGCTGTGCCCTGGTGTCTGACTGCTCAAAATCGGCCACCAAGCAATTTGCCTCAACCTCCCACCCCGCCATAAACGTCTCCCCCTCACTCTCACAGATATTATGGAGCACACCGCAAGCAGCAATAACAATGGGAATGTTGGTTGCGCTGAGGTCTAACCTAGTCAGCAAACAGCACCAGCAAGTTTTTAAACACCCAAAGGCACATTCTACCACCATTCTGCACTTGCTCAACCTATAGTTGAACTGCTCCTAACTACTGTCCAGGCTGTCTGTGTATGGCTTCATGAGCCATGGCATTAAAGGGTAGGCTGGGTCCCCAAGGATAACTATTGGTATTTCAACATCCCCAATGGTAATTTTCTGGTCTGGGAAGTAAGTCCCTTCTTGCAACTGCTCAAACAGCCCTGAGTTCCTAAAGATGCGAGCGTCATGCACCTTTCCCGGCCATCTCATGTTGATGTCGGTGAAACGTCCCTTGTGATCCACCAGTGCTTGCAGCACCATTGAGAAGTACCCCTTGTGGTTTACGTACTGGTTGGCGAGGTGGTCCAGTGCCAAGATAGGGATAAGTGTTCTATCTATTCCCCCACCACAGTTAGGGAACCCCACTGCAGCAAAGCCATCCAGTATGACCTGCGCATTTCCCAGAGTCACTACCCTTGATAGCAGAACATCAGTGATTGCACTGGCTACTCGAATCACAGCAGCCCCCACAGTAAACTTGCCCACTCCAAATTGATTCCCGACTGACCAGTAGCAGTCAGGCGTTGCAAGCTTCCACAGGGCTATCACCACTCGCTTCTCAACTGCCAGGGCAGCTCTCATCTTGGTATTCCTGTGCTTCAGGGCGGGGGAAAGCACCTCACAAAGTTCAAGGAAAGTGGCTTTACGCATGCAAAAGTTTCGCAGCCACTGTGAATCATCCCATACCTGCAACACTATGCGGCCCCACCAGTCTGTGCTTGTTTGCCCAGTCCAGAATCGGCGTTCCACTGTATCAACCAGCCCCACTGCCACCATGATGTCCCAATTGCCACAGCTCGTGCTTTCAGGAATGTCTGTGTCCATGTCCTCATCACAATCGTCCTCGTGCTGGCGTCTCTTAGCCCGGTTCTGCACATACTCCAGGATAATGTGTGAAGTGTTTACAGTGCTCACAACATCAGTGGTGAGCTGAGCGGGCTCCATGCTTGCCGTGGTATGGTGTCTGCATGGGTAACCCAGGAAAAAAGGCGTGAAATGATTGTCTGCTGTTGCTTTCACGGAGGGACAGAGGGAGGAAGGGAGGGGCGACTGACAACATGTACCCAAAACCACCCTCGACAATGTTTTTGCCCCAGCAGGCATTGGGAGCTTAACCCAGAATTCCAATGGGTAGCAGAGACTGCAGGAACTGTGGGATACCTACCCACAGTGCACCGCTCCGTCGATGCTAGTCATGGTATTGAGGACACACTCTGCTGGCTTAATGCGCTTAGTGGGGACATACACAATGGACTGTATAAAATTGATTTCTAAAAATCGACTTCTATAAAATCAACCTAATTTCGTAGTGTAGACATACCCTTAGTCATCTCGTTTCTAAAATGAACAGTCCCAGTCTTTTTAATCTCTCCTCACCTGGAAGCTTTTCTATACCCTTAATCATTTTTGTTGCTTTTCTCTGTACCTTTTCCAATACTAACATATCTTTTTTGAGATGGGGCGACCACATCTGCACACAGTATTCAAGATGTGGGCGTACCGTGGATTTATATAGTGGCATTTTGATATTTACTGTCTTATTATCTATCCCTTTCCTAATGGTTCCTAACATTGCTAGCTTTTTTGACTGCTGCTGAACATTGAGCGGATGCTTTGTAATTATTTGGACTTGACTTAACTATCTTGACTAATGATTTAATCATCTGCAAATTTTGCCACCTCACTGCTTACCCCTTTTTCCAGATCATTTATGAATATGTTGAACAGGACTTGTGTTAGGAATATGTTGAACAGTGCAGATCCTTGGGGGACACCACTGTTTACCTTTCTCCATTCTGAAAACTGACCATTTATTCCTACCCTTTGTATCCTGCCATTTAACCACTTACTGATCCATCAGAGGACCTTCCCTCTTATCCCATGACTGCTTGCTTTGCTTAAGAACCTTCGGTGAGAGACCTTGTCAAAGGCTTTGTGAAAGTCAAAGTACACTATATCCACTGGATCACCCTTGTCCACATGTTTGTTGACCCCCTCAAATAATTCTAATAGATTAGTCACGCATGATTTCCCTTTACAAAAGCCATGTTGACTCTTCCCCAACATATTGTGTTCATCTGTGTGACTGATAATTCTGTTCTTTACTATACGCATTTGCCTGGTACTGAAGCTAGGCTTTCTGGCCTGTAACTGCTGGGATTGCCTCTGGAACCTTTTTTTAAAATTGGTGTCACATTAGCTAGCCTCCAGTCATCTGGTACAGAAGCTGATTTAAATGATGGGTTACGTACCACACTTAGATCTTCAATTTAATATTTGAGTTCCTTCAGAACACTTGGGTGAATACCATCTGGTCCTTGTGACTTATTACTGTTTAATTTTTAATCAGTTTGTTCCAAAACCTCCTCTATTGATACCTCAATCTGGAACAGTTCCTCAGATTTGTCACCTAAAACAATGGCTCAAGCGTGAGAACCTCCTTTGCATCCTCTTCCATGAAGACTGATGCAAAGACTCCATTTAGCTTCTCTGCAGTGGCCTTACCTTCCTTGAATGCTATGTTAGCACCTTGATCATTCAGTGGTCCTACTGATTGTTTGGCAGGTTTCCTGCTTCTGATGTACTTACAAAAAAAATGTGTTGTTACTTTTTGAGTCTTTGGCTAGTTGTTCTTCAGATTCTTTCTTTTTTGGCCTGCCTTATTATACTGTTAACTTGACTTGCTAGAGTTTATGATCCTTTCTATTTTCCTCAGAAGAGATTTATCTTCCAGTTTTTAAAGGATGCCCTATTGTTTCTCACCACTTCTTTCTTGTTTAGATATGGTGGAATTTTTTGGTCCCCTTATTATGTTTTTTAATTTGGGGTATACATTTAATTTGAGCCTCTATTGTGGTGTTTTTAAAAAGTGTCTGTGCACCTTGCAAGCATTTCCATTTTATAACTGTACCTTTTAATTTCCATTTAACTATCTTCCTCATTTTTGTGTCGTTCCCCTTTTTGAAGTTAAATGCTACTGTGGTAGGCTTCTTTGGTGCTTTCCCTCTCACAAGGATATTAAGTTTAATTATATTAGGGTCACTATTACCAAGTGATTCAGCTATACTAACCTCTTGGATCAGATCCTGTGCTCCCCTTAGGACTAAATCGAGAATTGCCTTTCTCCTTGTGGGTTCCAGGACTAGCTGCTCCACAAAGCAGTCATTTATGGTGTATAGAAACTTTTCTCTGCATCCTATCCTGAGGTGACCTGTACCCAGTTAATATGGGTATAGCTGAAACCTGCCACTATTGAGTTTTCTATTTTTATAGCCTCTCTAATTTCCCTGAGCATTTCACAATACCATCACCATCCTGGTCAGTGGGTCAGTAGTATATTCCTACTTCTATATTCTTATTATTCAAGCATGAATTTTCTATCCATAGAGATTCTGTGGTACAGTTTGATTCATTTAAGATTTTTACTATATTTTTACTATGCTTTCTTTCACATATAGTGCCACTCACCCACCAGCACAACCTACTCTGTTATTCCTATATATTTTATACCCTGATAATACCATGTGCCATTGATTAGCATCGTTCCATGTACAAAATTTTGTGGGAAGGCAATTTCCATTTTCTGGCCAGCTCTACTTACCAGTCTCATAAGCTCACCTGTCTGCTCTTTACCATTCCCCTTCTTCCCCAGAAACCAGTGTATCTTTCCTACTGATCATCTTGCAGTCCAAAGGCTCCCCCTGAGTTGGGGACCTTTCACAATATAACGGTATATTCATGTCCTTGAAATGTAGCCCTTTTGGCTCCATTCCAAAGTGACTATCAAGAGTAAATTCTTAGGCCTTGTCTACATTAAAGGGAAAAGTCAATCTAAGCTATGCAATTTGAGTTACGTGAATAGCGTAACTCAAATTGACAAAGCTTAGATCTACTTACCGTGGGGTCCACACTACGCGACTTTGATGGGAGACGCTCTCCCATCAATTCCCCTTACTCTTCTTGATCAGGTGGAGTACAGGAGTCGACTGGAGAGGGATCAGTGGTCGATTTAGTGGGTCAAGGCCTGCTAAATCGACTTCCGATGCATCAATAGCTGCAGCGTCGATCCTCCAGTAAGTGTAGACAAGCCTTTAGTGACTTCCAAAATACTGTCTGTTTTGAGACCCTCCGCAGGCTAATAAAGGCAGTCTTTCTAGCCTAAATTCCTATTAAACATTTCCGGGAATAAGACATATTTGTATTTTAAGGCACCCAATGCCTGCATTGTGTCATGCATTTCTTCAGAAGGTAGTGGTTTTGGCTTTGCAGTTAAATGTATAACCTCAGCACTGTTACAATGTTCCAAGAATTATAACAACACTGAACAGATCACATTGTTTGACAGTAAGCAATTAGGGCTCTTTGCTGACCATAATACATCAGCCTGTGGGCAATTTGAAGTGACGCATTTAGAGTAGGCAGGCAGGTTAGAATAAGTGTTGTCTTGCTAAAAAATCATAATTCCACTGGGTTTTATGCAGAGCTGGTAAAAATTCTTTTTCTTGCACAGTGGACAAAAAAGGAAAAATATTTGAAAAGATAACACATATATTTAAGACTTAAAGACAGTGGCATGTTTGAACATGAACATGTCCTTCTTCTGGTCTTGGTGCTCAAATATTTTGGAGAAGTCCTGAAACTTTCAGGCTTCAAGTCATAGGTTTAGATTAGAGGCTTTCAAATTTATTCATTGTGTGCTCCGCCTTCTAATAGAAATTGCCTTGTGGATGTCTGTCCTCCTGTTCACAAGTCCATAACTCTGTGGCAAATACAGCAGTTTGTTACATGGAGCAGTGGTATTAGGAGAGTATTTAATTTCTATTTGTTTTTTAATGCAATGGAGCAGCTGGAAACAAGGAGAGCCAGCACTATGTGACTGGCCATCTACCCGCAAACTACCAGCTAGGTCTCCTCTGACAAGATTCAAAACCACAGTCTTTGTACAGTCTGAGGCCATGGTACAGCAAGTTGCACTGCACCAGTGATAATAGGTGGAGACTACCTGCTGAGAGTTGAGACAGACAGAATGCCTCCATGTTTGCCAGGTGGGGGAAGGTATAATGATGCTGGTTCTGGTGGGACCCAACTGAGAGTGCCAATTCAGGACAAATTGCTTAAAGCAGGGCAGTTACAGCCCAAGGCTCGGGTTTCTATGCACACCAAGGCAAACCAAACCAGCCAAACAGAGAAGACTTTGGTTTTACTCCACTGGCTAACCACAAGTCACACAAGCAATTCTCTTAGCAATTCCAGTTTCCCTGTATCACCACCAGTGCACTCGTTATGGGGACAGATGGTTATGAAAATCAATACCCCAGGAAAAGAAAAAGGGTTCTCTTGATCCCAAAGGACCAAGCCCAAGACCCAGGTCAATATACATGTTAGATCTTACCCACAAATCACGCTGTTACCAATCCTTTAGAATCTAAAATCTAAAGGTTTATTCATAAAAGGAAAAAGATATAGATGAGAGCTAGAATTGGTTAAATGGAATCAATTACATACAGTAATGGCAAAGTTCTTGGTTCAGACTTGTAGCAGTGATGGAATAGATTGCAGGTTCAAATCAAGTCTCTGGAGTACATCCACAGCTGGGATGGGTCTTTCAGTCCTTGATTCAAAGCTTCAGTGTAGCAAAGTTCCTCCAGAGGTATGAAGCAGGATTGAAGACAAGATGGAGATGAGGCATCAGCTTTTATAGTCTTTTCCAGGTGTAAGAACACCTCTTTGTTCTTACTGTGGAAAATTACAGCAAAATGGAGTTTGGAGTCACATGGGCAAGTCCCTGCATACTTTGCTGAGTCACAAGGCATATCTACCTTCTCTCAGTGGGTCAGTTGTATAGCTGATGGTCCTTAATGGGCCATCAAGCAGGCTAGGCAGAGCTGACACCAACTTGTCTGGGGTGTCATCCAGAAGCATAGCATAAATTTGGAATACAGGCAGTGTAGAGCCAATACTTACAACTTTAAATTCAAAAGTGATACATGCATGCAGATAGCATAATCATAACCAGCAAACCATAACCTTGTCTTAGAGACCTTATTTGACCCCCTTTATACAAGATTTGGTGCCACTACCAGACCTTGGTTGCAACAATGTTTTATACGGTCCCCATTCAAGTCAATAACGTCACAGAAGGTATGCTCTTACACTTCCTTCTTTGAAGGTGAAGTATGGTCTTTCCCTACTGCCATCCACAATCATCCAGAATGGGTAAAGTGGAGTGGCATAATTTGTGAGCCAGTGTAGCCAAGGATAAAAGATATTGGGTGTATTTGTGATATAGAAGTGAAATATAAATATTAATTAATGTTATAACACAGGGCCTACTGACCTGAGGCCTGTAAGATATTTAACTTAACAAAACAAGGCATCAAGCCTAAACAGAGGCTGAAATGAGTAGCTAACTGATCAGTGACCCTATGTTATAAGATCAAACAGTTACAGTAATTAGGGTTGCCAGGCATCCAGTTTTGACTGGAATATCCGGTCAAAAGGGGACCCTGTTGGCTCTGGTCAGCTGGCGGCTAAAAGTCCAGTTGGCCGCAGTGACTGGCTCCATGCGGCTCCCGGAAGCGGCCAGCATGTCTCTCCAGCTCCTAGGTGTAGGGGCAGCCAGTAGGGCTCCGTGCACTGCCCCTGCCCACAAGCGCCGCCCCAAGCACAAGCTCTGCAGCTTTCATTGGCCAGGAACTGCAGCCAATGGGAGCTACGGGGGCAGCACCTGCAGACGGGGGCAGCATGCAGAACCCCCTGGCCGTCCCTGCACCTAGGAGCTAGAGGCACATGCCGGCTGTTTCCGGGAGCCACCTGAAGTAAGCACCGCCCAGAGCCTGCACCCCACACCCCTCCCGCAGCCCAAATCCTTGCCCCTGCCCTTAGCCCCTTCCCACACTCCAAACCCCTTGGCCCCAGCCCAGAGCCTCCTCCTGCACCCAAACCCTTTATCCCCAGCCTCACCCCAGAGCCCTCACCCCCAACCACAGCCCTCATGGCCTCCCATACCCCTCCCCAGGCTGGAGCCCCTTCCCACACTCTGAACCCTTCAGCTCCACCCCCCAGCTTGGAGCCCCCTCCTGCACCCCAAAGCCTCATCCCTGGCCCCACCCCAGAGCCCACACCCCCAGCCGGAACCCTCACCCCCTCCCACTCTGCCCCAAATAGGCATCAGTGTGACTCATCAGAGGAATAACTTGGCCTGTGTGCCATGGGAGATGCTAGGATGACAGCTGGTGATGATGATGAGCAAGATAGTGACTGACAGTCCATGGTTTCCAAGCAGGAAATGTGAGTAATGCCTGTCATAGGGTAAACATTTTGTACGCTCTATCTGCTGTTGTGGGATTGTTTATCTGCTGAGTGGATTCGTTAATGAAGGAACTTGTGATAAATTACAATTGTTTCTTGTGTGCTCCTCAGGTCTCTCATTCTAATAATATTGGTGGTAATCTTCCTGATGCTGTTGCTGCTCAGGAGACCAACACTTATCGCAGGGGTGGGCAAACTTTTTGGCCCAAGGGCCATATGGTATGATGGGATAACATGGTTTTGGTAATTAAATATTCATGGTAAATAGGCCCAATGGCCTGTGGTGGGATATTAGATGGGGTGGGATCTGAGTTACCCAGGAAAGAATTTTTCTGTAGTATCTGGCTGGTGAATCTTGCCCATATGCTCAGGGTTTAGCTGATCACCATATTTGGGGTCGGGAAGGAATTTTCCTCCAGGGCAGATTGGAAGAGGCCCTGGAGGTTTTTCGCCTTCCTCTGTAGCATGGGGCACGGGTCACTTGCTGGAGGATTCTCTGCTCCTTGAAGTCTTTAAACCATGATTTGAGGACTTCAATAGCTCAGACATAGGTGAGAGGTTTTTCGCAGAAGTGGGTGGGTGAAATTCTGTGGCCTACGTTGTGCAGGAGGTCAGACTAGATGATCATAATGGTCCCTTCTGACCTTAGTATCTATGAATCTATGAATCTGGGTATGGAAATTGTATGGCAGGCCATTAATGCTCACAAAATTGGGGGTTGGGGTGCAAGAGGGGGTGTGGGCTCTAGGGTGGGGCTAGAAATGAGGTTCTTGGCCAATGGGAGCTGCGGGGGCAGTGCTTGGGATGGGGGCAGCGTGCGGAGCCCCCTGGCAGCTCCTATGCATAGTAACCAGAGGGGGGACATGCCCCTGCTTCTGGGAGCCAAGTGGAGCCACAGCACGTGCGAAGCAGGGCAAGCCCTGGACCCTGCTCCCCAGCGGAAGCTTGAGGGCTGGATTAAAATGTCTGAAAGGCCGGATGTGGCCCCGGGGCAAGTTTTCCCCCCCATCCCTCGCCTTATCGGCCACTGCAGTCTAAGAGATTAATTAATACACCAATCCATCAATTAATTGTAGGTGGGCCCAATAGTGGGCTCTGAGATCTTGCAGATGGAGACCAAAACAGAGTCCCAACAACAGAAAGACAGAAATTGGTGAAAAAAGTGCTCAGGGAGGTCTTATTGAAGGAGGGCTCAAATTCAAAGCTGCCAGCATCCTGATGGAGCCAAAGGAGAAGCTTCTATCTCCTAGTTACGGGATACTCTGTAACTCAGTGACCAGGTTGTCTGTAAATCTTTGACAAACACACACCACAGGATCATATTCATTCTTTGTCCCCTACAAACCACACAGTCCCATTCACTTCCTCCATGTTCACACACACATTACAGTCTCATTCACTCTTGTCTTCCTCTCATACATTTTATCACTCAATTTATTCAACATGAAGGAGGAACTAAGGCATGGTTGCTGGACAAATGTACTGAGGAATATCTTCTATAAATAGAAGGACTGAGCATTTATTGCTGATTATATGATTATATTGTAAGCCTGTGTGTCATTCACCTTCTGAGAAGGCTAAAAGAAACACAGAGCCTTTGACATACCCAGTAACATCAAGGTTACAAATGAAACAACAAATTACATGTAGACGTGTGGGCAGATCTTCAGATGGCATACATTATCATAGTTCCATTCACTTTAATTTACACCAGCTGAGGATCTGTCCTTCAATCTTAATTTTACGTAACCAACCTTAATACATCATTAACAGGAGCTCTAAAACAATGACCAGATCATTCTTCATATCTTTGGAATTAATGGTGATAACATTAATCAGAGGAGCTCATTTGCTGTTAAAGGGGCTATTTTAAGTGCTCTGTTGGAATTCCACTGATGCTCAGCATTATTAGCATTAGCTAAACATTTTTGTTTGTTTTGTTCTGCAGAGTCAAAGGCATTGTGAGGAGAGGAGAGTAACAGATTATGAAGCATCTAGCCATTTCTAACTGGCTAACCCAGCTGGGTCTCCCAGAATATTGCATGCTCTTTGATAAACAATACAATGGTGTAGAGGTAAGAAACTCTCTTTTTTTCAGGAAAATTCCTATGAAAGTCTCAAGTGGTACAATTAGTCTCAGACTAGATAGGTTATCAGTTAGAAAATGAGAACTTTGAAGCTTTATGCTAACATAGAAATCTCATTAAAATAGCAGAACTCTGGTGGGAATTGGAGTAGGTAAGTGTTGCCCAAGTAATACTTTCTTTACCCTTATTCACTGGATTTATAGAAGCTTTAAGAGCCCAGAAGTTAGTGATGGAAAAAGCTTTTTTACTTACTGAGTCTGATCCCAAATGCAGAGTATAGTTCCCTGACTGATTTTATTTTAGCCAAAAGTCCAGTTGTCTATTGTCCAAGAATGTAGAACTTTTCTGTTTTAATATTCCTGATAAATATTACTTTGTTCATTTGAATGTTTCCAGACTTAAGCTATTTCTCAGTACTTCTGCTAGGGGCTAGACAGGACCATTCAGGAGAATGTATAACTTTATGTAAATACACTAAGGTCCACACAGATCTCACTGCAGGATCAAATCTAAGATCTGAACATGTTTGGTGTGTAATCCTTCGTGCCTACCCATTATTGCTAAAATATATTGTATATAACTGTGAAAGAAGAACTTTTGATAATGTGTATGGTTGACAGGAAGGCAAAATGAGCAGGGATTTCATTTTTCATAATGAATTAAGTAAAGATAAAACTATATTTTAAATTTAAGTAACATTACTGTGGAGAGGTGAACATTAGGGCCTGATTCTGCAAGCACTAACTATCAAGAGTAACACTTACTACCAAGAGTAGCTCTATTAACTATTGCTCATGGAATAAGTAGTAAGCAATATGCCTAGTAGTAATTACTTGTCCAACTGAGCCTCAAGCACAGGAAACTGAAGGATGATGCTCTCCCTTTATCTCTTGCAAACATGAAAAGAAAAGCAAAACCCCACACCTTTTGTAATTCTGTATAATAAAACTCATCATGAAATACAGACACTTTGCCAGAGTGCAAGATAAGATGAGTAGTTTATTATTTCTAGTGCCACTTATCCAGTATTAGCCAAGACAATCTGAGACTTTAGCTTTAATGGACACATTTACTAAAATGAGAACAAGTAGATAACTTTTGCTTTCCAAATTGTAACCAATAAGTTGCATTATCTTATATCTAATTTTGAATTTAATGAATAGTTTAGTGATAATGAATGTATTTTTTTATACAGAACAATGGCACACATGACTAGTAATATAGTTCAATACTGATGAAGAACCACATTCAGGGGTGAAAGTAATATTAAATTCTTACCAGCAAAGGGGCCGGCTCCAGCCCCTGGAAGGAGCGAGGTCTCGGGTGGAAGGGGTGGGGCTGGGGGTCAACCTCCTCCAGCCAGCCCATCCGCACTGCCTGGCCCCCGCTGCCCGGGGCTCCGGCGGCGATTTAGAAGAGTCTGGGGCTCCGGCCACTGCTGCGGTAGCGGCGGCAGCGGCCAAGAGCTCCGGGCCCCTTTAAATCATCAGCCCCGGGGCAGGTGCCCCTTTTGCCCCCTCCTGTCAGTGGCCCGGAGGAGGGGGAAGGTAGCAGGGCTTTAAGATAGGTTGCGTATGGGCCAGTACCGGCTTCTTACCGATACACTGTATCTGCCCACTTTCGCCCATAACCACATTTATCAATATTCGTTTGGTAAGGGTCACTAGAGCTATTTGTTACCATTTGAAAGTAGATAAATATCAAATAGGAGCAGTAACATTTGAAAGACATCATGCAGTAGCCCACTTGATTCCAGTCTTATGTCTGATTCTGTTTAACAACAGCAGGAGAGTATAGAGTGACTCGAGCAGGTGACTGGGAACCAGGACTCCTATATTCCATTCCTCACTCTATCACTGACTCGCTCTGTCACCTCGGACAAGTCGTTTAGGCTACATCTTCGCTACAGGCCTGGGCTGTGACTCCCCTGCTTGCGTACACATACGCGCACTAGCTCTTAGTGAGCTACTGCAAGTAGAAATAGCAGTGTAGCGTGGGAAGCAGCAACAGAGGTATGGCTTAGCCTTGCTGAGTATGTACCCACTAGTTTCAGGGAGATTGAGAGCGAGTGGAAGAACTAGTGTGTGTGCAAACAGGGGAATCACACCCCTCGCTAGTAGTGTAATTGTAACCATAGTTTCTCTTAGCTTATTCATCTGTAAAATGTGTATAAAACCTACAACATAGCAATGTTGTGAGGATTAATTAATTGTATGTAATACAGAGGGCTGTGTAGCGGTGCAAAGTACTATAATTATTATACACCTATTAACCCCATTTTAAACACTTCAGTCCAAATCCTTCACTGTAGGAATTTGAGCCAGAAAAAGAAACACCAACAGATGCATCATTCTTTACAGGAATCATGCTAGCCAACATAAGATTCTGTTGGGAACACATTGCTGCTGCTCTAAACAGGAGCCAGGTGCGTACCAGGTTAGCAGGTGTTGTTGACTACAGCATACATGTTAGCTGGCTGGAGGACTGGACGTCCGTCTCATCTAGCTGGCAGACCACGTCCACTTGGGATCATGGTATGCAGGATGGCAAATTTACAGGCCCTCTCTCCCAGTACTCTTGAGTCCTAGAAAGGGATCCTGCCCTGCTGCATGTGCAGAAAAAGTTTTCTATGACATCTTTCCACTCATGTAGTGAGTGGAGGGAGGTAGCCTTTTGAAATTACAGATAACCTCTGCTGTGTCTCTTCCCCACTGTACTGAATCAGCAATACCAGAAGGAATTCTGGCCCCTCATATCAATAATTTTGGGGATCTCAGCAACATCTCTAGAAGCTCTGCAGGAATTCTGAGAAAGTCCTACCCCTATAAACCTATGTATGGAAGTCAGAACCAGAATCACCCTTCTGTCTACCATGCTGTGTTTTCTGTCTGCATTGTTGGCATGTATGAGTAACCTCTTGTCCGCACATCCCAGAAAAAAAAAAATTCTTTACCGCTAATATTCTGCACTGCACTCAGCGTACAAGTTTATCAACAGTTGTACATTGCTTTGAACTGTTATTTTTATCACTAAATATTTCAATTATATCTCACAAAGTCAAAAAATAAATAGAATAAATATTATTGTTAAAAGTATTTTCATCAACTGAAAACATTCGTGGATTCATTTGTAAATGAATTACAGTTATTCACCAGTCATTCCCCGCAATCAAATTTTACACAGAGTCAGACAATAGGGTTTTAATTAAAAGTGGTTTTCATGTCACAGCTGTGCTGCCTATCTCCCGATGTATTTAGAGTGTTAGGGGTAATCTGATAATCCAAGCAGAATAAAGATAATCGGATTTCAAAGATAATTTAGAGTCTGTGAAGGCTAATAAAAATACTCATTTTCTATGATAACCTAGGTCCCCAAGCAGGCAGTCAGTAAAATGCAGTAGTAAGTTGAAACATGTTGCTATGTGATTCATGCTAGCTTTGTAACACAAAAGATCCCAATATAGAACCCTGGGAGGGCTGAGTTGGCAGACAACAAATTGAAAGAAACATACAGCAAAATTACTCTTTTAGTTTAATAGGCCTGAAAGCCTGTCTGGGGGAGAAATCAGCTGCTGCTCAAAACTTAATAATAGGCTTAGTGCACCACTCTGAATACAATGGATTTTTCTGAGAGTTAGAACCACCAGTCACTTTTCCATTTACTGTTTTACTGTTTCTGGAGGTTCCACTTCATTGCCATCTTTATGCTCTTTCCCCAGTTTCTGAGCTAAATACTATAGACTGATTCAAAGTGCCTGATTTATGTTCCACTGAAGTGAATACTCATGTGCTTACCTAGACATGTGCTTAATTACCTTGCTGAACTGGGGTTTAAGTTGTCAGATGGCTTAGTTATTACCTATGTTATCCACTATCTAGAGTTAGTATTTTTAATAATAATAGTATTTACATGGGGCTTTTTATCTTTACAGCAGAGGGTATCATCATTTTCATTTTACAAATGAGGAAACTGAGGCAGAGAGAGGTAACGTGCCCATAGCTACAGTATGGGTCAAGTGGCAAAGCTGGGGGTAGATCATAGGTTTCTTGATTCCCAATCCTGTACTTTAACTGGTTCTTAGAGAGGAACATAAAGTGTTGTGTGGGAGTCTCGAATAAAGCAGGAAAACTTTCAGGTAGGAGATTATTCTCCCTTCTACAATCATGGTGTCTGTGTATCATTATTTTTTGCTGTCATAACAATTTCTCTAACACTACTTCAGAAATCTGCCAGTAAAAGCCCACACTGTATTACCACCAGTGTCTGTTGTCTAGAACTAGAGCTGTTTTGCCATTCTTTTATGTTTGGCAAAGGCTGGACAGGCAGAAGGCCAGGCTGAGTTTTTTGGTTTCGATTTTTTGGGGGCGGGGGAGGGTGGAAGGAGGTGAGGGATCCTGTGCCAGCATTAGCACTAGTTTTAAAACCTTTCCCACTTCTCTGTGGCTTCACCTTTGGTATTTTCCCCTTTTGGTAAACGTGAGAGGGGGAAACTAAGCATAACAGTTTCATGATCAGAAAGTCCTGCCCCTTCTATTGACATGCATTTAATGCATCAACATCTGGGAAATACTCACAGTTGATTTCACACTTCCAAATGAAAAATAGTGAGGTCTTCTTTCTACAGCTTTATTGAACTGTCTCATTACTGGCATCTGAAATGAGGGTTCAGAGAGTAAAAGTGGGTGCCCTAAATCCAGTAGTGTCTCTCAGGCACTATGGTTTTATTTAAAAGAATGAAGATTTGCTAGTTTGTGGCTCTACTGAAAAAATAAATTCTTTGCTGTTGGTCTTAATGGTGCAATTAAAGTAACTGTAACAATGCAATCTTATTTTATGATCCGAGAGTTGAGATACCCAACTTCATAAAAGATACCACAAAAGATTGAAATGTTATGAGTCCCACCTGCCAGCACTAAAGTGGAGCAAATTCCAAAGAATTGCCTTGTTACGCTCCACAGACAAAAGACAAAATAGCAAAGGGGAAAGGAAACATATGTGACCTAAAGGATTTTCTCCAAACTAAAATACTGATTTTCCCCCTCTCTCTTTTAAAGATGTTGATGTAAAATCGAAGCATTCTAGACCTTCATAAATAATTCCCTGAGTTATTCAGCAGCTTATTTTGATAAATTAATTCTGATTTTGCAGAGACTGGGGAGATGGAAGAAGATAACTGTTCAACCTCAGTTATTCAGAACCCATGTCATTCAAAACAGGGTCATGTCCCCTGATGGCTGTTAATTACATTAAGTAGTCTCTTCATTATCCAAAATCTTTACAGTCCATAATTTTTCATGTCCCCCCCCCAATCAAATTTGAACTGTATCTCCCTTCATTAATGTAAATGAAAGAAGTATGAAAGTAGTAGTTTTTCTTCTAAGAGTCTTAGCTTGTGGGTATTTTCCATTTCTCAAAATGTAATAAATGAAGAGAAACCCTTTCTTATTGTTAAAAATTCCATCAGCATGGATCCCAAACTAAATATGAAGAATCTTCACCATTCAGTGTGTGTTGAGAAAAGTGCACATTTTTGTTCATCGCAACACTGGCTTTTTTTAAGAAAAACATTCTTTAACCTACGTAAAGTTACATTGGCCCAAGTGCTGCTACATCATATGTTGTTATAATCATATAATTAGCCAGATGTCTTTTAAATGGTTAACTAGTTTTAATGACAATTTGAAATCCTTCCTGCTTCAGTGACAGGAATTATCATTGAAAAGGGACTTCACATAATGTATAAATATTTTCCTAAACCTGCTGTTATTTAGCCCACAGTAACAGAAGGCCACCAATGTGGCTCAAGGAGAATTTAATTTACTATTGGAGTAATATCTCTCTACCATGTTCTCTTTCCCTGGGGTTTGCTACAGGACTTACTACACTTGACAGAAGTTGATCTTAGGAAAATGGGAATTGAGAACCAAATCCACCGAACACACATCCTTTCCAATATCCTGCTGCTTCAGGAGGCAGAGAGAAAAAGAGGTAAGAAATCTGCCATGTTTCCTAGAGGTTTGGAAAATGGATTAATGTTACTTTCCAATCACAGGGCTTAGAGAAATGAATATATTGATCCAGCCTAGCATACAACTTTGTGATGAGGCCCACAAGATTACAGTAACAAGAATGGCTGATGGTTTAGCTACTTGTGGGATACTTGGGGGAGAAGATAGGGATCATTAATCCATTCTCATTTTGGTTTTTTTCAGTACAGGTCTCCATATTAGTGTTACTTTCTAGCACTCAGTCTTCATCCTAAGAACAAATCATAATGTTAGCAGACAGTATGATTATCAAAAGGCTGATGTATCCCTTTTCCTCATTTGGAAAGACTTTAACCAAAAAGTCATAGAATCATAGAATCATAGAATATCAGGGTTGGAAGGGACTCCAGAAGGTCATCCAGTCCAACCCCCTGCTTGAAGCAGGACCAATTCCCAGTTAAATCATCCCAGCCAGGGCTTTGTCAAGCCTGACCTTAAAAACCTCTAAGGAAGGAGATTCTACCACCTCCCTAGGTAACGCATTCCAGTGTTTCACCACCCTCTTAGTGAAAAAGTTTTTCCTAATATCCAATCTAAACCTCCCCCACTGCAACTTGAGACCATTACTCCTCGTTCTGTCATCTGCTACCATTGAGAACAGTCTAGAGCCATCCTCTTTGGAACCCCCCTTCAGGTGGTTGAAAGCAGCTATCAAATCCCCCCTCATTCTTCTCTTCTGCAGGCTAAACAATCGCAGCTCCCTCAGCCTCTCCTCATAAGTCATGTGTTCCAGACCCCTAATCATTTTTGTTGCCCTTCGCTGGACTCTCTCCAATTTATCCACATCCTTCTTGTAGTGTGGGGCCCAAAACTGGACACAGTACTCCAGATGAGGCCTCACCAATGTCGAATAGAGGGGAACGATCACGTCCCTCGATCTGCTCGCTATGCCCCTACTTATACATCCCAAAATGCCATTGGCCTTCTTGGCAACAAGGGCACACTGCTGACTCATATCCAGCCTCTCGTCCAAGACGAAGCGGTGTTCTGCATAAATTATTTCACTCTTATGAGAAAAGAAGAAGTGAGCAGGGAGTGTTTGGTCTAAAGGAAGAATGGATAACAAAGGTGCTTTCCTCCCTCCTTTTCTATATGGGACCCTGTTCTGAACTGTTAGGATTGAATTAAAATACTTTTTGTTTTATTATGATACAAGTCCCTTTCCCAATTAAGCACCAAAGTTCTGCTCACGGCTGTTCGAGTATGGCAACTCTTCAAAATGTTCTCCTCTGAGTGAGAACTCAGTAAGATGGTACTATTTAGTCCTGGTTCATTGAAGAGGATCTTTCGAGAAATATTACTGTAGATAACAAGGTCTAGTTATGATGTGGTATGCCCAATAACTATAAAATATCATGGGCAAAGGCTGTCACAGACTTCACAGAAGCCAACGTTTTACTTTGATAATGTTCCTGCCTTTCACTCATTTCAGATGAGATGAAAAGACATGGTTGGGAATAGATCCATGTGTAGGGATACTATTAATAAATATTCTGTGTTGACCTATGCTAGTCTTCTGTGTTTGGGAACTGATAGTCTGTGTGTCAGGGTTGAAAAACAACTGTATGCTCATGCAACCATATAATTTTTTCGGATTTTTTTTAAATCAATTATAGAAAAACTTACATAATTCTGAAGAGGTCAAGTAGAGTAGTTTAACTTTCATAAGTCAGAGTATACAAGACATTAAAATATAGACTCAGTATCTAATTTTTGTAATCTAAATTGTGAATATAACGGGAAACTACAAAACTTGATTATTGCAATGAGACTAGGAGATGTTTTGAGTGGAACCCTCTTGCATTTACTTGTGAAGACTGGAATCTTGTGGCCTTCCTTAGATACTGTAGTGGTGAATGGGTTATTATTCACAGTAGAAAATAAATGTATAACCAAAGGTGCTGCTAAGCTTTTCAGCCACCCACTGAACTGGTTTATAGACATTTTATGTCAGTTCAACCAACTCAATAGATCTGCCAAAAATCCAATAAAATAACCATCACTCTACCTAAATGGCAAACTCTTAAGTGAGCAGATAAAACAAGGAAAGGAGGCTTAACTCACAAGAATTGTACCAAACAAATGAAAATATTTGTATCTGTAACTCCAATGCCAATGAAGGATCAACAAATACAAAAACCTTTCTGAAGAATGTGGAGGAGAATTTTAAAAAATAAAACATTTAACGTTAGCAGAGGCCTTGGAGATAAGGAAAATATGAAAAATAAAGGCTCAGGCAATGAAGCCCTTAATGACATAACAGTTTGCAAATAGTCTTTATATACTGTGTTCTTTTTATACACAATATTTCTCTTTGGACTGTATAGCTTCACATGTGTAGGGCTAAATTCATCCCAGTGTAACTCCAATGGCTTCAATAGAATCATAGCAGGGATGAATTTGAATCAAGAATTTTATTCCTGAATTACAGCATATATATTATGTCACCTAGACATATCATTCTATTACCCTGCAAGCTGTATCACTTGGCTGGTTTGGTAATGAAGTGCTGGAGTTTCCTGAGCTAAGTTCTAATGAAAATGTCAGTAGTTCATTGTTCTGGAAAATAAACAATTTGGAGTGCTATTTTCCCCCTCAATTTCTCTTTTCAGCTAATGGACAATTGTTGGTAACTAAAATATTCATTTCAGAGTGGGGCCAAATTTCATCGCTTGAGTTACTGTGTTGTCTCCCAAAGACTTACCCCAGAGATGGTCCATTATGTTAAAAAAAACCTCTGGGAATACTGTAAACCAGATCAGTTCTGTCAGGTAAGCATGACTGCAGACTATTTTGTTTTCACAATAGGGACGAATGGCTGTTATCTAGTCTCCAGCCTTTTATGAAGTGTTTTTGTTTTGTGTCTGTCTTTGACGAAGTGCTGTGTCTAGGAGCAAGACTGCCTAATCATTTGCACTGAAAACTCTTGTTTTTCAGCACTGAACTGTACTGAAGTCAGACACTGAGGCATCAGTGTTTTCTTTACTTTCCACTCTTAAATAAATGTGCATTTCTCAGCAAAAATTACACCACTGCAAAGTAAAAGGTACTTTTCCACTCTGTCTTAATTTGAATTTTAAAAGAACCCAGATTAGCACTAAACTTGTTGTTCAGGCGTTTTCTATGGAGTACAAGACAGAAGTTATTTTAACTTGCAGACACTCTCAGAAGTTGTTCGGTATTATTGAAGATACACAGGCATGTCTTAATGGTGATTTTTCATCTCTAAAAAGGTCTGGTTAAGTGCACAGATGGAGGATTCTTCCACACTTCTGCAAACTCTGTTGTTAAATACAAAAACATGTCTGCCATTTGTGTGCTTCCTGATTTTGCCTCCCAGAAGTATTTGACGTACTGTTTCCTATGAAAAAACAATGAGGAGTCCTTGTGGCACCTTAGGCCTGGTCTACAGTATGCGGTTACTCCGGAATTAGCTGAGTTAATTCGAAATAAAACTGATTCCGTCCACACAACCAAACCAGTTTTTTTGATTTAAAGGGCTCTTTAATCCGATTTCTGTACTCCACCTCGGCAAGTGGAGTAGCGCTAAAATTGAGGTCACAGTTCTGGGTTACAGGTACTGTGGACGCAATTCAACGTTATTGCCCTCCGGGAGCTATCCCAGAATGCTCCCTTGTGACCGCTCTGGACAACACTCTCAACTCCAATGTACTAGCCAGGTAGGCAGTAAAAGCCCCGGGAACTTTTGAATTTCATTTCCTGTTTGGTCACCATCAGCACAGTCCTCCATCACAGGTGACCATCAGCACAGTCCGCCATCACAGGAGACCACGCAGAGTCCACCATCACAAGAGACCATGCAGTTCCGGATTCGCAGACAAGCTCCGGCATGGTCCGAATGGGAGGTACTGGATCTCATCGCATGTTGGGGAGATGAATCTGTTATGGCAGAACTACGTTCCAAAAAAAGAAACGCAAATATGTACGCTAAAGTCTCCTGGGCCATGACGGAAAGAGGCTATTCCAGGGACACAGAGCAGTGTCATTCAAAAATCAAGGAGCTCAGGCAAGCATACCAAAAAGCCAGAGCGGCGAACGGATGCTCTGGGTCACAGCCCCTTACATGCCGCTTCTACCATGAGCTGCATGCAATTATGGGGGGTGACGCCACCACTACCCCACCACTGTCCGTGGACACCTGCAAGGGGGGAGTTGCATGGAGCGAGGAGGATGAGTTATTGGAGGACGAAGAGGAAGAGGAGTAGGAGGAGGACAGTGCACAGGCGGCAAGTGGGGAATCCGTTTTCTCCCCTAGCCAGGAACTAGTCTTAACGCTGGAGCCAATAGCCTCCCCCCACTCCCAAGGCAGGCTCCCAGACCATGACCCTGGAGAAGGCACTTCCGGTGAGTGAGAGTTTGATCGGAGCCATGCGGTGGGGGGAAACCCAGCTGCGCTGGGCTGTTTGCGTTTAGTTTAAAGGGCTCATCCCTGTTCAGAGTCTCATCGGAGCCACGTGGTGGGTGCAGGGAGGTGGGGATGAGGTGTTGTGTGAAGCAATCGTCCCAGAGAACCTGCAGGCCCTCTTTTTATATGGCAAACACACTAGGCATTGCTTGCTATGGGAAAGGGGGCCCGGCAGTTTGAAAGCATTGCAATGAATGCGGAAGAAGCAGAACCCCACGTGCCCCTAGGGCTTACCGTGGCTGCCTGCAAGCTGAATTCTGTTGCCCGGCCACATGTGTTGGCTTGCTCACACCAAAGTGGCAGGCACTTCAGTATAAGAGGCAAAATGCGACCTTGTACAGAAAGAACATGTACTGTGTACTATGAATTGCCTGTTTCACTGAGAAAGAGTGTCTCCTTTGTTCTCTAAAATGTATCTTTTAAAATACTACCCTCCCTTTTTCTCCTCCCACAGGTGCAAATGTTTCAACATGGCCCCTATCTACTCCTTCCCAGAGGCTGGTCCAGATTAGAAGGCGGAAGAAACGAACTCGGGACGACATGTTCGCCGAGCTCATGCAGTCCTCCTGCACTGATAGGGCCCAGCTGAATGCGTGGAGGCAAACAATTGCGGAGTCCCAAAAAGCGTTAAATGAACACAAAGAGAGGAGGCATGTGTGCAATGAGAGCAGGCAGGATGCTATGGTCAAGCTCATGGGGGAGCAAACTGACGTGCTCCACTGTATGGTGGATCTAATGTGGGAAAGGCAGCAAGACGACAGATTGTTGCTGCAGCCCCTGTATAACCGCCCTCCTTCCTCCCCAAGTTCCATAGCCTCCTCACCCAGATGCCCAAGAACACGGGGGGGAGGGGAGGCTATGGGGACCCACATACTCAACCCCAGAGGATTTCACAAGCAGCAGAAAGCTGGCATATCCGAAATTTTAATTTGGTTTCTGGACCTGTCCTTCCCTCCTCCTCCACCCCCCTAACCCAATATCTCCCCTTACCCCCGGTCTGCCTTCTGATTTATCTCAATGTGTTGTGCAACAAATAATAAAGAATGTTTTTTAAACAATTGTGACTTTATTTTCTTTCATATATATAAGGGGCAGGTAACTTCAAGAGAAACAAACACAACTGTCACACCGTACTCTGGCCAGTCATGAAACTGGCTTTCAAAGCTTCTCTGATGCGCAGCACGCCCTGCTACACTCTTCTAATCGCCCTGTTGTCTGGCTGTGCGAAATTGGCTGCCAGGTGAGTTGCCTCAACCTCCCACCCTGCCATAAACGTCTCCCCCTTACTCTCACAGATATTGTGGAGCACACAACAAGCAGCAATTACAATTGGAATATTGGCTGGGTCCCCGAGGATAACTCTAGGCATTTCAACATCCCCAACAGTAATTTTCTGGTCTGGGAAGTAAGTCCCTTCCTGCAGCTGTTCAAACAGACCAGAGTTCCTGAAGATGCGAGCGTCATGCACCTTTTCTGGCCATCCCACGTTGATGTCGGTGAAACGTCCCTTGTGATCCACCAGTGCTTGCAGCACCATGGAAAAGTACCCCTTGCAGCTTTTTACGTACTGGCCAAGATAGGGATATGGGTTCCGTCTATCTCCCCACCGCAGTTAGGGAACCCCAGCGAATTAAAGCCATCCCCAATGGTCTGTACATTTCCTAGAGTCACTACCTTTGATAGCAGTAGCTCAGTGATTGCGTTGGCTACTTGCAGCACAGCAGCCCCCACAGTAGATTTGCCCACTCCAAACTGATTCCCGACTGACCAGCAGCTGTCAGGCATTGCAAGCTTCAACAGGACTATGGCCACTCACTTCTCAACTGTGAGGGCTGCTCTCGTTTTGGTGTCTTTGCGCTTCAGGGCAGGGGACAGCAAGTCACAAAGTTCCATGAAAGTGGCCCTACGCACAAAAGTTTTGTAGCCACTGGGAATCATCCCATACCTGCAACACTGTGCTTGTTTCCTGGGCCCAGAATCAGCGTTACACAGCATGAACCTGGCCCAATGCCACCATGATCTCCCAATCGCCACATGTCGTGCTTCTAGGAACGTCTGTGTCCATGCCCTCATCAGTATAGTAATCACACTGTTGTCGCTTCCTCGCCCGGTTTTGCAGGTACTGCACATACTGCTGGATAATTCACGAGGTATTTACAGTGGTCAAAACTGCAGCGGAGAGCTGAGCGGGTTCCATGATTGCCTCACTATGATGCCTGCATGGATAATCCTGGAAAAAGGGCGTGAAACGTAGGAGAGCAGAGTGGCAGCGGAAGAGGTGCTGTTTGGTTCATGATAGCTGAAAAAAGGCAGGAAATGGCTGTCTTCTGTAGCTTTCACGGAGGCGGCAGCCCAGGACAGACACCATGGAGAAGCTCGGTGCGCGGCAAGAGCGGAGAGCCGAGTTGGCGGCAGAAGCTGTGCTGCTCGGTTTACGATGGCCGAGCCGAGTTGGTAGTGGAAGCGGTCGATGAGGAAGAGAAAGAGTAGATACTTACAGAGATTACATAGAAAGACGAGAGGAAATGCGAGGTGGATTCAGAGTACCAGGAGAGAAGCAGTGCACCGTACTGCACCGTCTGCTGAAAGCAGTATGGCATCTGCTTGCCAAAAAGGCACGAAATGATTGTCTGCCGTAGCTTTCACGGAGGGAGGAGCGACTGACGACACACACCCAGAAACACCCGCGAGAATGTTTTTGCCCCATCGTGCACTGGGATCTTAACCCAGAATTCCAATGGGCAGCGGGGACTGCGGGAACTGTGGGATAGCTACCCACAGTGCACCGCTCCAACATTCGATGCTAGCCTCGGTACTGTGGATGTACTCCACCAAATTCACGCGCTTTAGTGGGGACACACAAGACCGAAGGTATAAAATCGCTTCTGAAAATTCGAATACAATAATTTTGAAATAATTTTGTACTGTAACAAATTTGTTAGTCTCTGAGGTGCAACAAGGACTCCTCGTTGTTTTTGCTGATACAAACTAACACAGCTACCACTCTGAAACCTGTTTCCTATGAGTATTTAATCCAACCTAGATGAAATTAGAATGAGGCATCATATATTTTGAATCAGTAACTAAGATCCTTTCAATATGCTCTTTGGTTCTTTCTACGTATGGCCATGTTCTCTGCTGCATTCTGGCTCTTTGTTTGCTGCTAAGGTAATGCAAAGAAGCCAAAAAGCAACACAATCTCCCCCATGCCAGGGCAACCCTTACCTTGGAGAGTCCATAGTGGGCCTGGAGCCAACATAGAAATGTAGGTCGACCTATTTTAGATTGACTTGCAGCCACTGCAGTAATCACTGCAGTGGTGCATGTCCACACTACCTTCCTTGAGTCGGTGGTGCGCATCTTCACCAGGAGCACTTCCACCGACCTAAGGGAAGTGTGGGGAGCTGAGAGCCCAGTCTCTCAGCTTCACTAGCAGCTCCCTGCCAGGAGCCTGGCTGCCCCTCAGGCTCTCGGGGTTTTGGTGGGCTGCCCCCACCTTCCCCTCCCCATTCCCCACCAAGAGCAGGGGAAGCCACCCAGTGCTTCTCCCCATCCTGTTTCAGGCTTGTCAGCCCACCACGCCAACCCTCGCCCACTCCCTGCCGGGAACCAGGCAGCCTTGTCAATGTCATGGCTCACCAAGTTGTGAAACTGACATGGTTGCCCGGTTCCCTGCAGTGAGTGGGGTGGGGAGGTGCTGGGGCTTCTCACCCCAGTTCCCAGCTGGGAGTGGCGGGGTAGGGGGGTGCTGCCAGGGCTTCTCGCCGGTGGCTCCCAGCTGGGAGTGTGTGTGTGTGTGTGTGTAGAAAGGCACCAGGGCTTCTCGCCCCAGTTCCCAGTGTGGGGAAGCTGCCGGGGCTTCTCGCCCACAGCTCCCAGCCAGAGCGGGGTCCAGCCGCCCAGCTCTCTAGGGGAGTGGGGTCCAGTAAAATTGACAAGACAGCCAACAGCCAATGTAAAGGAGGCAGTGTCTACATAGTTACTGTGTCGCCTAACTATACCAACATAAGCCTTACACCTCTCATGGAGGTGAAGTTGTTATGTTGGTGTAGTAGGGCACTTAGGCGAGCTAAGTCGGTCTAAGTTACGCAACTTCAGCTACGAAAATAGCGTAGCTGAAATCGACGTACTTAGAGCTACTTACCGCAGTGTCTTCACTGGGGTAGGTCAACTGCTGACACTCCCCCATTGACTCCACCTACGCTTCTCGCTCTGGTGGAGTACCAGAGTGGACAGGAAAGTGCTCGGCGGTCAATTTATCGCGTCTTCACTAGACATGATAAATCGACCCCCGCTGGATCGATCGCTCCAGAGGTAAGTGTAGACATGCCCTTACATCAGCGGGAGGAAGGCTGTAGTATAGACACTGACATAATTAGGTCAACATAAGCTGCCTAGTGTAGACAGCCCTGATAGTCAGCTCCTACACCCAGGCACATTTGTTCCTCCCTATAGCTCCCCGTGCGAAGCACAGGGAGGGAGCGTGGCCAGAGCGTATTGTAGTCCAGATATCCCTAACATGTAGATTGCCCACTGGGAGCTGTAGCCAGTTGGAGAAGATTTGGGCAGTCTCAAGGGGGGGGTGGGGAACTCTGTTCAGCAAAGGACTCTGCTGACACAGATACAGCAGGATTTGATCTTATGTGTAGATGGGATGTAGTGTTTTAACCGTGTTACAATATTGTGCTACCGCCTTCAAGAGAATGATTAAAATATGGTTTGATCTGAATTACACTACAAGACCAAACCATGCTTCAGCTGTGTTGGGGAGGGCTGCTGTGTTGTAACCGGGTCCTGCAGTGTGATGGAAATGTCATTGTAGAAAGGGCAATGTAAATATTAAAGGTACATTTCTGGTTTGACATAACAAAGAAACATCTTTTAGGTTTTACCAGCATTAGAAGCTATTAATTTAAGAATTCATTGGTACCTTGATTGTCATGAACCTAAAGACTGTGCTGTTTGTATACAGATGAAATTGTACAGTAGCCATAAGAATGGAAAATAAAGTGAGCAGCATCAAAAAGTAGAGAGATAATTTCTTTTGCAGAATTCCAAAAAGCTAGCACTTTGTTTTTCAATGCAATTCCAATTTAGCTGAATTCTGATTAACAACAGTTTGTGGCTTAAACTTACTTCATTTATATCTTTGGGGAATTTTGTAGAAATAAAATACAATTTTATCAAAATATTTTCTTGCCCAAAAAGGGAATATTTAAATCTTTATCTTTGAGAGACTGGCTATGTAATATGTCTTGGTATTTTTAGTTTGTTTATATAAATTTTCCTAGAGAGAATGAGAGATGGAGAGAAAGAGATTGCCATTTTAATGGGATCTATGTTTAGATCTTTTATGGGTCCATTAGCCTAGTCTATGTGGTTTAAAAAAACAAAGGCCAAAGTTGATATATTTAAACAAATATAAGCATCATCATAGTTTATTGCCAGTGAATATAAAAGGAGATCAAAAAGCTGACGTGTAATTAACATGCCCTATCTTCCTGCTTCTGGTTTGGAAAGCTGTTTTTACATTTAAATTTCTTTATAAGTAACTATATGCTACTGTCGAATTTCTTTTCCTTTTGCAGTACACTGCTTTTTCTTTCTGATCTTCTGATCTTTCTTTCGTGGTGCAAGGCAGAGCAGCCTAAGATTTGTGCTATTAAGAAGGGAGATGGGAGAGCAATAAACTTGCCACTCACGTTTTAACTCTAGGTACCTGCAAGCACAAATGGGCTTCATCCCCCAGAAAACAGTCTCCAGCAGCCACATGTTCCAGCACTATAATCTTCCATACTGTATACAGACTATACTGTAGTGATAGGAGCAATGTAGATAGACAGTGCAGCTATTTTTAAAAAAATCCATCCTCAATGAGGCTAGTAAATAGCCATATATAAAGAAATACCTCAGTCTTTAGCAAAGAGTTATCAGAGAGCCAAAGCGATGAACAAAAGAGCCTACTTGGTCCCGCTGTTGAACACAAGTCATGCTCAAACAGATCAGCTTTTTCCCACTGTGTCTCTTCTGCTTTCCTTAAAAACCTTGGAATCACAGCCAGATTTTTCAGTTCAGTAGTATTCACTACCTACTTTGCAGATTCCAGACTGGAGCCAAAGTATTCTGGTACATTTGCCGAGAGTCAGAGGAGGCTGCTTTGAACGCTTCCTTTAGCATAACAGTTGGGGATGACATCAACACCTGTGTGGTCTTTCTGCTTTCCTTCACAAGTTCAAGGATTGGAAATTTTTCTCCCACCTTTTCCCAGCTTTAAATGAGGAGCTCAAAAGCATAGACACAATTACAAAATTATAAACATACAGGTCTGGCTTTTATGTACCTCATGGGCCCTCGGGCAGTCCCAGATCCCAAAAGCAGCTGAGCTAAAAACTACAACCCAGTCCTTTGAAAGTTCAAACTTTGTTTATTCTTACTGTTTCTGTCTGGCTCCCTATTTATCCTAGATCTCCATGTCAGTCAGAAGGTGAATAAAAAACATCTTCACTGAGGCTGTTAATTCATTACTTTCATTTGAGACATCATGCAGAAATTGGAAAAACCATTGGTTTCCATGTACAAGGGGCCACTGTCACAAAACTGTGCTAACCCATGTTAATTGTGTTCTTCTACTGCTGGAGAAAAAAGGGAACATAGACCTGCTAGTGGACTGTTGCTGTAAAGAAGAGCACTGTGAAGACTCTTCCACCTACTCTTCCCTTCTCGAGCAGGGGGAGGTTTGAAAACCATCCCACGATGTCATCTTTGCTGCCCTTCATTGGTTCACTACTTCTCTTTGGGGGAGGGGGAGTTGATAGATATGCAAATAAAACAGATTTCTCTTCAGAGACTTTCATTACTTCATTTTCCACTTTCATTTTAACACTGTATATCTCAAAGCATGTTTATTGTGAGCCTTAGTTGATGTGATGAGTGTATCAAATATTTTAACAAAGGCTTCCTTTTCCAAAGTGTTAATAGTCAGTGAAGTTAAATTGATGTAACCAAAAAAAAGTAACAGTTTTACTAAAAAATCCCTTCCTCTCTCAAAAACGTCTCTTTCACTGTCTTGAATCATGTGACATTATACTTTCGCTAATTCTCAGTGGCTGTAGAATCTTCCAGAGTGGACAAGACCTGAATTTCTAATGTAAGAAACAAGCAGAAAAAGCACCTTTACAAAATGTAGGCTCTCTTTATACATATCATACAGAAGTATACAAGCCCCCACCTTTTTTCCCCTCCTCTGTACGTCACCTTTAAAAGGTATTTTTTCTGATGTTGGTTCTTTTTATTTTGCCTAGTTGACCTAGTGGTTGTGGTCTGTATCACCAGGCCAGAGATCAGCTTCCATTTCCAGCCAGAGTAGTCTGGTTTTGGTTATGATTTCAAAAGGTTTCCTTCTTCTGTTAGCCTAGTTTTAAAGGGAAGGTAGTATCAGTATTTTCCAGAAAGATAGCCACATGAAATTGATGGGTTCTACTCATCCATCAATATGGCAAGGATGGCTGTGTGTAAGCCCAAGTGGTGGTTGTAGGTCTTGCCCCTCGTAAAACTGTAGACATTGATAAGAGAAGAGATTCCAGTGTCATTTGAGCAACTTTGTTTGTTTATATATTTTTAAAGGTCTGGGCTATACTTAGTGTTAGGCTGATATAGCTACAATGCTCAGGGGTGTAAAAAATCCACACCCCTGGGCAACGTAGTGATGCTGTCATAACACCCACTGATGCAACTAGGTCAAGAGAAGAATGCTTCAGTCAAACTAGCTACCGTTGCTTCGGGAGGTGGTGGTCCTACACCGATGGAAAAAGCCCTTCTATTGGTGTAGGCTGTGTCTATACCAGTGGTTCTCAGGGCGACATGGGCTGTGTTATGTGGGCTGCAGGCTGAGAACCACAGTCCCCATCCCCAAACCCTCCACAGTCCCCTATGCCCAACACCCCCTGCCCAGAGACCCCTCCACAGGGGAATGGGCAGCCTAAAACCTGGGGTGCTGCAGCACCCCCACAAGCCCCTCGTTCCTAGCACCCCCACCCAGTCACTGCCCAGAGTGCTCCCCCTCCCCACAAACCTGCCCAGAGTCCCACTCTCCCGCACCCTGCCCCCCTACTACACTCACCAGCCCCCTGCTGGCAGTAGTGCTCCAGCAGGCTGCCAGACACTGTCTCCTCCTCAGCCAGCTTTTTTTGCATTTTTTTAGCACACAGCTGGGCCGCAGCTGTGTCCTAATTGGGCTGTATGTGGCCTGTGAGCCACGAGTTGAAAACCACTGTTCTATACTGTGTGGTTATGTCAGCATAGCTACTCCACCATAGCAGTGACAGTATAGTTCCTGTAGCGTAGACAAGCCTAAAGTCTCCCTGCTGTTCTCTTTCTGGCATTTATATTGTTTGTTTCTTGAGCTATGTGGCAATATTAGCAGTGAGCATGTCTTAGAACTGCTCAGGCTTGTAGCTAGGCAAACAAAAGTGAGGATGCTTTGGGAAGGCAATAACAATATAAATGTGGTAAGAGTCCTCCCCACAGAAAACTGTGAAATGTCACGTGCAATCATCTGTATTTTAGAAGGATTTTAGACAATTAAAACCAAAACACAAAGAAGGAAGCCTATCTACTATTTATTTGGAATTGTAGGAAACCTTGTTGATGACAAATTATATGCAGTTAAAACACCAACACGTATCAAAAACCTTGGTTCAGAAATACTCATATATACTCAAAAAAGGGCCCATATTGCATTTATGTGGTTCTATTTGTTTTGTTATCCTCTCCTCCGTACATGTGGCAGGGACACTAGACTCCACTGTACACCCCGCAACAACAGTGAGGAGTCCTCAGCCCTCTCTAGCATTTGAGTTGGTATAATATTTTGTTACCAAACTTTCTGTTTAAAGAGAACCAATTTGAAACCTACTGATTTATTTTTGTGCTCCCTCTTTCCCCATTTGACAGTCTTTCCTTCCATGGCTTTTTCCCCTGTGGCCTGTTCTCTAAAAAGTAGCTTTCTTTCCCACTCTGGAGCCTGATCCACAGCCCATGGAAGTCAATGCAAGTCTTTCAATTGACTTAATGGACTTTGAATATGGCTCTTAACCTCTCTCTCTCTCTCTATGTTTTTTTGTTCCTCCGCCTTTTTCCTTCCACTTCACTCATTTTTTCCATAATCTCCCATCAGCTCTCAATCACAGCTCTCTTGCTTCCCCTTTTCTGCGTTATACTATTTCCCCTGGCTCCCTTACTTCTGCTTTCTATTCCCTGTCTACTCTTTCCTGTTCTGTTCTCTCCATGCCCTTCTTTAGCCCCTTGCCCAACCTTTCTTCTCCCACTTCTACCCCATATTCTAGTCACTCTCCCCACACTTCCATATTCTCTCTCTCTTGCCCTACCTGAGGCTCCCATATCTTTCTTGCCTCCCGCATATTTCTTTCCCATTCTCCCACTGCTCCATCAATGCAGCCATGTGCCCCAGCCATCATTAAAGGTCTGTAATGTGTTATTTCTACCTGTAAATGTCTGATGTTGGAGGCAGGATCTGCCTAGGAGTGGATTATTTTGTCCACTGATGGTGTTAGTGAGATGGATTCCAGTACCTTTAGAATCTTTGATTTTTAAGATCAGGTGTTCTTACCTCAAAGTAAAAAAGAAAAATAAGCTCCATGGGCCAAATTCATCCAATTGAAGTCAATAGAGTTACACACTTTTACACCAGGCAGTGATACTCAGACTGAGGCTCGCAAGCTGCAAGTGGCTCTTTAATGTGTCTCCTGCAGCTGTTGGCAGCACATGATATTAAAACACTGATTTAATTATAAACCAATTAGGATGCTTTTACTATGTTATTAATCAATTGTAGTTGATAAAATAATAATACTTGGTCAGTCATTTTGCTGAGAGAATAATATATCTATATATAATATATAGATATAAAACTAAATATTTCCCCTATCATACTATTTAAATACAAATATATAGTACTATAGTAAATGGAACAATGAATTCACACTACCGTGGCTCTTTTGGGCAATGCTGATTGCTAATTTGGATCCTGAACCACTGAGGTCTGAGTATCACTGCACCAGGACCTAGTCTAGCTCACTTGTTTTAGAAATATGGTCCTGGGTTGTGATGTTCAGATCAAAAGTTGGACCAAGATCTGAACTTTCCAAAAGTTCAGGAGGAAGGTGGGCACGGATGAATCATGTGTCTCAACTCAGGTCCATCTCTAATTTCTTCTTTTATAAAGGAAGGTGTATGGCCAGCAAATAGCAGTTGCTTTATTTTGATTTTTAAGCTATTCATCCAACACTACCAGAAGAAGCCTGACAGAAAAGATATGGCCCCTAGCAGCAAAACCTTCTGGCTGCTGCTATTGCTCATTACGCATTGTATTAATAGAATATAGGGTAGAGGCCATGTACATTTTTTTCCAGTACTAGATCAGACCACTGCTCCATCCACTGTAGTGTCTTGCCCCTGGCAGCAACCACTACCTGATGCTTTGTCAAAAGGAGAATTTCTTCATAATGCATCCGGCCATTGTGCAGTAAGGGGAGGGGATCCTTCCAGTGCCTTTTGGAGCCACTCAGTTTACATTTTGAAGATTAGATTTGATGAGTGTTAGATCAGGTTAGGAGTACTACACTGTATGTTGCTAAAATTTAAAGGGAAACCAATTTTTTTTTAATGATACTGTCCATACCTTTTTATTACCTATTACAAAGTACACCTCAAGGGACTATAACTTTAAAATATTAGAGAGAAATTGCATTTTTCCCCAGTCTGTTTACTTTGTGCATTTAAGAACACTGTATAATCAGTTTCACAGTTTTACCTGTTGTTTGTGTGGTTTTTTTCACAGTGGAAGGGGAGGGAAGTGTTGTTTTAAACAGGAAAATGTGATTGTAAAGCTATCACAATTGGCCAGGGGACTGAAGGGTAAGAGTTGTACCTGACACTACATTTAACTCATTTTGGGAAATAGACTAGATCCCTTTAATGCAACCTCTGCTGAAGGATCTTTGTTCCCCATAGCTTGTCTGTCAGATAGCTTCTTTAATTTTTGTTCTTTAGGATTTATTTGAAAATTTTGCCATAAAATGAGGAAGTGAAACTGCAGTTTGAAAAAATACAACTCACAGCCTTAATGAAGGCTGATTATATTCTAATCTTGTCCCTTTTATAACCTGATATTGGCTAATTGGTTTGGAGTGAGCATGTTCCACTTTCTGCTACTTTCTGGTGTGGCACAGAGGCCCTGAAAAATGAATAATCTACTGCTAATTGTTTGTCATTTAGATAGTGTAAGACGAGGCCACAACATAGTTTGAAATCAGTGAGTATGGAGGAAACTCCAACAACATTATATGGGAAGCTTATAATGAAGTGACAAGAAGAAAGCTCTTTAGAATTGCTTCTGGGAAGAAAGAAGACAATGAAAGGGGTAGACTTCAGATTGAAATGAAAAATTTTGAAATAGCGCATAAAAATATTTTAAAAAAGAAACAACCACTCGAGATCAATTCAATATCATTCTGTCTGGTAAGGCAGAGACAGCTCTTCACAGGCTGCTGCAACATTATGAGGAAAATGATAATAAAGTCCTTAGATTTGTGACTTATACATTAATAAGGGCTTGTCTGCACTGGCAATTTACAGCACTGCAACTTTCTTGCTCAGGGGTGTGAAAAAACACCCCCCCCCCCCGAATGCAGCAAGTTTCAGCTCTGTAAAGCACCAGGGTAGACAGTGCACCAGCACTGGGAGCCGCACTCCCAGTGCTGGTAGCTACGCCCCTCGTGGAGGTGCTTTTTTTTAGAGCCGCGGCAGCACTTTTAACGTTGCCAGTGTAGACTAGCCCTAAGACAAAAGAAAGAAAAATAACAATATTAGCAACATTTTTCTGGATAACTGGAGACAGCAACAAAGGATCAGCATCTAACAAAGGAGAAAAAGAGGGATATTGAATTGGAAAAGTGAAGGGATCCAGTATGGAATGTGAGCATATCTTTGAAAAAAGTAGCAGTCCCAGAAAGATCTTTCAGGATGAGGGGGTGATGTGCCTACCTTTGCATGTAAGCAATAATCCTCTGGTTGGGTCAGTGATAGATTTGAAGATGACTGAAATAATTTATGAATACTATATGTTCTGTATGCTTTCCTGGTTGTTATAAGGGGTTTATTGTAATACATGAGGTTAATTCAAGAAGAGGCTGTTTGCACATAGGCAGGAAAAGAGTATAACGGCTTCACTGAGTTGTCTATCCACCAACACTTGAGGGACAGTGAAAGAGCCATTGGCTTTCAAGTTCCACCTCCAGACACACTGCTGAGCTCAGCAGGTGGGTTTTGGACAGCAGGACAAAGACGCTGCAGGAAACTGAGAACAGAAGCTTTTGGCTGGATTTAGAGAGAGGTCCTTAAGGCCAGGGGGAGAGAGAGAACAGGGAACTGACTGAGACCCAGAGATTAGGAGTCAGGAGGAAGACAGACTTGCCTAGGGCCTTAGGTAAGATAAGTAAGCATGCAGACCTGTTGTTTTAAAAATCCACTTTGTCTTGTTTGCTTTGTTCTGTGGTTAAATAAATAGTACTTTGGTTTATAAAAGCTGTTTTGGGTCTCTGTAGTCCATTGGTCACAAGCTCCTGAAGGGAAGAACCACAGGTACTGAATCCAGTCAGACCTGCTGGTTAGCATGGTTGATACACAGGGTTCTGTAGTTTAGGTCCTGATCTGACAGTGGGAGAATTGCATGATTCTGTCAGAGGAAAGGTAAAGGGGTGCACTCAGAGACCAGAAGGGCAGCTAGCCCTGTAAGTGTGACATCAGCAGCAGCCAAGTTTGAACCCAAGACCTCTAGGTCCTAAGCAAAGGCTATAGTCACTTGAGCTAATGCTGGTAGCAGAGAGTTGTTAGCACATGGCTATTCTCTGTGGATCAGCCCCTTCCCCTGGGAAATGTCTGCCCCAACTGTGACAAAATCTGTGGATCCTGGATCAGCCTCATTAGCCACCTGCGGATCCACCAGGGCTAACTGGCTATCATTTTATGGAAGACAATCATCCTCAAGCTCCAGGGGATTGCTGACAAGTCAGGAAGGTGACACAGGCACACAGGGCCTGAATGTTACTTCCAGAGGTGAGAAGGCAATTCAGAGGTGATGCGTGGGGAGGGAGGCATGTGGGCTCATGTATTCCCCCCCCCCCCCCCGATTTTTGGTTGCACCCCTCCAAACTCAGACAGGCTGGGTGGCTTGCTGAAGTGAGTGGGGGGTGGAGGTGGCACTCCCTCCCTGAACCCCACCAGGTGGGGTTAGCTTGAGCCCCCTAGCATCACCACTGACCCCTAGGGTGGCATGCCCCACAGTTTGAAAACCTCTGTGGGGTGGTCACTTGCCTCCCAGAACCTTTACACTGCCCTCCCGCACTGTGAACAGTTACCTGTTGCCTCTGGAAGGCGTGTTGCTGTTATGAACAGACTAGCACTGGAAGTGAACAACAGGAGGGGGCTGCAGTGATCAAGGCGTGAAATCAGTGATTCAACAGAGTGAGAGTTGTGGTGGCTTCAGGTGATGTTGCAGATGTGGTGGTAGGTGAACTCACAGGGTGGTGCAAGGTGCAAAGGAATTCCCTTGGTGTGAGGAGGACACATCTGTGTATAAACAAGAAGTAAAAGGGATGCTAGCTTGAGAGAGGAGATGGATGAGCTGGGTATATGTACCAGTCCACGTGCAGTGCATTGCATTGGCACAATGGGGAAGATAAATGATGGGGAGGAGGGACACAACATTTCTGTCTACTTGGGGCACCCTGATCTTTACATATGTTGCTTTTCTCTGTGTAAATGAGCCCTTGTCAATTCATTGAGGGAAAGAGCTGTTTGTTTTTTGCACCCAACACCTGCTGTTTTAATTGGTCACAACCATTGACAGGTAGGTGGGCTTTTGTCTCCGTGAATACACTTTACACTGCAAACTAGTTGCACCCATGTCTGGATGTGAGCAAAAATAGGTGCTAATATAATTAAATTATCTGGGAGTGAAGTGACAGTAGTCGTCTGGATTGCCCACTAAAGGTTGTATTAGGAAGTGATAAATCATCACTTCAGTGGTATCTTACAGGGAGAAGTTAAAGTTCTCAAATCCATGGAAAAGGGCAACGGGAGGTCATCGCATGTAAATAGTATTTATGTAGGGGGTTCAGGGAGATTCAGCCTGAATAGTCTACCAAGGGGAGTGGCTGGAAAGCAGTAAATCACCGCTTGAGTGCTGGCTTGTGTGTCTCTCAGAACTGCGTCTGCAGCTGCTGAGCTGTTGCACGCAGTATACAGAGCTCTAGGCTGCTCAATTAGAACTTCAAAAGACTAGAAGAATTCTGTTCAATCAAAGTGGTTCTGCTTTAGCTGTGAGATCTGATTGAGAGCTGCCAGTGTCTGTCTGCCTTCCCGAACCGATCTGGCTCCGAGATGAAGGGTATGCTGCACTGATTTGAAAGTGTGCGAGTACTCTTCAGAGAGGTAAGTGGCTCCCTATTATTTGTCTAACTTCAGATTATGCGAAGGGACAAGTCACTGAACCAGAAGTCTTTAAAGATTTTTACATCGCTAGTTTTCTCTGTATTTTGCTATCCCAGTAATGATACAATGATTCCACCGGGGTGCTTTTACGAGACTTTAATGTGGAGATCTTTGGTCTATATAATGAACAGTCATTATTAACTAAATGAAAAGTGTTACTATGGTAATCGTGATGCACTGGAATTTGCCCATAAATATCCCAGCTAATGTAGTTTGAACAGACGGAGCTGGCGTTTGCACTTGCATATTCCAGATGATCAGTGAGCTTTGTTAAAAATATGCTGGGTTTGTACGTGCGTGTAAAAACATATGTATTTGTTCTAATGGTTTGGTGTGGTGGTCCTTGTTTACAATGTGTTGCCCTGTTTACTGTATCAAAGGAGGCTCAGCTGCTTTGGAAATTAATTGAATGGGGCACAGCTGGAGGTAGATCATTTCGAGGAGACAAACTTTTCAACTAATCTCTTCGAAAGCTAGCAAAGAAAGAGAAGTAGCCTGCCATGTAACTGTGTTGACAACATTGTTCTTTTTCTTTGCTGGATGACGAATGAATAGCTGGTTGTATTTGTCTCCCAGGGGGAGGGGAGAAAGGAGAAGAGCTCAGAGCTGACTCACCCTAAACTATTTTGGTAGCTCTCAACTAAATCTGGTCTCGATTTTAGGCGTTTAGAGCGTTGAGGCTTTTGAGAGGAAGAGATTTCGGAGTTTAGCTACCACGGGGATGGGCTCTGTGGAAACTACCGATCTTTGATTATGTATTGAAGCAAACGATGGCTATTATTTTAAAAGCCAAAAGCAGCTGGTGCGTTCAGGCTCGTGTTCCCCACAGCAGCCAAAGGAAAGATACAATATTGAGTGTCAAGTCAATAACCGATCTCCTCATTCGTGATTACATAATTTTGCTTTGTTTAAGGAGGAGCCCATAGCAAGATGCTGCTTCCTGTCCCGCTCTGTTACTGGTTTTTTACATAAATCCATTATTAGTACAAGATAGAAGAGCTGTATGTTTACTACTGGAAAGAACTCCGAAATAGCTCATGGGGATGTGCCTGGTAACGCAGAGAAATCCTGGGACTAGAACGACGTGATAACAATAAATGGCTTCCCCGTGCCAAAAAGAGAGGAGGTCTTGTTGGTTGGGCTGTCTCTGTCTGCACAGAGAGGAAACCGCATAGACGCTGGAACTAGGGGTGCTGCTACACCCCCGGCTTAAAGTGGTTTCCATCATATACAGGGTTTACAGTTTACTGCTGAGGGCATTCTGTGCCTAAAAATTATACGCACAATATTTTAAAATTCTGCAAGTTTTATTTGTCAAGAAATAAATGCAGAGGCTCCAGCATGGCAGTGGGGCGCACAGGCCACTGGCTTGCTGAAGGTGGGAGATCACCCTGCAGTCCTCTCCCAGCCGCAGGATGCAGACTCAGTGATGTGGTGAGGTTGGGCCCGAACCTAACACACCACAAGGCCTGGACCTGCCCCAGAAAAATCCTGGGGCTCGGTGCAAGGCAGGTGGGCTCAACCAGGCAGGATCCAGGTGTGGCGGGGCTCAGCATGGTGGGATCCAGGTGTGCGGTGAGAGGATTCTGTGTGGGACAATCTGGGTGCAGGCAGCTCTGGGGGGGGGGTGTCTGTGTGTGTGGGGATCTGGATGCACAGAGGCTCGTTGGGGGGGTTCAAGGTGCAGGGGTAATGGGACTCTGCATGGGCTTTCAAGTGAAGGTGGTTGGGGCTAAGTGGAGGGGTCTGGGTGTGGGGGTCTCAGTGGGGGGAGTGGGGCTTGGGGTGGGGGTCTGGGTGCAGCTCGTTGGGGGTTAGTGGTGTGGGGGTCTGGATGTGGGGGCTCAGGGTGGTGTGGGGGGGTGGAGCTCATCAGGGTGGGGGTTTGAGTGCAGGGAGCTCAGTGGGGGTAATCTGGGGGCAGGGGTCCAAAGGCAGGGCATCTGGGTATAGGAGACTTCAGATGTAGGGGGTTGAGATTCAGTGAGGTGGGGTTTGGGTATGGAGGGCTAGGAGGGTTGTGGATGTACCTGGTGAAGCTTGTCAGGGGTGTCTGGGTATGGGAGGTCCGTATGCATGGGGGTTGGGTGGATGTGGGAGCAGCTCCCCCTACAGTGACCCTTCCCATCCACACCTGAGGAGCAATGGGGACAGGAAGCAGGGGAGGATGCTGAGCTTCCTGCAGCGGGGGGAGGTTTCTGGGGGTGGATTTGACGCTGCCCTAGACACTCCTTGCAAGGGAAGAGGAAGTCCTGTCCTCTCCTGCCTCCAGCCCAGACCTGACTAGCAGCTGATCCTGGCTCAGGATAGGAGCCACTGGCTCCTAGGTGTCCCCAGCCCCATGGTGATTTACCTCTCCGCTGGCTGCTCTGGGTGCCTGAAACAATGTACCTGCTCTGCTAGGGAGTGGTGCATGACTGCACTTGCAGATTCTCTTTGCTTCCCTGTCAGAAAGTCATTTTTATGTGGGAAAGCAAAGAAATCTGTAGGGGACATGAATTCTGCGCACGCGCAGTGGTACAGAATCCCCCCAGGAGTAACTATTTGATTCAGTGACTCAGCACCCCTAGGAAACAGGGATTTTCATTTAAAGAGCTAGCTGAAAAATACTCCGATTTGACAACCATTTTATCTTCAGGAATGGAGAGAAGGAGGATCCAGAATTTTTTTTTATCCCTAGTCAAGGGTGTTTGGCTGATCTGCCATTCAAGATCAATGAGCAGTTGCACTGTGTGGGTCTAATTTCATATTACCTTAACAGGGGTATGTAACATTTTCAGGGAATTGTATAGTACGGTGAAAGGGCCAAATGACGAGATACTAGGACTCAGTAAAAAATTAAGTAAGTAATATGAATACTTAATCCTTAGCTTTTATATAGCTTTGTCTCATAATTCATAGATTTCAAGGTATTGTATAGGTGGGGAACAGGTGAAATGACATGTCAAGACAAATAAGAGCATGTCATGGAAGAGTTGGGAATAAAACCCAGGTCTCCTGATTTAGGCAAATGAAAATCAATGGGAATTTTTCCTGGTTAAGGACTTTGTAAAAATTAAAGACTTGACCTCACTGGGATTTGAGGGCACTCAGCACCTTCTGGGAGGTGTTCAGATTTTCAGAATCTTTCAGAATGAGCTTCTCTAAGTATGGATATCAGAATTTGGCTGAGAATTTTTTTTTTTTTAAATGTTCATCATAGAAACGTTCATGATGATATAGTAGAGGTTTTCTGCTTGACAAAATGCATTTTTAGCTTTTAAATCAAAATCCACAAAACTGTCTTGATCATGTTACAATTTAAATGACTTACAATCCCAAAAAACAGTTAAAATTGAAGTATTAGAAGTATTTATGCATACATTTTTAAATAAAAGTAAAAATTTAGTTTGTGGCCAGTTATTATAAATCTAATGAAATGATGTGATAAAAAGACTGATCTGAAATGTTTCTGACAAACAATGGGGGATTTGTTCAGTTAAACTTTTCTCAAAAGCGAGTTAAAAATCTAGTATGAAACATTGGCTGGCCACAGCTTTATTTTAATTTGAAATTGATATTGAGTAAGCCCAAGTCATCCTTGTTTATATGCTTTCCACTGACTCAGAATAATGGTTATAAAAAACTGTTCAAATAGGTTGTGAGCTTATCATAATATAGGATAAGGATTAATCAGCTTTTTTTTTTTTTAATTGTAAGTACATTTGACATCTTTTCAGAAGCCTTTTCAAAGCTCTGGTCTGTCTGTAATCTCATGTGTTTGATGCTTGGCAGACTCTAGCTTGTTCCTGATAGAGGTTTAGATCCTTTGAACTGTTGCATGTGCTCTCACCCACTCACCCCCTTTATCATATCAGGTTATGGATTCCCTGAACCTTTGTATTCATTTCAAAGTCTTCAGGCCAGTTTGCCATGGAGGCTAGAGTACCAATTAATTTTATAATACCTGTATCAAAGGCTTGGTAGTATGCAGGAATTTTTTAATCCCAGATAATTTTATGGAAGCACCTCTTGGTGCAGGAAGACTTGTTTGATTTTTAACTATTTTCTTGGTTACTTTAGACAAATGCAAAAAAAGTGGGTTTTTTTTTTTTTTTTAAGTTCAAAATAGTTTTCAGCTACTACATCTATCCAAGCCACCTGCCAACTTCTGTGGTTTTTCAATCACATTTTCCTTTTTTATTTTATTTATTTATTTTATTTATTTTAAAATGTGCGGTTCTTCTCTCTTGATATGAAAAACCACGCACGCCAGCAATGGGGAAAACTGAAGGCCTTGATCCTGCCATTGACTCTGCATGGGTCCTTCACTTGCGTGCAGAAGGCTGCCAGTGCCAATTCAGTTTCAGGATCAGGGCTTTGCTGACCATACATTGAAAATGGTGAAAGGGACAATACACAAAGTGCTTGCAAATGTGCAAAGTAAACAAACTGAAAAATATATTTTTCTGTAATCTTTCAATTACAATATTCTTAAGGATTACTTGTAATAATAGTACTGTAAGTAAAACGTTTTCAAACAGGTGTGTGTTTTAAATTGACTATGCCCCTTTAAATGTCCCAAAAGAGTTTGTTTACTTGAATTGGATATGCACATATTACTCTGCTCCATCCCTCTTAACTCCATTACTAGAGAGAGCAGTGAGAGACAGGGGTGAGATGGGGGTAGGAAGGAGGTTAGTATCTATAGTACAGTACAACCAAACCAAGTAAGACATACATCCAAAGAGCCTGATACAAACCCCCCACTGAAGTCAATGGGCATCTTTCTGTATGATGAGCTTTGGAGCAGAACTCGAGTGTGATATGAATCAGTTTTCATAAATATCTAACAATGCACTGATCGCTTAGCATTTTGAAAAGAGATGGTTTAAGACCCTGATCCAGAGTCCTTTGAAATAAGTAGAAAGACTCCCATTGACTTCATGGGATTCTTGAATCAGGTTGTAAATAGGGATTTCACAAATACAAAGGGGGCAGACAGGATGAATCTAATTTCTGTGGCCAAATGAGAAGTTTTCTCCTGGACAGACTGGAGTTACAGTTTTCACCATTAGACTTATTTTATTGTTCCTTCTCCAAAAGGACCACTTACTCTGTGAAGTAAGGTAGAAAAACTTCAGAGCATCTCCGGGGAAGGCGGGCGTAGGGAAAAGGGGTTTGCTTCAGGAAGGCAGATTGAACCATAATGTTGGCATTTTTATTCCCAAATCAGAGTCAAAATAGCTTTTTGAATACTCCATCTTAGGTATTTATAAGGCATATATCAGGTTGGTGTCTGAGCAATGATGTGAATAGAATCTTTGTTTTGGAATGTAATATTGTTTGGTTTTTCCCAGCAGACAGATGCCTTCACCCTGTTTCCAATCCCTCTGCAAAATTTCCCAATGCATCCACATTCATTAATGTACATGGTCATTTAAAGACCTCTTGGTCCATGCTTCCTCTGTTTGCAATATAATAAAAGGGTGGGTGGGTTCTTTCAAAATCTGTGCATGGAATCTGGAAAACATCTTGTCTATTAGCTGGGATCTGGATCTGGAGTCTTTTGTTTCTTCTGTAGCTGACTAAGACCAATTTGCTTCACAGATGGTCAAAAGCTGTCTTTGCTCTTCTTATGGGGCTAGGGGGAAGTAACGGGGACAGAGATATTGTACTATGATGAAAATACAAAATTCCTACCATAGATTTAGCATTATAGGAGACTGAAACAGTTTTTGTTCTGCCCTAAATAGAAGCGAGCTATACCATTTCCCAGGCTCTTACTCTAGTGTGACTGCATGTTAGCAAGCAGTAGTGTTCAGAACTGGGATTCCAGTCCCTTTTGTTCAGAAACCCTCTAGTATGTTGACCCATTGTGTCAGCTGTTGATTGAAACTTTTGGCAGGCAAAGAGTGCTCTCTAATAATGAGTGTAGTTTTCTAGGACTGCATCTACAGTAAATTCAAGCATTCCTGCTTGGCTCATACACTGAAACAATTGAAACATTCCAGGATCTCCAGCTGAAAAGGGGCTCATTCCTTGGAGCTTTGACATTCAGCAAAAGCAAAACTTGTCAGATAATCTGGCAATTTGCATTACTGAGCTGACTGTTTTGGTTATGTTGCTGAATCTTGACTTGCTTTTAGGAGTCCATCAAGGAGTAGCAAGTCCTACTTCTGACTCTTTGTGAGGATGTTAGCAGGCATGATTATAGAAAAATTGAGTAGACCTATTTTGAGGGGGGAAATGCTGTAATGTAATCAACATTTTTATGTATTAAAATTAAAGTATAGCTACATATACTTTGCAAGTGGAGAGATCATTTATCAAATGTGAAAGCAGGATGTTTGTCTCTCATGTGAATTCTCAAAACAGCACCTAAATGTTCATTTTGTATATCTAAGTGTGAATTTAAGTATACAAATACTAGACTTACATATCCCATCAATGTGTATGCATTTGAAAACTGGGCTTATGGTCTAGCTCATGTGGGGGGTGAAGGTGCTTTAAAATGTGCAGTAGCAAATTCATGGTTTAATACTTGGAAAAGTAAACCTCATGAGCCTTTCTTGTTTCACTGAAATAGTTTGTCAGGCTGTTGTTTTAGAAATTAATATCTTTGATAATGGAAGTTATTGGTGCAGGTGGGTGGTCCTCTTTCTCTAGATATCGCTACATAGGAAGTAGTCTGAAGTCTATGGTTAATGTGTGTTTATCACAGATTTTGGTGGTCGCCAAAACTATAGCTGAAGTTACATTGCAACTTCTATTATTCTATCCACTTGTTTTTGCATGCCTATAACTTTTGAGACTAAAACTTCATATGCTTTGTCTCAGCCTAGAGATGAATTTACTAGCAAGTTTGAGGAAAATCCCTCATATGTTTGAGTTAAGGAGGCTGAGGAAAGTACATTTATTATATTATAATACTTTTGCACTTATCAGTCTCAAGGTTTTTTATGAAGATGGTAAGTACCCTCATTAGGTGCAAAATCAGAGGCAATTCTAAAAGTTGGCTCAGTGCGGGCAAGTTAGGCTGGGACTTCCAAACTCCTGTAAATATGGGTTTGGGTGCCTACTCAATTAAGGTTCCAGCCTCAATGTTAGTGTGAGTTTTGAGAACCTTCATTTTTTTCATTTCTTGACTTTGATTGGGAATAGTTAACTTTTTAGCCTTAATACTCTGTTTAGTATATGGACCAATGGAGTTATACCAATTTACACTAGCTGGGAATCTGGCCCTGGATCTATATCCTGCATTTTCTGTTTTGGACCTACCTCTGAATCAATTATATTGGCATGGGTAATCAAAAATGCAAAGCAGCCTATACAACACAGTAAAATTTTGAATGAACTGGCAATATTTTTTGTTGCCACCAGGTAGAAATGACTTCCCCAAACCACATTCTGAATGAAGATGTAAACAATAGGAGGGTCTGAGATTTAGTGGTCACATCAAGGGACACATCATAATCTGTCAGAAAGACCTCTTGAAAGGTTTTTATTTTAATTTAATCCCTGTTAGTTGACTCCATCTACAAGAGCACAACTTCCCATAAACATTACACAACATGCAAGAGCAATTCTACAGAGCCTCTGCACTTGGAACTTTTCACTTTCACATTATAAGTGATGTCATCAAGGTCCTACCATAAATACCTTGCTCTAATTACAGATAGTGTTTTTATTTAAAAAAAAAAAAAAAGGTGGGAGGGAGTTTTTATCAAGTCACCAACACATTTGCGGAGTCCATGGCTAGATTCTCAGCAGCATCCGAGGCCTTTGTGGTGCAGCTAAAGTGGAGGGGGGAGAGTGTAAAGGTAGTTTTATGAGCTGAACCCTGACATAAGTGAGATCAGCCTCAGTGTTGCTCTAAATTATGCCTGGCTACAATAACCCGCAAAGACCCCCAGCACTCTAACAATGTCCTGATGTTGGAGCTGGAAGTGGATGGAGTGGGGCATAGAGCCGGTGTAGCCATCACTACAGGACCTCTGGATTCCCCTAAACCAGAGGCATCCATTGGTAGTCACTTAATGCTACTTTATATTTGTGGAGTGGCAGAAAGCAGCCTTATCATGGGGCCAGAATCTGACCCTATGAATTTACACCAAGTGTTGTAATTTTGTTCATGTTGGAGACACCTCTCTGTTGTAGGCCAGGGTATAATTGACCAAATTCACCTCTAATGTAAAGTTGCATCCCACTTATACCAGTAGTGAATTTGACTCAGTTGGCCTGTGTATCCTACAGAAAAGAATTCCAGTAATCTATTGCCCTTCTCTTTTGGATAAAATCCTTTGTTTTACAAACTGTTAAAAATATTTGCCCCAGGTCTGTAGTGCCCACTACTGAGTTTAGACTAGCAATCTTTTAAACTAAGCCTTGGTCTGTACGTTGTTGGTTTTTTTTCCTGACAATTCAGTTTCAGTTAATGATTCCAGACTGATGTTTGACCTTTCAAATGGAATGGTTTCTCAGAACTCCAGGTAAAACAACAGATAAGAAGATAAACCTTATAGGTAATAGCAGATTATGGCCCAGATCCTGCAAACACTTGCATATGTGTTTAAGTCAATTATTTTAATGGGGCTATTCACATGCATAAAGGTTAAGTACATTTGTATAATAATCTGCAGGATTGGAATTTATGAGATTAGGTCATAATTTAGTGTATATTTGAAAAGCATATAAATTGTCTGCCTTCTAATACAAGAAGTGTAATGTTAATAGAGACAACAGCTAACAATATTGTTTAATTTCATTTAAAATGGCAGCACTAGTGATTGATGAACGCTGTGGGTAATTTTTATTTTTCAGAGCTGAGAATGATAGCTGCTGGAAAACTTTCAAGTCTCCACAGAAATATACAGATGAACCATCAGTTCTCACTGGCTTCTTCTATGGATCTTTTGAGCAGCAAACCTCCTCTGACCGAGCATCGCTTAGACTCCTATCAAGATGTTTCTATCCATGGCACTCTCCCTAGGAAGAAAAAGGGGACCATTCCCATTAGATCTTGTGATATATTTAGCCATATGGGAACCCTGCCGTTCTCCAGAACACATAGGCAGCAGTCACCTTTGATTCAAGATGTCCTAGAGGAGTATCCCCTGCAAGACAGGAAGAGTGAGAAACTCCACTTCAGGTACCTTCTTAAATTTAACCCAGATGTTTGTTTTATAAGAGCTGTACTGTATTCTTCTAGAACTCCTGTCCTCTACTTATAAGGCTACACTGGCATGGCTGAGCCAACATGGGCATGATGGTGAGCCGGTGCTCAGCTTGAGTCAGCCCTTAGTGAGATGGCCCAAAGTCACAAGCCAGGTTTTAGGTCTGCTTCTATGTAATTATTACACAAAAAATGAAATCTGATGCATTTTGCTAATTATAAGGGAAATTTTTGCATTTTATTTCATAGATTAAAATGAAAAAAAGTCTTAGGTGGTAGTTTGATTAAGTTTTAAATATTGTAAATTTTAATAATTTTTGTTGCTTTGTTCCTGTAGATTCAGAAATCTCTGGTGTGTGTGTGTGTGTGTGTGTGTGTGTGTGTGTGTGTGTGGTGAGAGGCAGGTCTAATTAGTTGTCCTAGTAAAGATAAAAATATTCTGGCCAAAAATTTTAAATGTCGGTACCTAAACTTAGACACTTAAACAAAAGCTCGATCCAATTCCACTTGAAGTATTTGGGACCACTACTGAAAGCCTCAGTTACTTACAATAATGAGTGAAGACTAAGAACCTGCATCAGATAGTCATTCTATTAACTTCAGTGAACACTGTATCAGTTCCTAAATGTCCTGATTTTCAGAGATGCTGATCCTTCAATGGCTCTGGACATCCTCCTCATACCATTTTGTGGGATATCTACTTAGGTTTGCCCACATGTTACACTCAAAGGGTGAAATCTTAGCTCCATTGAAGTCAATTCCGATGAAGTGAGCTGTAGCTCACGAAAGCTCATGCTCAAATAAATTGGTTAGTCTCTAAGGTGCCACAAGTCCTCCTTTTCTTTTTGCGAATACAGACTAACACGGCTGTTACTCTGAAACCTGTCATTATTTATTACTGTTATTTAGTAAGTGATAGAGAAGAAGAATTAGGGTGCAAAGTTGTAAAAACACAGTCACGGAGCATAGGCAAAGTATTGTTGACAATCCCATAAGAATGGCAAGATTGTCTTGGGTGGGTGCCAGAGTCAGGAAAAACAGAACAAACTTGAGTATAACACAGTGGATTAATAAGGTACAAAGAATATGAGATCCCATTTTGCTGCTTGGATTTCAGAATTGGCATGGTTAAGAAAAGTAGCCAAATGGAACTTCTACATTGGGATTTATAGTTACACTGTAAAAATGTATTTACCAATCAGATTTCATCACACAACCTTTGATTGAAGGAGCGAAATTGTATATGCTCTGTTCTTCTGGCAGATCAGATCAGCCTTCTCCTTTTAAGGGTGAAGTTAACTGAATCTATACTGTTAGTAGTGCTTGAGGACAAGCTGAAAGGTTGTTCAGGAACAGTTGTTTGTTTCTTTCTACCCTCCAACAAATCAGTCTGGGTAAATGGCTTCAGAGCACATAATATTCCTCTCCATATGGTTTATAGGGCAATGGTCGTGAGGTGTAATTGCTTCCTGCTTGTTTGGCCTGGCTTGTGACCTGTTGAACTCCTTTTAATTTTTATGTGATGAGAAAGTGCGTGCACCCAGAGATGTTATCAAAAGAAGAATGTGACCTCATACACTGTTGCTTTCTCACAATCTTCCTTCACATAACAATTACTGTACAAGTACAGTTTACAAGAGATGTACCTTCTCTCTTTTAGAGAATAGGGCCTCCAAATTACATATATTTATACTTGTGCTATTAGGAATATTGCTGCAGTCTCAGCAAGAACAAAAGTGTCAAGAGGGGAAGGACAAGTCTCACCCAGAATGAGAACATGATGCTACTCAAATAATAAGGGATGTTGTTAGAACAGCCAGGTAATAGTGCTTTCTACTGCCATGTAGGAGATCTGGTTGGTCTTCCAGTCACCTTGCTAGATTAGTCAAGAGCTACTACCATACATCTCTGACTAATGTTTACAGTGCTGGCAACTGATGTTAGACCTGAAGTCACTGTCCACTCGCGCCATGAGTAAGTGTGTAAAAGAGCTGTGACATCCATAGGTAAATATATATATGATGGCAGACATATGGAGCCAGATTCTTTACCCCTTGCTTACGTTGAATACTCTACCAGTAGGTTTGGTTTGTGGTTTTTGTTTTTGTTTTGGTTTTGGTTTTTTTTTCCAGAAAGCTAGAAATTGCCGTATTCTGCCATCCTCCTTGGTGTCTCATGTTGTAAATCTGCACCTTTGTTCAATAACTAAAAATTAAGATGGTACATTTAGACACAAATGCAGAGCACATTTATGATTTGCCTGTAGTGAGCTTTTGTCATAATCAGCAGGGGTCACATTCTGATGCTCTCACTGATGTTGAGCATGTTGAAATCAATGGGACTGTTGGGGTAGTGAGGAGGCTCCACTCAATGTGAGTGAGGGTATACGTCTAAGCTCACTTGACACTGAGCATTCCTACAGTTTGATAAGACAGATAGATATCCCTCTTGTACTACTGATTTCTGTGTAAAATCTCCTGGTGAATGAGAGTCAGAGATCAGTTCCTCAGAGTAGGAGCTGCATTGCAAACAAGTATATCTGAGGCAATCACTAGGGTAGCTCAGTTTGGGTAGTTAAGAGAACACAGCACTGAATAAATTCTTTCTTTTGTGGCCAGTTGGTTCTTTTTTTATATAGTGTTTTACTTTCACTTAAACTTACTCTGGAGGCCTTATTGAAATTGGGAGAATCCCTGTCCACTTCCATCACTGTGTTGACATAACAATAAAGCAGGGTTCTAATGCTTAGCATTGTAGTTGCTATGAACTGAGGTTAGAGGATCCTAAATATTGAATTGTGATACAGAATGTCAAGGTTGCAAGCTCAAGTATTGTGCTTTTGGGATAGTTTTTTTTTTTAAAATAACATTTATTGAGACTTTATATATCAATACACTCTTCCAAGAGTTTTTAAAGTTAAGAATAAAACCGTGAAAACACAGTGGAGACCATACACAGGGATCAGTTGAAATTGCTGGGGAAAGAAACCGGATACAGTAAAGAGCAGAAAAGAAAAAATATAGTAGGTATCCAGAGTGTACAATACTCTCGTGCAACTCTGAGCATTAATTTATATTTCTCCCTTGGTTTTTATTTCCAAACATTCCTCTCATATCTCCTGATACTTTTTCAAGTCATCTTTCGATATCAGTTGGTTGTGGGGCAGAGGAAGCTATTTCTCCCAGGCATTGGTTTAAAACATGTATGAATGGTATCATATGTGAGCTACTTATTAAAATTACATTTTACTTTACACAAGGTAGATTATATATTTTAAATATCTATTGTGTAATGTACCTTGATTATATGAAATGGCTTGTTTTCCAAATAGGGACGTTTCCCTGTGACCCTCAGAGCACACAAGTGCCATAAGGCAAACTGCTCTGTGGTATCTAGCAGTGAGCCTCAACTGTCCTGACAAGCTCAATGTAACCCAACTTGATAGTGTCATAATCTATATCTAAAGGGTGTCCTGTAAGGTATAATATGCGAACTGGTAACATGCTCATCATTAATATTACTGTGTCGTGTATGTATGGGTGATACAGACTCTACATTGAGCAAAGAGGCAATAAAAGTACATTTACAGAAAAGGTAAACAAAGCCATCAAACTAGTGAGTGGGGGAGATGGGCACTTAAGTATCACAATGGGAGGCAGGGAGACACTGCAAAAATTAACATGGCGTGAGGTTTGTGGTGGACACAACAAGCTGAGCCCCCATGAGAGTGTCCTGACTTTGAAGATAAAGGTAAAACGGAGGCTAGAAGTGGAGAAAGAGCAAGCCATTTTCATATCCTTCACTAGAAGAAACAAAGAACCAAGCGCTTTGAGCTCTGTGTTGGGCCCTGGCTAAGAACTGGCTGCCCACGCTGGAAGAACTGTGGTGAAATCTACTTTGAACAAAAGATTGTTAGTTAAGTTCGGTTTTAGTCTTAGTGTATTTTTACTTTCTATCTCAATTCCTTTTACTTGGTATCCCTTAGATATCTCTTCTTTGTTAATAAACTTGTTTTATTACACCATCATCTCAGTGCAGTGTTTCAAACTGAAGAGTAAAATCCTCAGCCACACTAACAGACTGGTGCTTGTACTGCCTCTCTAAAGGAGCATCCAACTCGATAAGGTTTTGTGAGGGCTGCAGTGAGGGGGTGGTTTTGGGAGGACTTGAGATTGGAGAGGCTGTTGGAGTCACCCTGCAACTAGCCAGGTTGGTGGAACGCAGGGTGAGGGCATTTTGCTGTGAGCAGGGCTCTGAGACAGATCTGTACAGCACAGACACACACGGGGTTACAGGGCAAGTAGTGACACAATCTCTTACTGGTCTGGGTGAACACCCAAAGCATCACAGTCCCCAAAATACTTTTAATTGAAAATGTTCTTGTTTATCTGATCCCCAATTCTTCAAACCTGTTTAGTGTCTTCTCTCTCTTCCTCCTCTCTTCCGCCCCATTACATTTGGCTAATCAAGCTCTGAAGGACCGCTTTACGGTTAAAACGCGGGCCTGCTGACTCTCCCATAGACTTACTGAATGATCTTTGGGAAGATATTCAGGCAAAATTTTTGAAAGCTGGGCACCAAAAGTTAGACACCATATTTGGTACCTAAATAAAAGTGGCCTATTTTTCAGAGGAGCTGATGCTTGCGGCTCCCAGTGAAGCCAATGGGAACTATGACTCTTCAGTACCTCTGAAAATCAGGTCCTTAACCTCACTTTGCCTCAGTTCCCCATCTGTAAAATGGAGACAATATTTACTGAGTAAGCAGGGGTGTTGCAAGGCCTAATTACTGTCTGCAAAGTTTTTTGAGATCTTCTATTTGAAGCTGTTACACTAGTGCACAGTATATTATATGAGTAAATGTTTTTGCTTATTCTATTCTGGTGTTTTCTCAGTTTGCAAAGAAAAATACTATTTACTCCCTGCATGTACTGTCCATTCAAGGGCTCAGAGCTGGAGCCATGTCCGTCTTGAAAGTGTTGTTTTGTGTGTTGTGTGCATTGTTTCTTGAATGTTGTCAAGTAAATATAAATAAAGGATTTCCCTTTGAGGCCAGGTCCATGGATCTTGTTCATTGATTAACTTGACCTTGCAGAATGTTTCTATTTAAACACCAGAATTACTCAAAAGTGTTTCCTTGCAATGAGACTTAGTCATTCTGGGTTGCTTTCTTTGGCTGACATCAGAAAACCCACCACTTTCTACATCCTTTTATTTAGTTTAGGGTTGGATTTTTGTGAATGTCTATTCTTCTGCTTGACTGAAGATCAGCCCAGATTCTTTCCCACATCTTTTGGTGAACTGTGTATTTCCAGAACACCACTGGATAGAATAGTAATATGAAGTACTTAATTTGGCTGCTCTGGTACTATGAGAAGTGGGTGTGAAGGGTCACGAACATTTTTCTAGTCAAGTCAGAAGTTTTCTGTTGAAAACTTTTTTGTTTGTTTTTTTCTGGTTTTCTGCCAAACCAAATATCTACACAAATGTAGACTTTATACATATGCTAAAAAGCATATTCCTTCAGAGCTTTTATGTTTACTTTTTAATGTATCAAATATGCCTAATTATTAAATACCTCAAACCACATGGTCACACTTTAATAAAAAAAAAAATCTACAAAATCTTTTGAAAGAATAGGCTTACCGCAAATGCAACCAACCAAACCCCCAGTCAAGCAAAAGTCTGAGAAAAGAGATGAGTCATATACCATGCCCCAACAGCACTGTTGGGCCAGCAAAGGAAGGAAAATAACCGAGGTCACCTGGTTTTTGATTATTATGATTCCCATTGACTGGGTCAGTGAAGTTGGAAGCTAGTCTTCCAATGCTGGAGGTCATGCAATTTCACCCTTGCTCTTTATCACAGCAAGATGTCCTTCATAAATATGTTACATCTAAAAATAATGCAAATTAGTATTATCATTGCGCATAAGAATGTTGCCTGTTAGTGGTACCACCCACGCTGTGCAAAGCTGGTGGTGAAGGCAACTGTGGAAGACATTTGCATAGTTCATTGCCCTGGATCCTAAGCTGAGGAGATAGCCAACTGAAATCTTCTTTCCTTATGAGCCTGTCAGTATCACCCCCATAACAACTGCCAGACCCTTATAGACAAATATGATTTCAATGTAAGAGCTAAGATGATGTGTGCATTCTCAGCTGTTCTTTCACAGGAGAGGCACAGGAATTTCTGAAGATCATCCAAGAAGGCATAACAGATAAGAACTTGATTTTGCAAAGTGTCAGAAAGGAACAACAACTTTCCAGTTCTGAAGCCACCCTCTCACTGGTATTTCAGAAGGCACAACAAATGGAATCCGCCGCCGCCGCCTTCATCTTGCTAGGTATATGGTGACACCTGTACTACTCACTTTTTCTGTATGTTCTTATAACTACAGTACCTTGAAAATAAGAGCACTTAAAAAAAGCACTTAAAACTAGTGTCTCTCTATTCAGTTGATCGCATAATGAGAAAAATGGATGCTCAATTTCAATTACTAGTAATGAGTTACATTTTTAATAGCCAAATAGAGTGCTGAAAATGTCATTTCAGCTCCATCTATCCTGTTCTAAACAAGTACGTGGATTATTTTTTCCAGAATTGATGGATTTCTTCATGCACCATCAAAGTTTCCTGTTAGAGCTATGTGAATTGCTGCAGTGTTCCTGTACAGGGGTTTATGCCAACCATTTCTTTTGCTTCAGTCTGTGCTGGGAGCCGATTCCCTGAGGTTTGGTTTGTTTCAGATTGAACAAACCCCAAAATGTTTGGCACTCAGATAAAGTGATAGGGCACTTAGGTATTTCTGAGATCAAGAGAGAAATTCAGCATGAACTTAATTGGAAACTGATGGGTTTCATAGCAAAACTATCATACAGAATTTCATATAATTTCAAATCAAAACTATATAACTGGTCTAGGGGCCTGAAATTGGACCCAGATTTTATAGAAGCTTCATGATCCTTTCAAGGAACCTAGGCCAAATGTTAAGATTGTAACAAACTCTAAACCAGGCAAGATTTAGCATGAAGAAGTAACTTTTCTGACCATGGCCTGTTAATACATATGCACATTAATGTCTCTGTGAGTTGTTTTACGTGGGCAGAATTCCTACCAGACTTCCTTTACCAAGGATGAATGACAAGTGTGTCTTGTGGTGCTTAGCATTTGGTGGCATGACAGAAGAGCTGCTTTCCCCCAATCCTAAGAACATACATAAGTATAATGGAACCATTTTGTCTGAATGCCTTGTAGTATTTTAGCACATAAGAGGTTGGTCACATATTTGCATTACATTGTTTTCATGCTCCAGACTGGCCTCTCCTAGGAAGTGCTGACACTTAGCAGCTGCTAGTAAGAAAAACTGTGCATTAATCTGTGAATTAAAAAAATCTACAAAGTGAAAATTAATTTACAGGGAATATTTCCAATTATATGCTTTTACTGGCTGGGCTCATTTCAATAGCCATTTCTTCTGCATTTAGAGTTGCAAAGTCAGTTTTCAATTCAAATTCCCTTCCTTGGCCACAATGACATTTTTAAAATCTGGGTCAGTCTGGTAAATAAGTTGGACTGTAGTACTGGAAATGGTTTGGATTCCAAACACTTGCATGCTTCTGTAAACTACATAAGATGTCCTTAATGTTTTGTTGTACTGCAGTTGCTGAAGGATTCTGTTTCTGACCTTATCTTTTCCTTTAATTTTTATGGGGTGACTAGTTTAGCCTGTGCTGGCTGTACACAACTAGAATGTTCACATGTAAAGGTCAGGTTTTCACTAGACTCTGTTCATTGTTTTTGAGAACATGGAATTGTAACAGTAGAACCTGTAATATTCACTTCTTTCCTTCTGGCCATGGTTCGATTCTTAAAGGCCCTGTCTGTGTTGAAACTACCACTATGTCAAGAGACCGGACTATTCCGCTTTTGTCTGTTGACTGAGTTACCACGTACTTCCACTTTGTTTTCCCGAACAATGCCAAAGCCTTGATTGGGAGTTGATTTGTATCCAAGGCTTTGGCATGGTTCCAGGGACACCATTTGAATATGCATTTTTAACTGTCTGTGCTATAAGACTGATTTGTGTTTTTAACAGTAGTGGTCGTGGGTGCAGCTGTAATGTAGACGGGGCCTTACATTCATGGTGATATTAAATATAACCACTTTTATTTTATTTATTTTATTTGAAAACTAGCCATTAGAAACTATAAATATAGACACCTCTTTCTGATGCTGAATTTGGTGTTGAGACTTTTCCTGTCACACAGATTTGAATTTCTTAGTGTATCCAACTTGTTTATATTTAGCCAAATTTCAATCTTTTGGCCTTCTGATAACCACTCAAGCCATCTTTTTCAGCAAGCTTTTTTCCTGTGGTTTCAGATTAAGTGCTATAATCTAGCATTGAACTGTCCATTGCTATCACAGGCTGCTGTTCTAGAGCAGATATGTTCTTAATGATCAAATAAACTACTGTGCATTTTGTCATTATTGGCCCTCTCATCCGCTATGTTTTAGGTGGGGTTTATGCACTTTATAAAAGTCTCTTAAAATAATGAAACTTTTACAATGTGTCAGGTTAAGCATAATAAAGATACAATAATGTTGAGTGGCTCCACTGACTACCCCAGGAGACTCAGTTACAATGAAGTGCCTAAGATGAAGCACTCGGGTAATACTTTGTAAGAGCGAGGCCTTAGAACATATGAAGGAAGAACATTTCTGGGAGCAATCAATCAAGGTGTTGATTTTGATTAATAAAACCGTATATAGTTTGGGTCCTGAGTATCTGAAAATCTCCTCTGTCCTTGTCGTGATATCAGAGCAGCTGAGATCCACTTGAGCTAACAGCCCCCTGGTTTAAATGCAAGGGAACTGGAGGCACAGGGTGGTTTTAGGGGACACTCTGGGATTCGCTTCTCCCTTAGTTCAACAGAGCACAGGCCTGCTGACCTTCATGACCAGCTGTTCTTACAGGCTTTTAGAAGGAGCAGGGTTAGGTGTTTGGGAGGGATACCCATTGATAATCCTGATTATAAATAGTCCTGATGGGCTGGTTGCGTAATGCTTTATTTTGTAATGTTTTAATTGCCTTTACTGTATGAGCACCTCAAGTATATGGATAGGTGTATTTTGAAAATCAAAGTACAATTTAAAATTAAGCTAAAATTGTGGAGTATTGTCTATCTCCATTAAAACTTACACTTTCACATATGTCTTGTTTCTCCTATTTTATGGAGAGCAGTGAATAAAACATTAATTTATAGTGATGTTTGCCGTGCCCATTGAACTCAGTGGGAGTACTTGCATGTTTGCAGGATCAAGGTCTTCGTCTGTTTCCCATTTGATTCCTTTTTCAAAACAGGAAAATGTATTTGCAAAACTATAAACCAGTGTAATACCTGAAACGACATCTACTTTTTAGTTAATCTCTCCCCCCTCCCCCCAATTTATGAGATGATGAGTTGACAATTTCCTTTAAATAGGAATAGGCTGGTAGGGCATACTTTATTGCCCTAGACTGTATCTGTTTATTGGATATAGCAGATGTGAACCTATATGCTCTTTAATAAAAGCTAGGAAGTGTTTTCCTGTTTCTCTAAACACTCATCCATTTATTTTGTGATGAGACATATCTGGGATCAGATAGCAAATTTCAGTCACCCCTGGAGAAATAAACTGAAAGGAGATTGTACAGAAGAGAAGTACTCTCTTTTCTCGCAACACTTTCAATGGTTTTTTTTTCCTCTCCCTTTTTTTAGAAGCATTTATTAAAAAAGGAAAAACATGACAGAATTATTTCAAACCCTAAACATTCCTGTGAATCTGTTTTCAAATAATACCCCATTGATGCCAGTGTATTATTTTACAGTGGGACCCTAGTCTTTTTCTGTGCCTTAGCGCCGCCCACATAGCAAGTGGAGCAGTTTCTTTCCCCTTGAAATGTCCATGCTTATTTAATTCTATAAAGTGGAACTAGAAAGTCAGTCAGAGCCTCCTATACCACAACACACACTGCACTTTCTAGGTATGGAACTATAGGTTACATTTTACACACATAATAATCAGCAGTTTAACCTTATGCCCTGATACTGCAACTTTTTGTGCATAGACTGACTTTAGTGGGTCTCTGCATGGACACAAGGACCTTCCTGTGGAGCCCATTAAGATTAAGACTGGGGCCTTAATGTTAATTGTCAGGTCAGTATAGGCCCAAATGTTACAAAACATCAGACAAGTAGAAATATTTTCCTTTTAAAAACAAAAAACAAACACCACTGATTGGAAATAGGGTGTTTTTTGTTTTAAATTCTAGGGGTCGGGGCATGTCTATGCAACAAACTTTGGTTGCTGCAAGTTATGTTGGCATACAGCCACAAAAGTTAGTATATCACTTGTGTGTATGAGAGAGACACTGTTGCTTCTGTAGGCTGATTTATTACAAACATTGCATTTTTCTATTCTTCCTCCCCCCCCCCCACACACACCCCTCTCTCTCTCTCTCTCTCTCTCTCTCTCTCTCTCACATACACGCTTGCACTCTCTGTGTATCACCCCCTCTATTTCACAGACTTCCTGCAGTCACCCCAACACCCCTCCCAACTTGCCCAGGGGCTTTGTGTGTACTCCATGTCCTCCTTCCCCCTATATCATTGATTCCCCCATTCTTATTTCTTCTCTTGCTGTGTGGGAGATAAGTTACTTACTGTGTTAACATTTCTCAACTGTATTGGAAGGCATTGTTGTGCTGGAATGTGTTAATGGCTGCCATCAACCAGTTCTTTGATCTATAGAAAATCACAGAGGTGGTTGATTTCAGAGTAACAGCCGTGTTAGTCTGTATTCGCAAAAAGAAAAGGAGTACTTGTGGCACCTTAGAGACTAACCAATTTATTAGAGCATAAGCTTTCGTGAGCTACAGCTCACTTCATCAGATGCATATCGTGGAAACTGCAGCAGACTTTATATATACACAGAGAATATGAACCAATACCTCCTCCCACCCCACTGTCCTGCTGGTAATAGCTTATCTAAAGTGATCATCAGGTGGGCCATTTCCAGCACAAATCCAGGTTTTCTCACCCTCCACCCCCCCACACAAATTCACTCTCCTGCTGGTGATAGAGGTGGTTGAAGCGCTTGGCTCTGCTAACCAGATGCAAGGGGCTCTGCATGCCCCACATTTCCCCCCCCATCTGTTTTTTCTGATTTCCACCAAAATAAATAGGGTTCTTCTGCCCAGGGATATGTTGATCATACCCTGAAATTTTAGAATTAATCAGATGTATTCAAAAGTTATTGCATTACAGACAAATGTCATCAAGTTGAGTGTAGATCCAAACTTTGCTCTCCCAATAAATATACTTTAACTTGCAGGGCCTGCAGCTCAGACATTACAGCTGTGTGCCTGGTCACTGAGAGCAGATCGGACTATAAACTAACATAGAAGTGTCTAGTTTATTGTCTGTGTCCAAGCTGAGATAAATGTAAAATGCACAGAGAAAAGTAAACTAGATTTTTAAATATTTTTTTCTGCCAAACTATTTTAAATCTTTATTGTTAACATAGATTAAGGTTTTCAGGACAAATTTTTTGGTGGCCTCAGAGAGCGGCCACCAACTTTTGCTGGTGGCTGCTCTCACACTTTTTCCTGAAGTACTTAATTAGCTTTAGGAAAAACAAATAAATATGCACATAGACACATCCAAATCATTGTAATTTATTTATTGCTAGCTAGTTAGTCTGCTGTGAAAAGTGATATTAACCAACATACAAGTATCACTTTTTCACAGCAGTCTTACTCAGCCCTGCCAAGCCTGGGGACAAATTAAGCCCTGGATGGAAGGACAGGGGAGGCAGCTGGGGAGTAGAGCCTGAAGCCCAGCAGCTAGAGGCTGGGGCCTGCCGCCATGCAGCCAGAGCCCAGGCCTGGAGCCCGGAGCCTGAGCCCCACTACACCAGGAAGGTGGGGAATTCACCGGCTGCCAGCTCCCCCAGTGTGGTGCCCCAGACGTTGGCCTAACCCTTGTTGGCGACCCCAGCAACCAACACCAAGGAAGTACATCAGGAGCAACAGGGAGCGGGAGGGACCTCTACTTTGTCCTCCCCTTCCCCCCATTAGACCCAGGAGGTTGTGGCTGTAAGAAAAGCCCCTGGTGGCCTCATGTGGCCATGGTGGCCACATTTGAGAAATGCTGGATTAGATTATTTGTTCTTTACAAATATTTTTGTCCTGATACTATATTGTCATAAATTAAAGGGTGGGGGGTAACTTTCTCTAGCTTCTGGTAGGTTTCTCATGTATGAGGTTTAAAACCAAGTTTTTGTATATTGTGGAGGTAGAGTTTAATAACACTTTGGAAATTACACTGAGGGACATGTCTATCCTCATCCCCCTCCACAGAGGTTAATACATTAATAAGATGAGTCTAAACAGAAGCAGCCGCCAGTGAATTGTCCTTTAGGGCTGTTTTCTCAATCTGTCCATGCAAATATTAGCAGTGAAAATGGAGGTTGTAAGGGTGAATTCCTGTGCTTTGAGAGGAGATTTTACCATGGCCTGAACTGTTAACCTTTTTGGTTAATTAATTTACCAATAACCCCTAAGGGATATTCTCTCATCTCAGCACAAAGGGGATTTATACGTGCAAGTGCCTTTAATGTTAACACTAACTGCTGGAGCAGGTGTTTTATCTCTGGCATTAAAATAAGAGTGTCTACTAAATGAAATATACATATTTTTAATAACTTTATACTTTTGTCAAGAGCTATTTATATATGAACAGTGTACAAACAGAACCATATGAAAAAATGAATCCATGAGTGGAGTTAAAGATGCCCAGTGTAGCTATCCGGCAACCCCTGCTAGTGAAGACAGGGCCTTAGATATATTCAGGCTGTAACAAGTTAACTCTACAATCCCACAAGATAGTGGGAACAGAAAATCCTCTCTTGTTAAGGATAAATATGCCAGAATTAAATATATTGGCTCAGGAGACAAAGATCCTGAATTTCTTTGGTGGAGTAGTTCAGCTATTAGGTTCCGTGTTTTCAAATACTTGAGATTCTGGGCTGCAGCAATACAGCCCATAAAGGGACATGGCAGCAAAGCACAAGTTAGAGCAGCCCCCAAATTTCCTGCTTATTGCCATTTTTTTAGTTCCTTTCTTGATTCTTCACTAATAACGCACAAACAGTTTTGAGATGATATAAAACAATATCTGTTCCAAATACCTCAGTCTGAAAATTGGCATAAATACAATGGGGTAGAATGAGGGAGCGTCTTCTCTCCCCTGGCATGAATTGCTTTCCGCAGTGGCATTTAAAAGAGGGGCATTAGGGCAACACTTATTCCTGCCTTTACTAAAGCCCCATACTAAGGCCTGGTCTACACTACAAAGTTAGGTTGATGTAAGCCAGCTTGCGTTGACCTAGTTGTACATGTGTCTACACTTAAATTTGTCTCCAACAATAAAAGCGCACTGTTAGTGCCATGAAGTAACGTTACCTCCTCAAATGGTTGACATACTGAGCTCAACGTAGTGTGAATGTAGACACTGCATGTCCTATGTCAACGCTAACTGTCCTCCAGCTGCTGTCCCACAATGCCCAATACTGACCACTCTGGTCACAGTTGAGAACTCCACTGCTCAGGGGTCGCAGACATAAGTGCCAGCTTCCCCCCGCTCTGCCCCAGGCCCCACCTCTTCCCACTCCGGCCCTGCTTCTTCCTGCCCAGTTCTGACCCCTCCCCTGGGCGTGCCCCATCCCCACTCCTCCTCCTCCCTCCCAGAGCCTCCTGCATGCTGCAAAACAGCTGCTTGCAATGGGCAGTAGGCACTGGGTGGGAGGGGGGAAGAGTTGATTGGCGGGGCTGCCAGCAGGCAAGAGGTGCTGGGAGAGATGGGGGAGCTGGCTAAGCACCCACTAATTTTTTTTCCATGGGTGCTCTAGCCATGGAGTCGACACCTATGCTTACAGAGACGAAGTGCCACACTACCCCCTCTTTAAAACCCTGCACATTTTTGAAATGCCTTTTCCTGATTGCCTAGCTGGAGTAGACAGGAGATACTGGATCTCCTGGGGCTGGGGAGAGAAGAGGCTGTGCATTCACAGCTGTGGAGCAGCTGTAGAAATGGACATCAATGAGCAGATTGCATGGGGATGCAGGAAAAGGGATGAACAGCAGTGCCACATGAAAGAGAAGAATGTGTGGCAGGCATAACAGAAGACCAGGGAGGCCAACAGTTAATCCAGTGCTGAGCCACAGACCTGATACTTTTTACAAAGAACTGCATATCATACTTGGTGGCGTATGATATCATACTTGGTGGAGACCCCACCGCCACCCCGTGTGCCACCATAGGTACCTCAGAGGAGGCTGAGACCCAGACGTCTGCTATGAACAGTGAGGAACAGGAAGAGGAAAAGGATGTGGGAAATGCAACTGGGGGGGGGGGGGGTCGTCCAGCTATGCCATGAGCCAAGATTTGTTTGAGACTCAACCACAGTCCAGTCAGTCCCACCAGTTGAGCACTGGTGAGCCCGATGCAGGGGAAAAAAACCTCAGGTAAGTGTATAAATGAATTTCCCATTACAATGATGTTCTGCTGGCATCCCCAACTTAGTAGGAGTTAGCTAGTGATTTTTCATTAATTTACTCAGACTAGACGAGGTAGCGGTACTACAAAGAGAGGTAGAGTTATCCTCTGCTTTTCATTCCTCTGTAGAGATAGATTCAAGGGGACGTGCGGAGCAGCTTGTTTATGTACACAGGGATGTCCCTTGAATCCTCCTGAGAGATCTCGATATAACGTTATGGAGGTACTCTGCAGTCCTCTTCCAAAGGCTTCTAGGGATGGCAGCCTTATTTCTTCCTCCGCAGTAGGACACTTTCCCACACTACTCTGTGATTACTGCAATGGAGCCTGCCAAAGTTAACAGGCTAGCAGCATATAGGCTTTGGCGGCTTTGGGGTGCTAACAGCGACTGTGCTATTTTACTCTGAGATATCAGCTAAAATCCCCACTAACAGTGACTATGTTCGGTTCCATTGCCCTATACTCATGGTTTCCTCCAACCAAGCAATTCCTCCTCACTTCCTTCATGCCTGGAGCACCATACTCACAATGGCGAGTGCAGTGCTGTGAGTGGTGCTGTGTACAAACAAACACTTTGAAGCAGACATGTCAAAAAGCATGTCTTGTTTAAAACTTTGGAGAGCAAAGGAAGGGAGTCCTGAACCTCAACTTTCACTTTCCATTGTGACTATACTGACAATGGTACCTCAGTGTGTTCTATCTGCAGCTGCTGCAAATGCAGCATTCCCCTTCCACACTTATGACACCTGAGCCAGATGAGGAGGAGAAAGAAAAGGACTCGGGATGACATGTTCAGTGAGATCCTGCAAACCCAGTGCTGTGCCAGACCGTGAGCAGAGGGCCTGGAGGCATAGGTGTATCTCCGTGGGTGCTCCAGAGAAAAATTGGTGGGTGCCCTGCACCCACCGACAGCCAACCTCCCATACCCGCCCCCCTCCCCTCCACCCCAGCCTTGTCCCCTGAGCGCACCACGTCCCTGCTTCTCCGCCTACCTCCCAGCGCTTGCCAATGCAAAACAGCTGTTTCATGGCATAAGAAGCTCCAGGAGGGAGGGGAAAGGAGCAGGAATGCGGCACGCTCAGGGGAGGAGGCGGGGCTGGGGCGGGGATTTGGGGAAGGTGTTGGAAGAGGGGCAGGGAGGGGGTGGGGCTGGGATTTGGGGAAGGCGTTGCAATGGGGCGGGGCAGGGGCGGAGTCTGGGGCAGAGGTGGGTCAAGCACCCACCGATGCCAGCAGAAGTCAGCGTCTATGCCTGGAGGATGAATATTTCAGGCTACATTGAGAAGGGAAGAGCAGACTGGGAAAGGCCCAGGAGTCCCAGCAGGAAAAGGAGAGGAAGATGTACCAGGACATAATGAGAGTCCTACAGCAGCAAACAAAGATGTGGCAGACTCTTGTGGACCTACAGATTCAACAATCGCAGGCTCGCCTCCCTTTGCAGTCCATGGAAAACTCCCATTACAGCATCTTCCTACACCTTCCCCCCACTCAACGTTCTATGTGGTGTCAGGGGCCACGTCCCTATCCTCCATGCTGGGGGACATTAAGGACAGCCACAGCTTTGCATATGCTGATCTGTGAGAACCACAATTGATACATGTGTAGATAAAATGGACACGAATGTTCTTTCCCGTTGTTAAGTTCTGTACTATTAATTTATTAAGTTTTGCATGTATTTGCTTTTACACTGCACAGATTTTTTTCCCCACTGCTTTTGTTACTGAATAAAATTTTATTATTTGGAAAATAATTCAGTTGCAGAATGCTTAGTGATACAGAAAGCATCTAGTTACATGTTACTGTACAGCATGACACCACTCATAGGACTGGTGACAAACACAGTGTAATAATCATAAGTGTACAGCAAGCACCACAAAATTAATAGGGCCATTGACAGTGTTATATTCACAAATGTACGCCACACAGCATGCAGTTCCTGGCAGGCCCCAAAACAGGAGGGCCAGGTAAAGCAAAGTACACCACAACGCGTTACTGTGCCTCACTATGAAAGTGCTCTCTGAAGGCCTCCCTCAGCTGTATAGCTCCATATTGAGATCTTCTAATAGACCTTTGTCTGGCTGTTCAAACTCAGCAGACCGACAATCCACTACATCCAGCAGCAACTTTTCTCCCTTTGCATCACAGACGTTACGCAGGGCACAGCAGGCAGCTATAACCATTGAGATATTTTTCTCACAGAGATCCAGTCTTGTGAATAAACAATGCCATCATTCCCTCAGTCTAACAAAAACACCTTCAGCTGTCCTTCTGCACTTGCTGAGCCGGTAGTTGAATCTTTTTGTGGTGCTGCTGTTGATGTGGCTGGAGTACATATTCATGAACCAGGGGATCAAGGGGTAGGCTGGGTCCCTCAGGATCACTACTGGCATTTCAACATCACTAATGGTAATCTGCCATTCAGGAAATAATGTCCCTGCTTGTAGTTTTCTGAACAGCTCTGTATTCTTAAAGATGCGAGTGTCATGCATGCATCAGGCTACGATTTGGCCATGGAGGTCATGGAATCCACGACTTCCGCGGACCTCTGTGACTTCAGCCTGCAGCTGCTGGGAGCTGCAGGGTACCTCCACCACCGGCAGCTCCCCCGATGCTGCGGACAGCGGACAGCGGAGGGGGAATCCCCCAGCAGCTCTCCAGCCACCACAGGAGGGGGTCCCTCCCAGCCAGAGGGCAGGGGCCGCAGCTCCCACCCACAGCAGGGCAAGGTGCTGAACCCTCCCTCCCTGTTTTGTCATGGACATTTTTACTAAAACTCAGGGACATGTCATGGTGTCCGAGAATTTTTGTTAATTGCCCGTGACCTGTCCATGACTTTTACTAAAGATGTCCATGACAAAATTGTAGCCTTAGTCATGCACTTTCTCTGGCCAGCCAACACTGATGTCAGTGAAGCATCCCTGGTGATCAGTAGAGAGATGCATGCTGTCTATTGCTCCACCACAGTTTGGGACTCCTATTGCTATAAATCTATCCACTATGTCCTGTACATTGCATCATCGCAGTCCTGCAAAGCAGGACACAATTAGTGGCCCTGCACACTAGCATGACAATGCTCCTTCCCCCCCCGTCCCCCCCCACAAAGGATTTTTCAGCTCCAAAATGATTTCCCACTGACTGGTAAGGAATCCGCTGTTAAGACGGGAAGGGTGTTGACTCCACTGCAGGGTGTTCAGATGATCCAAAATGTGTTACTATCTGCTTCAGACTAGTATCTGGGTAAGGTAATATCTTTTATTGGACCAACTTCTGTTGGTGACAGAGACAAGCTTGTCTGCCCTGGGGTTGTGGTGCAGGGGGAGACGTATAACTTGGGTAGTTCATAGTTTAAATCCAAATCTCTAAATTGCAAACTGCTTTGTTACAATTTTTTCTTTTAAAGTACTTAATAGCTTTCCCCTTAAAGTGCTATAAGCAACACCTACATCAAATGTACCTTTGTTTACATGGAAATAAGGCTTTTATCTGATCATTAGGAAGCCAAATGTAAAATGTAAACTTACTTGTGGACCCACAATTTACATACTACACAAGTCAAGCAGTGCTCTCTACTGCAAACATACTGTGAGTAAACAGAGACCAATCAAGAGCTCTCTAAACTCAAGCTAAATAAAAAGATAAACATTAGCTTTATTTGAAATTTAATAACATCTCATGAAAGACAGAACTTAATATTATATTGTATTGAAACAAATTGTCAGCTGCAGTTCATTTGGAGATGGCTGGGATTGCAGCACCTGTCATCCAACCTGAAGTCATTTGAAAATATCAAAATACCCCTTTCCTGCTGGTAACCCGAACTGCTTAATATAAAATCAGAATGTGTGTGCGTTTTTTCATACTTACATATGGTGGTCTTGGGTGTTATCGATGGTTTTGTGCATACAGCCCAGAGAGAACATGTGGCTAACACAGCTCTGGGATTCAGCAGATCCTGGGTTCTACTCATGGGTCTGCCACCAGTTTGGTGTGTTACTTTGGGAAAAATGCTAAACCTGTCCGTGTGTCATCTCCTCCATCTTTTAAGCAGAGGAAATAATCCCTCCCACTCTATCTCATAAGGCTGTACAGGGGAAAAATGTGGGTGAATTCTTGTTTCTTTATGATGGATAAAGATCTGGATGGGTTTGCTTTTTCTTAGGGTTTTTTTTTGGGGGGGCGGGGGTGTCATTAAATGTCTAGGCACTGTCTAGCCTAGAAAACTCTATAGTCTTATCTACATTAGGAAACAGATTTCAAAGTAACAGCCGTGTTAGTCTGTCTTCGCAAAAAGAAAAGGAGGACTTGTGGCACCTTAGAGACTAACCAATTTATTTGAGCATGAGCTTTCGTGAGCTACAGCTCACTTCATCGGATGCATCCGATGAAGTGAGCTGTAGCTCACGAAAGCTCATGCTCAAATAAATTGGTTAGTCTCTAAGGTGCCACAAGTCCTCCTTTTCTTTTTACACTAGGAAAATCATCCATTCCTCACAATGGGTATAGCCGAGGCAGTATTGAACACAGTATAACTAAGCATAGTAGAGGATGAAGTGTATTCATTACTATTTCAGAAGCTATCAAATAAATTAGTTGTTAATTTTAATGCTCATGTTTCACTCTCTTGGTATTTTGGGTATCATGACATTGGTAGTTCTTCAGTTGTCCAGGAAAAACAGGGTGGACAAGGATTTTCAGAAGCATTCAGCATTTAATAGAAGTAGAGTTGGGCCACCAGTTAGTGTGTTTTGAAAATTCCATTCCTAATTTCTAATATAAAAATCAAATAGAAGGCCAGGCAAATAAATAATTAATCTTTCCTTATTTATGCATCATAAAAGAGAAATAAGCACACAAACCTATATGATTTTCTTTGCAAGTCACTTTTAAAAAGCAGCTTTTTACACTGGGCCAAATCCTATTCCCACTGAACTCGCCAGCAAAACACATTAATTTCTCTGGGAATAGGATTTGGGCCTTTGTGAATGACTGGATAGCAAACAATAGCAGCTGCTGATACCAGCCTGGCAGCTAAATTTTCCTCATTGTAGAAATGTCTTTGGGGAGTGGTGGTGGTGTTTTATTTCCCTAATTGTTATGTTTTGGATTAAAAGTTAAGAGCCCAGACCCAAAATTAGATATATAATAGCTTAGTTTATTGAGTTTATTTAAAGCTACATTCAGACAACACTGAGAAATTGGAGACAGAGAATTCCAGGTCAGACTGATTCCAGAGAAACTCAACTCCTACACATTTTGAAGTTGCATATTACATTAAAAGCATTATATCATAACAACCCCCTGCTGTGCAAGATGCTGTTTCCAGATGTAATATGATCAATAGCCAGGGCTTAAATTCAGCCAGAGCTGTCCAGAGCAGAGCTTCAGTAAATATTTTTAAACCTATGGGGCTGAAGCCCTGAGCCCCGAATGGGGGACGGGGGGAACATAGGGGGTTCCAGGAAATACATGAGAATTTAAGTCCTGTCAATAGCCTTATACAAATTGACCTTTTCATGGTTTTCACACCAAACTCATATTCCCTTACAGGTGTGTCTGGTTTTGTGTGTGTGTTGTAAGGGTTTTTTTAAAGGGAACACTGTGGTATTATATGTGCCTTTAAGTTCTATAGAAACAATCCAAGCACAGCTTGTAGGTTTTGTAAGCCTGTCCTCTTATAAAAATCTTGTAAATACTTGGGTTTTTTATTAATTGCATTTTGTAGAAAAAGTTGTAATTGTGATGAGTGGACTGTCCTCCTAGGTTTCTACACCTTTGGGAATATTTGCCATTTGTGCAGATGGGAAAATAGCAAGGAGACTCTTTTTAAAAAAAGAAATAGAGCTCTATTGATTTAACATTCTATTTCTACGGCAAGTAATACAACAGTGACTATATTGTGGCTTAGTTATGGTTGTAACAGAGCTTGCAAGAACCACGTAAGTTTCTTCAATTATAAATATAAGTTTAACTCCCACACCCTCCTGCGCACCAGAGCTTTATCTCTAGTGAAACTGAAAGATGCTGTACTTTCATTTTCTTACATTATCCCTGTCTTTTCTAGACAACTTTTAGGGCTAACATCAATTAGAATGATTTATATTCATTACTTTAATATGGTCACAAGTAAATTTAACAAATGGAAATCCTTCAGTGGGTTAGCTCAAGTTTGGGGGAAAAATGTCTTCCAAGGCATTTAAGCATTCAGATAAAAGATTTGCTTTCAGTTCTTTCAGTGAAGAAAGCGGTCTTCCTCATTCTAAAGCAGATAAACGCCCTTTACTTGCATAATATTCAAGAATTTTAGAGAGCATTTGGATTACAAAGGCTAGCCGTATAGCTATTTTTAGCCATCTGTTGAGATGCTGTTCTCTAGATTTTCTTTGTTCAAAACTGTGTAATGAGTTTTCAAATGAATTAATAGAGTTCAGTAATGACATTCAGGAGGGAAACAAGGCTGCATATATTTGTTAAAGTATAGAGAGCATGAGGCATTAGAGCAACAAAATGTTGATTTGTCTAGGTTAGAGTTTAACAATAACTATTTTAACTTTTTGCTCTTGAAAGCATCTCTTTGGCATAAGAAAACATTTGATTCACTACTGTGTTTTTCCTTTGTAGAGGTCAGAATATCCTGGATCCAGCTATGGAATATGTGAAGGTACTGTATCACTTCATAACATCAAAATCCTTTCCCAAATATTTTATAGTGTACGTAATCAGCGATAGCCAATTATTAATCTATTTTCCGTTTCTGATCGAATGCAATCGAATAGTACTGCAATCAAATTTTTCAGATTAGGGGAAAAAAGAATTAATTATATTGTGTGAAGCAAACACTTAGAAAATAGAGTACTTGGCCACCAAGGACTGTTTCTTTTTTGGGAGAATATATTCTGATATTCAGAGACCTCTGTTACATCATGAATATTCTCTATTTAGTAACGGCTTTAATTTTTTTTTTTTTTTTTAATGTTTGATTTAAATTGGTTAAATGATCCCACATTTCTCACTGTGAGGTAGGGCCTTTGGGGAAGTAGAAGAAAGAAATAGGTCATATCTCAAAAAGATTACCCTCCGCCCCTGGCCAATCTGAAATTGAGGCCTTATAGATTTGGCACTTTCCTCTTTACAAATACAGCTACAAATTCATCTCTGGTCTAAAAAGCCAGAGCCAGGTCTGGATTTGGTCCACACTAGTTAAGGCAAGGCTGCTAGGTTAAACACTAACACTAATTATACTCGGTGCTGATTAGGACTCTACTGAAGTATTGTGTCCACTTCTGGGTGACACATTTCAGGAAAGATGTGGACAAATTGGAGAAAGTCCAGAGAAGAGCAACAAAAATGATTAAAGGTCTAGAAAACATGACCTGTGAGGGAAGATTGAAAAAAATGGGTTTGTTTAATTTGGAGAAGAGAAGATGAGAGGAGACATGATAACAGTTTTCAAGTACATAAAAGGTTGTTAACAAGGAGGAGGGAGAAAAACGTTCTCGTTAATCTCTGAGGATAGAACAAGAAGCAATGGGCTTAAATTGAAACAAGGGCAATTTTAGGTTGGACATTAGGAAAAACTTCCTGTTAAACACTGGAATAAATTGCCTAGGGAGGTTGTGGAATCTCTGTCATTGGAGATTTTTAAGAGCAGGTTAGGCAAACACCTGTCAGGAATGGTCGAGATAATACTTAGTCCTGCCTTGAGTGCAGGCAGGGCTGGCTCTAGGCATCAGCAAACCAAGCACGTGCTTTGGGCTGCACATTTCCAGGGGCAGCATCCATGGGTGCTCTGGGACTGGAGCACCCACGGGGAAAAATTGGTGGGTACTTTGCACCCACCAGCACCTCCCCGCACCCCCGTGCCCCAGCTCGCCTCTGCCTCCGCTCTGCCTCTGCCTGCTCCCCTGAGTGCGACGCTGCTCCGCTTCTCCCCCCTCCCTCCCAGGCTCGCCAGCTGTTTCGCGCTGCAAGCCTGGGAGGGTGGGATAGGAGGGGAAATGTGGCGTGCCCAGGGGAGGAGGCGGGGTTGGAATGGGGCGGGGGAAGAGGTAGAGTTGGGACTGGGCTGGGGGGGCACGGGAAAAAAGGGGGGGGTGGCCAAAATTTTTTTTGCTTGGGGCGGCAAAAAACCTAGAGCCGGCCCTGAGTGCAGGATACTGGACTAGAAGACATGTTAAGGTTCCTTCCAGTCGTATGATTCTATGATTTGAACTAATCGGCCAATATTTTTGTGTATACCTTTACAAGTATTGTCCCTACAGTCTGAGAGTCTGACTCCTGGTGTTTGCAGTATGTCTAAAGTGATTTGAGACAAGACAGCATAGTATGTTTTATCTGACCCTCAGGCAACAATGAAGTTCTGGAGTCACTTTAAATCTTTTGATCATTTACATTCTGGAGCATACATTAATGCTCATTCTAAACTCAATCCTGGGCAAGCAATATAGGAACATCCAAGGAAACACGAGGGGGGATTCTTCTTGATGTGAATGCTTCCTGAAAGTGCTGGCATCCTCAATTTCCACTGAATTGGCATCTTACACCACTGATCCCTTAGGCTCAGCTCCTCAAAGGTATTTAGACACCTGGCTCCCAGAGCCCTGTAGTCACTGCTGATTTGCTCAGGGTCATACCTGGCAGCATCATGGGGAATCATCATATAGCAGGCGTTGTTTCTAGTGGGTCATGAATGGATTGGTTCTTGGACCTGCACTATTTAACATTCTTATTAATGGCATGGAAGAAGACTAAATCATCACTGATACATTTTCAAATGACACCAAAAATTGGGGGAGGGGTAAATAATGGAGTGATTTGAATCACGTGGTAAGCCGGGTACAAGTAATTTGCATTTTAATACGTATGTATTAAAGTTACACATCTAGGAATAAAGAATGTAGGCCATTCTTACACAATGGGGACTCTATCCTAGGCAACAGTGCCTCTGAAAAAGACTTGGGGATCATGGTGGATAATTAGCTGAACATGAGTTCACAGTGCAACTCTGTGGCCAAAAAGGCTAATGTGATCCTGGGATGCATAAATGGGAATCTCAAGTAGGAGCAGAAAGGTTATATTGGCTCTGTGTTTGGCACTGGTATAACCACTGCTGGAATACTATGTCCGGTCCTGGTATCTACAATTCAAGAAGGATGTGGCTAAATTGGGTAAGGTTCCTAATGCCTAACAGTGATAGACTCAAGGAGCTGACTCTATTTAGCTTACCTAAGAGAAGGTTAAGGGACTTGATTACAGTCTGTAAGTACCTATATAAGGAACAAATATTTGATAATGGGCTCCAGTCTAGCAGAGAAGATCCAATGACTAGACTTTGAAATTAGACAAATTCAGACCGGAAAAGAGGCTTAAGTTTTCAGATAGTAGTTAATCTTTGGAACAATTTACCAAAGATTGTGATGGATTCTCCATCACTGGAAATTTTAAAATCAAGATTGGATTTTTTAAAAACAGGTGGTATAGTTCAGGAATTATTTTGCGGGAGTTCTATGGCCTGTGTTATATGTGGGTGAAACTATGCAATCACAGTGGTTTCCTCTGGCCTTAGAGTCTATGAATATGGCAGGGAGGAAGACAAGGTTCTGTGTTGGTCATTCACGAGTGTGCTTGGTAGCAGGAAGTGATGCTGTGAAAAGATAATAGACTAAGTGCTAATTCTGATGCTTGTAACCTTTCCAACAGGAGTAGGTCCCATACTTTTGTCAGTAGTTGAGATGTTTGTTAATCATTAAGATTTTGGAGCTGGGGAGGGTAGCATGGCAGAACAAGTTTGTAAGACAGGAGGAGGGCATTGTAACCCCATCTCTTCCACTTCCCTCTCCTGCTCCCTCATTTTAATTAATTGTCAAGTAGTTTAGGCCTAGAATTTGACCTGCCTTAGAATAAAAATTCCCTGATGGGAAAAATCCTGTGGATTCTAAATAGCTACTTAAAACATACATATAGGAATAAGAAATAATTGCAATTTGTGTAGGACCTACACAAAACAATATCTTGTAATTTGTGCAATTGTAGATGATAAAAATTATTTCCAGAATTGTGTTGACCTCACTCTTGATCTTGCTGCACAAAGAAGGGAACATCTCAATAGCTACTAGTCATCAATTTTCTTTAAAAATGTTTTTTAACAGTTTAAAAACTATATTAAAAGATCTTTTTGGTTTTTGCTTCTTTAATTTTGTGTGTCTTCTCAATTTCTTTCGTTGTGCTTATTTATAACCTGCTGAACCTCACCTTGTGAGGATTAATATATTAATGTTTGTAAAGCTCTCCCAGCTCCTTGGATAAAAGATGCTATAGGTGGAAAGTAGTATTTGTAAACTGAAGAACAGTAAAGTCCCTGTAAAGTCCCAAAGTTCAGTGCAGAGGTTCCTGTAGCATCCAGCTGTGCTCCTACCCATAACTGCAGTTTGCACTTAACAAGTGTATTTGACAAGAGGCACAAAGTCTTAGTTTGCTTTGCTTGAGCTCAGGGAGTTGAAGCACACTCAAGATTTTCCATTAGTTACCTCACCTCTTCTTATTTGATAATCTTTGACACAAGCCTGTTATAGAAGGAAGTGGCACTGATAAGAGATAAGCAACAAAATTAACCCTTAGAAGTAAATAAAATGAGGAAGGGAAAAACTCAATAAAAAAAACACCAAGAGCATTTTACTTTGTTGATATGTGATATCAGAATAGATAGGATTCTGGTGGTTCTAGCTGTGAGCAAGAGAACTTTCCTAAGACCAAACTGTCTGATGCATGCAAGAAAACATAGCTCTGTAGCCCTGTGGCAGGGTGTCATGAGCTGCTTCAAACTGGGCTCTATTAAAGCCAGCACCTGGTCACCTAGAACAATCAGGGCACTGAGTGGGTTGAAGGTAGGAGGGAGCACTTACACCTGGTGGTAGCCTGATGAATTAATGAGGTAATTCGCTCACCAGCTGGTGAACCCAGGAGGGAAGACAGGCAGTATAAAAAGCAAAACCAGGGTGCTGAAAGGGAGGGGGCTCCTCATAACTGCTGCTATATGGTTGTATTGTGCCTGGAGCTTACGAAAGAGACAAACAATAAATGCACATGGTGAAGATACCTTGGTGGACATGTGTGCTGCTCAATTCACCAAGAGGGCTTACCAGCCAGGGTTTTCCAGGAGAGGATAGGGGAGCCTGTTCACAAGCCCTTACACCTTCCTACTGCAAAGTGTTAAATTAGATGGCTGAAAATAAATTTAAATATAAGTACCCAAACATAAAGTATGGTACTTACTATGACCATACATTGATGCTACACTTTCTTACACTCCATTGTTTATCAGGTTGTTTGGACTGTAAACTCTTTGGGGGAAAGAGCTTTCATGTGATTCTAATCTCATCTACCCTGGCATAAAACCAGTGTATAAAAAAGCAAACATTATTCTGGGATGTATTAGCAGGAGTGTTGTAAGCAAGACACGAGAAGTAATTCTACTGCTCTGCTCCAAGCTGATTAGGCCTCAGCTGGAGTATTGTGTCCAGTTCTGGGCGCCACATTTCAGGAAAGATGTGGACAAACTGGAGAAAGTCCAGAGAAGAGCAACAAAAATGATTAAAGGTCTAGAAAACATGACCTCTGAGGGAAGATTGAAAAAATTGGGTTTGTTTAGTCTGGAGAAGAGAAGACTGAGAGGGGACATGCTAGCAGTTTTCAAGTACATAAAAGGTTGTTACAAGGAGGAGAGAGAAAAATTGTTCTTCTTAACCTCTGAGGAGAGGACAAGAAGCAATGGGCTTAAAGTGCAGCAAGGGAGGTTTAGGTTGGACATTACAAAAAACTTCCTAACTGTCAGAGTGGTTAAACACTGGAAATAAATTGCCTAGGGAGGTTCTGGAATCTCCATAATTGGGAATTTTTAAGAGCAGGTTGGACAAACACCTGTCATGGATAGTCTAGATAATACTTAGTCCTGCCTTGAGTGCAGGGGCCTGGACTAGATGACCTCTCGAGGTCCCTTCCCGGTCTATGATTCTATGATTCGATGATGATGGGCAGACTGGACTTGTATGGAGTTTCCTGCATGCCGCCTCCTTCTTTCAGGGTGTGCTGGGAACCCTCCAGCTCCCCCTCCTTCCTGGCAGTGTCCTCTATTTGTGAACTGGGGAGCTGGGCTCTGTCGGCCTGTAGTATGCACATATGCTTGTTTGAAGGTCACTTATGCTTGTTGCCATGGAGTACTTGGTTCAAAAAGTGCTCCTGCTTGGAAATGACAAACATTCCCAGATGAGCTGCAATTCAGTTTTAAATAGAACGGAGGGGATTCATTGTGGAGTAAGGAAAAAAATAACACAGTTACTGGCTGGATTCAAGAAAATTACAATACGCCAAGTGTCTGCACAATAAACAAAGTATAGCGGTGTTAGACGCACACCAAGAGCTGCAGCCAGATGTCACCATAAAAGATGGAGATGTTTATAATCTGTTATTTAACACACCCTTGTAGGTTTGCTGTATCATTTTACTTTTTCATCTGTACTTTGTCTCTCCTTGCCAAAAACTGTTGCCTGGAGCTGAAGTAAATAATTAGTTGCATTTGGAGATAAATTGAGGGACCTGTTTAGAAAATGCTCTACCAAGAGTGACAGCAAAAGGATTCGTTTTCCTTCCTATTAATGCTGCTCAATGACACCAGATATTTTAGACTGCTTATTTGTAACATTAATCCTTTGAACATGTTCTTTGTCACAGAAGACTCTATAGGCATGTTATAGAGTTTCTCATACTTGAATCTAAATTAAAGTTCACAAATGGCAGTTTATTGCATCTTGAATAATGATGCATTATGTCATCCAGTTGATAAAAAGAGAGCTAATTATGCATAAACCAGTTCTAAGGGAAAAAAATGTACTGATGTGTTGGAGCCTGAGTACTGAAAAGTTGCAACATGACTTCAACCCTTCCTTTGTGCTCACAGTACTGCTGAAACCATGGCCACAGTTAAATGGCTCTTTGAGAATACCCTTTCATTCCAGAAGTGAAAACAGGCCAGTCTACTTTGAGTTAGGCTGATAACAAAGTCATGAAAGAGTTTTATAAAAACAATAGAACGTTGTACATTCTGTGAGATTTTTACAAGTTTGATGAACCAAATAACGGAGGCATTGACTGCCTATGCAGGGATTGTGGTTGTTTTTTGTTGGGTTTTGTGTGTGTGTGTGCCTGAGTCTGCACATCCACAGAACAAACTCCATCGCCCTGTGGGGAGTGGGGGGAAGGATCAAAAGGTGCCAGCTGCGAATGTGTAACAGGACTGTATTTGAGCTTTTGCAATCAAATTTGTATGAACTAAGTATAGCCACCCACCACTCCCCTATCCACTACTAAGATCTTTGAGGTTTTGTAATAAAGTGTTGATTTTCTCTTATTATTGCTAGGAGAGGGTGGGAAGATGGAAGAATGGATTAATTGCATTCCTTACATGGAAATCTTGCGTAGTGTTTCCATGCAGTGTGCTGATAGTGACAGAAATAAGAATTTAATGCATCACTGATGAGTTGTGGGCTTACTCTGGAAATGTGTGTTAAAACTTCAATGGAAAGAAAAACAAAATCTGTGACTGTCTGCTGAGTATGATTAAGAAGAAAGTTTATATTTAGCGATCAATGTGGAGAAACCATTTCACCGCTGCCATAAGGAAGTTACAAAATTAGCCTCTCACAGTTTGTATGGTAACTTCCAACTTATCTGTGTGTATATATGTGTATCTTACTATATGTTCCATTCTATGCATCCGATGAAGTGAGCTGTAGCTCACGAACGCTTATGCTCCAGTAAATTTGTTAGTCTCTAAGGTGCCACAAGTCCTCCTGTTCTAACTGCAGTACTGTCATCCTTCATTTGTGACACTCCATTGAGAATGAGTTGTACCTGTTTACCCCAGCCCCATATCACCTAACTATCTTTTCTTCTATAGGTTTTATTCCATCTTACTTGTGAGATTTGCCCAGGGAGTAACAGTGTTATAGCGAGAATAGCAGCATTATGAGGGCTTAACCCTAATGTGTCTAAAAACAAAACTTTGCCTGGCATCAGAGCCTCTCTGTCAACCTACTTTTTCTGTAGCTTTGCAGTGCTGTCCAGTATTTTATAGAGTGATCTCCCCTACAGGAAGCATTGCAGCTCATGTGGGGACATTTACTGGTGGTAAATCAAAATATTGTAGAGACCATACCTTTTATTACTATTCCCAAATTAAACGGAACTAACTTTTGCAGCTGTCTGGCTCTTATATGAACATTGGCAGTAATCATGATTTCTTACTGATTTTCTTGCCATTGTTTGTCACTCACATGCCAAAAGACCATTTAGAAAGAGTTTCCATGAGAATAGCAAGAAGAAAATATTTTTTTCAACCCATTGGCATCACAAATGTTAATGGATTGGGAAAGAATCCTTTGACTGAGGCACTGAAGAATGACTTGTTGGTCATTCTTTTGTGGTAAACAACAGTTTTGCAAACCAATTTCCATTGCTGTGTATCCCTGGAATTGGCTAAAAGTGCTACTTTTTGGGGAGAAGTAGTATTCCAGGAGCTGAGAGATAAAACATAAATCTCTGCTGTAAATGCCATCAGTTAAAGTCTGTATTTCTATGAAACATACCACCTGTTTCTATGTCTCAGGGACTGTCCAGATTTTCATGACAATACTCTTAATCCTCCCGTGTATTTCATTGGAAGAAATTGGAGTGTCCTCTATTTTTCTTCAAAATATCCATATTTATGGCTTCCAAATGCGGAGAGTCATATGCTGCTGTTAATAATGTCATTGAATCAAAATGGCATTGCCAGTGAGGCAAAAGTGTGGGTAACAGTAGAGTGGCCATCTGCTTTTCAAAGACATTAAAAATACAGGACAACGCTTACTTTTAAGGAATGACACCACACAAGATTTTATTTGTGGTTCAGAATCATGCACCTTATAAAATCATAAATTTGTACTGACGATCGTTGTCTTTTGCATGATTATTTTTGAAATGCAAGACAAAACGTGTTTCTTATTGACATGATACAAGCCATGAGACATTGGGCACCAGGGCCTGATCCAATGCCCATTACATTTAATGGAAGGACTCCTACTGACTTTAATGGGATTTGCATCAGGCTCCAGGCCAGGAGCATTTCTTTAAAAATAATAAAATAAAATAATAAAGGGGAGGGGGAGGGAGAAGGGGGTAATGATAACAATATGCACATTGTGGTCTTTGTTCTCTTTTGTCATTCATGGGTCTCCTGTTTCCATGAGTCCTGTCACTACATGTTGTATAAAGTGGGGATGAATAGGCAATGCAGTGTGTAATACTTAGCACCTGTACAACATTTTTGAATTTCAAAGGCTCATACAAACATTAACTAATTGATTTATTAATCAACACAATGGGAAATTGATTGATTACGTATTCATTGGTGGAGTCTCCTGGAAGTGGAATTGTTGCTAAAATGTGTTCTGATTTGATTTTATTTCTCTCTCTGTGACATGAAATAGTGAAACCACCTGCAGTAGAGCTGGATTTCGATAGCTATCCATACAGGCACAGAAGTCTTATCCCTTCTGTATTGCACCTTTCTTGGCTGCTGGGATTGTTTCCTTTGAGCGAGAGCAAAATGTCTCTAATTCTCCCGTTTCATCCTGCATTTTATGGGCAGTATTGTCCCCCAAGACACTGTGATAATCTTTTACGGAAGCCTCACCCTGTCCTGAAATCAGCCCATTCCAGAAAAACTCCCAACTGAATCATCTAGATCTGCTCATGCTGATAAAATGAGCTTCTGTTTAATGTTGTCCTCTGGAGACTTGCACAATGAGATGCATGTTATGACTTGTGAGCAGTGAGTTTGCCAGATTTCTAACCCTGTCCATGAGCGTTATCCATTAAGAATCAGAGCTGGGATGGAGACTCCGATAGAATTTGTCAACACCAAGCAGCAACAGGATTCCTTTCAGATCCAAAATTTTTCAGTTTTGTTTCTTTGCCCCTGTTACAATAGTGGCACCAGCAGGAGATAGGAGGGCAAATAAGGGTAGCAGCATGAGGATATGCCTCGATTAGTAGAAATCTGAAATCTTCCTACATATCTGATTAAACATACATTACAAAGCTTCTATGATAACTATGAACAAACTGTCAAACTGGAAGAAACCCACTGGCATGGAGGCTATTTCATAACGTCACTTCGGGAAGCTTTTTAGAAAGAGTTTTTTTACATTTAACTTTTCAACAGAACTTCACCTGCAAATGTGGCTTTAACACAACCCTTTTGTTGATCACCAAAACAATTCAGACAGAAGAGATTATCAGTAATTTAGACTATTGTTGAGTCAGTTCATTATCTATTTGTCTCCAGATCAAAAAAAAAAAAAAAAGTATTTTGAAAATGTGATACTTGGGGAGTGCCTGATGGTATGCATTGCCCTCTAGTGTAGGTCAGTAGAATGATACTGAATAGAGTTTTTCACTTTAAAAACATAAAGATAATTGAGAAAGAATGGTCACTTAGATGGCTTATAGCAAGAGTCATTCATTCCCAGCATGGCTGTCAGAAGACTTAAAGCTTTTATCTCTACTGTGGAATGAGAGTGCTTTTCTGAGGCAAAGTGGAAAATGACAACTACGTTGTTAAACATTTTTGGATCCATATATGCCTTGTGTTTCTTAGGATGAACATTCCCTATTTTAAAATTTTTAAATATTTGTTTCTACTGTTCCCCCCAAAAGCTCTATCAGCCCAGTGTATTTGGTCTAATAGTTACAACTAGGATTTTCAAAGGAGCCTAAGGGAGTTAGATGCCCAAATCCCATTAAAATGTAATGAGAACTAGGTAGCTAACTCCCCCAGGCACCTTTGAAAATTGTACCCTATATGTTTAAATTCATGGAAATCTTTTTAATTTCTCAATGGAATAATATTGTCCATGATTGTTGCTGGAATTTTTCCCATGCAGATATAGGTTTATGGGGTATCCTCACAGCTTTTGACAACGTGGTCGACATCAGGTCAGTCTACGATGAAAAGTTGGAAAATAGTAATTCACATACAGTCCTTTTTGTTACAGTGACATAAATCCAAGCTGTTTTTTCCCCAGTGAATATGCAAAAAGTATGCCTACCACTATGTAAAACTATATAATACAATTTCCTATTGCATGTCTAATTCATGCTTGGCCAGTATACAATTTCCTACACTAGTCTTTTTGATTTTTCCATGCCTAGATGTTCCTGATTGTTTTTCTCACTAAGATCTGATTTTGAATACATGGTAGGTATTAGAATTCTCTCTCTTTTGAGTGATAACTATCTCATCGGTTCTAGTTCACCCAAAAGTGAATGGCGGTCGTTATTAATAGAAAGTTACCCCACACCTTTCATTGGGTGATCCGTCTGTAGTGCTGACTCTTGCTCTCTTTCTCTCCACTTTTGTTACTGATGCAGGTAGGATTGGTGACTCTGGGGTATGGAGCAATGCCTATTCTTACATACTGCTGTAGTTTTGCTGACTTGGGTATGCATAAAATGATGTTTCTGTGACTATCACTTACTTTCCAGGATTGCATGTTAAAGAATAATCTTATCTCTGTAGTTTCATTATACATCACTGACTCTATTAATAACCACATTCTGATTTAATTTATTTTTAATCATTAACTCTAAGTTCTGGTTGATCCTGAAACATCAAAGCTTATACATTCACTACAGTTGCGATAGCTGAGCTTTGAGCTCAAAGTCTATAAAAGTATATTGTGCCAATTTCTATGGTACCTTGGCGCCAGTAGGCATACTTAGAGCTCAGGTGGTGCTTTCATCTGCTAACTAATTAATCCTCACCGTACCCCTCTGCGGTGGATAACTATTATCAACCCATTTTTACAGATGGAGAAAGTGAGTCAGATCTAGTAGTAGAAACCAGGAACTTCTGAATCTTAAACACATGCTCAATTCACCAAATCCCTCTTCCTCCGCAGCTTTATCTGTAGTAAAGGCATCAAACATCTCTCCCTGTTGTATAGTAAAAGCCACACATCTCTTGTTGGTCATTCTTCTGTGGTAAACAACAGTTTTGCAAACCAATTTCCATTGCTGTGTATCCCTGGAATTGGCTAAAAGTGCTACTTTTTGGGGAGAAGAAGTATTCCAGGAGCTGAGAGATAAAACATAAATCTCTGCTGTAAATGCCATCAGTTAAAGTCTGTATTTCTATGAAACATACCACCTGTTTCTATGTCTCAGGGACTGTCCAGATTTTCATGACAATACTCTTAATCCTCCCGTGTATTTCATTGGAAGAAATTGGAGTGTCCTCTATTTTTCTTCAAAATATCCATATTTATGGCTTCCAAATGCGGAGAGTCATATGCTGCTGTTAATAATGTCATTGAATCAAAATGGCATTGCCAGTGAGGCAAAAGTGTGGGTAACAGTAGAGTGGCCATCTGCTTTTCAAAGACATTAAAAATACAGGACAACGCTTACTTTTAAGGAATGACACCACACAAGATTTTATTTGTGGTTCAGAATCATGCACCTTATAAAATCATAAATTTGTACTGAAGATCGTTGTCTTTTGCATGATTATTTTTGAAATGCAAGACAAAACATGTTTCTTATTGACATGATACAAGCCATGAGACATTGGGCACCAGGGCCTGATCCAATGCCCATTACATTTAATGGAAGGACTCCTACTGACTTTAATGGGATTTGCATCAGGCTCCAGGCCAGGAGCATTTCTTTAAAAATAATAAAATAAAATAATAAAGGGGAGGGGGAGGGGGAGGGAGAAGGGGGTAATGGTAACAATATGCACATTGTGGTCTTTGTTCTCTTTTGTCATTCATGGGTCTCCTGTTTCCATGAGTCCTGTCACTACATGTTGTATAAAGTGGGGATGAATAGGCAATGCAGTGTGTAATACTTAGCACCTATACAACATTTTTGAATTTCAAAGGCTCATACAAACATTAACTAATTGATTTATTAATCAACACAATGGGAAATTGATTGATTACGTATTCATTGGTGGAGTCTCCTGGAAGTGGAATTGTTGCTAAAATGTGTTCTGATTTGATTTTATTTCTTTCTCTGTGACATGAAATAGTGAAACCACCTGTAGTAGAGCTGGATTTCGATAGCTATCCATACAGGCACAGAAGTCTTATCCCTTCTGTATTGCACCTTTCTTGGCTGCTGGGATTGTTTCCTTTGAGCGAGAGCAAAATGTCTCTAATTCTCCCGTTTCATCCTGCATTTTATGGGCAGTATTGTCCCAGAGGAGTGCAGGTGGTCATGGTGAGTAATGGATGGAACTGTGGTCACTGAGGTAGCTAGGTCCTGATCTATTGATTATTTTGAAGATCAGGACAAAGGAATTGCACTAGCAAGAAAAGCAGACTGGGAGCTGAAGAAGGGATCAAAGCAACAGTATTATGCACCTGCGGCAGCCAGTCCCATTGAGGAGTTGGAGGCTTGGCATTGCTGTCTCCTTCAGCCCCAGATACAGGTACAGTAATCCAGTGTGGAGGTGGCAGGCACATGGATCAGTGTGGCCAGAACCTTCTTTGGGAGCAAGTTCCCTAGCAAGCTGGAGTTGGAAGATGACATCTTTAATCACTGATGGTACCTAGTCTTATAGGCTAAGCGCTGAGTTGAACAGAATACTGAGGCTTGGCACGACTGTGACCAATAGGGGCAGACAGCTTTGAAGAAAGGAAGGAGAGTATCCTGGTTTGTTCTTCAAAACATTTTCCCCATTCAGTGAGCGTTGCTTTGATCTTACCCAGGATGGTAAAAGGTGGTAGCTGAATCCATGTGCGTGGATCACACCATCCAAGGGATCCTGACGTGGTGTTGGAAATGATTTTGTCTCTGATACTGTCGTCAACACTCATTCAAGGAGAGCAGTTCAACAATGGTTCAGTTGTCTAGTGTAGAAAAGGCAAGAGCCTGTGTTTGACTCTTTCATAGCTGGAAGGAAACCAGATTACAGCTGTACTTTTCTGCAACAGACTTTGCAGAACGTTTTAATATACTGTGAGCCACAAGGGGGAGTTAGAGTGTAATTTGTTGCCAGGCAGATTATGGTAATAATTTCAGGCTGTATAACTATTCAAGGAGTGGTCCTCTGAGGCTGAAGTTCCTTTCCCCTGTCTTTTGTAGCATGATGCTATAGTTTTCTCTATATGTGCATCTGATTTGAATAAAACTGTTCCTTTTAAATGATGTGTCTCACTCACTTCATTGAGGGGGAAGCTGCTTCAAACCCTCCTGATATGTTGTAGTTCCCTTCTCTTCCCTCCTTCTTTGAGTTGCAAGTGGGTCTGGGTTGGAAGAGTAGCTGGGGAAATGTTAGGTGGAACAAAGTGCTCTTTTGGGTGGGGTGATGTCACCTCCCATCTGCTCTAGGGTAGGCACATGCTGCAGTGTGAGGGCTCCAGCTGCTTTGTTTGCTGAATTCTTTTGGATTCATTTACTTGGATACCCATGATGTTACAATGTCACTTCAGCAAATGCCTTACCCTGGTCATCCAGGACCAACTGTTGCCAGGTTTTTTTCTGAAAATCCCAATATCTTGAATAAAAATTGTTGAAAGATAGTATCTACTCAGAGCGCTAATATGATCCTGTAGCCTCTGTTCAACTACACCAAGTTTTGTGTGTGGGTAAATAGAAGAGAACCAATCATCCCCAAACACATGCACTCATGGGTCAAGATTTTTTAAAATGGAGTCTAAAACTAACTCCCAGGCTATTTTTCTTATGCCCCCTAAATATAGATTTAATTTTCAAAAGTGCTGAGCATCCAACAACCCTTTGTGATCAGAGGGAGCTGATGGGTACTCAGCGTTTTAGAAAATCTGATCATTTATTTAGATGTCTCATATGAATTAAACTGTTAACTTTAGGCTTCCACTGTTGAAAATACTGCCCACCCTGCCAGAGTAGAACTGATTCTGGTTTGCTGAGCTGATCACAATCCCACTACGATCGTTAAAACATGAAACATTTTTGTGGTGTTGCCATGCTGTGGGAAATCAATCCGTTTTAGAGGCAGGGCCCCTTCAGCATAGTGTCAGGCAAGACAGGTGTTAGATTGGTGACAGCCTACACAGTGTCAGCAACAGAGGGGAGGAGAAAAGGCCAGGTACAAAGGCTGACAGAGAACGTGAACCAACTGTGATGGCAATGAAAGAAAAACTGTCTGAAGGGTAAGTTAAAAATTAAGTTAAAGAAGAGTGAATCAAGAGATGAGGGAGGTTTTACAAGTCATCTACATCTGTATATATGCGAATAGTTAGGAAGACAGCCGATGGTGCTGAGAAACATGCAGCATCATTCTTGGGTGTTGTAGGACCAATAAAACTTGCTGGTGTTGTGCACTGCAAATGGTTTCCTCTGTGCAGCTTTTTACATCAGCTCTTAACAGGAGGAAGGGAAGAAGAGGAGGTGGCTGAAGGGGGTAAGAAAGAGGTTGCTGCAGCTTAGCCTCTTGCAGGGTGTGTGTGGGAGTGTGTTTTGGCGTGAAAATGGCCTGTTGTAGTTATAAATTTGGGCCAGATTTTCAAAGGTATATAGGTTCCTAAAGATACAGATAGGTGTTAGTGGGAGTCAGGTGCCTAACCTGGTTAGGCACTTTTGAAAATCCCACTAAGCACCTATCTGCATCGTTAGGCACTTAAATACATTCAAAAATCAAAAATCTGGCCCAAAGTGTATTGAAAACCAGATAGATGGCAGGCTGCCATCTCTGCCACTGTTGTGACAGCTATAGAAAGTTTCTTACATTGCCTCATAGAACCATCAAACCGAGAAAAAGGAAATTACACTGACCTCTCCCACACCACTCCCCTGCAGTGCAAACAAGTGAGATTACACCTGTTGCTGTGTCTACTGAATTATGATTAGAAGCCACAGCTACAACAGCCTGCAAAAGCAAAGATAACAGGGTGGAGAGTATATGGGAAAGAAAAGGTCAATCCCAGTAAGGATTGCCCTATACACAGACGGCTGAGTGATGGGATTTTGGCACCAGGATTTTGTATATTTAATTTAGGTCCACATGCAGTTGAATTAGGAAGGGGATAGTTTTAGGTAGCGGTTTCAGGAGTGCCTTCACCCCCTTCCATTTTGGACATCATCCCACCCTTCCCTTCCAATGACCTGCGCTTTGTAAACTATGTGCATTATTCTGTTGTGAATAACTAGGGAGGTGGTGCCACTGTGTGGAGGCATCTCCCTCAGCAGATTAACAGAGGGGATGGGACCGGACTAAGTACAAGGAAGAATGGGGAGTGGGCACTCTGCTGATGGCAATGATGGCCACTACAAATGGGCTGCATTGTGTATTTCTCACATGTTAATAAAGAGGGCCCTGTTAAGGGAAAGGGAAATTCTTATAATTAAGTTAAGAGCGTTGCCATCCTAGGGTTTAGATCAGGTGCGGGCAAACTTTTTGGTGTGAGGGCCACATCGGGTTTCTGAAATTGTATGGAGGGCTGGTTAGGGGAGGCTGTGCCTCCCCAAACAGCCAGTTGTGGCCCGAACCCCCCCCCGCTTCTCACCCCCTGACAGCCCCCCCGGGACTCCTGCCCCATCCAATCCCCCCTGTTCCCTGTCCCCTGACAGCCGCCCCGGGACCCCTGCCCCATCTACCCCTCCCTGTCCCCTGACCACCCCTGGGGCCCCTGCCCCTATTAACCCCCACCGCCCCATCCAACCCATTCTCTCTTTCCTTGGAGAGGTTCAGAGAAGAGCCACAAGGAGGATTAAAGGATTAGAAAACATGCTTTATAGTGATAGACTAACGGAGCTCAATCCATTTAATTTAACAAAGAAAAGGTTATGGGGCAACTTGTTTACAGTTGATAGGTATCTACATGAGGAACAAGTATTTAATTGGTCCTTCGACCTAGCAGAAAAAGGTACAACACAATCCAGCAGCAAGAAGCTGAATATAGAAACTGAAGTTTTCAAACTGGAAATAAGGTGTAAATTTCTAACTGTTATAGTAATTAACCATTGGAGCAATTTACCAAGGGTTGTGATGGATTCTCCATCACTGACCATTTTATAATCAAGATTGGAAGTTTTTCTAAAAGATCTGCTCTAGGAATTATGTGGGGGAAGTTCTATGGCCTGTATTATACAGGAGAGCAGAATAGATGATCACAGTGGTCCCTTCTGGCCTTAGAATCTATGGCCTGGTGTGACATGTTACTGAGACACAGGACTGGAACCTGGCCTGATTTGTGGCCTCTTTGTATTGCACTGCTGGCACAAAGCAGCCATAAAGCTGGTGTAGCTGGTTATGGGAGAATCACCAGAGTGCGAGGGAATCCTGTTAGCGAAGAAAAAGTATAGCAGCTCCTATGAACTGCCAAATACCAGTAAGCTGTTCGTAGTCAGCCTTTGGGCTGCTCTAATTTACATAGGGAAACCAGCTTGGTGCATAGATGACCTAGGAAAATAAAGGATCCAAAAAAGTGGTCTAAAGCCATTTTTTCACCATCCCATCCTGCATACATCTTGACAGCAACCCACGCTCTGGGTCGCTGAGTGCAAGAAAATAAATTTCCTGTGTCATATACCTTCAAAACATCAACTGCAGACTTAAATTGTCCCCCCACTCAGATCTGGGACTTTTTCAGCCCCTTTACACTGTTCTGGCCAGACATGCCAAATCTGCGGAAAAAATGCAGAAATTGGGCTTGTTTTTGGCTTAATTGGCTTCTGAATTGCTTGTTGGCTAGTTTTTGGCTTGTAGCTTGTTTGGCTTGTAGCTTGTTGCTTCTTTTTTTTTGATCGGCTCCTGGCAAGCAGGGAAAAAGTGGGTGGGGGGAGAGAGAGTCAGGGATGCACAGCGGGGTGCTTATTTAGTCAGGGTGCTTATTTACCACTTGAAAATTGGCAACTGTGGTTCTGGCCTTTTTATGTGGCATAAAGGGCCTGGGCATAAGGGACAAGGGTCTTTTCACCATCCAGGAACTGAAGTACTGCAAGAAGAGACGATCCTGCATTTCAACATAATAAATGGCTCATTGAAATAATTTATAACAACCTTATGAAAACCGACAACTATTTGAAGTAAGGACTGTGAGGAAATGTGTTATGAATGGAATCTGAAAGCAAAATTAACCACGTGATTTAAAAAAAATCCAATCTGAAGCATCTAAACCAGAGGTGGGCAAACTACGGCCCGTGGGCCACATCCAGCCCACTGGACCCTCCTGCCCGGCCCCTGAGCGCCTGGCCCTGGAGGCTAGCCCCTGACCCCTCTCCTGCTGTTCCCCTCCCCCAGTGCTCTGTGCTGCGTGGTGGCGTGGCTGGCTTCAGCCAGGCGGCACGGCTGCGTGTCCTGGTGCTCTGGGTGATGCAGCTGTAGTGCTGCCAGCCACCGGTGCTCCAGGCAGCGCGGTAAGGGGGCGGGGAGCTGGGTTGTGTGTGTGTGGATAGAGAGCAAGAGAGTTCAGGGTGGTGGTCGGGGATGTGGATAGGGGTCGGGGCGGTCAGAGAGCAGGGATCAAGGGGGTTGAATGGGGGTAGGGGTCCCGGGGGGGCAGTCAGGAAGGAGAGGGGGGCAGTCAGGGGCAGGGGTTCTAGGGGCAGTCAGGGAGAAGGGGTGTTGGATGTGGCACGGGTTCCAGGGGGGCAGCCATTAGTCTATCACTATAAAGCATGTTTTCTAATCCTTTAATCCTCCTTGTGGCTCTTCTCTGAACCTCTCCAATTCATCAACCATCCTTCTTGAACTGTGGGCACCAGAACTAGAGACCGTGTTCTAGCGGTGGTCGCACCAGTGCCAAATAAAGAGGTGAAATAACCTCTCTGCTCCTACTCGAGATTCCCCTGTTTGTGCATCCCAGGATCACATTAACTCTTTTGGTTCCAGCATCACACTGGGAGCTCATGTTCAGCTGATTATGCACCATGACCACCAAATCTTTTTAGAGGCTCTGCTTCCCAGGATAGAGTCCCCCATCTCGAAGGGGGACTCTTTTAACTCTTTGTGGAGGGGGTGCCCATATGCATGCTCTCTCTCTCACAGACACAAACAGAGCAATGCAAGACTGGCATTAAGCCTTGATAAATACAAATATCCCATTTTTACATGCTTGTTGGCTAGGATTAATTCAGTATAACGATGCAGTATTCATTACCGAAAGAAAGATGTCTTTATTTCCTAACAGTTACACTGCTGTTTTTGTAAAGGATGCCAGCAGTTGTCATATTAAATTGGACAGTATTATTTTTCTTGAGGGCCAGGATCATTATTACTGGCACTCATGCACTGTGAGTAGTCACTTCTGAACAGATTCTTTACTTTACTGTCACAGAATGAGTTGCCAGTTATTTGTTATTTGTGCCATGCTGTTCAGCTCAGATTGTGGATGCAATACTTTAGCTTTGTTATATTTGCTGCTTGATAACAAGCCTTTCCAAAGAGAAACATGCACCTCCACATCAAAACATACTGGGCCAAATCACATCCAGTTATATCTGTGAATACCCATTCAAGTCAGGAGGTTGGGCCCATTTGGGGATCTATTGGAGGCACAGGGCCAACCCCTCTATTTTTATAGAGGAGAAGGAAAGAGAGGCAACCAGGTCTTGTTCAGAAGATTTGGAAGGAAACCACATAAGGGAAATCTCACAGACTTTTCCTGTCCTTGTTCCCATCTCTGGTTGTGATTTTTGGTTTGTCTTTGAAAACCCGAAAGAGATTGAAGTTGATCTGGGTCAAATTTGGAATCTACAGCCAAATTCTACCCTGACTTAGAGCTTGTTAAACCCCATGATGTATATCAGGGCAGAACTTGGCCATTTCTGCTCTTCATTAAGGGCCCGATTCTGCCACCTCCTCTCATGTTGAGCAGTGCCTCACTCCAGAGAGCTCCATGGAAATCAGTGAATGGCAAAATATCACTGATGGTGAGCAGAGCTGGCACAATCGTTCTCTAAGCCTTAAGGCCTTGTCTACATGAGGAAATTTTTCAAAGTTGCATAAGCTAAACCGGAAAAAGACACTTGTATTCCAGAATAAGTATCCACACGGTGAGTTATACCAGTAAAACTACAGCTGTATGATTATATCGCAATAATTATCCCAGTAAATTTCCCCATGTAGACAAGCCCTAAGTGAAGTTTACAAAACTATTAGTTTGTCATTTAAGACATGAATGTACCTGTAAAATGACTGTGGGCATTTTACATGGGGACTACATATACATAGTGCAGGGTCAGTAATCATCCTTGTTTATAGCTGGATGTCTGGACTACACTCTAGTCACTGGGCCTAGATACTGTAGTAACAACTTACAAAATACCAACATCAGACGCTCTCTTCCCCTCTCTGCTGTCCTAAGCCTTTACTCCCTCTTCGTAAGGAATCAGCATTATTAAACTTCTCTTGCTTTTAGCAACTAAGGGTATGTCTACACTACAAAATTAGGTCGATTTTATAGAAGTCAATTTTTAGAACTCGATTTTATACAGTCGATTGCGTATGTCCACACTAAGCGCATTAAGTCGGAGGAGTGCATCCTCACTACCGTGGCTAGCATCGACTTACGGAGCAGTGCACTATGGGTAGCTATCCCACAGTTCCTGCAGTCTCCACCACCCATTGGAATTCTGGGTTAAGCTCCCAATGCCCGATGGGGCAAAAACGTTGTCGCGGGTGGTTTTGGGTACATGTCGTCAGTTGCCCCTCCCTCCATGAAAGCAACGGCAGACAATCGTTTCGCGCCTTTTTTCTGTGCAGACACCATACCACGGCAAGCATGGAGCCCACTCAGCTCACTGTCACCGCTACTGTTGTGTCCTAGGTGCTGCTGTTAGCAGACAGTGCAGTACGACTGCTAACCATCATCATCCACCTCTTCCGCTGCAACTCTGCTCTCCTGCTCTTCTGGTGCCATGAATCCACCTCGCAGGTCCTCTCATTGTTCTGTATAAATATCTATTCTCATGGCATCCATCATCGTCCACCGCTTCCGCTGCAACTCTGCTCTCCTGCAGACACCATACCATGGCAAGCATGGAGCCCACTCAGCTCACCACTACTATTGTGAGCATTGTAAACACCTCTTGCATTATCCTGGAGTATATGCAGAACTGGGCTAAGAGACACCAGCACCAGTGATGAGGACATGTGCACAGACATTCCTGAAAGCACGGGCTGTGGCAATTGGGACATCATGGTGACAGTGGGGCTGGTTGATACAGTGGAACGCCAATTCTGGGCCGGGCAAACAAGCACAGACTGGTGCGACCACATAGTGTGGTGGGTATGGGATGATTCACAGTGGCTGCAAAACTTTTGCATGCGTAAGGCCACTTTCCCTGAACTTTATGAGTTGCTTTCCCCTGCCCCGAAGTGCAGAATACCAAGATGAGAGCTGCCCTGGCAGTTGAGAAGCGAGTGGCGATAGCCCTGTGGAAGCTTGCTACACCTGACTGCTACTGGTCAGTCGGGAATCAGTTTGGAGTGAGCAAATCTACTGTGGGGGCTGCTGTGATTCAAGTAGCCAATGCAATCATTGATGTTCTGTTATCAAGGGTAGTGACTCTGGGAAATGTGCAGATCATACTGGATGGCTTTGCTGCAATGGGGTTCCCTAACTGTGGTGGGGCAATGGATGGAACCCATATCCCTATCTTGGCACTGGACCACCTAGCCAACCAGTTCGTAAACCACAAGGGGTACTTCTCAATGGTACTGCAAGCACTGGTGGATCACAAGGGACGTTTCACCGACATCAACATGAGATGGCCGGGAAAGGTGCATGACGCTCACATCTTTAGCAACTCAGGGCTGTTCAAGCAGTTGCAAGAAGGGACTTACTTCCCAGACCAGAAAATTACTGTTGGGGATGTTGAAATGCCAATAGTTATCCTAGGGGACCCAGCCTACTTCTTGCTCCCATGGCTCATGAAGCCATACACAGGCAGCCTTGACAGTAGTAAGGAGCAGTTCAACTATAGGCTGAGCAAGTGCAGAATGGTGACAGAACGTGCCTTTGGACGTTTAAAAACTTGCTGGTGCTGTTTGCTGACCAGGTTAGACCTCAGCACAACCAATATTCCCATTGTTATTGCTGCTTGCTGTGTGCTCCATAATATCTGAGAGAGTCAGGGGGAGACGTTTATGGCGGGGTGGGAGGTTGAGGCAAATCGCCTGGCATCCGATTTTGAGAAGCCAGACACCAGGGCGATTAGAAGAGCACAGCAAGATGTGCTGCACATCAGAGAGGCTTTGAAAACCAGTTTCATGACTGGCCAGGGTACGGTGTGACAGCTGGTGTGTGTTTCTCCTTGATGCAAACCCGCCCCCTTTGTTCATTTTAATTCCTTGTAAGCCAACCACCCTCCCTCCTTCAAAATAAAGTAACTATTGTTTTGAAACCATGCATTCTTTCTTTATTAATTTAAAAAAAAAAAAGGAGATAACTGACAAGGTAGCCGGGTGGGGTGGGGGAGGAGGGAAGGACAAGGCCACATGGCTTATTGTAGCCACACAACAAATCAAAACTGTTTGAATGACAGCCTTCTGTTGCTTGGGCCATCCTCTGGAGTGGAGTGGCTGGGTGCCCGGAGCCTTCCCCCACTCCCGCAGCGTTCTTGGGCCTCTGGGTGAGGAGGATATGGAACTTAGGGAGGAGGGCAGCCAGTTATACAATGGCAGCAGGGGTCTGTGCTTTTGTTGGCTTTCCTGCAGCTGCACCAGACACTTCATCGTGTCCGTTTGCTCCCCCATTAACCTCAGCATCGCCTCCTGCCTCTGCTCTTTGTGCTCACTTAATGCTTTCCTGGCCTCTGCCACTGAATGCCTCCATCAGTGTGGGAGGACTGCATGAGCTTGGAAAACATGTCATCGCGAGTGCGTTTTTTCCGCCTTCTAATCTGCGATAACTTCAGGGATGGAGATGATAGGGGGAGCATAGAAACATTTGCACCTGGGGGGAGATAAAAAGGGAGAGTAAAATTTAAGATGATACATTTCTGAGAACAAAAGGGAGACTCTTTCACAGTAAATCAAGCAATTCACAGCAGACAGCACATGAGCTTTAGGTCGCATTTTGCCTTTTATATTGAGCGCCTGCTGGTATGGTGACACATCACACATGGCTGGGCAGCAGAATTTCCAGGCAGCCGTGGTAAGGCAAAGGGTATGCGGGGTTGGCTTTTTACACATAACATGTGGGAATGGTTTCAAACTGCAGCACCATCCTTTCCCATAGCAAGCAATGCCAGTTGGGTTTCACATTTGAAAGGAGGGCCTGAGGTTTTCAGGTGGATGAGCAGCACACATCTCCCCCCACCCCACCGCGTGGCTATTCTCCGGGATGATCCCTTTTAGCCAAGCGCAAACAGCCCAGCATGAACGGGAGTACTTTTACTGTTCCCGTACAAAAATTCCCCTATTTCAACTAGGTGACCATGAATGATATCACTCTCCTGAGGCTAACACAGAACGATATAGACCGAATGTTGCTTGAATGCGACCAAAACCCAGGACCATTTGCTGCCATGCTTTGTGCTGCAATGATTCCAGACTACTTTCAGAGTACCTCCAGGAGAGCTTCATGGAGATGTCCCTGGAGGAGTCCCGCTCCATCACCAGACACGTTAACAGACTTTTCCAGTAGCTGTACTGGCCGCGAATGCATCCCAATTCTTCAGGGCAAATCAAACATTAAACACTATGGCTTTTAAACCCTGTACTGTAGTTACAAATGGTCACTCACCAGAGGTGCCTTCTCCAGCTTCAGGGTCGGGGATCCCGCCTTCGGAGGGTATTTGGCTCCAGGGTGATGAAAAGGTCCTGGCTGACGGGGAGAACGGATTCACCGCTGGCCTGCTGCGCATTCTCCTCCTCCTCCCCTTCCTCATCCACAAAATCCTCCTCCCTGTTGCATGAAACTCCCCCCTTGCAGGTGTACACAGACAATGGTGGGGTAGTGGTAGGATCCCCTCCTAGAATGCCATGCAGCTGATCATAGAAGTGGCATGTATGGGCTCTGACCCAGAGTGACCATTTGCCTCCTTTGTCTTTTCGTAGGCTTGCCTGAGCTCCTTAACTTTCACGCGGCACTGCTGTGTGTCCCTGTTGTAGCCTTTCTCCAACATGCCCTGTGAGATTTTGGCAAATATATTTGCATTTCTTCTTTATGATCGAAGTTCGGCCTGCACAGATACTTCTCCCTATACAGCAATCAGATCCAGTGTCTCCCTTTCAGTCCATGCTGGAGCTCGTTTGCGATTCTGGGGGGACTGCATGGTCACCTGTGCTGCTGAGTTCGCCGACCAAACAGGAAATTAAATTCAAAAGTTCCTGGGGCTTTTCCTGTGTACCTGGCTAGTGCATTGGAGTTCAAAGTGCTGTCCAGAGCGGTCACAATGGAACACTCTGGGATAGCTCCCGGAGGCCAATACCGTCAATTTGCATCCACACTACCTCAAATTCAACCAAGCAAGGTTGATTTTAGCGCCACTCCCCTCACCGGGGAGTATAGAAGTAGATTTTAAGAGCCCTTTAAGTCGACGGAATGGGTTTGCTTGTGTGGACACATTCATTTTAAAATCGACCTAATGCGGCTAAATTCGACCTAACCCCATAGTGTAGACCAGGCCTAACTGAACAGCTATTCACCATAGGTAGCCTGAAATGCCCTTGTTTCCATGGTCATGGACTAATGTGTGCTAAATTAGACCTGACCATGAAAAAAGCCAAACTCCAAGATAGTGGTTGGATCTTTCCCAATGCCCGTTTCTCTCTGAATCCTTGATAGATATTTTGAATGTCTGTAACTGGTGTGAGAGGAGCTGCAGGGCTCAGCTGAAGGTGCAGTTTTGAGAAGGAGTTTCTTAGAGTCCCTCTCTCAGCCAGCCCCCCTCACCCTGGGAGGGTGGGATCAGAATTCACACACTCCCCCATTCCCATATATTTAAAAGCCCCATGTTTACACAGACTGGTAACTATGTGCTTTTTGTATCTAATATATCTAGGTATCTGAGAGGGTGAATTTAGAACCAGTCCTAAAGATGACATGATTTCAACCTCTTCACAACCGGTCATGTTTTCTTGGTGATAGACTGTACTTGCTTGTACTTGTACTTGTAGTTGCTTGCATGAAGGAATTAGTCAGAATTTGTATCTGAATTAAAAACTTGATCATACCCACTGATGTGGAATAGCGACTGTGGTCAGCTAAAAAAAGGAGACAGTGTTGTTTACTGGTGAAAGCAGAGTAGTGGGAATCGGGAACCCGTCCATTGCACTTCTGGCTCTGCCCCAGCATGGACAAATCATCTCGGATTTGGACAAATCATTGCAGCTCTTGTGGGCCACACAGATATTCAGAGGAGCTCAGCATCTGTAATTTGGGCCAGCTTATTTAAAAGGCTGAGTTCTCATTTAGGCACCAAAACAATGAGCCAGGTTTTCAGCAAAGTTGACAGTGTAGGTTCCTGAGTGTTTTTGGAAAGTCTGGCCATAAGTGTCACAATGAGAGGTTCTAGGTGCAAATCTTTTGATTGTACAGCCTTTATTTAGGTATCTAGATGGGACTTGAATTCTTCTGAATTTCTAGCCCCAGGTGACTGACTTTGTCCATCTGTACCCATAATACCTGTCTCACAGTGGTACTGCAGGGCCAAGTTTAATATCTGAAAGATGCTTTGGCTTTCTTGGATGAAATATACCATAGAAGGGCAAAATAGTGTGCTCTACTATTATTATTTATTATTAGAAGCCCTTTGGCCTCCCACCCATCACCTTCCTGTCAGCCACTGGACTCAGTGCTCCTGAACTAGCAGAACTTTGTGTGCGCCACGATGACTAGATGGTCCATGGTTAAAATGGAAGTTAGCTGGACAGTTCTGTAGTGATAGTACCCTCGTTCCCAACCAGACTGAAACCATGTGGTGGAAACCGTGTCTTTACGAAAGGGAGGAAGAGGATGGTGAAAGCAAAGCTGAGAGTCAATACTGACTTGACTTTCTCTGTTTATTCCCCAGTGAAGAGCTGCAGCATGCATACCAGCCCCAAGGAGACCCAGTCAGTATAATGTACAGGTTTATTTGCCTGCATTTCAAATTTGTGGTTTCTAGAGTTAAATCATTGCACATTAAAATAAATACTGGAACAGAGAGTGCCAGTCTTCAAAGAAATCGCAGACTCTGAATTCCCTAGCTGGGTAATTGCAGCTTTAGGGCCCAGTCCCACACTGAGACATGCAGATGAGCACCTTTAAGTTCATTGGAGACACACATACCACACACACACCTCAAGTAAAGGATCAGGCCCTCAAACTTTATCTATCTCCATGGTCGGCTACTTCCAACATTGCACAGATGTTTGGAGCGGATGTACTGTTGTGGGGGGCAGCAGGTTTCCATTCACTAAGAGAGTAATGACTGAAAACTTTGACAGCTCATAGAGCTCTGAAGTGAGGGACTTCTTGGAGGGCAGTGACCTGATCCAACACCCACTGAAGACTTTGGGGTTCTTTCCATTGACTTCAGTGGGCAGTGGATCAGGCCCCTGCACAAGTAAACTTTGGTTTTCTGTGATTGATCCACATACATGCACATACCTTGGGACAGTTTTTCTCTGTTGCAGTTGTGTAAATCTGGAAAAACTCAGATGAGACAGAATCAGAATTTGGTCTATTGATTCCAAGGAGATACTCACATAAGTACGGGTTTCAGGATCAGGCCTATAAATTGCAATGTCGTATAATTCATTTCCATTTAAAATACTAAGAGAAGTGAACCCTGCTGTGCTCTGTATCCATAAGAAGTGGCCACATTTTGGAACCAGGGCTTTTTTTAACAATTTGTGAGTTTACAGGCCAGTAGCCAGTGTTTCTGCACATGAGCCTCAGAGCTCTCTTGCTCACACCCTGGTCAGGAGCAGGCGGGCACCCACTGGGCAACAGGGCTTTTTCTTTTTTTTTAGTATGTGTGTTTGTAGTGATCTTAGCAGGCAAATGGTGTGGAAAGGAGCTTTGCATGAAAACCACCTCCTACTGAACTGCTTCTGGAACAAGTATCAGTGAATCTGTTTCAGCAAATACTTCTGGCTGGAAAAAAAATCCGTCTAAAATTAAATAACTAAAATTAAACATCTGCAGATGTTATCATAAATAAAAATGTCCGATTCTGTTTTGAATCTTGCTAAACTATTTGCCTCCCTAGTATCCTGTGGTAGTGAGTTCCAGAAGCTATTTATGTTGTGGACGTTAATTATTTTTTAAATTAAATCCAGCTTCTTGCCTATAGCCATTACCTTTGTTCATCCTTCATTTCCTAATATTTTCCTCTCCACTGGTACTATAGATTTTAACTTCGTAAAATATTGTAACAATTCCATTGTCATGTAGGAATCTCACAGCTATTGCTGTGCTGCATGTCATAGCCACTCAGACTGTCACAGTAATGAAGTTGTATAAAAATCCAGTCTTTCCTCCAAAAGCACAGGTCCCTAACACTTGAGTTAGAGAAGACTCTCTGTTAGTTCCTAGTTATACAGGGACTAAGATAGATCGTTGACCAGTTTTGCTTCCATCCAGTAGAGGGCAGTGACTAATCCATTTGTGACCGTATCTTTTTGAGGAAAATTTTAAGTGCTGCTTTTTTTCTTTATTATGAGCATAATCAAGAACTAATGCATTGGAAAGGAAAAGAGTAGGAGAAGAGGAAATATGACCGTGTTGAGAGAGCCAATCAGCAATGCTTTATTTACTTTTTTCCACAATACAAGAAGAGATTAAAAGAAACAGATGAAAGGGAATACTTTAACAGCCACAGCCTTGCAGAGGTCTCCGGATGGAACTGTGCTCTCTAAGAGAAGAGCAGCATATATATATAAATATGACTGCTGCTTCTTCTGTGAGGATAAGGTTTAACTTTATATCCACGCTGAAGTTTTCAAACTTACACAGTATATTCTCCTTTCTAACAGCTTGCCCAATTACGTGGGACCTGCACCAGGCTCTGGCTGTTAGTTGATGGTCTTAATTAAACTCCAAAAGGTTGTATTAGCTATGTCACTAATAATGACTGTGCTGATATAATTGGCTTCTCCCAATTTTTTTCCTGTGACTGGCTGCCAGAAGCTTCCGAATTAAAAATAAACAGATTTGACATTTTCCTTGGTTATCTACACTCTAAGTATATACCATTTTGTTTGATTATGAAGAGTAACAGAGTCATGCAAGCCCTAGGCAACCACTCTCCGTCTCTCTCCTTATCACTTGTGTGCTAAACAGAATTATTTATGTAACATGTAGATACTTTGTGACTGAACAGAGACAGCAGGAGTGAGCAATCAAATCTTTAGGAGTGCAGTGAGTGACTCAGGTGTTGTACATTGTTGAGAAAAAGAGTCTGCCATGAGCCTGTGGCTCAAAAATTTGTACACTGCAACTCTGATCCAAGGGGATACCCAAATAGAGGCACTTTCCCAGAGGGTTAGAATTTCATTGGTGAGTGTGATAGATCACATGCGGATTCTGGCACTCTCTACATGGCAGGCTGGAAGCTAGCATGCCTGAAGCCACTGAACTGATAGTATCTGCACTAGCTGAGGAAATAGTCCCAGATTGATGTGTGAGTAAGGGGGAGTGTATGAGCCCTGGCAGGCTGAGGGCAATGCAAAAGAGCTCAAAAGTAACTCCTGAAAGTTGCTGGTGATGACCATTTGCTTTTAATCCAAAGGGTCCACAGAACAGAGGATTTGAAAATGCCTAAGGATTGTAATGTTTTTCAAACTCTCATAACAGCTCTTTGCTGTTTTTATCACCGTAAATCCATTATTGGAGTTAAGGTAGGTGCCCTTCTGCAATAACAGTAACTATACTGCATACTCGTTGATATTCAACAGTGTTTGTTTTAAAATGACATTTAGATACAGTGTGTGATGGTCATATAATGGAAGTACCTTTTGATAGTGTACTGTCGGCTGAAGGAGAGGCTTAAAAATGTTCAAACTTACTTGCCTGAAGTTGAATGCACAAATCCATATTTAGGCACCTAAATCAAAGTGCCCTGAGTTTGAGATAGTGAGCCCCAGCAGATCCCATGGAAATAAATAGTAACTTCAAGTAGGGGTGCTGGAACAATTTGTATAGTGCGGGGTGCTGAGAGCCATTGTACCAAACTGTAAACCCTGTATATGATGGAAACCACTTCAAGCCAGGGGTTGCGGTCGCACCCCTAGTTCCAGCACCTATGGCTTCAAGTTCTCAGTACCTTGTAAATCAGGCTGCTTTGATTTAGATGCCAAAATATAGATTTAGGTGCCTAAATTTAAGCACCTAAATTTGAAAATTTAGGCCACTGTGTTCAGTCTTTGCTTTCTATTCAGGTAATAGTGTTCAGAAGTTAAGCCTTGGTATTGGTCCAAAGGAGCCAAAATGCTATAAAGAATAGGTGGGACTTTTCAGTGACAGCATCTCATACACTTGTATTGGGTCAAGGTCATTAGTTTTTCTTTTATTATAGTATCATTTTAAAACCCTACAGGCAATTCCGATTTTATTGTAGATTTAAAATGTGAGATTATGTAATATCCTAAATGCGCTAAGCACTTTACAGACACCGAGTGGGACGCATTCCATATGAGCCACAATCAATTGTGATCGAAGTCTCTCCAAAGAGCTTTGGATCAGTTTTACAGTTCAGCCCCATCCCTAATAAAAACCACAATAGCCAAACCATATAAACAGGTTCTCCGTTTGAGCTGCTCTCATGGGTTTAGTTTGTAGATATGTGAGCCTACATGGCAGCTTGTTTGTGTGAAGAAGATGCATTGAGGCTTTCAGAGATGAGCATCTATCAGCATTAAAAGGTATTGTCATTGTGATTAGAATTGGACAGCGTCCTCACTGATGGAGATGCCTTCACTATCTAGACACAATGCAGCCACTGTACAGTTTAATTAATGCAAACATTAAGATTATTTTAAAGACTGGCTTTCTGTAATTATTACAGACTAGCTTGTGTTGAAATGAATCCTAGAACCCAGACTTGATCCCTGATTTATGTTTGAAAACAAAAACGCATGCTACAGATTGTTACACAAGCCGGGTATGTAGCTGCATGATTGCATCAAACATGATTGCATCAAATGGCTACCTTGCTGAGGAAGGCAGGTTGTGTCTCTCCCAAGCCTGTTAATGCTGCTGACAGTGCGAGCGAGTGGAATGTGCACAGTGCCCCACCAGCCCAAGCTAACTGCGTTCAGTAGAGTGCAGGCTTGTTCTGTGCGCCGGTAATTAAATTTTTCTTCACCTTCCATTCACTGTGTATGGTTGGTGGGACAAAATCCTATACCCTCCTGAAATATTTAATCTTCATTTTCAAAATATTAGGGGTCTCATTTTCAGAAGTGCCAAAGTGATTAAGGAGCCTAGTCCTATTTTCAAAAGTGACTTTCACTGAGATTTATGCTCGTAAGGGCCTAAAGACAGTCTCCCTGACAGTCAGTGGGATTTGGGCTCCTGAATCACTTTGGCACTTTTGAAAATTTGACCCTACTGTAGATTCTCTTCTCCTTTTCACTGATGCAACCACATTGAAGTAGTCACCAGTATCAAAGAAAGGAGAGTCTGTCCTGTTAACTTTATTGCTTTTAATTTTAATTGGGATTTTAAAGGTTCTCACTGTAGTTCTGTTGCTCTACAACTTTCAAAATGAAGTTGGGGTTTATTGTTTGCTATCAGAACTGAATTAAAACGATCATTCTTGTCCATGCCTTTTGTTTAACTTGGCATGAATTTCTAATATCTAAAATAACACTGGTGTTGTCATGGTAATTTTCCATTTGGTCTAATCCATATAGTCTCTGGAGAAATCGAAACATTAATAGTGTTTGCTGTATGGGAAAAGAATAAAGCCTTTTATGAAGAAACAAATTACAGCTGGTCTCTTTCAAAAATAAGGTTCTATTTAAAGAGATTTCCAGCATTTAAAATAGATTTCAATACATGTGTTCCAGAAGGCACTGCTGACTTATCTTTAATTAAATCCAATGAACTGCTATTTTTAGACATGCCTACATTTTGGAAGTGGGTCACCCTTGCTGAGGGGAAAACAGTCAGACATGGAAATGGGTAGGGGGCAAGAGAACATGAGATCCAAGAGAGGGAGCTGAATGCCTCCTTTCTCTAGCACGCCAATGCACTTCGGTGCCAGCATTGATAAAGAACTCAGGGCTAGTTGTTCTCTCACACCACTGTAAACCTATTGACTTCAATGGAAAAAAATTATATTTAGATGAGATTTATCCTTTACTTTGTTAGGGATCAGCTTTGTGCAGTTACCGAGGACAAGTTCATTCTGAATAAATCCTCTGACATCAGTAGAGTTATACCAGGGATGCATTTGAGACACAGGACCAAATTCTGTTCTGTTACACTGAGGTAAATCCACAGTAACTGCACTGACTTGAGTTGTAACTGAGAGCAGAATCTGGCCTAGCACATGGACGCTGATATATGTCCCACCATGCACTGTAGTGACATGTACGGGGTCTGAGCACTGATAATGCATTATACCTACCTTTGTGACTCTTGAAAATCAGAAATACAGCAGCTAAAGTGGTATTTTAGTTATTGGAGTGTAAAGTCCAACGTAATGGTTAGTTACGTTGTAATGGTTCAGAAACTCTATAGCCTAATGACGCTATATCATGATAATGGGGTGTGTGTGTGTGTGTTTTAGTAAGTGCACCCCTGTTCAATTACTAACAGTAAGTAAGAATGAGGATCACCACCTAGTTCAGATGTTTACTGCAATTTACAGAAAACTGCAGTGTGATTGGCAGCTGTCTGTAGAAATGGGCAGAGGCACTTCTACTTCCCCTAAACTGTGCTCATTTATTATGTGAGCTTCAAGCCACTGAAAATGGTTCCTTTTAAAAGTTCTATCTGTCATTTTTGGGATTCAGAATCTGAAAATTCTGATGCAACCATGGTAAAAATGGTAAACAGCCCCCATCTTAGCCCTGAATGTGTTGCAACTTCTATTCAGTTAATATGTTCTTTACGATTGGAAGGGGAGAACCTGTTCAAATATTATATTTGTTCATAACAGCCTAATTATACAGCTGATGATTCACCCTCTTCTGAAGCTGTTCAAAAGGGGAAAGCCGTTCAAGTTCTCATTGCTGCCAGGTTTTGAAACTTCCAGTATATAGAACTACCACATCACCCAGTAATGTCCTAATGTTATGAATGTAACCCAGGCAGGCAGCCTTTTATAAGAGGCCACCCTTGCAAGTTCGTCCAAGAGAAAGATGGCCTTTGCAATGGCTTTTTATAGATGGTGATTTTTAACTAATATTTCTTCACTACATGACAATCTAAATCTGATTCACTGGTATCTTTGGGCTTTACGTATCCAGTTTCAGCATTCACATGAAGGATATTCAGTCTGATACCATGAGCTAGCAAGTCACCACAGCCCAGCTTTTGGATCTTTGTTTTTGGCATAAAATTTGTTGTTGTTGGAGAGTCTGGGCTGGGAAGGAATAACTTACCAAGATACTATGAAATTTCACATAACTCTCTGAAGCTTGGCTCCCCATTGACTTCAGGATCTGCAATGAGGTTTGTTTTGCATCCTTGGTAGCAAGGCTGATTTTTTTTAAAAAATCATGTTTGAAAAGATCTTCTTTCCTTCTTGACCTGTCTGCATGTCCTAAGATCTTCCAAGGGGAAAGCTCCTCTCTCTGAGTTCTCATGCTACTTTTACATAATTCATAAGATTTCCACTCCCACATGCCCTCTAACACACACGTAACTGATATCTGTGCTACCCCAGTTCTTTTTCTGAGCATGGCTATAGTGGGTGTAGTGAAGATGGTGCATGGAATGTGTTGCTAAAAGAGATAAACGATTGTCTTTATGTTTGAGAACTACCCAAGGCTACTTTGTGCCTTTGTTACCACAATTTTCCTTCTTTGTTCAAACTCCTAAACTCCATGCTTACTTTTTACTCTGTACTTGCTTCAGCCTATTCCCATTTGCTGAAGTGGGAGCTTTACGTGAGTACATACATCAGCATTTGGCTTCTTAGTAATAGATTGGACATAAGCATTTCTCAAATACATTTGCATAAGCACATGGGGCCAAATCTGGCAGTCCTTAAGATTTACTCGGGCAAAAATCCCCATTGCAATTAAGGGGAATTTTTCCTGAGCAAGTACCATTCAACAGTGGAATAGGAACTTTAGGATTGTGACACATAAGAATTCAAAGCTTTAGGCTCCATTAGCTAAAGGTGAACCATATTCCCTAGTCTGTGAATGCTGTCGTTTCAGGAATTAAGGATTGAGTTATATTTACAGTTGGGTTGTAGGGAGGGTATTATTTTCTTACTGGAGTGAAGGATTGTACAACATAGGCCTGACCCAAAGCCCACTGCAGCCAATGAGATTCTTTCTGTTGGTTTCAGTGAGCACTTGACTGAACCCTGTGATATTGTATTGTATGCCTGTTGGGCATAAACCAGATCAATGTTCATGTGGCTCTTCCATTCAGGAACATCTCCATAAATGTCAGAAGGGCCCCACGCTCCTTGCCTTGTGGTGGGCAAAGGACACTCAGCTTGTGTGACTGACTTGAATTTCAAGAAAGTCAGTGAGATGATGATTGAAGTTTGCCTGTTACTGATACTTTTCACCAGTTGTTCCTCCAAAAGTTCCCAGCTGACACTAGAGACTCACGATTCTTCAGCCAGTGCCCATTTGGGTTTTCCATAAAATGTCATTCCACTCTGTCTTAGTTCAGATCTCTGGTTAATTCTAGGGTTCCCTTGGCTCAGTTTAAGATCTATATATTGGCCATCTCAAATGTAGAGTGAATCAAATAGAGACATCTCAAAGGGAGAGTTAAATCAGTCTGAACTTCAAAACTTTCTCCTGAACAAGCTGGCAGTTGGGCCTGACCTTTCCTTGTTACATCATTCAGTTTAGATCAGTTTTATGTCTCCCTCTTTTGGGCCAAATTCTGTCTCATGCACCCCTACATGTAGAAGGCTCTGACCTCATTTGAACTGGTGTGATTCCACTGTGCTGGGGGATGGGTTTCAGGGAGATTATGCAGGGGTCCACACCTTCTGTGAAGTGTGGAAATGGGTAGCCACCTGCCATTCTCCTCCATGACTGGGGAGGGCAGCAGCTGCAGGGTGTGTTGAAGCCCTGAATCTGCAGTATTAGCCATGGAACGCTACCTTGGGGAAAACTTCTTTCCTCCTCTGGATTTTCCCAGTACCTGACCTAAAAATATGGGCTGTGTGCTATAGTCAAGATGTGCCCCTCTTGTAGCTGCTGCCATTGTATTAATTTACTTAAAGTTTCACATTGTCCAGGAATGCCCAGTCAGCTCTCACGTGTCCGGCCATCACTTATCTCTGGCTGAGGACCCTTGTCCCAGTCCCTTCTGACTGGGGATTTTAAGGCTGCACAGCTCCCCTGCCCTACACTGCAATATCCCCAGCAAGCCAGTCTAGCTAAAGGCCAGCACCTGTGCTTTGCTTTCCCTTCAAGGGCTCTGAACAGTAGCTACCAGTTAACACACAGCTTCTTCTAAACAAGCACATTTATTCCTCAGGTAAAAGCATTACAGGGAAAACATTAAAAACAATAGAAGAAGCTGCATGCATCAATATATGAGGCTCTAGTAGGCAAAATCCTTCTGCAAGGGTGGGGGCGCTTACACAGAAAGTCCTATTCATTTGCTGGATCAGAAAGAAGGCATTGGGTCTGTTTAAATACAGCCTTTTTATGCCAAAAGTTCTTTCTTTATCTGTTGGTCTCTGGAAAATCCAGTTTGAACTAGTATATGCAAGCCTCCCCAGGGGTTGGTACCTCTCTAGAGGTGTTTACACCTGTCCTAGAGTGATTTACCTTAATCACCCCCCACAGTTCTTAGTTCATGGAGGAGTTGTGGCATCCCTCTTCCTGGAGTTGCATACAATTCCTGGCCCATAGTGATACATAAACCATTCACACACTTAATGTACTATGATCCCCAAAGATGTTGCATGTGGTTGCGATATCTGTCACACACCATCTTAGTTCCACAAACATTTTCCATTTTTTGTGAGAAATTAAGGGAAATCTAAGCAGAGAAGTCAGTGCTATGGTTCAAGATGTACCATTTAGCAAGAGAGTCTTCCATCCCTCCACTTCCCCCAAAGTAGTGTTTGAAATTAGTCTGGGTTTTGCATGCTTGCAGTTTTACAGGCTAAGTGCAATAAAACCACCAGGCAGGAGAGAATAAGGACCAAACACAATGCTTTCAAATAGCATCCCATTAGGGATATTTTTTGCAGGTGATTACACCTATACATGTGAAATACTTGATGCAAGTCTGTCTTGTTTAGTAGTTTAGGGGGTAGGGAATTGTAAAGGATGTTTTGTGGTATCCAATACCTTTAAATATCTTTATACATGCAGTGCCAGGTACTTACAGCAAATGTCAAAAGAAGGCAAGGTTAAACTTACTGCAGTAAGTGTACATTTTAAACGGAAGCCATGAGTTTTACAGTAAATATTGAGTTTCTCTTACCTTATCTAGGCCAAATCTTCTCTTATTATTATGAGAGAGGAGCAACCTGAGAAAATTGGGGTTGGATTCAGATGAGCCCCACTCACTCCCTACAGTTTGGAAGCTTTTCCAGACCTTGTGAGTTTTCCCTTTCTTTTCCTCAATACTTCTCCTCTGTTTCATCTCCTCTCCTCTCCTGTCTTGCTCTCCCTCACCTCCCAAATCCCCAACATCCCTTTCACCTGTGCTTCTATTCCTTTGGGAGTTTTCAGTCTAGCACTCTGGACAGCTGCTCTGTTCAAATCATGTGAATTCTGGGATTTTCTCAGTATCTGAAGCCAGGGCATACCTCCCTCCTCCCCTCATCTATTCTAAGAAAGTGCCAGAACTTGTGAGATCTGAAGATTGCAACTAGGCTAGCAAAGACTTCAGGATGGACTTAACCAAGAGCAGGAGGCCTGTGGTGGGTTGGGGAAAAGATGGGTTTGTGGGATATGTAGCTGAATTTATTAGAACCTTGGGCAAGGTGTAGGGTTGGTTCAATTCCTGGTTCAGGTGATGCCCCCTTTTTTTTCCTAATTGATTCACTGATCTCTAATACTGCTCTCTGCTTTGAAGCCTTCTCAAAAGTTGAGCTTTTCCTTTCAAAGCAAGAAGAATCAGAAAATAACAAGGCTGCCTCTTGGGGCTAATTTAAATGTCTGCTAGCTAAACTGTGCCCATAGCAGCAGGAAATAATTGAAATACTATCATGAGGATGAAGGACATAAGGGAAGCTGCATGAGCAGAAGATACTAGCGAATGGTCTGATGAAAACCTCATCAGGGTTTCGGGTTACCTTTTATCAGGAAAGTTGAGACCTACTGAAACAACTGTAACAGTCCTTAGATGTGCTTTGAGTAAATAATACTTTACCAACAGGCTACACAGAGATATGACAGTGAATCCCCTGGGTAACCAAAAATTCATCTGGAGATTTTGTGCAGTAAACATCTTGAACAGTTTCCAACATATATTTTATAAAGAAAACCATTTGTGTCTTCATAATTCCAGCCAATTTGGATTAGGTTAGGTTTTATTATTATTATCGTTGCTTCCTATCCATTTTTAGTGTAAATTAAGATTATTTAATTTGTTCTACCCATTCTCTGACTATATAATACCTGACTCTCAAACTCAGATAGAAACCAGATTTGGTTTATTGCTTCCCATTAGAATTGAGATAAGCCTCCAAAGCAGAAGCAACATAAGCTTTGGGGATGTATGTAAAACAGTGGGCCTGACTCTCTTCCTCCTTATTCTCGTATTAAACTGATGTGTCTCCATTGACTTTAATGGAGTTACTCCAGATTTACACTTGTGTAGGGGAGAGTGGAATCTGCCCCGTTAGTCTACAGGATAAACAACAATTATGAGTTTAGCTTGCAGACAAAGGGCGAGTCTACATTACAGCACTATATCGGCACAGCTGCAGTGCATCTGGTGAAGACGCGCTATGCCGAGGGAGAGCGCTCTCCCGTCGGCATACTTATTCCACCTCAGTGAGAAGTGGAAGCTGTGTCAGTGGAACAGAACAAAACTTGCCTTGCTTGGGGTGGGAGGGAAGGCTTTTTCACACCCCTGTGTGACGTAAGTTGTATTGATTTTAGGCTGTAGTGTAGACCTGCCCAAAGTTGCTACAGAGCAATGGGCACCGTTCAAAATTATCCTAATGCAATTCGTTCTGAATGGAGGATTAAGAACTAGGGCCTGCTGTAGTAGAGAGGTCTCTTTGGAAGAATCCCATCTGCACAAATAAAAATAATCATTTTCATTTGGATGTGAGAATAGTATATTTTAATAGGAACTTCCCAGAACAATAGGTTTGTCAAATTTCATACATATAATATATGATGATAATCCAAGTCACTTTTGATAGTTTATCCTAAACAGGCAAAATGGAGTGAATCTTTTGGAATTTGATTTTCTTGAACTTCACTGGTATTTTCCAATCTTCATTGCACCTAACAGCTTATGTTTGCCTTTGAAATGCAAAATCACATATAGTATCAAAACAAGCCTATGGAATTAATGACAGGTTGTGATCCTAGATTTAATGAGACTTGAGGGGAAATCCTTCGTACAATGTGATAAACGCCACAAGTTTAATTGGAAAAATGGTAAAATAATTGCAGTGGTCATTTTAAACGTTTTGCTGAAAATTAAAAGCTTGGGACCATGTGTTCCCACTGGGATCTTAGCAGAATTCAACACTGAGGGAATCCCTTGGGCAGGCCCTTGTGGATTAATGAAGTCAAAGTGGCTCTGTGCAGGCACAGGGATTTGCCTACATGGTTCTCCTTGCAGTATCAGGGCTGCATATGAAGGAGTTGTTATTACCGATTGGAGATCCTGAGGAATCTGAGCTGCATGCTTCCTTGTTTCTCTGTCCGAGTGAGTTATGTCACAACACGGATTGGAATAATAGGATCATATTTAGAGGTTGAAAAGACTTTTATCACCCACTCCACCATCTCTCTGCAAATGCATGGTAGAAGCAACGCTCCATTCAAACCTCTTTATTGTTTATTATTATTAGATAACTGCTGACAAAGCGTTTGTCTCTGTCCAAGACACAAAATTAAGACAAATGCTGCTCAATTAAAAAAAAAAAAAAAGTCAAGACAAATGAATCTAATATATGATTTATTTGCTGTTGCTCTCTAAGTACAAATACCACAGTTTTATAAATAGATTTGGGCTAATGGTAGTACTGTCTGTAGGATGCCCCTGTTGTGGTAGGTGCTGCACAGATGCATAGGAAGACTCAGTCCCTCCCCTGAAGAGTTTCAAATCTAACCATTTTTATTCTAGGTTCCAGTCTGTTGTGAGTTTAAAAGGCTGATCATGAATGTTAACTATTTGGCTAAATTGGATTCCTTAAAAATGTTTTTCTTATGATGAGCACACTGTTTCATTACTTTCATTTTAAAGCTAGTGAATAATCCAGTTACCCATGATTTATTTCCTGTATTATATTAAATATGTTCCTGTATCCTGATGAGAACAGCTGTGATAGATAACCCAACCTCCATCTGTAAGATAAAAGTTAGTTGTCAGCATTGTTCACTATGATTGAAATTCACTCTTGAGCTGAAGGTCTGGCATGATTATATTTTATAGACCTGTAGCATCTTTCATCCTGATTGGTCCTGTAGCATGTCACAAAGTCATATTCCATTATACAGTAATAGCGTCACCCACCACTGAAATGGTCTCATTTCTAGAGCGACCCTTGATTAATGATATAAATACTGCTTTTTTTATATCCAGAAAATTTGCAATAAGCAATAGATTACATCAAAACTCTTTATTTAGGAGCTACAATCCATGAACAACTACACTACAGAAATACTGTCTGATAAATGTGTTCCATCTAATACAGTAGATGTATATACAAGATATTTAGAATTACATTTGTGCACCGAGTTATTTTGATTTGGGCTAGTATTTTTAAAACTCCCTATGGCAATTTAAGTGCCCAACATCTAGCCACTTAAAATGGGAACTGGGCAGCTAACTCCCTTAATTACTTTTGAAAATCCCATCCTAGATTTGTACACTAACCAGGGGCGGCTCTACCAATTTTGCAGACCCAGGCAGTCGCCGCCGAATTGCCACTGAGGCAGGAAGAGCGGCAGAGCAGCCGCCGAATTGCCGCCGCGGGACACGGGCTGCCGCCCCATTCTAAATGCCGCCCCAAGCACCCGCTTGGAAAGCTGATGCCTGGAGCCCGCCCTGACACTAACTTCCCTAAGTAACTGCAAATATATAATCGGCATGATGTTGTCATGCAGATGCAACAGTATGCCTCTTTAGTCCATACAAATGCTATAATTGTATCTCATTTAGCTTTAACCCATTTAGTGTAGGATAATATTTTTAATCTTTCACACCTTTCCTTGTATTTAAAGATCACTGGTGCAAATCTTGCGCTGGGCAGCTAAGTGATGACGATGCTGGAGCTGAGTTCAGTGGATCTGCCAATTTGCTGATCTACTGGATACTCATTCATGCACAGACACTCACATGCACCACAGGGGAGAGTGAAACAGCTGTGCAGAGCTGAAGTAGCAGCTGCAAAAGTGACTCATTAGTGCTCCACAGGCCACAGCTGCAGGAAGGATGGCTCCGTCCACCCCACCCCTCTGAAGGTCCCCTGTGCAATGCTCATTTACTTTGCTTTACTGCAGGGAGGGATGACTTGGCCTATTGTTTATATCTATGCCCCCGTTTTTCTAAATTATGCAGTGCATGTGGGAGGAATCTTACACTGAGTGCTTGGCCCAACTAGCTGAGCCAGGCACCAAACACAGGTATTGTGAGGGATGGGGAGACTACAAATCCTCTCCCCTACAGGCTGCAATGCAACCAGGGAGCTTATTTGTCGAGACTCCTCTACATCAGTGGCCAGAGTCCTTGCCGTAGTCCCTTACATGATTCTTTCTGCACCCAAGCTGTGGCCTTCTGTGCCCTCCCATCACTGCATGCTGCTGTGCAGGGAGCTCCATGTATAGGATATACACCCAACCCCCAAATCCTGCCCGATCCCTGAAGCAGAGAGGCATCCTGGCTGCAGGAGAAGGAGCAGGACTTGTCCCTTGTTGCACAACATGAGTATCCCTGTTAACCATGTTCACCTGTGTAAACAGCATGGTAACATGGCTGACAAACAAAATTGCAGGGGGGTTTAAAGTGCTACTATAGTGCTTCATTGACCTCAACTGTATAAACTAAACCTTCAACTATTTATTGTCTAAAAAGGCACATAGTTTTTCCTTGGAAGAGATAGGAAGAAAATTCATCTTAGAATGAATCTGTTTAAATGATGTGGGCAGCAGAATGCCCACCTCTCCTGAAATTTTTCCATCAAGAATATGCTCTCTAACAAACAGTTGTAACTTGGTCTATCCCAGACTGCACCGAGGCTTGTTGATGGGAGCTCAAAACACACAGCATCTGCTCTCTGTTATATGCTGAAAGGACGCAATGATGGAAACTCTAGAGAGCACAGCGATCACAGAAAGACTGTGATCAGTGGGTGAACAGCAGTGTTCTCCAGTCTTTTTATAAACAATCCATAAATTGTACCATTCAATCAAAGTGTCCTGTGAAAGGAATCTGGGCGCCTTGGATCCCATCCAAATAACTTAAAAAAAAAGAAGTGTCTGTCCATAGGGGGAAAAATGTTCTGTGGTTATTGTTTCATTGTAACCCACCTCCTATCAGGGGTCCAACGTTCCGTGTCACTTTAGCTCTGGCTTGTTTATTTTATTTTTTGGAGGTATCATCTGTCTCTTTCCAGGATCAGTGTAGCATCATGTCGGTTTCCACAAATAGCCGAATCCCATTAAAATATTTGATAGTTGAACATATGGTGCTTTCTGAAGGCATTTCAGCAACATCAAACCCTAAGTTTAAATCCCAGGCCTTGCAGAGGAAGTTAGAATGTCCAAAGAACGTCTCCCCTTTGAGAATTTCTGGAAAATTGGACAACAGTATCCTTAGTGGTTCTCTGGAGAAGGAGCCACACCCTTCATGGATCACCAAAGTCACACTTAGGGTGACCAGATCACAACAGTAAAATATCGGGACACATTGGGGTGCCATCGACCCTGCCCACAGTCCACCCCTGCTTCTCCCAGGCTCCGTTCCTGCTCGGCCCCTCCGTCCCGCCACCGTGCCCTTCCTCACCCACCGGCCTGCTGCTGGCTTACTGCGTCCCTCCTCAGTCCCCCCACCCACCACTCACCTCCTCACTCCGCTGCCAGAAACCCCCATACCTGCTCCGAGAACCCCCACTTGCTGCTGGCTCGCTGATCGCCTCCTACCCGCCCACCGCTGGCTCACCAATCACCTCTTCACCCTCCCCGCCTGCTGCTTGCCTTTTCGCACCCCCCCCCACACACTCGCCTCTTCACACCTGCCTCCGCCTGCTGCTCGCCTACTCACCCCTCCCGCTTGCCTCCTTTCTTGAATATCGGGACAGATGCGGTCCCAATTGTACATTGATCGGGATGCGGGACAAAGGGTTAAATATCGGGACATTCCCGATTTTTATCAGGACGTCTAGTCACTCTAGTCACACTCCAGAGAAAGAATAAGGACCCCAGATGGAAGTGGTACGTCATTTGGGAATAGAGGGACACGGCAACCCCCTGAATATCCTGCGCTTGTTGAAAGGGGGAGAAATCCCATAGAAGATCTTACGGTTGTTATATTATGGAGATAGAGGAATCCCCCAGAAGACCTTACACATTGTAGGGAGGTGCCCTAACGGGAACCAAGATTTTTGCTCTCTTCAGGAAGGAATAAGGAGAAATGCCAGAAGATGCAGGCTTCAATAAGGCTGTACTTCTACTTAGAAGTAAGTGTTTTAAGGGAAACTTGCCTTTAATAAGGCAGATATTTCTCATGCAGCATAAGTACTGAATTGTACACTCTGTATCTGTCCTGATAGTTTAGGATATGCTTTCTTAGAATGGGGCAAAAAAGCAAAGTTCAGATCTGAATTAAACTACAAAGTCTTGGGGCGGGGGCAGAAGCTTTGGACCCATCTCTGCTTCTTATCTTGGGAAGATGCAATTACTGAAGTGGCTCAGTAGGTGCATGTTCTCTCTCGATAGGCAGATGGGCCATTTATTATGCACTCAGTACAGTGTGTCGTCATTACGCACCTTCTCACCTGACACTAGTTTTTGCAAATACAACTTAGGGATCAAAGGCAGGTCAGCTTGTTAAACGTAGCACCCATATTCCAGTAGCTTTTGCAGATTGTGTGACATATGGGATGAAAGTTTTGAGTGATATAAAATGTTAATGACTAAACCTGGCACAGTCAAACCTTTTAATCTTTATTGCAGTTTTCTAAAGAGAGGCAGATTATGGACAACACCCCAGAAAAGCTGAAGAAAGAGTTAGAGGAAGAGCTGCAGTTGAGCAGCGAAGACTTACGTAGCCATGCTTGGTACCATGGACGCATTCCTCGGCAGGTACGTCCCTCCAGGGTCTTCCTTTCACAGGCAAAGCTGTGGGCTTTCATATACAGATACAGACAGGTTAATACTGGCGTGTTACAGAGGCTGCATGAGATCAGCAATTCAGTAGAAAGGAATGCCTTCCAGTGTGAGAAAAAAACAGTGTCTGGTATAGTTTACTTAATATGCCCTGGTGAGAAATGAGACTGAGGGAAGAAATCCACTGTTTCTTATACTTTTAACAAATAAAAAATCATCCAATGAGGAGAGGTAAGAATGCTCCTCTGTGCTGTAGATGAGCTACACTCTGTCCTCTAATATTGTTGTTCAGCTGCTGGCCTGAATTTAGATTAATATGATTATCCAGAATTTTAAAATGTTCCAATCTTCTCCCTTTCTTTAGTTTGAAATGATAAAACAGCATACTAGTAGTAATAATGATTAATAGTTATTTGGAGTAGCTATCTTTTTATTTTGGTCGTCTACACCAAAAAGGGTTGTGAATTCAATCCTTGAGGGGGTCATTTAGGGATCTGGGGTAAAAATTGGGGATTGGTCCTGCTTTGAGCAGGGGGTTGGACTAGATGATCTCCTGAGGTCCTTTCCAACCCTGATAGTCTATTCTATGAATGGAAAAACATCATGAGCTCCCCCTGCTGGCTCGTCATCAACATGCACCTGGCAAATGCTGTTTCTCATAGTTATGAGCTTTCCTGCTGCCATCAGCAGATGCTGAACATTGGGCAGAGCAGCCAGAAACAGGCAGCTCTGTGGTTTGAAAATTAATGAATTAATGTTTGTCCAATGGGAAGGGCCAGCTTGGTTCTAAAAGAAATGGGTTTTTTCAGCTTTTATGTGCATATTGCAAAACAAAGAGAAGAATGGTGTGAAACCCATTTTAAAAATAGCTCTTTTGTCTCTCTTGAGGTATATACAGATTAGTTTCTTTTGACAAATTGGGGAAATATGCACACAAACTGCGTTCTCTGGCCCTGTCCTAGAAGGTCCTTCCAGATTCCTGTTGTAGAAAGTCTGTGGAATGGCTTGTGGATTTTAGAAGGAGCCAGAATTAGAGAGGGCAACATTCTGCCCCACGCTTTTCCTCTATCCTGTCTTTTCTGGTTTTAAACCTGTGCTCACAGAGCCGCCAGAATTGGGCCCGACATTTAGGATTAAATAACAAGACTCTACTGATGTGATACTAGCCCAGGCTGAGTATTCCTCTTCTGATTCTAAATGTGGGTTTTTTGTTTTTGTATGTTTTCTCTCTAAGGTGGCAGAAAGCCTAGTTCAGAGAGACGGAGATTTCCTGATTAGGGATTCTCTCTCCAGTCCTGGAAACTTTGTTCTTACCTGTCAGTGGAAAAACATCTCTCAACATTTCAAAATCAACAGGACAGTCCTCAGACTCAATGAAGCCTACTGCCGTGTTCAGTATCAGTTCGAACTTGAAAGTTTCGACAGCATCCCTGGGTTAGTGAGATGTTATGTGGGGAATCGCAGGCCAATATCAAAGCAGAGTGGAGCAATTATTTTTCAGCCTATCAACCGGACCGTGCCACTGAGGTGTCTAGAGGAAAAGTACGGAGTATCTCCAGTTCGACAAAGAGAATGCAATATCACTGAAGGCAAAACAGAGACAGCAGTAAGGCTCAGTATATGCGGCGTGCAGTCCCAGGAGCACAGCTTAACCAGAGGAAATCTTTTAAGGTACTTTTCTCTTGTTCCACCATCATCCTTAAAAGGGAGTCAAGAATCCAATCCTGCTCCCATTGAAGTCAATGGGAGTTTTATCCTCTACTTTCATGGGGAAAGAATCAGGCCTCACAGTCTCATCTAATAACTCATTTTAAGGACCTGATCCAAAGCCCAGTGAAGTCAGTGAAAAGACTCTCACTGACTCCAGTGAGCTTTGGCTCAGGCCTTAGAGGACTAACAGCTGTAATAAGGAGCTTTAAGGTAACTCTGTCTTCAATTATATTAATGTAAAACACAGAGATTACTGATGCCATTTGACTATGGCAGCAGCCTAATTTAAGTACAGATATTCTAACAAACTAGATGAATGGTGTAATCAGATTTTGAAAATAATCAGCTCTAAAATATCTTTGAAAAAACATGATTCAGGGGTTTTGCAGTGAGATCTGTTTCCTCAGCGAGATGGTGTTTGGGCTCTGCAGTGCTGGTTCTCCTTTCACTCACACTGGTGTGAATCAGGAGCCTCTCCACTGAAGTTAATGGTGTCAAACCAGAGTGAGTGAAATCAGACTCAGGCTCTGCAAGTACAGTAATGGTGCAGCTTGTGCTGTAGCTTAGAAATAATAAAAATACTAAACGTAAATTGAAGGATAAAAAAAGTAAAAAGTTTGTTGTTTTTCTCAAGGTGAGCCCTCTTTCTTCTGTTGCTGTGAAAAAAAATGCCACAAATGGGTTAAGATAGTTAAAAAGAGATAACGTGAGATGACTAAAATAAAGTGCACTAATAAAGCTGACTGTCTGGAAGGAGACAGCTGATGGAGCGTAGTTCTTCATTACTGCTCAGTTCAGGTGTTGTACTGAAAAAAGTCTTAGCATGCCAACAAAAAAGGGAACCAAACTGCTAAAGCAACTTTTTGACGACAAAAATTCCAAATCATTGTCTGGGAGTCTGGCCTGGATCCTGGAATCTGATCTGCACAGCTGGACACCTATGCCTGTATGGAGCCACCCTGACTTGAACGGGACTCTGGGGGAGGAGGGGCTAGCCCACAAGGAGTCGCAGTGAAGTCCATGGAACTTCAGACAGATGCAGAGGATTGCTTGTGCAGCAGTGGGGTCTGGACCGCTAATGATGTCTGCTCTTGAACTGAGAAATGCAGTTGGTAGACATTGTTAATGCCTTTTATGAAAACTGCATGTTGGCTGAGCAGTCGTTCATCCAAAGCCTGTAAATAATATTCTGCATCTGCTTTTCCTGGGAATGTCAACCAAAGCATGTCCTTATTTACTCTCCTGTGGCTGAACCAGGGCAGAAATGGAAGGGCAGCTTTCTTTTCTGTTAGCTCAGTGATACCCAGACTGAGGCTCGTGAACCGCAAGCAGCTCTTTAATATGTCTCCTGCAGCTATTTGCAGCACATGATATTAAAACAGTGGTGTGATTTAATTATTAACCAATCAGGATGCTTTTACTATGTTATTAACCAATTGTAGTTGATAAAATAATAATAATACTTGGTCAGCCATTTTGCTGTGAGAATAAACTAAATATTTCTCCAGTCATATTGTTTAAATCTGAATGTATAGTTCTATAGTAAATGAAACAATGAATTCAAACTACTGTGGCTCTTTTGGGTAATATTGATTGTTAGTTTGGCTCCTGAACCACTGAGGTCTGAGTATCACTGTGTTAGAGAATGGGTTCTTAACCTGAGGGTTGTGACACACACTCCAACCAGGGGACACACCCCTCCTCCCTTCCTGTATGGCTAGGAGAGAAAAGGAGTCACAAATCTTTCCTCTGCTGTAAGAGGGGGTCACAGCATGCAAAAGGTTGAGAACCTGTAAAGCATTAATTTCTGCCCTGCCATGTTGTACAATTACAGACCTGTTGCCATGTTGCACAAAGCAATAACTCTCAGTACTGAATGCTCAGAGCCAGATCTTCACCCATACTAAAGGCCCTTTAAGCGGCTGTAAGTGGGAAGCTGAGGACTCTCCTTAGTTCTGGCACAACTGAAGGTTGGTCCTGTATGTTAAGATTGTCCTACTGCACTTTAATGATATATTGTTGTGTTGGCTTTTTTCCCCCTCAGAAACAAAGAAAAAAGTGGTAGCCAGCCAGCTAGTTTGGATCACGTCCAGGAGAAAAGATTCTCCCTAAAGGCTCACCAGTCAGAAAGCTACCTGCCAATAGGTATGTCTGTAGGCAGATTTCTAATAACTCCTTAGAAGTTGCATGCCAGCAAGCAGTCAGCCTTCTACCCTGTCTTCAGGTTACATTTTAAAATGCTGGAGATTTTCAGAGACTGGAGCCTGCGTGAAATTCATGGTCTCAAGTGTGAGGGTACTGAATACAGTTAGCATCTGATGACTGTTCAGTGGTCCATGGAAATGGAGTTGATAGGCTCATTATAATAACTAGAGTCAAGCATGCTATTTAGAAGGCACCCATCAGCTTGGTATGGCACCCTAGTGCCTAGGTTTACACATCACAAAAATGATGATCATGATTGGCACGAATAGGTCCACTTCTTGGCAGTGTCACCATCTCAACCCTAGAGTTTTACAAGACCCTCAACAGTTTCACTGATACCATCGTGCCCATAGTGGCTTGAGCAGCTGTGGTAAACCTGATGCAATCTGGTATGTTTCACTGCTGTTAGGCGGGTAATGCAGCTAATGCAGAATCAGTACTCTGCTATTTTCCACCCCTGGCTACTGCTGGTGGTTAGGGAAGAGGAAGTGGGGCAGCTGTACACTCTGTTCCTCTGATCCCCCTTTGCTCTTCCTATCTCTGCTTATATCACAATTCTTCCCCTGCTGCTGCCCCATGTAACTTTCCTGGGGGGCAGCAATATGAAATTTACCAGAATGTGATCAGTTTCATTTGCATTACCCCACTGATAGAAGACTTACTAGCACTTGCCCAATTGCCAGAGAAAGTTTGCTTACCTTCCCACCCCCACCCCCGACCTACCCTCCAAGCTATACCTAGGGGGGAAAATTGTAAGGGCACCCCCTTATATGCCAAACAGGAGCACTGTGTGAGGAAGCTTGAGCTGAGGTTGTTAGTAGCCCTGTGGATAAATTCTGGCCTTTGGTTTCCAAGGCGGTCAATCTTGAACTTTTGTAGAGCACTAAATCTGTTTAAAAAATAAAATAAAAGGAAATGGGTGTTGTGGGTTTTAAACTGATTTCTAAAGGCAGGAGTTCTCAAACATTTCTGTGGAGTGGCCCGCACCTTAATAGAGGGAGATTGTCTAGTCATGCGCATCTCTTCCTCCACCGTACTCCCAGACATAATTGAACAAACTGCTTTCCCTCCCATTTGTGATCGGATGAACTGCCTTCCACCCATTCACGATTGCAATAACATTGATGTAGTAACTATAGCAATTACCCTGAAAGTAAAATTAGGAAAGTATTTCATGTGTGATTCATGTATTTATTTATATTATGATGGTGGCTAGAGGCTCCAATCAGGAGCAGGCCCCTAGACACCTTGCAGACACATAGTAGGAGACAGTCGCTACTCTGGAGACCTTACAGTCTGGGGGGTCTTTAATGCAATGTAGCAATTGGGGTAATGAGAAGTGTGAAGTAATCAGTCAGCTCTCTGTAGACAACCAGCAAGTTCTCCATGGGCCACAGTATGGGAACTTCTGTCTTAAGCAGGGGTGGGCAAACTTTTTGGCTCGAGGGCTCCATCGGAGTGTGCAACTGTATGGAGGGTTGGGCAGGGAAGGCTGTGCTTCCCCAAAGAGCCTGGCCCTAACCCCCAATCCGCCCCCTCCCACTTCCTACCCTCCTCAGAAACCGCAACCCATCCAATGCTCCATGTCCCCTGACCACCCCCTCCCGGGACCCCGGCCCCTAACCACCCCCCAGGATCCCATCCCCATCCAAACCCCACCCCCCTTCTCCCTGTACCCTGGCTGCCCCGACCCCTATCCAAACCCCCGCCCCCAGACAGGCACCCCTGGGACCCCACCCCCTATCCGACCTCCCTGCTCTGTGTCCCCTGACTGCCCCAATCCCTATTCACACCTGCACCCCCAGACAGGCCCCCCCCGGACTTCCATGCCTATCCAAACCCCCCTGTCCCCTGACTGCCCCCTCCCAGAACCTCTGCCCCATCCAACTGCCCTCTGTCCCCTGACTGCCCCCCCGGAACCCTTTGCCCCTTATCCAACCCCCGCCCCTTACCATGCTGCTCAGAGCAGGAACGCCCCACTACCCAGCCAGAGCCAGCCACGCTGCCACCGCGCTGCCCAGCAGGAGCGGTGGGCCAGAGCGTTGGCGTCATGTCGTGCTGAGGCTGCAGGGGAGGGGAACTAGTGGGGGAGGGGCCAGGGGCTAGCCTCCCCGGCCAGGAGCTCAGGGGCTGGGCAGGATGGTCCTGCGGGCCGGAAGTGGCCCGCGGACTGTAGTTTGCCCGCTTCTGGTCTTAAGAATCCTGCAGCCAGCCCTCATTTGATGTCAATGGGATGTTTGCCTGTGTGGTAACTGCAGGATGGGGCCTATGTGTGTAAATATTACAGTGTACACACATTCCCTCATATTTGAGTCAACTGTCTTTTAGGGTTACAGAAGTAGATTCCCTGAAGTTCATTCTTTTCATACCTCACTACATGCCCAGACTCCACTTTAAGGAAGTTTTTCTTTCTTTTCAAAACATGTCATTCTTAAAAATGACTCATAGGCCTCGTGTGGTGCAGCTAGATTCCATTTTTATCTGGCAGATCAAGTTACAAACTCACTCCCATTCCAAGCCAGGACTTTCCAGCTCTGACTGTACAGCCTTTGTGTGCTGTGGGGTTGTGGGTTATTGTCAGTGTTACCACAGGGTGACATTACAGCCCAGCTGCTCTCTGTATCTGGGATTTTGTGAGGATCTGTTTGGTAGCTCATCTCTTAAAGTATACATTTTAAACAGTGTTTGACAGAATGAAGAATTTACATAATCTGAAACACTTCCCCCAGTAAACAACAACAGCAACAAAAAAGAACTGTAAAATGTATCTCAGGATTATATGTAGTTTTGCCTTAATGCTATTATTACATCATAAAAAATGATTCTGTTCTTCACCTACAGGTTCAAGGCATCCATCTCAGTTACCTGAAGTAGATACAAGCCCATGTTCAAATTCCCCTGCATTTAGAACAGGCAGTGAACCTACTCTAAGCCCCACAGTAGTTCAGAGGATCGCTTCTGAGTCGCCAGTAGGAGAAGCTCTTAGAGGATCAGACAGTCAGCTCTGTCCCAAGCCTCCGCCTAAACCCAACAAAGTGCCCTTGCTGAGGCAACCTCAGTCTCCTTTAGCTTGGCACAGTTCAGAGGCACACTACTGTGAATTAAACCCTGCCACTTCCATAGACTGTGGAGCAACACAGCAACCTCTGTCTCAGAACAGCAGCTATGTGGAGCATCTGATAGCTAAAGAGAATGGATTGCTCTCATTCAGGAACTCTGAAACAAGTTATCTGATCCATGAAGATGATGCCTTACAGAGCTCAATGGATCCATTAGCAGCTTGGGCTGAGATGGCTGAAGAAGGCAGCATGTTTGTAGTACCTGTTCTTGAGACAGTATCCAGTTTTAAACCAAATGATTTTGAATCCAAACTTCTTCCTCCTGAAAACAAGCCACTTGAAACACCAATGTTAAAAAGAGTTAAGGAGCTATTCACCAACAGTAATCCAAAGATTATTGCCCGGCATATGCTTAGAATGGACTGCAAGGTAATTGATTATTTGGTTTTTAATAATTGTAAAGGGCATTAACTTTTCTGCATGTCACTAGATACCCTGCCAGATTAAGCTTTTTTAAAACAGAGATTTGAAAGAATTAAAGGAGAGATCTGGGACTAAGGTAATGTATATATTTACTTGGGGGACTTGCAGGGATTTGTCAAGGGGTAGGGTTGGAAAAGAGCTTTTAGCCTAGGAAGAATGATTACAAATTTGTCTCTGGACCAAAAATCCCTCTTAGTTGTCCCTAATTTTAGAGCTATATTTCCCTCCATTCCACACAAATTTGATGTTCTCTTTGTTTGTTGTAGATTTATTTACAGCAGAAATGCTGAATCGTGAAACTGAGATTAGGAAAAATGGTATTTATTCTGAAGGAATGAATCCCATATCAGAGAATGAGGACACCACACATTGCTCATGTTACTGGAAGGCACTCAGATACCAAAATGGTGGGCATGAGCTAAGAACCTGAATAGAATACAATCTGTTTTAGCTTCCAGTATGAATACTGCTCTTCTAACCCTTGTTTGGGCCTTTGGGCCTTGACAGGATGAGAGGTAGTGGAAGGGGCCTGCAGAGCGTTTAGATGCAGTTCTCTCCTCACATGCCATTTGTATCCTCTATTGCACACCTTGGTAAGCATCAGAAGCACACAGATATTTTTACAAGGAGGCAGGCTTGGTTATACTGGCAAATCTTTGAGCAGCGATTCTGGAATCAGCAACATGGAAAAAAGAAGAGAGAAATTCAAGTACAAACAGCCCTTTTTATAGGATAATGATTTTATTTAAAGGGAACATGAAACCCATTTGAATTCTAAGTCATTTGAAGTGGATGGTTGAATGCTGTATCCATTACAGACACAGTATTTGAGAGAAAGCGTGGTATGCCTCGCACTTCTTCAGTGTGAACCTGGTTCCAGATCCTCAAAGTTATTTAGGCACCCAATTCCCATTGAAATCAGTAGCACTGGGTCTAATGAAATCCAGGGGAGTTAGGATATGTCATAATTGCAATGCCTGTGATTCGAATGACATGATCTGTGTGTAACCCACACACCACCTGGGTGTGGTGTTCTGTCCCATCTAGTGGCACTGAGAGAGCAATTAATGAGTCTGCTCTACAGCCTTAGCTAAGAGCCAGGTGGCATTTAGCTCATGTGATAGAGGCTCATGCATTGAGCTCCAGAGGTCCCAGGTTCAATCCCACCCCCCAACGACCGGGGTCTGTCCGCGTTACATGTGCACAGTTTCAAATAGCATTTCCTTCTTACCGCCATCAGCTCCATTACACCCCTTTAAACTCTCTATACAATCTATTGGAATTGGAATTGAATGGTTCTTGATTGAGTCTAAATAATGGAAGCACCAGCCAGCCCACTGCAGAAAGAATGGAAAGGCCTTTCCAGCCCTGCTGCTTCTTGTTAGGAGTGCTTTACTGTGAAAGCATAATCAAGGTTTGTTAGTTTCCAAAGGGCGCCGGAGGCCAAAGAGATGGTGCATTGTAGTGATTTTCAAACGGCATATTTGCACACTCACATGAGGTAAAATCAGTGCATCAGTTAATTCAGTCAGTCATTTGGGAACTATATTTGTGAGAAGTGATATTGTTTCTAATTACGCTAAAGAAATGTACACCACCTCCCCAATATCCAGAGAGGGGCAATGGCTCCTCCTGAGGCAGAAATGGATAATGCTGTGACTATCATTTAGTTATAACTCAAAACAAACTCTTCTCTACAATGTTTGCTGTAAAACTTGCCTCATGAAGGTACAGCATTTGTCTCATCTGCCACTCACTGAGCATAAGATTTAGAAGAGAGTTTTGCGTGCTCAGTGACCTAGCAAGGGCTCTTCCCCGCCCCCCGTGGTTTCTAATAGCTTACATGGAGAACTGCACAGTGTCTCCAAGACTCATTTGGGAGACAGGTTGGTGAATGGGACACGTGACTACTGTCAGCCATAAAAATGAACAAACAGTGCAGCACTGATTTCAGGTGTATTGAGGAATGACAGGTGAACCTGCCTAACATGAATATTACACTGTAAGGTAGAAAGAACCAGGCTGTGCCAGTTTCCCCAACAAAATGTTACTGCTAGTACTCCCCCAATGCTAGTGTGCTTACTAGTGGCTCCACAGCCCCAAGGGAGCATGATTAGCCAGGTATGGGTGTGGCTAGCACACCCGCCCTAACCACCTGCTGGCATCCACCAGTAGATGCTGAAGTCGCATACACTGTTTCTTTCTGAGGCAGTTGCACTGACTGCTTCTGAATGTGCTTCCCTAGGCCCCCCTGAGCCATTCCGATGCCCATCTGTTCCTCATACACAGAATGGCTCAGGGAACCTCACTCAGCAGCTACACCTCTGCACCACCCTTCCGGAAGAAATGCCAGAATGTGGCTTCCTTACAGTCATAGAATTATAGAAGCATAGGACTAAAAGGGACCCCGAGAAGACATCAGGCAGGATGTACTAAACCTAGACCATCCCTGACAGTGTTTGTCCAACTTAAAAATTTACAGTGATGGGGATTCCACAACCTCCCTTGGAAACCTATTCCAGAGCTTAACTACCCTTATAGTTAGAAAGTTTCTCCTAATATCTAACCTAAATCTCAGTTAATGCAGATTAAGCCCATTACTTCTTCTCATACCTTCAGTGGACATGAGATTGTTCACAGTCCTCTTTATAATAGCCCTTAACATATTTGAAGACTTATCAGGTCTCCCTCAATCTTAGTTTCTCAAGACTAAACATGCCCAGTTTTTCAAACGTTCCTCATAGGTCTTGTTTTCTAAGCCTCTTCAGAAAACCAATAGTTCTAATAATAGCACTTCTCTAACCCTTTTTTTTCAAAGCCCGGCACAATCTAACTAATATAGTACCTTTTCTCCTTCTACCGCAGATAAAGTTTTAAAAAATGGAATTTTAAAACCATTATAACAAGAAGAATGGCTTGCAATCAAATAGCAAAAGTGTGTGTTGACTGAAGTAATTCCCTTAGGTATACCCTAGTTTAATAGGAAATCTTAGCTTCTGTAATTAGCCTAGCAAACTTAATTAAGAACTCTGCTTCCATGATGGAATATTAAAAGACCTGGAACAAATGTGGCTGGAGATGCTTCTTTCTAATGGCTACGTTGTGCTTCACTCAGTTTGACCCTATCAAAGTGCCTATGCATTCTCTTTCGATCTTGCTTTTCCCCCCTGATCCTGTGAATATCGAACTCATTTAGATGCAACCTGAAATGACAGCTTGTTCTCTGCCTGTGCTGCTGGGATTGAAGGATTGCCATTTGTTTGGAATTGGATATATTCTATTGGTACCATCGAATTCTAAAGTATTACAACAGATTTGCATACAAACAGGGCCAGATTAAAGCCTGCACACTATAAATCTGTGTATAGGACCCCAGATCCTGAAGTCTGATTACATCAGAATCTCAGCTTTCATTTAAAAAATAAAGTTTGTAGCCCTCAGAATTGTGGAGGAACACTCAAACATTTACCAGGTGTAACCGAGGTATTGATGTCTGCTTGTCTGTAGAACGCCTGGAACAATAGCTGTGAGAGGAGAAACTGTCCCATTCATCTCAATGGGCTGTTAACTCCCAGACCTAGTGCTCTGGTGGCACACACTAACTCCACTCAAGTCGGGATCTATGTATGGCAGGAGGAGATGAGCAGTGATTCTGATCTATTCACCCAAGCAGATTAACCCTGGCCTCTCCATGAGGCCCTCTGCCACCACTCTTGTCTCTCTGGGAGGAAATGGGGATCGTCTGGGGGGTAAAGCCATTGGGTAGCCAGTGTCATGGTGTGCCTAAGTCCCCATATTGCCTTAATACAGTCCTGAAGATAGAGGTTGGCACTTAGATGCTATGATAGAGAGGCAGATTAGATTAGAAATTTGTCAGCATATGAACATTAAAACAATACCCATAAGTATTTCATTAGATAATATGAACATTATTAAGATTAATACAGATTAATAGTTCTTATAGATGTAGCAAACTACAAATAATCATTATGTATTTGAAAGGCAAGGACTAATGCAGTAGGGAGGGAAAATAGAGGCTTTTTTGTATGAATTACTGTCAGACACGGAGTACTCACATAGTCCTTTCCAAATTCAGAATGCTTTGTGTACATTAATTCATTCTCACAAGAGTCCTGTGGCGTGGAGAAGCAGCAGTGTTACAGTATTATACCTATTTTACAGATGAGGAAAGTGAGGCAAAGAGGTTAAGTATCTTGGCCACAGAGCGTTCGTGTCAGAGCAAAGAAGCCACGAGGCCACTCCATGCTTTTGTTGGATGTGTGGGGATTTGCTTTTGGTAGAGTGCTTGATCAGATCTGTTGTAGGTTTGACACAAGCCCTACGGCTCTCTTCTCTAGAAGAAAATCTCCTTATGATGCTGCTTGTTTTCTGTTGTTTTTTAAAAACCAGATCAAAGAATTAGTCCTTATTTCTTGGCCATAATTCTTATTTGTTTTCATACACTTGTCTCACTAAAGGAAAGCATTTCTAAGTTCTGCACAAAACCTCATTGTGTTTAATGTACTCAGCATGTTTCTGTTTAACGGGGATATTTTTAAATGGCTTTATATTAGTGTTCTAGCTACACAGCGAGTTAGAGTAACAGTAGGAAGGAATCAAACTCCTCCTTTCCTTAAATAAGTCAACTTCCTGGATCAGTGTGTGTGAACTTTTGCACTTGACAGGTTGCTAGGATACTAGAGGTCTCTGAAGAGATGAGGAGGAGGATGGGAGTGAGCTCAGGTCTGGAGCTCATTACATTGCCCTATGGACACCAATTGCGCTTGGACATAATTGAAAGGTATACGTTCTTGTTACATTTCGCTTCAGTTCTGAGACACTTGGCTAGAATATCAGTCTGTTGTTGGTATTGGTGTGTCTTATATCTCCAGGTAGAAACACCCTCCTTCCCCAATAAACACTTTACAGTATTGTATACTATGTTGAAATCCACTGAGAGGCAGTTTATTGGGACACAGAGATATTGTACAGCTTTGTGCTTAGGAGGACTCCTGGAGATCATCAGGCAACTCCATGGAGGGAGTGCTTGGAGGAAAAAACCAGGTATTAAGAGTCTGATTCTGGTAGGGGAACCTGAGCCCGCCCTCTGCTCCAGGTTCCAGCTCTGGGGCCCTCTCTTCAGCATCCAAGGTCTGCCCTATCCTATTTCCTGCTGCTTTTCCCCTGAGCCTTTCCTAGCTCTCTGGCTCTCCTCCTTCCCTGGGTTTACCAGCCCAAACTCCCTCCTCCCAGGGAGTAATTGCAGGTTACCTATCTCTTTGCCTCAAACACACCTCCCTTCTCCCAGGCAGTGACTGCAAACTACTTCCCCTTGCTGCTCTTTGTTCCTGGGCTTAATACAGGCCCCACCTGTTCCTGTCCAGCTGAGCCTCTTCTCATTAATCCTTGCTCCCTGGCTCTTCCTCTAGGTGCAGTCTAAGTGGCTTACCTAGTCACCTTACCCCTTCAGGAACTGTGTGAGGTGGACACCCCATCACAGGTGTGCAATAACATAAGGGCAGATCTGTTCCCTGAAGCCTCCAATATATGGTCAGTCTATATCACATAAGCGTACCATTGTCCCTGAGCTCCATGTAACAGCAGCATTGTCAGTAGCATCCATTTAATCCTGTCTAGGGACATTAAGGTCTTTTAAGCGTTGCCTTTGTTATTTGATCACTTCTTATCATTTCAATAGTTTACTCTAGATATCACTGACTTGCTTCTCTCTAGACACAACACCATGGCAATCGGAATAGCTGTGGATATTTTGGGCTGCACAGGAAACTTAGAAGAGAGGGCTGCAACATTAAACAGGATCATCCAGGTAGCCATGGAACTGAAGGACTCCCTGGGGGATTTGTACGCATTCTCTGCTGTCATGAAAGCACTTGAAATGCCACAGGTAAAACAAGGTTCCCTTTATGGTATTCAAAGAGCTTAATTTTCGTTAGTTGATTTTTTTCAACATTTTAAAGCCCTTAGACAAGTGCTTAGATGTGACAGGAATGGGCATTATAGAAGGCCCATCCCCATGTAGACAGACAGATGGTCATAAGAGCTAAGATAAGTTTAGCCATTATGAACTTACAATACTTTTGATCATAACAATCTCATTCCATTCAATGCCAGGACAAGAAGAAAACTTTGCTTTATAGAACAACGGTCTGTTTATTTTAAAGCAAGGCAGGTCTGATAGCGTCAAGACATTTCTTCTGTACTATTTAAAAAAACCAACAAATTTGTTATGAAACAAATAATTATTTTTTGCAATTACAGAAATTTGCCTCTTTTGAATATATCTCTATTATGCTCTTTGGTGAAAGCTTTTTTTGTGATCCTGCAGGGTATAGATGACCTTTTGAGATTAACACTTTGATGAGAGAAAGTTGAGCAACCAGCAGTAAAAACCCTAAATACCAAAAGAATGGATGTTATCTGAATTCAGCTAGTAACATTTATCTAAACAAAATTTTCCAATCACACATGCCAGTTGGGAGACAGTTCTCATATCTAATCCTTGAATAACAGCGTTAGAAACACAGAGTATTTAGAATAGCTGGTCTGTAAACAAAGAAATGTACATTTGTTACGTGCAAATGGACATGGTATAGCAATTATTTATTTGTCAATCCAGTAAAAAAAAAAACCCTGATGTTTTCCCCCCCGACATTAAATCTAAGTTTAGGGCCCTTTTAAAATCACTCAGCAGAGAAACATGCTGTTATTGCATCAGCTAAATGCTTGGCTGAAAGTTTACTACTACACAAGGAAAGTGAGACAGTAGTTGCAAGGAGAGATTGCCAGATGTGGCACCAGGAATGCTGCTTTAATTTTTGAGTGAGAGGAATTTGTTAGCTGTATCTTGGCCTGTGGTGATTTGAAATTTGTCCTAGATGACCGGAAAGGGCCACTTCATGGGAACAGAACATTGGGTTGTGGCTTTTTCCCCAAGGAGCACACAATTATTTTGCCTAAATACTAGGATGTTTTATTCAGTGGTATTAAGTTTTATCAAGGTATTGTTATTTATTAATGTCAGGATCCAGTGGAAGAGGCAAACTGTTGCATAAGCTTAAACAAGAGATGGTATCATATTATTATGATTCAGACCAATCCGAATTAACCCTCTGGTGTCTGCCAGAAGCAGCATAGTGGCTTTACTTAAGAATTGTTGCAAAATGAAAATTGGACTCTCTTCTTTGCATCTGAACAGATCGCAAGGTTGGAACAAACATGGGTGACTTTACGGCACCACTACACCCAAACTGCCGTTACTTATGAAAAGCAGTTGAAGCCGTTCAGCAAAGCTCTGCATGAAGGGAGAGGTGAGTGTGTAGCACGTGGGATTGCAGCCAGACGTGTGTGACACTGGCCTTCACCATATTTGTTTTCATTAAGGGAACCAGACTAAGTCGTTTACTGCAAATGACAGATTTTCAGTCTGAATAGCCTTTACCTTGCTTCCCCTCTCCATTAATGTAATAACGGACATACACAGAAATGGAGTCAGTTCAGCATAGTCCTACTCACTAGCTTGTGAATGCCTTCAACTCCCATAGCACAGACCAGGCAGGCTGTACGACTGCCTCAGCCCGGTCAATATAGTAGATTAGTACAGAAGTGGCGTTTCACTCATTCTGGTGGCTATATGTGATCATGCGCTGAAGTGACACTGCATCGTTGTGTGTGATGGAACACGGCACAGGGATGAATAAATCAGAGGAGTCCATATCTGCAAGTAAGTCCATAGCTAGCCAAACCAGAGTGTAACACCCCTTGTGCTCCCAGCATTTCCCCTCCCCACACCCACTATGGAGTGCGAGGAGGGCAGGGGAACTGACAAGGCCCTTCTGCTTCACTGGGATTCTGACTAGTAGAAAGCAAATCTGTGCAGAGCCTCCCTTTCCCCCTGCAAAGGAGGAAGAACGGTGGTGTGGCAGATTCCTATATGTCTACACTGCATTCAGAAGCAAGACTGCAGCCTGTGTAGACACACCCAAGCTAGCTCTACAAGCCCACTAGGGACCCAGAATATATATTAGAGCAGCCAGCCCCTGTTGTCACCTCTGCTGCTGCAGTTTCACTGTTATTGCCCGTCAAGGTAGCTAGATCAGAGCTAGCTCAGGTATGTCTACTTGAGCCGTAATTGCACTTTTGATTGCAATGTAGCCATACCCTTACTTACGCTGCATCCTGGAGGTGAGAGGGAAGCAGCAGGGGAAACCAATCTTCATGCAGAAGGAAGGAAGCGGATCAGGGTCTTCCACCTGAGCTAGTTCTTCCGGCCCTGTCAAGTCACAGGGGTGCTGCTGCTTCTACTTGTGGGAAGGCTCAGAGCCCCATAAACTCTGAGCCCCACGTGTAGCTGCTGCTGCTGTTGCTCCCATTTCAGACTCATGCCCGCTGCATCCACATTCCAGGAGGAGCAGGAGCTGCATGCCTGGTTTGTAAATCCTGTCTGCGTCAGGACTTAAGTGGCTGTGCACTTGCTCACAGGCAGCGTACTTTAATGGCAGAAACTTAGGCACCAAAGGACTTTATGCACCTTCAGGGTAAGGTGGCAGCTGAGAGGGGATTTGAAGATCTGAATTTTGAACATAAGTGTCTAAAGTGGCACTGATGCACTTCAATTCCTGTGTTGCTCTAGCCTTCGATTCCTAATACTTCAGCAGAGAACATAGATGGGATGCGAGCTATTGCCCTGCACCAGCTGCAATTTTTCAGCATTACAGTAGATTCTAGATTTATCAGGATATTAACTGGAAGCTGGGGGGCAGGGATGAATAGTGAGGATGCTAATTTGAAGGATTACAGAGGCATATTATGGAAGGGAAAAATACTCAAAACAAATGCTATTTGTAACTGGTTTAGGGAAAAATGTACTATAATTAGCTTGTAAATTAGCAGGATTTACGATTGTTGAGTGGCTGTGTTGCATCTCTTCCAGAGTCCGTGTGCGCTCCCCAAAACAACATAACCGTGCCCCTGCTGATGCCCTCGGTTACCTTGATGGAGCGACAGATTGTCATTTTTGATGGGATGGACCTGTGGGAAAACACCGACCAAAGCTGTGAAATAATGCTCAAGCATTTAGCCACAGCCCGTTTTATAGCACAAAATGCTGACATGTACCGAATGACTGCGGAAAGGATACTGGAAGGTAGGGACACTGGCAGCAGTAAAATCTTGCTGCACATTTCACCAGTTCAATATTTCTCAGAGTGAGCAGAACGTGAGAGGTGTTTTGTTAAAGTAATGAAGAGATACTGCATATTCTCCCAAGAGTCCAGGCTCTTATTAGTAACTGAAATAACAGCTTAGAAAATCTGGTACAGGCTTTTTCTTCAGCAATTGACAAATCTGAGAAAAGTTAACATGTAAATTGACCAGGAATTTGCCTTTGTCCTATCTCCCCCTCTCGACTGGATTAGTCTGAGGGCATGATGCTACAGCTACTGTGTGCAACTCTCAGCAGCATGCCCTACAGAAGGAAACGTACTGTATGAAAAGGAGTATTTCCACGTTAAACCTACATGGCTTCTTATTGCTTTTTGTTAGTGAATCAGTCTCTCCATTAGCTGTTAGATTCTCTCGAAAGAAAATCCTCTACATTCCTTTTGTGTCTGACTCTCCCTTAGCTGAAGTTTTGTCACTAGCTCATACCCTCCTAACCTATCTTCTGTAGGAACTCTTGTTGTACAGAACTGTGAATATCTTTGAGAAGGTCTTTCACTTAAGTGGACTAGGAATTGCTGCAAGAAATACATTCTTCTCTCCTCTCCCAAGGCTGCGATTCTCCTAAATCAAAGTCTCTTCCAGGCCACAGTAGCCGAATACACTCTCAAGTGAATCATCAGGCTGGCTCGAGTTAAACAGTCATTTTGTATTTATCCAGTTAGCAGCATGGTAATGCAATTGCACTATACACATTTATCTGTTAAGTCAGAGCCATTGTGACCTTTTAAGTAAATATGCACGTAAGAAGCTAAGAGGACTCTCAACATATGTTGATAAGGAGTTGATGACAATTTGCAGCCATTCATATAATTTAAGATTGGTCAAAGTGGCTTAGTATGTGGCTAGACGACCGGCAAGGGAAGCAGGTGGTTCAGTAGACGGTATTCTATCTTCTGACTCAGGAAGCAAAGACCCAGCATGGTTTTCAGGGATTCTGTGCTCCTGGAAGTGCCGTAAAACTGAGACCCTTCTCATTGAAGAGCCCATAGAGCTCTTCAAATCCGCTATCTATTAACCCCACCAATCGGACTAAATTCCAGCTCAAGTGATTATTTTGCCTGCAAAAAAAAATTCTGACTCCACTTGTGTGTTTGCAAGAACTATGACCAATATTAATCACACTGAACAGATTTTCTGCTGGTGCAGGGAAATGAAAAATAAAGTTATTGCAGGCAAATATATACTCTCAGAGAGCTCTACATTTTTCAGGAGCTGCCATTACACCATCTCCTCTTCACCTAACAGTCTTTATAGATTTTTAAGGCCAGAAGGGACCATTATGATCTCCTAGTCTGACCTTTTTTACGCACTATCAAGAGCCAAAGTTTTCCTTGGTTCTGAGTATATCCTGTGCCAATGATCTTTAACTAAACCAAAGTCATCTACATGTCCCCACAGCATGGCCAGTGGAAGTGTTTTTTAGTATTTACCCAGCTTTTTAATATCTCCAAATATTTATTTTGGAAATAAAGCCGATAGTATAAAAAGAACCCAACATTTGAGCATAGATGTACTTTTGGAAAAGTTCAATAACCTTAGAACCCGCCCCCCATCACCAAGTAAAAGCCAATTTGATGGTTAGACAAGGTGGGTGAGGTATTATCTTTTATTGGACCAATTTTGAGAGAGACAAGCTTTTGAATCACTGAGTTCTTCTTCAGGTCATACACTGTTATGCATTTTCTGTTTTCCTCATTAGGTTTTCAGCCAGATGATGAGATGAGTGAGATCTTCAAGACAGAATTTCAAATGAGATTGTTATGGGGCAGCAAAGGAGCACAAGTTAATCAGAGAGAGAGATACGAGAAATTCAACCAGATTTTAACTGCTCTCTCCCGAAAATTAGAACCTTCTCCAGTGAAACAGGTAGAGCAATGAAATATCAAATGGACCCTTAAGATATGATTACTTCAAGTTTGCCATTTAAAAGAAATTGCCCATTTGTCACTGTACAAGCTTCTAGCATTCACAGGATCTTTAGGATTTGTAAATTGCACAATGCACATTTATGAATTGTTTAAAAGCTACTGATTTCTAAATGAATAATTTATTTATTAATATGTAACCATGTTTTAATAATTTCTTGAACAGTCAAATTTAAGATAGTCTGCATAATGTATTCTTGTGATTTACAAAAGTGTCTATTGATGTCTACTAGTCATTACTATTGGTGTTTTACTTAATGTTATCAATAATGAAACAGTGTACTGTAAATAAAAAACGATAGGTATTTTAGAAAGTATCAGTTGTATGATATTCCTTAATATGAACCTGTACATAGTTGTGAATTAAAATATAAATACTGTACAGTGGGTCATTGTACACTATAATCACAGGAAATAATGTGATCTGTTAAGAAAGTGTCCTTTTTATACTGTCCTGGCGACGGGGGAAGAAACGGCTGAGACTGTAATGGAACAGAAAATTAACTAGTTGATTAGGGTAGAGTTTGATATATTCTTTCACCAAGGTACATAGCACCCATGAGCTGATACCATTTGTCTCCCAGGAAAATAGTATTTAGAAGTTACTCTGGACTTCGTAATGCACAAGTTACTATTCAAGAGTGTTCTGGTTTGTTGTTCAGGCTCCAGTACAAACTATGTCATGTGTGCTGGAAATGAGTGGGGGGAAAAAGCCCAAACAAGGGGATGAGAAGAACAAATAGCTAAGCAATCAAGATCATTAAAATGTCTTCAACTTCACCATTAGCTAGAGGTTTGCACCTGTATCTCAGGTCTTCTCCAGCAAACAGGAGGAAACAGAGGTTAGTAAGTAGTAGCTAGATTAATCTATCAATCTTTGCTGTATACAATTAAGAGGAACTGTATAATCTGATGGCAAAGTGTGGTGGAGTTCAAGTCTTTGAGGAACTAGTCATGGAGATATTAGAAAAGCTCACCTGTAATAAACCATCAACATTGGATGGTATTTTATGAAATAGGGGAGACAGCAAATTAGTGTCGGTGCAGCTGTGACTGCAATGTAGATCATGGCTGCTAATGGGTTTTTCCTTAACTTTTTTTTAAATTGATAAACTCTCAAAAGGGCTTACTCAGAATCCTCATCTCCACTGTAAGAGTAATATACCTGTGCCATATTTTATAGCAATATCTATAATGGTCAAATGAAATCAGCCTTCTACAAGAGAAACCATCTCTAGTGCTTTAGGATTATTTCAGGAAGTTCAAATAGTAGATAGTCAGTCAAATTTAATTTACTTGGATTTTCATAAGGACCCCCATAAGCGATCAAGAAAAATAAATAACCACAGCCTCAGTGACAAAAGTTATGATGCTGATTAAAATCTTACACTGAACTAGAAATTTCTCTGCCCACTGAAGTGTGTGATTATTTCTCAGTTATACAAATCCCTGCACTCAAGTTAGCTAGGTGATTTTATTACTGTTGCCTGTAGTTAATTACGCAAATCCCCTAATTATTGGAGGTGGGGGGAGGAGGGGGGGAGGAGAGGAGTCCACATGGGGACTAAGGAGGAAAAGCAAACTAATAACTGAGGTTATTACATGGAAATCACCGCTGTGCGCTCCAGGGCCACACTTAAATATAAACAAAGCTCAATGCAGTTTTGGACCTCACACGCTATACGAGTCACAAACAGGCCCTCTCCTCCACTGAGACCAGAGACCACTACCTGGCACACTAACTGTCTCCACTTGCGAAAGAAAGCAAGTTAATGACCTTTTTGGCACTTTAAATGATAGGCCCAAAAGCCAGATCTCTAAGTAAACCATTAGAAACAAAATGATAATGAATTACTGTAGTGTGAGGGAGGCATTAATATGATTATGGTAGATTGTGGATGGCTAGCTAGAAGAATTGCACTAATGTCTCAATGCGTGTAAAAACTTAAAAATCCCTCCTGCGGAGGGGGAGAAGAAATATTCCTGTGCATTGACTTTGAAAGTAATTGAGATACCCTTGAGGCATATGCTATAAAATCCTTAGATTGAGCAATCTATTTTAGTAAAGAAACACACCTCACCCTGCACAGATTTTAATCTGGCCCATCAAATGGCAAACTCATGCTTTAATCCTTTGGGAAGGCCTGATACGGCCACATTTAAAAAAAGGTGAAACAAGCTTATGTTCAAGACAGGTTTACTATTGACACCATAACCTCATAATATATACATAGAGGGTGTTTCTTGTGATATGTAGCTTTCAAATACAAATTGTTATATAAATAAAACTGTAACCACAAGAGTCATTTTGTGGCATATAGAGTCACTGCCCTGTATATATTTCAGCAACTCGGAGCCAGCTTCGGCCACTTTTGTTCCTCATGCCACAAGTAGGCCTAATGAAGTCACTGCAACGTACCACTCTAAGGGTGACATAATGTGGCCCTCTATTAATGGATCAGTATAAAACATTTGATGTACAGGGATGGTTTTGTAACAGAAGACAAAAAGGAAGCTATCTTGACCATGAAAAGTTTTTATTCCATTAAAATATTCTCAACAGAGAACACTATTTTTAAACAAAGCATTTAACATTTAAGAAATCAACATGTGCACAAAAAGATTAAAAATTACTGGAAAATGTAAGATTAAGACAATTCATGTTCAAAATTTCAGAATGAGTTAGAACTAGCTGTGCAAGTACAAATTTTCCCCCTATATTTAATAACCCTCATACAGGTTGCACTATCCCTCATGAAAGCAATTTGCCTCCAAAGGAAGCAAATTCCACTTTTAGAAAAACAAACAGTAGCATGAAAAGAACAGTTAGTTCTTTACCAGGAAGTGTTACCAGTGACCTCTGAAGCATCTAGCCAAGTCAACCAAAGGCTTCTTAGCCAAAATATCAGCTCACATTTCCACCTCTTCTCTAACTTTAAAATAAAAAAGCACTGTTTAAAAAAAAACTACATTATGTAGTTTGTCAGTATTGAGTAATGTCACCTTATATAAATAACCCTGTATACAATATCCAAAAATCTAAACTTGAGTTTAATAGCCCCCAAATGTAATACACTAGGTCAGCTGTGTAATAGTGGTATACATAACAAAGGAATACACTTCCACACAAGAAATCACTCAGATTTAGTATTACTGGTAGTACAATTTCTAACAACACTGAATTTTTCATTTAAAAAAAAAAGAATCCAGCACTGCTGTGTCCAAGTATTGCTTCAAACCCTGTGAAAGAGACAATATTAGCTCATTCCACAAACAGCAAGTGGCTGGGCTTATGAAGCTTTAAATGATACAAGTCTCCCTCCCACTACGTCCCCTATTCTAGTGTTCCCCACTGAATCAGATAAGATTTATTTTATTAATAGAATCACAAATGGGAGAAAAGACACCATAAGCAATAGGGGCACTGCAGACAGCTATATTTACACGTATAAACATATCCAAATGTCAATTGTTTACAAGTAAAAGTGCACATAGATCATTACAAAGTATCACTCAAATTTCAACTGGTTCATACAATGAAGCATCAGCTAAAAACAGACTACCACTGGAGCCTCCTAACCCAAAATTAAAAAACAATCAAAGAGTTTTCATAATTTTTTTTTTACATGTCTTTAGTTTCAATGCATAAAATTTATGATGCACCATGTATTATGTTAAGGTAGAGCTCTAGAAAACAAACACCTACCCTGGCTACCTCAGCAGCTGCTGCACTTTGGAAAGAGTAACAGGCGGTCATACTGAGCTGAGACACAAAGCCCTTCGTGGGATACTGTAGTGGTAGGATTGGCAATCAACAGATTTAGGCACTCTCTAGTTTTAAGGCAGCATTTGAGTGGCAAGCAGTTGACTTCTGAAAACAGTCGTTTGTCTTGTAGTGGCGATTCTCTTTGTTGTTATGCCGGGTTTTCAGTGCTCACAACAGGCTACTGAAGTGCTGAAGATGAACCACAGTTCTTGGAGATCCTGTGACTGCATCAGGGGCTAGAGCTGAGATATAGTCTTTTCCCCAAATCAACATAAATACATAAAGGTTTACATCAGTTATAATGCCAAGAAAACTGGAATGTAACGATGGTTGCATTGGAATAGTTATAGCAGCACGCATGGACACTGGGATGAAAACTTTAGTGCTGGAAATATTTAAACAAAGTGGTTTTGCTACAAATGCAAAATAAAATGAGAAGCAATGGAAATAATAAAAAGTGTTATGCAGGGGTGCCTGACAATTCTAGACATGCAGGAGGAGGTTAGGGCGAGCATGGAGGTGGCACTGGCAGATGTGGACAAATGACAGGGTTCCGATTGCCAATTAAAATGGGGTAGGAAAAGAAGACAGCTGAGACAGCCAAAATGTAATACAAACTGATGAACAGTTTGTACATCTTTCAGAACTTAGGACCATGAGTCTGAACTATTTAAAATCTGGTTGCCTTTCTATTCTGCCATAATGGAGTTTTCAGAAATTTAAGAATTTGTAACATGTTCTTAATTATGTATGGAAATGCCAAGAATGTTAGTGAATAAATGTATGTCTGCATGCATTCATGCAACTTGCTTTTCCCTCTTTTTGCTGGCCCTCCCAGCCTAATGCCCTCCCCCAAAAGCAGCTGCATGTAACCTCCTTCAACATCTCGCCCATTTTCTCAGAAACCCGCTTCAGGAACCTGCAGTCCAAGAGGAAAAAGAAAAGAACAGTTATTGAAAGCATCTGGAAAACAGAGAAGCCTTCTCAATTCTAATCAACCATCCTAAATGGCTATAGAATAGCTATTCTATTTAATCCCTGAACAATTAACCATATCTGATGGCAAGCAAAAGCCCTTTCAAGCTTATTCTCAACATACATTCCAGAACAGCTATTTGTCTAGTAATAAACTAGTGCAATGTACCTTCCTATCCTTCATTATTTAAAATTAGGTAAGGAAAATGGCTGTAGATCTAATGTTTGAATTTTAACCCACAAGTGATTAAATGTAAAGCCTCTAGCTATGGTACAAGATCCTTTACACTGGGAATGTAAAACATTTACTAGAACTCAGAAAAAGAGACTAAGAGCTTTTCAAGAGTGGAAAGGAGAATGGGAATTCAGAAAGACACATTTTATGTTTTAACCATATAGTAACATCAAAAATATTTCCAAGCCAAAGTAGTATCAAATAGACAACATTCTAGGTTCATAGCTGCTGGAAGGAGAATAAAAGGGTAGGTCATCATACTGTACTTTCTCTATCTTTAATGGACCATCCTGAGTAGATTGTGCTTTTTTACCTTTGAGAACAGGAAAATGTTTTCCCTTTTATGACATGAAAGCTGCTAGTATATTTACAAAGCAAAGACAATTATGAACACTTTCAGTAACTGAGCTCAGTCAGTTGTAGAGTGGTTTACTTATTTTTTGTTTTGGAGTTTTAAGTATGTGGTAGTTAAAGTTGCTGATGCACGAACAATAGATCCTAAAGAGGTTTTCAGAAATTGCAATTTGGAACAGAGGTTATTTTCAAGTTTATTATTATACAGACAGAATTTTGTCAAAATTACTTTCTGAAGCAAATGAATATTAAAAATGGATTTAAAAATAGTAGTATAAAAACAAGACGACCTGATCAATGGAGCGGATCCAGTGATTTGTAAAATGAAAACACTAAAGGACCTCAGACAGGTAAATGCAGAAATAAGGCAAATGTTGCAGAGCAATTTAATTTAAGACTTTTTTTTTTTTTTTTTTACTTTTAGTACTAACATCTCTGAAAAAAAAATGTCTCTAGCCAAGCTCACACAGTGAACAACAGACCACACAAATGCCTTCAGATATCCTAACACTTTCTATGAAATTGTGTGATTCAGTATTTTCCCTGTGGAATGTAGAGTAGTAAGCTGCCACCTTAGTTGTTATATATAGGTTACTGCACCTTTACTGTTTTTCTCTAGAGTTACATCTATATATGATGTTGGCACATAGCCTTCCTCTCCATTCTGTCTTCGAGCTCTTGTCCATCCATCTCCTTTGTCTTCCTCGATAACGTACAAAACCTCCCCTTCTTTCATTGCCAGAGTGCCTTCATTGTGACCTGGGAAAACAGACAAAAAAAAGTCTCACAGCTCAGACACGATTTAAAAGTAAGCTTTATATAAACAGGAAGTACTGATAATCTATGGAAGGGAACATATGGACAAACATAGGCTTGCACACAAAAATCTGGTCTCATGTTATAAAGCTGAATATATGCCAGTAGCTGTTTTTCTAATATTTGTGTTACAACAATATAAAAGTACTATTCTGCCAAAGAATTCAATTGATCTATGGACTACTTCTCATGACCTTAAAACACTGCTGCTAATATCATTTTTTTTTAAAACAAAGAGAACAGAAATGCAAGATTCTCATAAGAAATAATCCATCAGTCTTTTGTTCTGTTTTTTTAAATCAAATTAGCACAATATACAGAGTTAACCCTACCATCGAAAGGATAAATTGCTTTGCAGTGTCCTATAGCTGGTAAGGGATCATCGTCTTCAAATTCATCATCAAATTCATTATGGTGTGCATGCTGTTGTGGTGGGCCTCGGACTTCCTGGTTTGCATCATCCGTGTAGCTCCCCTCAGGGCTATAATGCAACGAGGAGAGTAAGGACTCTGTATATTTCTCAAAAACCACACACACAACTTTAAAAGTTACATTTCCATATCCCTAGTGCAACTCAGAAAAGGTTGTTCAAAGTTGTTCTAGGCTATCAGTGTGAACACATCAGGAAAACAGGTTGGCAATATTTAATTATGGATTAAGTATTAATGAATGTTATTTTCTGAAGGAGCAGAGCTGTTTTTTAAAGGCTTGAACTGAACTCTGCTATTAGAACAGCCCAAATTTAACGTTTAACAAGGAAGATACAGCAATGGGGATGATCTGACAGAGGAGCAAAATGGGGAAAAAAAATCTGAGATGTTTGGGAAGTTATAGAAGTCAACAGGGGACATTAATTGAAAGAGTGACCCTTCGGTGATGTCATATACCGTTTTCACCTTGAATTACCTAAAACCTGACTACTCTGTCTCATGTGTTCTAATGGAAAATTCATTATTTCACTGAAGTGGCAAGTATGAAAAGAAGTAAAACCTAGAACCTTATGGCCAAAAGATGCCATTTGAAGGACATACATAGTGTATCTGGGAATGTGGGAGAAGAAGAGGTGGGTATCACGCACTTAAATGCCAGATGGACATGGTGGGAATAGCTGTGAAAAATAAAAAAAATCTACTGAGAATTCCAGTAAAGCTTCAACGTAACGATAGTTAAAATAGTTACCTCTCTCTTCCTTGTGTTACAAGGTGGTTGATGTCACTGCTGTGCCTTCTGTCTCCTCTTGCTGCTACTTTACCTTCAACTTCAGAGAGCCAGGCCTTATGGGAAAAAAGTCAGAAAATATCTGGGGTCAATATTACCAGAGAATTCTCAACCAGCAAATGTTATATATCACTAAATGTACGATTTCAAATACACTTAACAGTGTAGAATTTAGGTGCCAATAAATATATAGATATCTGCTAAATACCAAATCATCATGCAAAGTTTCCTATTTACTTGGCTTGAAGCACAAAGCTATCATCTTAGTTTAATACTCAGGAGTGGTGTTGAGAAAATGGTAAAAACTGACATCTTGAACCATTTAACATGAATAACTTAAAAATAAATCTGTAGAAAATAATTTACATTAAATTACTCAGTGCATATCATCTCAGTCTAGCTACATTAACATACGAGGGGGAAAGATGCTCCATGGAAAACTGTCTTCTTCAAACAGAGAAATTTTCTGGTTCCTATGTTTGTGACTTACAGGGAACACCAACATATTCCTATTTCAATACACTTTCCAAGGAATAATTTAATAGCTTTTAACCTCATTCTTGTGTATTTCCATTCGAAGACGATCCATGTTGCTCATAGTCTCAGCTAATTTTGGCTGCAAACTGCCTGGATCCCCCATCTGTGGATTCTTCTCATAAACATCTTTCATTTTGATGAGTGCATCCCTGTAGTGAGGTATAGGAATGCCCAGGAATTATTACAAGTGACAATTACATTACAACATGTTTTGTCTTTAACAGTCCAATAAATACTAAAACAATGTTTGTACAGCAACTAGCACAATGGGTTCCTGGTCCATCACTAGAGCTCCTAGGTTCTACAGTAACACAAATAACCACACCATCGTAGACACACAGAGGACAAATATAAAAATTCTCTCTTTCCTGCCCCAAGAGAAGCTACTGTCTCCCGCCCCAGTCCTGTCCCCTCATCCTCTACTCTCGGAGTAAAATAAGGCCCTCATTTCCTTAGCCTCTCCCCAAGGGCAAAGCCCAGTATCCTGTCTTCCATCCCACTGTGCTTATGCGCCTCCCTCCCCACCACTGCCCTCCCTCTTGAAAGACATACAGAGTTCAAATACAGAGTCTTTCCACCCATCTTCAATCTCATTATAATTCACCTCTGCTGCCTGGTTCCTGGCATATGGTCCGTTTCTTAAGAATTAATGCCCACGTTTTCTAATGTATCCACTAGTTTTAGATGCCCAGCTTGACAGACCTAAGGTCGATGTTCAGAGTTGTTGAGCATTCACAAGTCTAGATACAGTATTTATAATTTATAATATAAAACGGATACTCAGTTGCTAGAACAACAAAGTTGATAACGATGGAGCACATATACTATAAAGGTGGACAGACCAACAATTGACATACTACTTAGAGTAGTTTAACTTTTGAAAGCTCTGGCTTATAAAAAGAAACACAGAAAGAAATGGTCATAAAGATAAGGGTGTCCAAAAAATGGAGTAAGCTGTGAAGGACACACTTACTTTTGGTCGGTTTCTTTCTGTAGTTCTCTGTTGAGTTCATCGATTCTCTGCTGCAGTTTCTTACGTCTTTGTTCTGGTGGCAGATGACTGAAATCTTCTAATGCAGGACCCTGCAACAAAGTTAAATACCATTAAACACTGGAAAATTCTGTCTATAGTTATTTCTACTGACAATCCACACACAAACAGTTTTCTCTGACATGAGGTATCAGAATGAACCTTCTTAGCAACTATACTATATACACGGCTATATCAAGCATACATCTAAACTGAGTATGTATGATCATAGTGTCACAGCCCTTGTTCTTCACTCTGTCACCTCCCTACTGTTTTGTTCAGTCACATCATGTGACAAGTTAGATTATAGGCATTTCGAAAGACTCACCATCTCTCCCTCAATGTATATCCTGAAGTGCCTAGTGCACTTTTAGGCATCGTCAAAAAATAATCAAACAAGAAGTCTTAATAAAATCTTTATAGGATACATATCACAAGAGTGATACATGATGGGGAATAAATTGACTTAGAATACACACTAGCAGAAAATAAATCAAAATGAATAACCATCTCAGCTAAGCTGTGAGGAAATTTAGACTTAGTTTCTTTGTTTCATATGCAAATTAATTTGCCCACGGCAGATCTGGTAAATGTGCAAGTCAGCAAAATTTGTAACCCTAAGTACTTTTCATGTACAGTAATGCCAGTTCAAAGTATTCTTCATAATATTACAACAATCACTTAATGAACAGGAGCAATATCAGTATCTAACCAAAAAACATTTTTTCATACTGTCTAAATTCTATCAACATTGGTGAACTACACCCCATCATCAGTATTTCCACAATTATCTTAATATATACTTCTGTAAAATAACGTTTAGTTGCTGTAAGTTACTTTGTAGATACAACTATGCCTACAGCCTAATACTGGTCCCACTGAAGTCAACAGAAATGCTGACAGTTTCTTCAATAGCTGGGTTAGGTCCACAATAAATAATTTATGGATCTGTAAACAATTACACAGAAAAACTGAATCATAGGTCCTCCTAGTCCAGTCCTTGCAATCAAAGCCAATTTAGTAAGTTAACAGACAGCATGCAATACTGTACCAAATAGTAATTACAACTGAAATCCAGAAATCAATAGGTTTATATGGTTTGCAATCTGCCTAGAGAGTCTGTTTTCCACTTTACTTGGGTACTGCCAAAGGAAAAGAATACAATCGTGGTATTCATCCAAAAATAAGTGGAGCATCCATTGGGACACTACTCGAAGAACAGTTTGTTGCTCAAACATTGATGGTTATTGAAATTCTGCATAAAAAACTAACTTCAAATGCTCAAATCCTTTTACCAAATAAGTTACAGAAAATATGGATTATGGGCAGTATGAGTTCCCTCACCTTAGTATATTGCAGGAATAAGACCCCATATGTCCTCTCAATTAAGTGTGCATGGGTATTTATACATATGAATTTTAAGAGGTTGTTGCCAAAAGCCCACACCTCAACGACAGACATGCATGTCAGAGAGAGAGAGAGAGAGAGAGAGAGAGAGAGAGAGAGAGAGAGAGAGAGAGAGAGAGAGAGAGGGAGAGAGAGAGAGAATATGCATTCGGGTAGCGGAGAAAAAAAAAAAGGTTCAAGCCTTAGGGTTAATACAGTAATACCGATTGATAAAAATGCTGCATTCTTCATGTGCTAGTTACTTAGAAGACTGTTTGTTTTAAACACTGAAAAAGAATCTGGCATTAAAGGCAACCTGAAAAGGGGAGAATTTAACAAGCAGTGCAGTTCTCCCAACTGTCAGGATTTTGAGTTAAATGGGCATTCATTGACCCAACACCAGCCCACACCAAGTTTTAAACAATGTGTCTAAAAATTTCTTCCCTTCTCAACTGCATGGTTTTCAGTCCCTTGTCACTTGTGATATCATCATTCCACTACTACTTCAGTCATTCAGTACAACCAGGGAAATCAAGATCTGATATTTCTAATGTAAAAAACACAGCCACCACCATGTTGCTTTCTTTACGCATCATAAAGAAACAAGAAAGGACAAACTTTCCTCCTGCCCCTCTCATCCACCCTGCCGCCTTTTTACATCAGTGGTACCTTATAGTAAAATTAGAAGAACAGGACTCTTATTGTGAATATCATTGATTCACTCCAGGAAACTAAATGCCAATAGGCGTGTGTTGGAATTTTTCATCCAAATTGAGAGCTTGGCAATACAAGTGGAAAGAGGTGTATTTTTCCTTCAACCACTACAAATTAAGTCCAAAAGACCCTTTATTATTCTTATTCATGTTTCCCGCTTTATAAAACTTGCACAATCTTTTCATATAACTATATGACAGCTTTTCTATCAATCCCTGATACATCATAAAATATATTTTCATTATGACCAACACATGAAATCTGTCCACCTTCACTCTAAGTCATAGATAAACTGCATCCAGATCACAGGTCTAATTAGCTCACACTGCACATGGATGATTAAAAAGAAAGACCATGTATACAAGGTGAAAAATCTGAAAATGTATTTCAGCACCTGATTCAAAGCAATTATGATATGGAAACAATTTCAAAAGATTACTTTCATGCTATTTTATCAGAAGTACAGCAGACAGATCAGCACACAGGCTTACCATCTTCACCGACCACTGAACAGTTCATTTGAAAACAGAAAGAAACGGGAAGTTATTCACATGCAATCATCATTTAGGAAGTGAAGGTTTATTCCTAAAAATATATCTTTAAAATATTATTTCAAAATAAAATTTTACAAACTCAAAATTAAATAATGCACTTCACTATCAGCACAAAAACAGCAAAATACAAGTTTGAAGTGCACTTATGCTGAGAGAATTACTGGCAATTAAAGCTTACATTGAAATGATAATGGGTAGTTTACCATATGGAATTACAATGCATGGCGTCATTTAATGACTTATTAATTTTAGTATTTATAATATATATTTAGAGAAAAACAAAATATACAGCAAACACTGCACAAAGCAGAAGAATTTGATGATGATGATGGGCTGGTCTACCATATACAAAAATTTGGTTAATCATGACTAGGAATACACTGCATCACTTCAAGATTGTTAATATCCCAATAGAACAAAAATAGAGAGGTTTCCCGTGGAAGCTGCAAAATACCTTCTCTGCCATTTCAAGCTTAAAAATTTAATTTTACATTTTAAACTGTTCAATTGATCATTGCGCTATACTCAAAAATATTAAAATCTACAGACAAACTGTGAGAACAAACAGGATTTTCTCCTGGGACAAAGCAATACCTTATGATAGACAAGACTGGTACGGCTCCAACAAGGTGCCATATCCCAGGGACGTGCCATACACTCAGAGTGATCCTACCAAACTTGTTAAGCTTCTCAAGCAGAGCACCATGAAGGGGTTAGAAAGGACCCTTTCATCAATGTATCAATGATCCATATTCACCACATCAGTTGTGACCAAATGGTATTACTGTCTGACTGCTGACGAGTGGCATACGTGAAAGGTTAGAGGTCTCATTTAAGCAACTTTCTAACAAGTTTCTACCTAAAAATCCACCTTTATTAATAACCCCCTGTCTAGCAAGCTCAGTAAATTCTAATAATGTAATGGGGACATAGACTGAACTACTCTGCTTTCTAGAGGTAATCTCCCCAGACACGCAGTGAGAAGAACTGGCAGAGAAGCATGAGTGAGGTTTGCACTTCCATTTCTTATGATAGGCCTGTTTTAAGGCTGGGATTTCCATTCAAACTGATATCAAGCTGGCACCTTTCACAGCATTAAACTCTTTGACAATTACAAATTTGAAGTAGAATAAATAATAATGCATTTTAACAAATAAGTGACAAAAACTACCCATTATCTGATGTGTCTGGTTTGCAGAATCACTTTCCCTTGATTTATAGCATGGAATGATATTTGGGTTTCTCCTTCACATTAAATAAACAACATAGCTGCATTTATGCTCATTTCAGATGGACACGGTAACAGTGAACAAAGAAAACCCCTACAGTTTTAATTTGTTTTCTGTTACACACAGTTGCTGATGGGGAGTCTTGATGATGCACAAAGCACAGAGTAATGAGAGCCGTTTCCTGTTTATGGCCTTGTTCAAATATCCGTTGAGTGAAATCCTGGACAGGGCAGGTAAACAAAATATCCAACACACTCAGCTTCTGTGCATACTATTTGCCAATTTACTGGTGAATTTAAATTAAAAAACAAAGCAAATTAAAATGCCACTTGATAGCAGAGAATGTCAATACCATTGAGAAAATGTTTTACAGCAATAAAAGAGTGGAAATAACAGGGGTGTGTGTGTGTGTGTTTGTGTGTGTGTGTGTGTTAAATAGTGACAATGTACAATATCTGAAATACTGTATATGTTTTCCATCAAAATATATAAAAATATTAAATTGCCATATGACAGGAAATTTTTTTACAACTATGGTAAATTGTTCAGCTTGCAAAAGGACGCATCAGTTCCCTCGATATTTGTTAAAGTAGTATTTTAAAGTGCTTGCACAATATTGCAAAATTTTTAAAAATGAAACTAAAAATTATATTTGCTGTCCTGAAGGTTTACAAGAGAGAATAATGTTTGGTACTTTGGGACTTACACTGAGCTGAGCTCAGATCTGTCAAAGCTTGAATGATCCTTGTAAATTTTAATTAATGCCATATTTGATCAGATTCGCTAACCTTTCTGTTTTGGATTGTGATCAGTGCATTTTAAAATAAAAAACTTCATTTAAAATGCACTTCATTTTCTGTTCATACAGTAAAACTGCCACTAGATGATTTTTACATGTAATAAAATAGCCTACTTGGTTAAAACCCATCAGACCTTGCTTCCTGAATCAGAAGCAGGCATGTTCAGTAATCAGGAGAAAGCGGAAAAGGTTAGTGTTATTTCAACAGCCTCCCATATCTCATTAATGAACAGCATTGAAGGAGTTTCCTTATACTCTCCTGGCCAAAGCAAGTTTTGATCAATTGACACAGGAGAGAAAGGGGAAATCTGTCCTTCATCAAGATCTTAGATGTCCACAAGGGTCTTCTGCAACTTAGGCTCCTGTATATAAGGGGTGGTATACAGAGTAACTGGAGGGTCTTGGAGTAACTGGGCACTAGGTAAGGTAAATTAAAGAATGTAAATTTAAAATAATCTGAAATGTAATCAACTGACAGCCAGGGCTCCTCTAATCATTAACTGGATTGCCATATGACGTTGGACTTTGATCTCCACTCTAGAGCAACAGAATCCGCCATGATTGTATACAGAATGAAACAGAGGGTTTATTTCGTTTTTAATATCAGAAAAATAATGAAATAAATCCAACCAAATATATCTAAATTTCTGATTATGGGGATCAACAAATGCTATAAATTTTACATAAACAAGAAAGACTATGTTTCACTGACATAATGGAATAATGCCAGTTCATTTTTCACTAGTACAATATATGTTTCTAGGAAACCATTTCAACTTTTCAATTTTATTGTCAACGGAACAAATTCCATTTGCTGAATATGCTATTATAAATTAGTAAATGCACTCCCCTAATAAATCTCAGAAAGTGACATTTAGTAGTAATTTATAATTGATGGAAGGTTTTTACAAAAAAAATCCTTTAGGAAACAAAAGCAATTTAACTATCAATGTACATTACAGTAAAAAAATTATAATCCATTATAAGAAATGAATGATGGTTTAACATGTTAAAAGCTGCACGCTATCGCATTTCAACTACAACGGGAGATGGGTTTTTCCATTTTAATTCAGTTTCTCAGAAGTCAGCTTCTACTATTTTAGTAAGACATCAGAAAATAAGACATGTCAATTTGTTCAGTGATGACTATATACCCAATAATAAATTACTGCAAAAATGCATTACATGATGGAGGTAAGACATTTGTGAATGTGCACAACAACAACAAAAGATTTCAAACACATACTCAGCACCCTCTTTATAACACTTTCCTTTTGGAGTCAAACATTTTTAATGTCATAAAAAGTTTTTAAAATGAAGGTAACTATTGTGTAATAGAGAGTAAACTACCTTAAAAGTGACTTTTTATCCGTGTTACACCAGAGTGAGCCTTATAATGAGGGTGGAGGGTATCAGAAAAGCCACACCACAAACACACTTCATAGCCCATCATGCATTTTCAACTGTTTATCAAACTTACCCCTCTTTTGAGGCTTCTGAAAGAAGGAATTCTGGCCTTCCCTGTTTTTATGTCACTCATGCAATAATGCACTGGTTCAATGGAGAATATGGGATACTGGGACCCATTAGGAGTAGTGGATGTGTATAAACTAGTAGGGGTAAGGGGTGGGGACTGTGGCTAATATGGAAATAAAGAAAGGAAATAAATAAGCCAAATGTTCAAAGTAATTTTAAAATGAAAATTCTGTCTTTCAGTAACAAAATTTCCATCCAATACAAAAACGGTTCGTAGCATGTTTTACTAGAAGACTTACCACCATCAACTTTAGAACAGTTTGCAGAGCAAATATAGTCATTTTTCTAAACTGTTTTATTCAGAATTAGTCATGTGAGTTAAAGTTGGTGCAGATAACAGATACAGGTTTAAGAAAACTTTCCACGCAATTTCCAAGATCCTAGCAATATCCAAGTACCTGAGATAGTCTCCTTCCTTAATACTTCCCAATAGCATCTTCAGTATTCCCTAACCCAGGGGTCTCAAACTGGGGGTCGGGACCCCTCAGGGGATCATGAAGTTATTACATGGGGCGTCGCGAGCTGTCAGCCTCCACCCCAAACTCCGCTTTGCATCCAGCATTTATAATGGTGTTAAATATATTAAAAAGTGTTTTTAATTTATAAAGGGGAGTTGCACTCAGAGGCTTGCTATGTGAAAGGGGTCACCAGTACAAAAGTCTGAGAACCTCTGCCCTACCCCTGCTATTATCCTTCTAGACTCCTGCTCTTCCCCACCCTGCACTGCTCCTCCTTCTCTGTAAGGTTTTTTCCATTATATGTGGTAGGCTAAACCCAGAATTACCATCATGATATCCCTAAATAGGTCAGTCACAGAAAGATGAATTTGTAATCCCAGTTGTGGGGAATTACTGAAGTAGGTAAGGTAGATTCACTGCCTTTGGACTTTGACATTAGGTGTATGGCTTTCCTCACCATTACATCCTCTTTAATGTCCTCATCCTTCCTCCACTTTTGTTTTAAAGCACCTGCCTCTAATCTTATCTCCTCCTCCTCCCTAGCTCCTTTTCTAATCTGCTTTTCCCTCACCTGCTATACACCTCTCCTCCATCTTCTATAGTTCTTTCCCCTTTCAAAAAACTACCATCTCAGTGGAACTTACCATCTACGAAGAGGTCAAGTATCTTGAAATGCAAATTAAAACCCACCAGATTCACAGATACATCAAGTCACAAAGGCTACCTGAACATCCAGCTAGTTTGTCAACCAGAATTTCTTTAAATCAATCAAAAAAATCCAGTTTCTGTTATAAATTGTTTAAATAATGCTCTGATTTTTTAAAAAATACTTTAAAAAAAAGTATGTTTTCTTGTCACTGGTTTTTTCCTTCAGAAAATGAGAAACACTGACATAAGCTTCCATTCTGCAATGCACGTAACCATTATATATGAGTAACTTTATACATGATTTGGTCCACTCTGTTCAGCAGCACTACTCAATGTGTAAGTATTTGCAGAATTGTAGCATGATTCTATAAAGTAAACAGTGACTATATACAAAGTGCTATCAAATGTACAAAGTAAAACTGGAGAAGAGAGAGATATTTTTTTCCTGATACCTTCTTTCAACTACAGTCATCTTAGGTGTTAATTGTAACTAAAGTAAGAACAAAAGGCCAGGTCCTCAGCAGGTGTAAATCTGCTTCATTACTTCCATGGAAATAGCCAATTTACACCAGATGAGGCCATGGCTAAAATTTTCAGGCAGAAGTATGATTTTCAAATTGATGGTGTCCTTTAATTTAAATTCAGTCCTAATCTCTACATTTCTAATTGCTATCACACAGAAGCAATTAGAAATGAACTATGAGGAGGATACAGGAATTAGATATTCTATCTCTCCCCTTAGAGAAGACTTGTGTATCTGGAATATTATCTGCAAAAACATAAATCCCAGCTGAAAAGAAGTCTGGAGAGTAGTTCTTTCATCATAATAAAGCTTTTCTATTTCACTAAGTTGCTAGTGACTAGCAGCACTGAAAGTCCTCATTAAAATTTGTGGGAATAATTAAATGATTTGTTATGCTCTAATATGGAACAAGTAAAAAAGATCTAAAATAGGTTTAATTTAATCTTTGTATGTTCGATTACTTATTTAAATAGCCAACACCAGTATAAGTGGCCCTTTTTGTTGGTCCATGAAGGCATCTTTCACAGAAAGTGTCAATTAAACCTACATGCACAGAAGTAAGAGAGGAATAACATCTCTGTTCTAACATTTTTATCAAAAGTAGTTTTATAGCTATTAATTATTTTATCTGTTTAGTCTTAAGATTTCCCTTTGGCACCTGCCCATATGAAACTCCAAAAAATTAGAAGTTTTACTATATGACCAAATATTTAGTGTTTTCAAACAGAACGCATTTTTATGAAAATATTATCACAAACTTGCAAAACCAGCAATAAATAGTAGAATCCATTTGGTACCTCTACCTGCAAAGTAAAGGGGAAAGCATGTAATTTAATTTTCTTTTGTGAGTCACCTTTAAAAGAAGTAATTCCTCGTACCACAAACTACAAATCCTGAGCACACTGTTATTTGGGAATAGTAACTTCACAATTCTTACCTTTGGCTTCTTTCCAAAAAGCCACAGCTTGCCCTTAGCCTTGCCCACAGTGGTTTTTGAATCTATCTTCATTCCTTCCTGCTTTGGTGTACTGATGGTTCCATCAGAGACAGTCCTGTAAATATGCTGACTGTAATCTTCAAATGGGAAGTCTCCAGGAGGTTCAAACCCAGACTTGAAGGAGTCTATCACTATTTGAGAATCCTGTACATAAGCAACATCAGTGAGCTTAAAAAAAAAATCTCCACATATGACTCTTACTCCACTGGCTACGCCATAAACATACTCACCCAAGACAACAGAAGCAATATGGACTGCATAAAATATAATTCCAGACATGAATATTCTTTCTAACTGAATAATTACGCTTACAGATACCATCTTCCTGTTAGCACTTGTACTATCATGTAATCCAGAGGTTTTCAACCGTGGTTCGCAGACCCCCCGGGAGTGCACAGACTATGTCAAAGATTTCCAAAGGGATCCATACCTCCATTCAAAATTTTGTAGGGGTCCGCAAATGAAAAAAGATTGAAAACCACTGATCTAATCTATTCAAAGGTATAGTCTAGAGGCTAAGCCCGTGGGACAGGGAACCAGGAAATCCAAAGTTTATAGGATCAGTTCTGACACTGACTCTCTCTATAGCCTTGGGTATGTCAATAAATCCCTGACTCAAATCTTCCAGCTATAAAATAATACTTAGCTACTGTAACACACAGAATTTTTAAATATTAATATTATAGATTAAACCAAATATTGCATCTGCCTTCATTCCACAGTAATAATTAATTTTTATACCTCCTCTTTCAGACAAATTAGTGAGCTTTCATATACACTATTTTCTGTAAATTGTTTTAATTACACATGAAAAAAACTTTCCCAATATAATTCCTTATATAAAATATTTTATATATTACAAACATAAGGTCCAGTGTGGCTACCAGTGAAGCCAATGACAAAACTCTCATTTCAGTGAGTAGGATCAATCCCATAATACAATATTTTACATTTATATTGTGTGATCATGTAATTTAAAGACCAGGTCATAATGCTATGTACCAGGGGGTCAAATTAAGGTTGCACAAGCAGACAATTCTGGAATTTCCTAATTTGTGAGTACTGGACTTTACAACCATACCAGTCGTTACACTTAGTTCTTTGTGTGATCAAACTGCTGTCTGTCTATTTCAGACAGCTCTTCAGCAGCTCATGTAAAATAAATTGCTGTCAACCCACTTCCCAGTCAAGAAGCCTCCAGATCACAAACTCACATTGGTTTAATCCAGGCCTCGCTACCCAACCATAGTTTTCAAAATAGACTATTAAGATGGAGTGATCATTTGTGCAAAGCCAACCTGAGTACTAAGTACCAGTGGGGTTGCATTAACAGTGATGAGCCAAAAGGATGAAAAAGTACGAAAAAGTTTTGATGTAGACAACTGACATCAAAACAGGAAATGAGCATTTTGACCAAATCCTGAAGTCATAACTCATTTCTTACTCAGGTAAAATGCCCAAAGACAACGTTAACTTCAGGATTTGGATCTTTTAGATTAAAAGATAAGTGGACAATATAAATCTGAAATATTTAGTGTATTTTCCCCTCTTTCAATAATATGCCACATGGCTCCCATATTAGTTAATTTACTCATGCATATTAAAAAACAAAATGAGCTGAATTCACTTACTCTGCGTTCATCAACCGATTTTGCTGCAAGAATCATTCCTTCTAAACATTTAGAGATTATGGGAATAACTTTGCGCTCAGAATCAGCAAAACCTTTATAACATTCACTCAGTTTGATGGTCCTTCGTTCATCCATTTCTTGAAGATGCTACAAAGAAGAAAAAGATAATATGATGATTTTGTTTACTGATATTCCTGTTAAGTATGCAGATTCAGGAGCCATTTTATAACAAAGTATGGAATTTCTTTATCCAGTATTAGTACAAAACTGAATACAATTAGATAAAAATTAATATTCTTTAAATACTTTTGTCATTGACACTTTTTTAGCAAAAGAAGTACAGAATACAGTGTAATCAGGAAGACTGGATACTCTTTATTAAAAACAATATTTGGAAACACAAGGCTTCCTATTATCATAGTCTCCTCTCTGTCCTCTACCCCCGTAATCACATAGACACTTCCTTTAATTAAGAAACATTTCAGATAAAATTTGGAAAATACTGTAGGACAATTGGCTGAATTTCCCATCTTCTAACCTCCCCCACCTATGTAATTCTTTCTAGTCTTAGCTAACAAAAATTTGAGGCTTCTTAAAAAAAATCTTGTTTTTGTTTTGAACTTTCCTTCCATTTGACACACGTTGCCAACAGAAATGATTAAAAACACTGGGACAGAAGAACAGAAATGATTAAAAACATTGGGAAAAGATATGAATATCATGGGACACAATTCTAAAATCCCATTTAAGAAACAAACCCTATCCTGCAAGAGATGTGTTCTGGAAAATAAGAAAAAATATCAATGTTATATAAGCTTTGTAATGAAAGCCAATTAGAACTATTTCTTATCCAAGTATCTCAGTGGATGTTGGCCAGTCCCACATTTAAAACAGAAAAAGGTAACATTAAGTTCAAAATCGCAGAGACCCTTGAGCAAATTAAAAAAACAACAACAATAATCCATTATTTATATAATGATGCATATCCAGAGCTCACCTCACTCTTACTATAAAAAGACACTATAAAAATCTATTGAAAACTCAGCCTATTAGTTACAATAATTGGCATCTGAGGTAGGCTTAAGTCTTTGCTAAATCTACCCTAACAGAAGCAGATATCTCAAGCAGCATCTCACGTGATCTCCCTAAGATAAAACTATACCAGCTGAGTCATGTAATTACTCGCTTGTAAATATTACTCAACACTTGCAAATAAACAATAAAAAGAAATACCAAGAAAGAGCCTTAGAAAGTAGTGGTTTTCAATCTATGCTCCGTGGACCTCTGGGGGTCTGCAGACTATATCTAAGGGGTCTGCGAAACAATTTTGGTACCATAGCACAGAGGTTTTCAACCGGTGGTCTGTTGACCCCTGGGGATCCGCAGACTATGTTTAAGATTTCCAAAGACATCTGCACCTTCCATCTGAAAATTTTTAGGGGTCCGCATATGGAAAAAGGTTGAAAGACTCTGTTATAAAGTAAAACTAGGTCTTTGGGATCATATTTGCTAAGGACTTCAGGAAACAAGAGTAATTTCTCATAACAAAAAATTTATTTTAACCCTGGAGAAATGTAATAAACCAAGTCTCTGATCAAAAATGTTCCTCTTGGGTCTTTGCTTAATACACGGATTTCTGCAGTCTCAGGTATGCACTATAATTCCTTCCTTAGTCTTCCACTGACAGATTCACTGGAGGTAGCATTCTTCACCTGGTAAAAAAATAAGGAAGAAAAATTTCCTCCTGAGATTCCTAGTTTCAAATAAATAATTCTTTTGCGATCCTCTCCCATGCTCCTGGAAAATCTCATGTGTTCTCAGGTTATTAAACTTGTAAATGAATTCAAGGTTTTCATTCTTCCTCTGTTTCCTCTCACTTTGATTCTCAGTAATAGCCTGTGACGGATGGAAATGAGCTTGCTGGACGGTGGGCGGCATCCTAAAACTGAATTCTTGATATCTTTATGCACAAGAAATCCTAAGCCATTGACATGTTTGTCCTCTCCACTGTAATAGAGTACATGGCCTTCTTCCGTTAGTACCTCTCCAAAGTTCTTCCATCTGACCTCAGAGATTCCTAGCAGGTGCCAGGTGTATTGTACCACTCCGTACATGTCCTTTCAACCTCCCTATTTGTCTCAATGTCCTTACATTCCATGTGGCTATGGTGATGTTACCTCTTCCACGGATCCTCTTTGTTGGGGTTACACCAGTAGTATACTTGTCGCGTCTGCCCTGGTGGGATGGCACCCAGTCATTATTAATCCGGGCTGCAATCAATCCGGTATGGACATCGTTGACTTGCTCATCATATGGTGTGTCTTGGACAAATTTCTAACCTGGCGGAGCCCATCCTCTCCAGGCAGCCCCATTTTAATCACCTCTTACAAGATGTAGGAGGAGCAGTGGGCCTATTCGGTCCCCGGACCCACATCCGTCTAAAGGCAATACCGTTTAATATCACAGTTGGACAAGTCTATGCCCCTACAACAGACTAGGACGATGATCAAATTGAAGATCTTTACAACCAGCTCCAAGACATTATCGATAAGGTACACAAGAAAGATATCCTGATTGTACAAGGAGATTGGAATACTAAAGTGGGTACTGACGCACAGGCAGATTGGCAAGATTATTGTGGCCCTTTCTGTATTGCGGTAACCAATGAGATAGGATTGAGACTTTTGGAGTTTGCCAGCTGTAACAATCTGGTTCTTGCAAACATATTAGGAGCACATAAAACATCCAGACGATCAACATGGCACACATGGATTTTGTTCTGGGATTAACAGAGCTAAAACAAGGAGTTTCCCTGATGCTGATACTGGAAGTGATCATGACCTTGTGATGCTAAATTTTTAGCTGCGGCTAAGGAAAATTGTCAGGCCAAAGTTCACCACACTCAGAGACCAAAATGTTGCAGAGTCATTCCAAGCAATGACTGGCAGAAAATTTGCCCCGCTGCTTGATCTAGAGCAAGACATAGAAACAATGACCAACAATTTCAACGCTGTAATGAATGCGGCAGCAATGGACATCCTTGGGAAACACTGTAAGAAGACAAAACCATGAGTCACAAATGAAATACTACAAATGTGTGATATTAGAAGAGAACATAAGAGAGACAAGAACACACTGAAGGAGCTGATAAATACAGAGCGATTGGCAGAAAGATCAAGAAAGGAATGAAGGTGGCCAGGGAGATATGGATTGAAAAACAATGCTCTAAAACTGAAGAGCGTATCAATTATAAAAATAGCAAACTTCCAGGTTGTAAAAAATCTGACGAAGGAAAGATGGACCAAAGCTAATGCAATTCAAGACAAAGAAGGGAACAGTCTTACAGAAGAAAGGGACATCATCAATAGGTGGACCCCAAACTACTGCTCTGATCTATACAACCATCAGACAAATGGAGATCCTAGTGTCTTAGACAGCCCAGATTGAACAGAGGAGGATGACTTTCCAATACTATGTGAAGAAGTGGAGACAGCTGTGAAATCACTCAAGAATGGAAAGGCTACAGGTATTCACAACATCCCAGCTGAACTGATGAAATTCAGAGGAGAAATAGTAATAGGTGAACTCACCAAAATCTGCAACAAGATCTGGCAGACCGGTGACTGGCCCTCCACATGGACACAGTCACTAATTGTCACTCTGCCAAAGAAAGACAACCTGCAATTGTGTCAAAATTATCGGACCATTAGCTTATTTAGCCATCCCAACAAAGTGATGTTGAAAGTCATATTGAACAGATTGAAGACACAAGCAGACAATATCATTGCTGAAGAACAGGCCGGCTTTCATGCTGGAAGAAGTACTACAGAACAGATTTTCAACCTTCGTGTTCTATGTGAGAAATACTTACACCACCAGCAGGACATCTACCACGTCTTTGTTGACTTCAAGAAGATATTTGACAGAGTATGGCACCAAGCTCTCTGGGAAACCATGAATAAGTACAATGTTGGTCATAAGCTTATTCTTACCATTAAACAACTGTATGCCAAGGCCAGCAGTACAGTTCTCATCAATGGCACAATGGGAGAGTGGTTTCGCACTACTGTTGGAGTCCGGCAAGGCTGCCTTCTTTTGCCCACACTGTTCAATATCTACTTGGAGCGCATAATGACTGATGCCCTAGAAGATCACATATGCACAGTCAGCATTGGGGGTGAACAATCTCAAATCTTCGGTTCGCTGATGACATTGATGTCCTGGCAGGCAATAAAGATGAATTTGCCAATCTTGTGAAACAACTGGATGAAACCTTCGCAAAATATGGCATGGAAATCGGTGCAGAGAAAACCAAGCTGACGACAAACAAACGTGATGGGATCAGCTCACGTATCACTGTCAGTGGACAAGAGCTGGAGACAGTGAAACAGTTCAAGTATTTGTGGGCAGTCATCACTGATGAAGGATCCAAGGCAGAAATTCAGGCAAGAACTGCGGAAATAACAGCAGCAGTGGCAAAGCTAAAGCCAATTCGGATGAATAAGAACATCTCCCCGGAATCCAGACTGAAACTGCTGCACGCATTGGTCATCTCCATTTTTCTGTATGCGCGCGAGACATGGACCCTTACGGCAGAACTTGCACGGAAAATACAGGTAGTAGAAATGAGATGCCCAGGATTTTACAGAAGTATCTCCTACTTTGACCACGTCACTAATGAAGAGGTCCGCAACATCACCCAATGCGCTGGCTCATATGAAGACCTCCTGATGACCATGAAGAAGCGCAAGCTGAAGTGGTACAGCCATGTAACAAGATCATCTGGCCTATCCAAGATCATCCTCCAAGGGACAGTACAGGGGAAGAGAAGAAGAATTAGACAAAAGAAGAGATGGATTGACAATATAAAAGAGTGGACAGGAATGGGCTTTGCGGAGACTCAAGCACTGACAAACAATCACCAGGGGTGGAGAAAATTAATGGATTGCTCATCAATGATGGTGCCCCAATGACCAGTGTGTTTATGGGAGTGATGATGAGTAGCCTGTGAGGTTCCCAGTGTTATCCCAAATGCTTCAACAGACTTCAAGACCTTTGAGGGATTTCCCATTTGTTGCCGTCCATGGATCACTTTATATTAAATGAATGCTGCACAGAATGTATGTCCTTGAAAGAAACTTTTTCTTCTTTTGCAATATGATTCTAGTATTCTTTAAGCAAACAAAAGGAAGCTTACTATTTATAACAATATTCACAGAAACTACAACAGTATTTTATTTACATTTCTAAATCTAATTGCTATGAACAATAAATGTAACCTAATAAAAACCTAGGCAGATATGCTTTAGACATCTTTACCAGCTTAGGTGATGGAAGTGATCTACCAAGATTATCTTTTTCTTTAAGTTTTAGATTTTGAAATCCTCTTCCCCCTCAAAAAATAAAGAAATTAATTTTATTAAATATTGTTTTACCTTGTAAATCTGAGGAATGACAATGTAGTAATGTTTGTGTTGCTCTCCATTAAAGTTCTGTAGTTGTGCAGCATATTCATTTTTGTTTTCATCTGCCATGTGTGTACGCAGGTTTAATTGTTGCTTAGCCTAATGGGAAGTCACATCAGTACAAACATGCCTCATTTGTGTTCTCTCAAAAGAAATGTAACATTACTTTAACTAGCTTTCCCACCAATTACATAAAAACATTAGTCACAGTGGATGTGGAGGCACAAACATTTCTCCCTATAATTAACAAAAAGGGAAGGAATGTGAGTGCCATTAAATTTGTAATGTCAATCTACAGGTCATATTCAGGAACTGCCATAAAAACTTCCTCTGCAGCCATTGGACTAAAGGTGGTTCAGAAGGAGAATAAAATAGAAACCATTAAACTAGATTCTAAGCACATTACACCAAAAATTACATCAGACGAATATCCCCATCTACAGCTTCTGTCTTAGACATTATCTGTAATTTGCTCTGTGATCATCCTTTGAATAATTAAAAGACTAAAATATGTCAATATGCCTCACTACACTGTACATTGAGTTTTAAAAGATGAATTATACTGTAACTTTGATATTGCCTAAAATATGTAAATAAATATATTATGTTGTTCAAATATTGCTACAAAAAATAAAGCCAACAAAAATTAACATTTTCTAATAATAGTAACAACAAGAATGCGGAGAGGAAGAAGTGTCATGGGTCTTACCTTCTCAACATCGGCCTTAGTTGCATTTGTGTCGTTGTCCAGTCTTTCATAGCTTTGCTGTGCCTTTTCTGCCTCTCTGCACTCTCTTTCAAATTTCTTTTTGCTCTATAAAAATCATGAAAACTATATTGCTCTAACAAACCAACAGATAGTATGGTTTTATTTTTACAGCAACTTCAAAACCTAGATATCTAAGCTTCCATTTAAAATTTCCATTAATCTTGGCTGAGAAGAGCCTTCACCCTGAAAATCAAAGCACTGCTGTCTTGTTCGATCTGCAGTCAAACCACCTTTTCTCCAGAGGTTTCAACTTGCTCCATTTACCTTAATGGGGTTCCAGCACAGAAATGTTCAAAATAGGTTTTAAAATTATTATACAAGCAACCAAATTATGAACACCCAATTACAGAGACAAATTTAATTATAAAGAACAGCTGGGTCCAGATTTTAGCTCAGATTACCCGGGGGGGCAGAAAGAGGCTGGGAAAGAAAATCCAAATCTGGACCCAGACATCTATATAATTTTAAAATTCATTTCTTTAACCAATTTGTTACAATGATGTTAATAGACAAGATACTGAGCATGGTTTAGCAGTGAGCATAGACCAGAACAAATAGTGTTCAGCAATGTCTCAGCTAACCAAAATTAGACCCTCTGATACAATGCTGAACAATGTTTGTCCTGGTCTACACTGACCACACTAACCCATACTTGGCATCATATTAGCTAACCTTACTGATAACAAATCTGTCATATATTGTCAGATTTCACAGCATAGATCAAGCCTTCAGAGATTTGTTGAGAGACTCTGTAGCCAAAGACAACTAATCTTCATATATTTGAGAATATCTCACAGAGAAGTGCACTGTCAGTATTGCCAACCTACTGAGACTGCAATTCTCAACACATTTACTGTAAGGTGGTCTCTGACTGTTGACACATGATGGCTCTATTTTATGCCCCACTATTAAACATCCAGAGTGAGAAAAGGCTGTTACCCATCATGTTCACCAAGGCCCTGTTAATTCCTTATTTTTAAGCCAGAATTAGATGGGACTTGAAACAATACATTAAGGAAGATACATACACACCAATAAATGATCAAAGTATGTGAGCACATGAAGTGCTAGCATCTGCCGGAATGGTGTTTTTCAGGACCGGTAATGCTGTTTTCCATCACAAATCCATAGTGACTGAAATATATTCCTATGCAGATACCGAGAATTCTTCAGGTTCAATCACATCGATTTCCAAGACAGATGACTGACTCCAGAAAAATCACTAAGATTTTTCCTGTGCAGTGATATGTAATTCTAATTTATTCTGACATTAAGAGGGAAGTTAGTCTTTGTAATACTGAAGTTTCAAAGATGAACTGGAAAGCTAAAAATTAAAACTGTGACAAACCCAGAACTGCCTCTCCAATTTACCCAGCATGGGAGGAGCATTCAGCACAGAAATAAGTTTTAAATAACCATCTTCAGTTACCTGAGCAGTGCCCAGTGGATTTCATGTAGGAGAATGGAAAAAAAGGGTTAATTAAAAATTTATTTCTGCACTGCATGTCCCTCAGTCTGGTAAATGGGGACCACTCAGCATAGAAATCTGGGATTAACTCAGTTTTCACTTTTGTTCTGAAGTCAGTTCACCTTAAAATGATTTAATGATTTTCCTTCGCTCTTCCTTCCTTCTGTTTGGCACTGGTTCAATGGAAATGTTTCAGAAATGCAAATGTTTTTGTAATCTTCTTCCTGATTAGCACTTTCCTTTCCAAAAATTTGGTGACAATAGGCAAGATTTCCAAGAAAGAATGTTGAACCTTTATGAACAATCTTCAGCAACCAACTGCTACCCTCTCTTGACACTTTACAAATGAAGTATTTTGAAATCCTATTGCTTATCCTCTCTTCTTTATGTAAAGCAGGGGTCGGCAACCTATGGCACACGTGCCAAAGACAGCACGTGAGCCGATTTTTAATGGCACACTGCTGCCTGCCAGGTCCCAGCTGCCGGCCCTGCTCAGCCTGCTGCCAAACCCAGACCGGTACCCTGGCAGGCAGCAGTGTGCCATTAAAAATCCTGCCCGCCCCGGCCTGCTCTTCTCCGCCCCCAGAGATGAAGAAGCTTGGTCCTGCCAGCTGCTGCTGCAGGGCAGGCAAGCTCCTCCCTCCCCTGCCTCTTCCCCCAGCGTGCTGCATTCCTGCCCCTTCTCCTCTCCCTGCCACGGATCAGCACGGGAGTGGGAGAAGAAGAGCCACAGTGCGCTCGCTGCTCCGGAGAGGAGGCGGAGAAGAGGTGGGGGACAGGGCCTTGGAGAAGGGGGGTGGAATCAGGGCATATCCCCTCCAGCCCCCTGCCATGAGCCGCTCTGGGCAGGGGGCTGGGAGCAACCCCACACCCCCAGCCCACACCCCAGCCCCCTGCCCTGACCCTTACATCCCCCCCACACCCCAGTCCCCTGCCCTGAGCCCTGCACCCCCCTCACACACACCCAGCCCTCTGCCCTGATCCCTGCACCCCCAAAACACCCCAGCCCTCTACCCTGATCCCTGCACCTTACATTCCGCCCCCACACCCCAGCCCCCTGCCCTGAGCCCTGCACCCCGCTCACACAAGCCAGCCCTCTGCCCTGACCCCTGCACCCCCCTCACACACAGCCAGCCCTCTCCCCTGACCCCTGCACCCCCCACACACCCCAGCCTCCTTCCCTGACCCCTGCACCCCACATGACCCCAGCCCTGACTCCAGTACCCCCCACATACCTAGCCCCCCACACCCCATGCCCTGACCCCTGCACCCACCATACACCCCAGCCTCCTGCCCTGACCCCTGCACCCCCCACGACCCCAGCCCTGACTCCAGTACCCTCCACACATACCTAGCCCCCTCAAACCCCATGTCCTAACTCTTGCACCCCCCACATTCCCACCCCCACCCCTCGCACCAAATGGGAGCTGCCCAGGTAAGCACTCCACACCCAAACCTCTTGTCCCAACCCTGAGCCCCCTCCCTCATTCTAGCTCCTGGCCAGACCCTGCACCCCAACCCCCAGCCTGCTCCTTCACCCCCAACCCTGTGCTCAGTGCACTCCCACCCTCAGCTCAGTGCAGAGAGAGAGGAAGAGAATGGGGTAGAACCAGGGAGAAGGTAGGTACTCCTCTATGTGGGCAGGGCTGGGATCCCAGACCGGCAGCGGGCTGAGCAGGAACGGCAGCCGTAACCCTGGCTGGCAGGAGCCAGCGGACTGAACCCCAGACCGGCAGCGGGTTGAGTGGCAGCGGGCTGAGCCACTCAGCCCACTGCCAGTCTGGGGTCCCGGCCGCCGGCCCCGCTCAGCCCGCTGCTGGTCTGGGGTTCTGGCTGCCTGCCCAGGGTTCTGGCTGCCGGCCCCTTGCTAGCCAGGGTCCTGGCCGCAGGCCCCGGTCAGCCTGCTGCCAGCCTAGGTGAACGGAACCCCAGGCTGGCAGCGGGCTGAGTGGGCCAGCGGCGTAAGATCAGCATTTTAATTTAATTTTAAATGAAGCTTCTTAAACATTTTGAAAACCTTGTTTACTTTACATACAACAATAGTTTAGTTATATAATATATATAGACGTATAGCGAGAGACCTTCTAAAAAAACGTTAAAATGTATTACTGGCACGTGAAACCTTAAATTAAAGTGAATAAATGAAGACTCGGCACACCACTTCTGAAAGGCTGCCGACCCCTGATGTAAAGCATGTGAAATTAAAAATGTCTTTCATTCTTCTGACTCTGCCTTCCTAAATATGAATCTTCCACCTCTTCACCATTGTTTTAGGATATCTGACCAAGAAGCAACACATTCTAAGGATGGCGTATTGGCACAGGAGGAATCTTTGTCAATATCACTTCAAAAGTATCACTGAGACATGGAAAGTAGAATTTCTGTTCTGCCTCCTTTTAAACTGGGGCTTTCAAAGAATGGAACCCTGGAGTACTCTGCCTGTATTCCTCTATTAAACAGAGTTTATATTGACTGAAAGTGAAATAAACAAAAAAGGACTATACAATAGACATAGCAGCATTCTTGAATAAACCTTTTGTTACAAGCCATCTTGATCAAGTCCAATGCTGATGACGGACTTAAAGCTTTGATTTCCTAAATGATGCATAAGTAAATGCTACATACCTTCAAGTCTTTAAACACAGTTGAGTTAATTTGAGGTTAATTAGTAAGAACAGAAACTTGGAAAATCTACTACAACTACTAAGGAGGCAGCAGTAAATCTATAAAAATGTGAAAAGATGGAACATAACTAGTGAAACTGTCCCACAAAATAAGCTATTTCTTAAACTGTAGGTGATTACAATGAGAGCAGGCGAGGAGAAAAGGGACTGATAGCTGAAGGATTGCTAGGCTGAAGGATTGCTAGTAGATGCCTCCAGGACATAGGATTGAGTGTTATTTTCAAGAAAATTCTAATATATTTGAAAGCTACTTCTCTACATCACATAAACCCCAAAAAGGTAACTCCTACAAAGAACAACAATTTACAGAGAAATTAATTAGGTAATGAACTACAAGTACATTGTATTCTGTCTTGGCTACTGAACAATAAATCTAATGCGATCATTCAGTGATACAGCTAAACTAAACACCAACGCAAACGTAATGGCAACAGTTGTGCAGAACTGTACACTATTAACAGAAAAACTCACATTATCCATCTGTTTCCAGCACATGTCAAGATACTGCTGAGCTTTTCGCCCTTCTTGAAGATGCTGTAAGGCCATAAATAAGACATTTTCACAAATCTCAGATACTGTTAACCTTACTGGTTTCTGTTCTAGTTTACATTCAGTATGCTATGTCAATTGCTTACTAATTTATCAAGGTACTTTATTGGAGATATTACTATCCATGAAAGAACAGCACGATAGACCAGGGTTATTTACTCAAAAGTTATTAATGGGCACTATTCTATATTTGTATTTTGAACATCATAGCAAGTAAATATGTATTGAAGAGAGCTACTCTGATGTTATGTTAAGTTGCACATAAAACTTATAATTGACACTACTGTCACATTTATACTACTGACTGGACAAATAAGTATACAGATTCTTTGAATGAAAACAGTCATTTTATACACGATTGTTGGATAAGAATATAGGAATTACCATTTTTCTTTCTGTTTTTAGATCATGAGAATATCTCATTAGTTCTCCATAGACTCTGTGTCCCATTTCTTCTGCTACTACTTCTCGTTGTCCTGCATAGTCATTTAACTCATTAAGGATGTTAAAAAAGGCTAGACAGGATGTAAACCTGACAAAATACACATTGAAAACACAAGGTGAAATTGACTTTTACTTTCACTAAGGATTTCTTTACTTAGCCATTAAGAGAACATAGTGTGTGTTAAAATTAGATACACTGTAAAATAAGCCTTAGACTAATGTTGAACTACAGTGAAAATGCACAGTGGGGAAAGCCGACGTTGGGCCTAAGATGTACCACATTCTAATGTCTCTTCATACATAGTTTATAAGAACATGGATTCTGGGGAGTGGAAAAGAAAGAATAAGAATACTACCTGAAAGGCCCTGCAGTTTAGTGGTATCCTAAGCTGCCAACTGAGAGGCCTGAGCTTGGGAACGGACTTAGGTCCCTAGGCTCGGAGGCTGAACTTGTTGCAGAGATGATGTGCTTGGTCTTGAGGGTGGAACATGCCAATCATACCACTCATATGCATCCCGATGGATGATCTACAGAACAAGTTTGCTATCAGCTTTGGAGACAGCTGCCTGTTTGCCTGCCCACCTCTTGGCTGGAGGTAAGGTGCCACTATGGCTGGCACTAAAAAGGGGGAGGAGGAGGGGCAAAAATAAGGGTAGAAAGTGTGTGTGGAAGGGAGGAAAGAAACAAAAACAGTCACCATATTAAAATATGCATCTTTCTTTAATAATGGAATATTGCCATCTTCTTAAAGCTGGCATCCTGAATTCCATTGTGGACTTGGAAATCCTGACTCCTGCCGTCCAGATTTCTTTGGAGGTGGGTTTAAATAGAACTGGAGGTGTTTCTGGTGGGGTTCCCCAAGGCATTTCTGCATAGCACTTCCCTGGCTGCAACGTGAAATCCATCCCACATGCTACCCTTAAGTTTTCACCATTCTTTCATTCATAGTCCAATTATTTATACTTTAAAAACTAGCACTGTGTTTTAATCAGACATCAAATATCATCAATGACAAGGACAGCAAAATAAGCACTTCTCTTAGGCTATGTCTACCCTGTAGTTGGGAGTGACTGTGGGCATACACGTGCTAGCACTTCTGGAGCAAGTGTGCTAAACCTGGCAGCACTGGTGGTAGCTCAGGCTAGCCTCCAAAGAACAACTCCATGGGAGATCTTACATACACATGATGCGAGCTGTGTCCCCGCAGCCACCCCGCATGCTAACTCAAGCATGTACGTTTACCGGAACTGGGAATCACACCTCCCCACTGCAGTGTAGATGTATCCTTACACCATTGACAATGGAATTGCTTAACATGCAGTGTTACCCTCACAAATGGTCATCCAAATCTACTTTGCCTCTTGGAGCCAAAGTAAGTTGCCAGGGTAACACACTTGAGTTTCACTAGCCAAAAATAAATGACAATTCAGCATGCAGTCAAAACCCAAGTCTGCAGAGCTGCATTGGTAGAACGTTACCAGGATTCTCAAAGGGTTAATAAAAATTGTAAGAAAAAGAAACACACACATTAAGGCCAAATTATTCCCAATCCTATAAAAGTAATGCCAGAATATGTGTGTGTGTGTGTATATATATATATAATATATATATAATTTTATATAATATATATATTGCACTAAAACTTCACTTTCAAACTCTTCTGCTAAATGAAGTTTAATTTGGAAAGCTGCTAATACAAATTGACAACACCTAAAACTTTAAGACACCAATAGTGGGAACAGTAAAGTGTGATATTTAATTGTTATAGAACAAGAACCCAAACAAAGGAAGTCCTGATTTAATTCATTTGCTAATTTATCCATCAAAAATATTTACACAGAAAAAGTTCCATTAAGGATAAAAAAGATTAAACAATATACAGTGGTATTTGCTATTTATATATGTAAAACTTTAAATGCATATATTTTACCTGGGCTCTTCATCTTTTGATGAACGTTTGGGACAGTACTTCTTAACCAGATTTCTGTTAAAAGGTGAAAAGTACATATACTATATTATAAAAGCATTTTTCTAGTTGCAGTGTCAAAAAAAAAAAAAAATTGGAGAGGGATATAGTGATAAAAAATAGGCCCCAGTGCTGCAAAGGATCTTCATGGGGAGAGCCTTATACCAGTGAAGGTCTCTGCAGCACTAGGGTCACATACTGTAAACTATTTGAACGAAGAATTTGATACAACTTCACAGGGCAAACTTATTTTGGTGTAAACTCAGTGAAGCCAACAGAGTAATATATATTTGAAGGCACCTGTTGCCATAGTAACTAAATCACCTCATTTATTCACATCCAACTTAAAAGGCTCACAAACAGCAGGTTTTATATTACATTTACTATCCTATCTGGACACCCAAATGATATAGACAGGCACAGCTAAGCAACGTGCAAATCATATAGTCATTCTGGGTACCACATTCATGACTGTTTGCAGAGAAATCCGGTGACCAGGGTTTAGCTTTCAGCAGACATTCAGACAAATTATTTTGTCATTGTTTTGAACATGAGCAGATTTTAGGGTGCAAGATGCAGAATCTTTTTTTTAAAAAATGGAGGCAATACCTTAGACCTGAAAACATCATCAGTGTCCCTGGAAACATCAACAGTTCAAAAGCTAAGAAAAAAAAATCTAAAAAAAGAGACTGAGACCCCTAATACGCTCTATGTAGCATGTGGACAGACTGCTGTGCCTGTGAGAAGCATCATTTACTTTAATGAGTGGACATAGCCATGCATCTGCATGCTACACACTGCAGGAATGCAATCTTGATCAACACATTTGCTGTACTAAATCCTCTAGTCAGACACTGATAACATAGGGATGCACTGCTACAGAAATAACTGCAGGATTAGTGCCTAAATTTGGAAATGCAGTAGAACAACATTATAAAGAATCCTGTGACATGCCAAAGCAACATAACGTGCCCACAATCTTACAAAAAGGAAAAAAAAAGAGAGAGAGAGAGAGAGAGAGAGAGAGAAACAATACTTGAGTGTCAATTTTCAAATACAATCCTTCTCCAAAACATATATTCCTCCACTCCCACCCGGCTGCACCAGATTTACTGTCCTAAAAAAAAGATTTATTGCCACAGGTAACAAACTTTTCTGAAAGCCAGAAAGGTACCTGTAGGACACCATGAAACCCTTCCTTTAAAAAAAAAAAAAAAAAAACAAGCCCACAATTAATTCTCCCCACCCTCCTATTTTCAGTATACGGACAAAGAGCCCATCTTCATACTGCAGTATCTTTTTTATTATAACAGTCTTCAAAATTCTCTCACTTTTTATAAACCACAAAAGTTGCAATTATAGCTCCATTACTGATCTCCCTGCCTCTGTCTAGAAGGAATTTTGTATCTTTTTCAGCAAATACAGAATAATTTTCTGTGTCAAAGTGAAATAAACAAACCATAATTTTAACAAAATACAAGAGGATCTGGCACTTCTTTGGCCACTGGCACATCTTTAAATCTAACATTTCTACATTTGATTTGATTTTCCAGTAATTCCAATAGTCTCTATCATATGATCAGATTTTACGTTTTATGCAAGCTGTTATTCTCTTCAGTTTTTGCTTGAATTTACTGAAGATTTTCTGATAGTTAATTTAAGAGTCTACTTCAGTAGCTCTAGTGTCCAATGTGGTCATGTTAGCAGAAAACTCTTTAGCTTTCCTTCCGTAATAGTCATGGACTTTTGCAGAGCATTAGTTCTTGTCAGTACTTATTAAAACCTTTCACAATAGAATCTGTATCACCCAATTTTATTGTTAAGAGTCTTCTGCAGCCAACAGACGATGGCAGTGAGTACAGTCTGAAGAGGTATCAGGTTTCTTTATAGGCATTTTGAAAGCATATCAATTTCTTCTCCAGATATTTCTGTAAAATACTGTTTATATTGCACTTTCTTCACCATGAAATCCATTTAGTAGCTGCAATGAGAAGGACAAATAGCAGAGCTAACTGCTGTATATTCTCCTTTTTAGGCTGCTAATACCATGCCCAATACTGCATATTTCATATGCCAGATTTTTATCCATCCTATATATTTACAATCCAAACAATAAAAAACAGTACAAATTAGCATATTATTTACATATTGCTGTAGAATAGCGTTTGCCCAGGCTTCCCTTTGTTCAGTTTTAGGATTTAAAAGTGCAGTTACACTGAAAGGATGACTGCAAGAACAGCACTCTCTTGCTCTGCTGTGTAACTCAAAAGCCATACTGTGTCTACTTATTTTACTAATACGCTCACCCTTCACACTTTTCAGTGTGACAGAGCACCAAAATGTGGACCACCTGTGTTTTGTTGCAACACAATTATCACATAGGATGGTTTTTAAACCATAAAAGTGTCTAAGGATGTTTTCTCACTGTATTAAATAAGCTAGTTATTCAAAGAGAAAAATTGGGAGGGGGAAGAAATTCCATCATGTGCAAATAGAAGAAACCCTTCCCAACCCTCACCCTCCCCAGGTTAGCATTAAGGTTGAATTTCTGAACCATGCGATTCCCAGCACAGACATCTAAACTTGAGCTAAAGAAGTGTTATTTTTCTATTTGGACCAGGCCCTTTGGGGAGGTTGTGATACTTCAGCAAATTGTTGTGTAACCCACTGACAAGCAGCAACAGAATGCTGGAGATGAGGATTTTTGCATTCTATTCCTACCTCTGTGAAGGAAGTATACCTAGTAGTTAGAAAAGTAGTTTTAAGTACATAGATTTGCAACATTCTGTAGAAGAGGCAGTATGACAGAGTAGTAGATAGTAGGGACTTGGGTTCTAGTCCCAGTTTCACCAGAAGAGACCTTGTGCAACCTCTCTTAACTTATACGTAAACTGGGGGGAATGATACTTGCCTCTGTATGGAAAGGGTATGAAGCAATGCTCAATGGTGAAGTGCACAAAAATATAAGCAGCAGCCAGTGTAGAAGAAGAGATCTTAATCTGATCTGTGAGCCAAGGAACTATGGGTTTACTTCCCTCTCCTCATGTACATGGAATGCTGCATGGCTTGGCAATGGCCAGCATCCCACAGGAACTCTGGCAGAGGCAGACACAGAACTCAGTTCTCCAAAGTGGTACTCAGCTACTTGAATCATGAGATGCTCCTTTCTCTTCCTGCAGTTCCCTGCCTCGTTCAATGCACATCTTCCAACTTCCACAACAAATGAGGCAGGGGTCACGCAGACAACCACCTCATTCACTACACAACCCTGATTCATAACCAGAGCAGTTCCAACTTTCCGAATTTTTGAGTGCTTGACTTTGCAACATTAACATGATTTTACTATATTGTTTTATTTTTACATGCAATTTCCTACTTTTTAAAAAGTAAAAAAAAAAAAAAAAATCCAGCATAACCATATTGACCCCCATATAGCCCATAGTAACGGATATGCATAGTAGGATGTCATCTGCTATGTCACCTAACCACTCAAGAAGATGTTTTTCCAGTGGGTTTCCCACCTATTTACTGACAGCAGAGTGTTGAGTCTCGGGAATCCTGGGTCCAGTGACGTTCCAGAGGGAGTGTGTTTAGTAGCTACAGATCTTTCCACTCTTGTTCCCTCAGCTCCAGTCTCAATCCTATGCCCACCCCATTGTGAGGGGATGGATCACGTTCAGTCGCTCTGTGGGATGGCATACAAACGGTCTGGCTGACACAATGGAGCTGTGCAGGGATAGAGCACATGCAGAGCAGACAGAATCTTCTGAGAATTTTGCTGCCAAACTGAGCATGTGCAAACTATGATTTTTTTCAGAGGCTTATAGTTTGGCCAAACGTTGGCAGATTTTCACAAGAATGGCAAAAGGCACATGCCTGACACTAGGATCAGCCCTCTGCCCAATTCCAAGTCAGTGCTGCAAAGCTTGGAGGTGCTAGAGCTACTTAAGAAAATTCTTACACCATATCATAACGCAAAGCAAAGTATTTTTCATAATTTTATTCTTAGAAATGGCATAACTGTTCTTGCTGAAATTTTCAAAAAATATTCAGCCTGAAGCAGACATCAGGCATGGAAAGTTCAGCCTCAATGATTAAAGTTTGTCAAAGTTATAAGCAACTTGAAAACAGTGTCTTATAATCAAAGTGTTAGGCAACTTTAACTATAACTACAGGCATCACTACCAGCGCCCTCTACAATAAAGTAATAAAGCAACCTACAATGCCATTTTTATAGTCACTTTTCTGACTACCTCCTCAATTTAGCATACTCATCATGCTATTCTCTTCGAAAGACTGAGCTCATAATCGCATCTCTTTCCTGCTTTATATTAAAATATAGCTCCTAATATTAGCTGAAAGGGGAGCTCATTTTTCCATCCAAAACTTCTGAAAAGGTGTAACATAAGAGATTATATAATCAACACCAATAAGGTACAGAGCTACATAGTAGTCTGCCTATGATGCCCAGAACTATTTCACAAATTCAACTTTTGCTGTTCTAAATCATTTTATGAATAAAAATTACTTCGGAGGGCAATACTGTGACTCTCCAGGTGTAGACAAGAATTTTTCTCCAATATCATGGAGTCCATTGTGTGTGTGCAAATTCTATTTGCTGTGCTGTTAGAGATTAAAAGCAGACAAGTCTCCATATATCTGGATAGTGTGTGTTTTTTCTCATGTCAAAAAAGACAAAACCTCTTCCGTGGCACCCACAATAATTTTCCTATGTTGCTTTTTCTGGTATTATTTTATATTCCTGCCTTACACTCTTTATATAGAGGCTTACATTATAAACAGGGAACTCCTAAAATACACCTCATTATTATTCAGAAGGTGAAATCCATAACAAGCATAACAATGCTGTAACTAGGCAACTGTGCAAGAGCCTGTGCAAGAGAAGATTTTCTGGCATGTTACAGATAAGAAAGGAAAACCACTTAATATAAAGCGTACAGTTTAGAATGGCAGTGGGGGAGGGTCATGATTACTGATGACTTAGTAGCATGCTGATTTCTGTTCTAGTTTTATTTTTCCAGTGTGATGCTGTTTTTATTCATCATTTCTAGGAAGACAGAAATACCTTACGACAATCTTCCCCCTTAAACAAAAACAACATAAGCTGTAGCATTTAAACCAAATTAACTAGCAGTTGGATCCTGACTGCATTTGGGCTCACATGAATTTGTAATTTGATGCATCAAATTTTGTCAGATTTTCTAAGGACTCAGCAAACAGTAAATAGCTCAGGCTTCAATAAGTGCACAAGATAATAAACATGAAAAGACAGATCATGAGTGCAAGAGTCAGAGGAAAAACGGAAGGCATGGAGAGATCAAAGGAGCACAAAAGGATATTCTAAAATGAGAAAACTATGGCTTGAAAAGCAGAGAGCAAATGAACTGATGTCCTGGAAAATAACTCTTAGGTGCCAGGGGGTTTGTGAGGACATCAGGAATAGAAGCTCAGGCAACACTTCTAGAAAGTATTTGCTGACAGGTATCTCTTGGAAAAAAGAGAAATGTTTGACATTTGTATCTAAACTTGAGCTTAGCTCTTGGAATCTAAAGATAATTGGTCTGTCCAGATGATGAGGCCAAACCAAAAAAAATCTAATAAATAAAAAAATCTGTTAGATCTAGCCCAAATTTTATTTTTTCAAACATTTTAATGAATCAAGAATTTGGAGGGAAAAAAACTGTTTCAAATAAACCAAAACATTTTGGGTCAACCACAAACTTTTTTTTTTTCCAATGTGATCATTTTCAGGTGTTTTCACACTCACACCCCTTTTTTTTTTTTAATTGGCCAAATTTCAAAGTGGAATACCATTTCAAAATAAGAAGTTGAAATAAAGCATTTCAAAATGGTCAAAATGAAATTTGTTGACATTTTTGAAATAAAAAAGAAGTAAAAATTATTTATTGAATTCTATCAGAATTGTGAATGGATTCAGAGATCCAAAAAATGCATTTTTCGGCAAAGATACGATTTGCAAAAAGAAAAAAAAAAGAAAAAATCACCCAGCTCTATGCAGACTTATACCCCCATCAGCAAGCCATTGACATAGGGATCTGCCAGATGTACAGGCATGGGGGACTTAAAGTGAAGCTGAACAGTAAGAATCTAGACTATAAAGTGTTTTATTCTGTCAGGTTCTTAATGACAACTCAGATTAATCTTTTCTTCCACCCACAACGTTTTGAATCTTTAAGGTCACAAGATTTATTAAAAGAGTTTATGATGAACAGTTTGTTTAGCATTGTAATTATCTTCTGCAATACAAAACAAACACATTGGAAAATAATGAGAGTCTATTTTAACAGAGCATATTATTATGATCTTTTTACTTACAGTATAAAGAAAACTCATTCTGTCATTGTGAGGATAGAAAATGAGAGTTGATGGCTTAGAAAGCTGAAAATGGAATACGACTCTTTTTACCACTAGGTCATCAATTTAAATCCCACCCCGGTTAGTAATGATTGAAAGTCATTGCATTGCTAGCCCATGTTAAATGAATTATGGCTAAGGTTCGCAGAATTTGATATTTAAAAAGAATAATTTTGATGGATAATATCAATGTTTATTTTTAAGCATCTTTTCCCACAACTTTTATCCACTTAAATTTTTGCATTTGTAGGAAATTATGGGAGGGTCATATATAATTATTTAACAACAGTATAAATTTAGATTGAAAAAGTTAAAGCTTTATAACGGTTAAAACACAAATTGTCAATTTCACATGTCAAAATATACCAAGTAAATATCCTTAATTCAAACTCTAGTAAGTTTTCAAGCAGCATTTTTCTTTACTGAAATTTACAAATAGGCCAAGTATCAGTGGAAATGTGTTTTCATCAGTTTGTGCGAAGGGTGAAATCCATATTTACCAATAAAAATCTAATCCTTCCAGTCTAGTTATGACCCCTTACCCAATGGACACATATCCACACTGTACATACGGGCACCACTTTTCACATTAATTAATGGCTTCAGCAGAGATTCTCAGGGTTACTAAGGTCACAGACACTGAACTCATCCCTAACTGTGGCCTTTCTAGAAAAGGATTTCCACACACCAGCAGGATGGAGCGGAGAATCTTGGACTGCCACTACCTGTGCTGTGCCCCAAGTCTGTACACGAACAAATGATTTCACAGTCTAACAGGGTCAATTCAGCACCATGCACAAGCACTAAATTAATATAACTAAAAATAAAATAGGGACAAAATGAGGGCTCTAGATTAAAAACATTTGATTGCAGATGAAAGTTGGATGGTCAATTTTTTTAGTGGCAGGATTAGACCACACTGCTCTCTGGTTTGGTGAAAAGACTCAAGTTATGTGGTGGCAAGCAATAATTATTGCTTAATGAAATCTAGGGGTTAAGATGCTTAGTACTTTTAAAAATATAGCACTCTGGAAGAAAACGAACTCCACTCTCAGGTTGGAAGCAACAAAATCAGAGACAGTTTTATTCGAGCAATTACAAGGGAAGAATACAGCTGGCAGAGAGCATCTCTGCCTCAGTTTCTCCAAAGTACAAGCAAAATCACAAAAACGTTTATACCTCTTTGTGATGTACAGAAATTAAAAACATCTACATTTTATTTAGGCTATTTACTATCTATTCCAGTATTTTCTCACTTTCTCCTCTCAAAACATCGTTATCTCAAGGATAGGTCACACGGACTATTCTGCTGTTTCCTACTGCTTCTACAGGTCTCACGATATTAGGCTAAGACTTAGCTCAACAGTTGTTCTGTCTCTGACACTTAAATGGCTGCCCTTAAACCCTCTCTTTCTTTCCCTGCTTCCACATCACGGATCTCCCAATTCAACTCTCTTTGAAAGTAGTACTAGCTTTCAAGGAAATGTGTGTATTTTCTGTAACGTAGGATGGAGTTATGTAAATCTCATCAAGTGCCTCAGTCACTACCTTACAGCAATTTACTGTAAATATTTGTATAGCGGTGTGGTTATCTTGAATTTTGCATATTTTCTTTAGGTCCATACAGTGCTGTAAGCAGCGTTACAAGTGAGTGCAGTTTCACTGACATTCTAAAAGTTGTTTTGATTAAATGATTTTAACACAGCTGGAGAAACCAACTCTGAATTTGTCCCACCATCTTTATATTCCATTAAGGGAGATTTTGGAAGTGAATTATATTTAAAGTCTACTTTCACAGACTATGAAGCCATGCAATTAGAACTTCCAGGCCTTTTGATAGTTAAAGGAAAAGCTCCACTTTTAATGGCACTCTAGTAGCTTGAAAGATTGGAATAGCATCAACTAACAGTTATGGTGAGCACTGATCACAAAAGTGTTTTAATTTAATATCTCAATAAGTTATCAGAAAAAGCATTCAACTGAAGACAAAACACCATAGAAAGGAACTACGTGGTAGCTGAGTACAAAATAAAATAATCTATTTGGAATATAAAAGTTCATATGCTTTGGCTCTTAAGGTAGTCACTAAAAGAAAATTTGCCAGATCCACATTTGGATAATAAACAACAGCTTAAGTTTTCAGCTCCAATCAAAGAAAACCAGATTTGAGAAACAAACACATATGGTGGTAATTTGCATTCCCAACTTAACTTTTAAGCTTATGTTTAAATAACGTTTTTCTGTTTTTTATATATAGCAATTTAGGTAAATGTCTCAAGGTGACTTGAAATGTACATTAATCTGCTATGAAGAAAAAACAACAACCCAGTAGTATACTTTAGTCAGAGGATAATCACCATTATAATTTAAGCAAAACATTTTCTGTAACTGACTCAAATCAACTAGATGATTCTAGAGATCATGGAATATTACATAATTAGAGAACAACACTCACTCCAAGGAGTGAGTGGCTTTTTCCGCCTCACTCCAGTTTAAAGCAGCTGAACAAATTCAGAATTTTATTTTTTGTTGAAGTTACGCTAGTTATACTTCTGCATCACATAACAGAAAGTTGTATCTCCCACTACAACAATGTTAGCATGAAAGAAATGTGCTGAACAGAATAAAAACAAAAAGGAGAATCTCTGGAATTGTTTTGATTTGACAAAGAGGAAGTAAACCAAACAAACCTCTTCCCTTTCATCAACAACAGTTACTGTATCAAAAACAACATCTGATAGTTCAGTTACAAGTATCCACTGACGGTATAATAATTTGACACATAATAAAACCAACTTCTTTTTAATCATAAATTAAGGACAAATTAAATATGTATATCACTGAATGACTTTGTTAACCTACTGCATATCCAGGTCTACCTGTCCTGACTCATGCTGCTGAAACTTTGCAACAATCAATAACCTGCTTATTCTTTGGTTCCCTAGTAACGTATTATGACATCACAAGTTTTACACAACACACCTTTTCGTTTGCTCCTCTTTAATTGTGCTCAAGAAAATGACTGGTTAGAGCAGTGGTCTCCAACCTTTTTACTCACAAGATTATGTTTTTAATTTAAGTGCAACACAGGATCTATCCTGCTCCTTCCCTGAGGCCCCACCCCTTCCTGCTCACTCCCTCTCCCCCACCCTCACTCACTTTCACTGGGCTGGGGCAGGGGATTGGGGTTCGGGAGGGGATGCAGGCTCTGGGCTGGGGCCGAGGGGTTTGGAGTGTCGGAGTGGGCTCCAGGCTCAGGAGGTTGTGGTGCAGGAGGTGGTGAGGGGTGCAAGCTCTGGAAGCGAGTTTGCGTGCAGGAGGGGGCTCTGGGAGGGGGTTCAGGGGGTTGGGGTGCAGGAGGGGAGTTGGAGTGCTGGCTCCAGGAGGAGGCTCAGGGCTCGGGGTTGGGGTGCGGGTTCACGCTGGATGGCACTTACCCTGGGCGGCTCCCAGTTGGTGGCGCAGCGGGGCTAAGGCAGGCTCTCTGCCTATCCCGGTCCCATGCTGTTCCTGGAAGTGGGTAACATGCCTCGGGGGGGGGCCCATATGGCTCCGCACACTGCTCCTGCCTGCAAGCAGTGCCCTCACAGCTCCCATTGGCTGGGAATAGGGAACTGTGGCCAATGGGAGCTGCGGAGGCAATGCTTGCAGGCAGGAGCAGTGCGCAGAGACCCCTGCCTCCCCAAGGGGCGGCAGGGGTGTTCTGGCTGCTTCTGGGAGTGGTGTGGGATTGGGGCAGGCAAGGAGCCTGCCTTAGTCCCGTTGTGCTGCTGGACTTTTAGTGGCCAGAGATCATGATCAGCTGGCAGATGTTCTAGATTTAACCAGTCGATCATGGTCTACAGGTTGGTGGCCACTAGGTTAGAGTAAATTATAAGGGTATACATTTTTCATTTATAAAGTGCACTATGCAAGAATTCCAAGGCAGTATACTCTTCAGGAGGAATTACAAATCTTATCCAAAACAATATTAAAAATGAAAGAATGAAAGGTTTGTTTTTATATAATATTGACATAATAATACAGATAATATAACTTTTAGAACAAAGTAGATAAAAGTTCACATATAGACAATGCAGGCCTCTACAGTTAAGCATCAACATTTTAAAAATCAAGGCACAGACAAATCTGAAGTCAATAACCCTCTGTAAGGTGGTCAAAAAATAAGCTTCAGTTACTTAAGCAAAGAGGTGACTTGTTTGTGTTGTCTGTGAAAAAGTTTTTGATTAACGTGTCCAAATAAAATGGTTTCCTCATTTAAACAGATAGAATGAGCAAAACAAACCAACACAGCGCTGTGAAATGGTGCTGCATTCTGCATACTTAAATCACTTCTTGAGCTCCTTAAATTCTCATATTCCAATCTTCTAAAATTCTGCTCACGAATGACTTCTATCAGATTTCTAACATAAAGAAGTGAATTCTGCCAATCCAACATAAGAAATGGATGTTAAAGCGTCTGCTTCTAAACTTTGTTGAACAGAGAAGAAACCAAAGAGCTGGCTAATGCGAAAAGATTGCTAAACGCAAACCCCAAAACCAGTGCAGAAGTATCAGTAGTTTTTAAAAAGTCTCAAGATTCCATTGAGTGCATCTTTCAGGTTCAAAAGACTCAAGGGGGGAGAGCACTTTGGACTGGTAAATCTGAAGATCAGAAAAATCAGTCTCTCATGAAAAGTAACTAACGATCTAATTCAGACGACAGATGAAAAACAGACCTTGAACAACAGAATCAAATATTTATCTACCCATCTGATAATGTAATTCAGAGTAACTGTTGCGGAGTAAGAAAAGGAGTACTTGTGGCACCTTAGAGACTAACCAATTTATTAGAGCATAAGCTTTCGTGAGCTACAGCTCACTTCATCAGATGCAAGATTGCGGAGTAGGATTTGTTTAAAAAAATACAACAACTTACCTTAATTGTTTTGAATAGTTTTGTTCAATCTCTATCCTTTCTTTTACAAACTTTGCATATCTCTCCAAGAAGTCAATGCCCCACTGTGTATGCTTGTCTAAGTTATCAAATTGATCCTTTAAAACAAAACAAAGAAATTCAATTAGCTACACAAAGTTAAAAAAAAAATCAGAAAAATCAATCAATTTAATTTAGTTATGAAGTTGTGGTCTTTGATATTTAGATATAACTCACTACAATGGGGATAATAAAGCCAGTCCTATGCATATCACAACCCTCATATGCCAGAATATTAGTAAGCTAAAATCACATGTGCAAACATACCTTTGGCTCTTCATGTAAAAGCACCTGTACTCATATTTTAAAATTACTCACGGTTGATTTTTTTCATAAAAGGTAATGACCATTAATATTTGTATTACTTTAAAAATAATCCTTTTCAATCAAGGAAGGTTTCCAATACAACACTGAACATATAAGTGGAGACAAGCGTTCTGTAACTGGTTAACGGACTATTCAAGTACAATTTATTTCCAAAAGATTTTTTAGTAATTTTAAAATTCCTCAACACAGACCCTAGGTATGGTTTCTAGGCATACAAAAAAGTATTTACATCCTTAAGATCACCCAATGACAGGAAACACACTTAAGTGATACTATACAACAAAGGTTGATACACAGATAGTCCAAGTCATCAGCAAATGCTCACTCCATGATAGGTGCTGGTGACAGTCTCCAGACAGAACAAAACTAGTCCTCAAAATGAAGAGGGCTATGACAAACTGGCAACAGAAACTGGGTTTTAAAAAAGCAGATTTCTATAGAAATGATCAAAAACCCTGTCATATTGCTACCTTCAAACTTGAGTTTTCACTATTAGAGGTGACAGATCAACAGGCTGAGCAAACATTCATTCAGGGTGAAGAAGGAATCCAAAAACAAAAAGGGGAAACTTGAATGAAATATCTAAAAAAAAAAATAAAAAAAAATGAAGATGCAGTTCAGTAAACCACACCACACCGCACAGAGTCATATTTTTATATTAAAAATTTAAACTATGCCATGCTGAAGAGAAGTCCAGGATTTGTGTTTTAAGATGACAATATTTATTGTAAATTCTGACTATATTTAGCACACCTCCTCATGAACAATTGCTCAATAATCTAAAAAAACATGTGCAAATGTAAAAACAAATATAAGTTATCATACAGTGTGGGCCATAGAAACTGTGTCCAGATACACTTGATAGTTAAATAATACAGCTATAAAGTAAAATTAAAAATTAATACCAGAGAAAGAAAGTGATGAGGTACAGGCAAGGCTAATTGTGTTGCCTTTAGATATTTAAAGTTTGCATGATAGAACATTACTTTCTTCATTATCTTAAGTTATGCACCACCACATGCCTGGCAACCCTGACTCAGTATTGCACCTTAACTTAATAAGTCATACCACCCTTTCCTACTAACAACTTTAGTCTTCTTATTCCAATGCACACTACAGTGATTTGAAGTTCCATCAAGGAATGCTGTTAGTAAAAATATACAATCATTTAGAATATATAAGATCAAACAACATTTTATCAGCATTGACAAACGTAAGGAAGAAATTCAGAAATAAGATTGCTCTCAAATCTCATCTCAACCTGTTGGGTTTAGGGCAGTGAAGCATAGATTAAATATATCACACATCTAATTTGTGCCATAATGGTGATTTAAAGACAGTGTTGGCCTTCACTCTAAATTTCTTTGAAGTCAGATCCTGAACATTATTTAAACAGGGTTTTTTGGGAAGCATTAAAATATCATATGTAAGCATAAATTATAACTTTCTCAGAAACTTTGCTCTTTTATATTCTGCTCTTGTTTTTGTAATTACTTTGACAATACTAGCCTTGCATCCAAATGAAGTCCCAATAAGGTGTTTTTGATAGGGAGCCAATGGTCAGAGCCATTAAAAAAAAGACTTCCTTCAGTGAACAGCAAAACAATTCCTTGCTGTCCTAGTTTCAGCTGCTTACTCCACTGCTTTGATTTGCTGCCAAGGTTTAACTTAATATTCTGGAACACCAAACTGTTAATATTTTAGAACACATAACCACAGAGAATATATTTCCAATATTACAGGTTCAAATAAAAAACAAATAATTTGAAAGATCTGTTAATGAAAGTTACTTATTTACTACTGACATATACAAAGGTGAACCTGTATAAGTAATATACATCTCTCCTTCTACCATTAACAAAAGGATCACTCCTCCTCCCTGAAAAGCTTTCCTTTCTTTACTTCATCTTCCTCCATCTCACTCTAGAAGCTGCAGGTTCTGAGCGAGGACAGCTAGGGATAGGAGATTTTGCTTTTGGTTCCATGAAAAGAATAATTTGGCTGCTGGAAAGAGAGGTTACTCACCATGTGCAGTAACTGGAATTGATCAATGATTTTTGGCAGAGGTACCCATTCAGCCTACATATGCAAGACAAAGGCTATATGGGGCTGCTCAGGAAAACCACCCTCACTTCCTTCTCCACTGCAAAGTCCCACAAGGACAACTTCAAAGCAGAGAAGGAGGAGGATGGGTAGCGAAGCACCCACAGGGGGACACATCTCAAAGAATTCAAGTTATTGCAGAAGGTTAGTAAACTCTCCTTCTTCAAGTAAAGTTCCTGTGGGTATGCCACTTCAGGTGACTCCTGAGCAGTACCCTCCTCAGGAGGTAGGAGGTTGAGAGCAGAGTCCAAGAGAAAAGAGAGAACTGAGTTGCCTACAGCAGCATCTGATCTTGCCACAGACACTAGGACGTAATGATTAGAAAAGGTACAAAGAGAAGACCAAGTTGCCGCTCTACAGATGTCTGCAATTGGTACATCCTTAAGTAAGTACATAGTGCTATTGAAGAATGTGCTATTACTCTCAAAGGGGGTTGGACTTCAGCTCTGTTATAACATGTCTTAATATAACCACAGATCCACTTTAACAGCCTCTGTTTTGAGGTTACCAAACCCTTGTTTCTGCCCGCAATGGATACAAATAATCTAGGACATTTTCTAAATGGTTTGGTCCTATTTTGCTAGAAGACCAATGCCATCCTGACATCTAGAGTACGGAATATGGCTTCTTGACTAGTCCAATGCAGTCTGGAGAAAAATGGTTTGATTAATGTGGAATTCTGAGGACACTGTAGGTAACAATCTTGGATGACCCCGTACCAACACTTTAGCTTTGTTGAATACTGTAAATGGGCGATCCACCATTAAAGCCCACAATTCTCATTCCCTTTGTGCACAAGAGATCACTATCAGAAAGGCTTTCTTCATAAAGAAATCTAACAAACACATAGCTAGTGGTTCAAACAGATGCTTCAGAAAGGGAATTAAGGACTAGGTTCAGGTCTCAGCTACGAGTAGGTCTCTGATTTCTGAGGAGACATTCAACAAATCTCTTAGGAATCATGATGTAGTTGGGTGAATGAAGAGTGAAAAACCCCCTATGAGTGTATGAAAGGCTGTTACTGGTGTTAAATGAACCCTAATGGAATTCACAGAAACATCCAGTGTTTTCAATTCTAACAGATAATCTAATATCCTAGGAAGAGGAGAGTGAGTTGGAGAAATCTGATGACTGTTATACCAAAGCAGTTTCTGGAGGTAAGTATTTCTTGTAGATGGTTTATAAAACTTGTATCTCTGAGGAACAAGATATCTCTATTCCCAACAACCATTGAGGAATAAATGCTTGGAACCTCAGAATCCGCAAGTTGGAGTAAAGCGTTTGAACGACACCTTGAGTCAGTAGGTGAGGACTGATTGGAAGCTTCCAGGAAAGATGAGAGGTGAGTCTCATTAGATAGGGATACCAGACTTGTCTAGCCACAGTGGTGCAATCAGTACAACTCTGGCTCAATCTTGTTTGATCTTGTTGAGAATCTTCAACAGTAACCATGTCAGTGGAGATGCACAGAGAAGTCTTTCCATCATCACAGAGATGAGAAATGTATCTCCTAGAGATAGGGGATCAAGACCCCCTCCCTCCCCTAAAACAATACCTGATGCATTTTGAGTTGGTTGCTGTGGCAAACGTACTGATCTCCAGGAATTCCCAAGCTAAGAACATCGTGTGGAGGACTCTGGAGTTTAGCTCCCATTCATAATTTAGAAATAAATGTCTGTTGAGGTCATCTGCCATGGTGTACTGAATACCTGGTAGGTAAGAATCTGAGATGACTATTTGTTGGCTATGCACCAATTCCAGAGTTTTATCACTTCAGCCTAGAGAGATGAGGAACATCCTCCTCTCTGATGGTTGATATAATACACACATGCCACACTGTCTGTCATGATCTTTACTGACTTTGATCTGATTAGAGGTGGAAAGTGTAGAAAGCAATTCTGACAGCTCTCAATTCAAAAGATTTATGTGTAGAAGCTGCTCTTGTAGCAACCATTTGCCTTGCACCGTAAGAGGTCCCAGATGTGTCCCCCAACTCAAAGCAAAGCATCTGATATTTTCACCGTGGTAGGGGAAAATCTGAATGAAGGAAACACCTTTGGATGTCTTTGTGAGGTTCTTCTACCTACTGAGTGCAGAACCTGCTGGGGAACAGAGTAACCTGCCTAGATTGTGTCTGCTTGGTTTTTAAACTGTTCAAAGCCATCCCTGTAGACTTTGAAGATTTAACCTGGCATGGTACACTACAAAGACACAAGCTGATATGTCCCAGATCGAAGGCAATCTTTATCATCACTTAAGGACTTTTCTGAATCCTTGAGATGAGATATGCTAGTGCAAGAAATCTGGAGGAAAGGAGGTATCTGTTGAGTCCGCAAAGACCTCGAGATCATTAAAGGGGAGATCTTCAATGGTACTCTGAACCTCTCCCTGAAAGCCTAACATCTGCAGCCAGGGTGCTCTTCTCATTACCACTGCAGTGTATATAGACCATGCTGCAGAATCTGCCATGTTTAAGGAGTCCTGAAGTGATGTCCTTGCTAGAAACTGGCCCTCTTGAATATTAAATTGGTCACAATGTTCCTCTGGCCGATGCTTAATAAAGGAATTACATTTGTTATAATTAAGTAGCTGTACTTAGCCATGAGCACCTGATGGTTTGCTAATCTGAGGTGTGGCTGATGCGTAGGATCTGTGGCCAAAAACACTGAGTCTCTTATGGTCTTTACTGTATGGGGCAGACTTTGAGCTATGTTGCTTGTCTTGTTCATTAATGGCTTCCACTACTAGGATGTTCAGAGCTGGGTGAGAAATAGAAACTCCAATTCTCTGTCCAGAACCTAGTATTTTTTAATCCAGGCCCTTGAAGGTAGGTAGCTGGGGTTTGCCAGACAGTCTAAGCAGGCTTCATAACAGCTTCATTCACTGGAAAGGCAATTCTCAGAGATGACGATGTGTGTCAAATATCTAGGAGTTTGAAGCAGGACTCCGGAACCTCCTTTAAGGGATTCTCAAGTATGTCAGCAATTCACTCCATCAGTTCCTGAAAATGTCTGAAGCCATCTAACATAAAAGGGGGTGGAGGCATGCCAGCTTCATCAGTTGATAAGGAGAAAATATTTGTAAGAGGTGTCACCTCCTTATCTACCTTGCTTCTTACTCCTCAAAGGTGGCGACAGAGGGGGAATGAAGAGAATGGGCCCTTCTCTGTTCCCTCAAGAGTCGAGGAAAGACCTCATAGCAAATTGTTGGCAACTGAATGCCCACAGATCCCAGTGAGGCCACTGAGGGGGGCCAAATGGCAAAAGTGGAGGCATTCATCTGTGTTCCTGCGATGTGGGTATCATTTGAGGTCTACCCTCCTGCAAATCAGTGTAGGAAGGAGAGCAATGTGTCCTAAAATAGACACGGCAACCCTATACTGAAATCCAAGATGGGGGAGAGCTGCAAAGTAGACAAGGGCAAATATATTTATCAAGGTGATAAAGGGGCTGGTGATTGAGAGGATCTTGATGCTGAGAAATGCCTGGCACTCATTAATAGGGGAGACTAGCTCCAAAGAGTTTAGGATACCCGAACTCTTGCAGTATCGATGGTAACAAAGACTGGCCTGGGAGAGGATCTGTGGAGGATGGCTTCACAACTGATGTAGTTGGCCCTGAACACTTAGCCTGCGTGCGAGTCAGCTCAGATTTTCTCAGTACCGCAGGAGGCCTCGCAGTCTTTGATACCATTGACTTTTGTGATACGGTACCAAGTGTTGTTCAGGGATGGACTTATAGCTCTTTTCAACCATGTCTCTGCCAGTCTGGGTCCAAGTACCTGAACTCTGTGAGTCTGTCTTAGACTGACCCTTTTTCTTTGTCTTTGCAATACCAGCATCACTCAAACCCTGCATGGAGCTCTCTGTGGGACTGGAGGTCTCCATAGCCTTCTAGTGTGCTGGTGACCAAGATCTTTTTTGGAGATTTATTCCTTACCTCCTTCTGTTTAGAGGCAGATGAAGATAAGGTCTACAGTACGGTATATGTACTCGGTGCAGAGTACTGCCTACCTCTAGTGGCTCTGGTGTCTGAGATCTTGTTGTGGATGGGGCACTAGCGGTCCAGGGAGGTCTATGTATAGAGGTGTCCTCCAGCCCTGGATCTGAAGCAGGACATAAAGCTTGCTCCATCATTAAGAGTTTAAACTTGATCTCCTGAATCAGTGAAAAGCATATTTATGACCTAAGGACTGAATGGGAAACAAATGAAAGTGATCCTTCAATAATGGAAATGTCTAAGCAACATTAACTATAGGTGTTTACATGCACTACCTATAATACAAAGGCACTGATCTAGCAAAGCGCTTAAGCACAAGCTTAAGTTTAAGAATATCAGCAGTCTCACTGAAGTCCACAGGGCTATTCACATGCTTCAAGTTAAGCATGTGCTTATGCACTTTGCTGGACCAGGGCCTGAAACCCTAGTTTAGCAAGTCAGTAGCCTGCCCTTATAGATATAATCAATAGAAGTGGTATGCGCTGCTCCTTTCATAGGGAGATGACTTCACAAAGATTGTTTGTTTCGTGTCTTAATATGTTGGAAGAATTCATGTTAACTACGGAGTGGAATATTTGGATGTTGGAAAGACTGAAGATTAAAATAAAGGTTTCTGAAAAATTAAGTATCCTTTGAAGGACAGATTGAGACTCAGCAAAAATAGATGCCTCAAAACAGAACTGCTTTTTTTTTTAAATCCACAAAAGACATCTCATGTTTAGATTAAAAAAATACAATAAACTCCTACTTACAATATAAGTATGTAATCAAGGATAAAAACTGGACACATTCAATGTATGCATTTCATTCTCTCCAAACACTGTACATACTGTAGAACATTCTGCTCTCAGTGACTACCAGATAAAAGAAAATATGTTAAATGAATACATCTGTTCTGCAGCATAGGATAAGAATAATAATAAAAATTAAAATTAGCCTAAGTTTGGTTAAGAAAATAACATTTTCTCCTTATAGCTCATGGCCAGTAGGGAAAAGACCCCAATCAGCAAGTAAACGAAGGCCATGAGAATAGTAAGTAGTGTTACTTTTAGCATGGGAAGGATGTATGGCTCCCAAAGTAACTAATAAAGTAAAAAAGAGCTGCGGTAACAAGACAAAGGGAAATTGTCTCAAAAGAAAACAGCCGCAAACCTTCCTACTGTTCTGCTGTACAAGCAAGGGGGTGGGGAGAATAAGAGAAGGCCTTGTAGGAAGGAAAGAAGCAAGGAGAAACTGCTGCAAACCAGGTTTTTGCTAAAGCTAGCAAATTAGCTGAAGTCAGTTATTGGCAATGACATCACTTGTTTGTTAAAGGGTATAAAAAGTAAACTCCTAAAGAGGTTCATTGCTAATACCTGCCTGACCAAGTTGGAGATGACTAATATGGGTCTCAGCACCCCCAGATTTAGCCTATTAGTAAGTAACTGATCGCATGCTTATAAATATTGTTAATATATTGGATGTAGAAACTGCTTATTGTTCAGCCATTGGACTTGTTTAGAGCAACTGCATAAAATACCATTTGGCCTTTGGATTTAAAAGAGAAATTTATGGTTAAATTAGTGTTTGGTGTTTTCCCATATCAATATTAATAATTTTAAATATTATTATTAATTCCAACATGCAGTTTGTTGTTTTAAAATTCTATACACAACAAGGAATCTACCCTGAAGGGAACAGGAGTGCTGCAGATAGTATGCTCATCCCCTAGGAGGGACAAGGAGCCTTACGTTTCTTAGCAGTCGTACAGAGACGAACAAGCAACAGCCAAGGAAGTTTCATTCAGTCAGCAGGCAGAAGGAGGATGACAACGACACAAAACTTCTAAGGTAGAGAGGGATTCAGTTTGGACGTGGAAATCAGCCTGATATTCATATTTTTAGCAAGATTGGTTGCAGGTTTCACCCCAGTCCCTCCATTGCTCCCACAAGACACATAACCAGAGGAACTGTTCCTCACTGCTGCAAAGGTAGCCACATTATGGGATGAGACACAAGACAGCTTTGAGTTGTGCCAGGAAGACAACAAAGGCAAAAATCCGTATCATCACCTGATAGGGAATGCTTAGATACCAACCTTCTTGCCAGTACTAAAAGCTCTCCTAACCACCTAATTTGGAAATTTAACATACTGTTTACTGATGTTAATATCAGTTTTGAATTGGTTTATCTGTGTGAAACTAAGCCTAGTCTATTCTGAACATAAGCAGGCTGTATAACACAGGGGACAAAGTTAACTGAGTAAATGTGGTCTGGTGTCTAAAATTACAGTTAATTTTAAGTCTGGAACTTTTAGCAAAAAACATTAAATATTTAGATATACAAGTATTTCTTTTCTGGAAAGTGTAGAAGTTATATTAGCTAATAAAGATTGACACAAGATAATGAACAAAATGTCTGTCCACTACCTTAGCAGAAACTATTTTCCCACTGACCTCCCAAGACAAATATACATGAGGTACACTGTATAATTAGGGCTGTTTGTCTATATGCTATTAAATAAATGACAAAACAATAGCTCCCAATTTAATGAAACACTGTTCTTAACAGCCAAACGTGTAAGTCTGTTGAAGAATTTTTAATTAGCACTGTATCTGACATTCTATTAATGGGTTGCAGATATCAGTTGATCGATGGGCCTGGTGGATATTACACTGCCCACTCACCAACTGGAATCCAGTTCAAAGCTTGAGAGTCATATATGAAATAAGTCTGCCATTCCACAAAGGTCCATAATGAGTCAGTGTAGATTATTCAACAGGATGTATTTTAACTGTAGTTCGGGAATAACATAATTGTTACTGGGAACGAGACGTGTAAAAATTCAAGTAGTTTAGACATCTCATTCCAAAATTCTCAGAATATTGGGGATTTTATTCATTTATATGTACCTGCCTTCTCAAATGCAAATTAGTTACCAAACAAAGTAACCAAATGAAAACAAAGAATTCCAAGTCAAGATGGGTAGAATATTATCCACATTAACAAACCAAACCTTTAACTTCAGAGTAGCGGTTTATTGAAACTAAACTATTGACACTTACTTGGTAAATATTTTTCTTTAAAGTAAAAAGCAAAAAAAATCAGTTTAGAACAAACAATTGTAGACTGCACCAGAGATAGGCTGCACCAAAGGTGATGCAGACTACACAACAGATCTCACATTCCAGACTTCCAAATCTCAAATGACTTTTTTCCAAGATTGGTTTTAAAAGATCTAATTTGGAATGCCTCACTTACTTATTTGGAGGAGTGGCCATGGGGTGCATCACTGAAGATGTCTAGGGCAGAAATATCAAAGCACCGCTCAAGCACCGCTTGTACATATTGTAAGGAGAGTGATCACTTTACATAAGCTATTACCAACAGGAGAGTGGGTTTGTTTGGGGCGGGGGGGTGGAGACAAAACCTGGATTTATGCTGGAAATGGCCCACCTTGATTATCATACACATTGTAAATAGAGTGATCACTTTACATAAGCTATTACTAGCAGGAGAGTGGGGTTGGGGGAGAAAAAACCTTTTGTAGTGATAAACACCCATTTTTTCATGATTTGTGTGTATAAAAACAAACATCTTCTGTATTTTCCACAGTATGCATCCAATGAAGTGAGCTGTAGCTCACGAAAGCTTATGCTCAAATAAATTGGTTAGTCTCTAAGGTGCCACAAGTACTCCTTTTCTTTTTATATAGATTGAGTTTCTTAAGTCTCTCACTATAAAGGCATGTTTTCCAGACCACAAATCATTCTTGGAGCTATTTTCTGAACTCTTTCCAAGTTTTTGACAGTTTTTTTGGAACAGGGACATCAGAAATGGGCATAGTACTCCAGCAAAGGTCTTACTAATGTATACAATTTCAATACAAATTCAAAATGATCTGGACAAACGGGAGAAATGGTCTGAGATAAATAGGATGAAATTCAATAAGGACAAATGTGAAGTACTCTATTTAGGAAGAAATAATAGAGTTACATGTATACAAAATGGAAAATGACTGCCTAGGAAGGAGTACTGCAGAAAGAGATCTGGGGGGTCACATAGCGGACCACAAGCTAAATATGAGTCAACAGCGTAACACTGTTGCAAAAAAAGCAAACGTAATTCTGGGATGCATTAGCAGGAGTATTGTAAACAAGACACGAGAAGTAATTCTTGTGCTCTACTCCACACTGATTAGGCCTCAACTGGATTATTGTGTCCAGTTCTAGGCACCACATTTCAGGAAGGATGTGGACAAATTGGAGAGAGTCCAGAGAAGAGCGACAAAAATGATTAAAGGTCTAGAAAACATGACCTTTGAAGGAAGGTTGAAAAAAATTGGATTTGTTTAGTCTGGAAAAGAGAAAGACTCAGAGGGAACATGATAACAGTTTTCAAGTATGTAAAAGGTTGTTACAAGGAGGAGGGAGAAAATTTGTTTTTCTTAACGTCTGAGGATAGGAAAAGAAGCAGTGGGCTTAAATTGCAGCAAGGGAGGTTTAGGTTGGATATAAGGAAAAAGTTCTTAACTGTCAGGGTGGTGAAGCACTGGAATAAATTGCCTAGGGAGGTTGTGGAATCTCCCTCATTGAAGATTTTTTAAGAGCAGGTTAGACAAATACTTGTCAGGAATGGTCTAGATAATACTTAGTCCTGCCATGAGTGCAGGGGACTGGACTAGATGACCTCTCGAGGTCCCTTCCAGTCCTATGATTCTATAATACCACATCCCTAGTCCTACTTGACATTCCCCTATTTATATACCCAAGAATTACATTTGTCTTCTTTATTATACCATCACACTGGGAGTTCATGTTCAGTTAGTTACCTGCCATGACTGCTATTCTTTTTCAGTATCATTGCATTTCAGGATACAGCCGCCACTCTTCTATGTTTTTTATTCCCAGATGTATAACCTGGTATTTGGCTGTTTTAAAAACACATATTGTTCAACTGAACCAGGTCAGTCTGTAGAGCTGACTTGTCCCCATCATTATTTACCAGTCCACCAACATTTGGAATCACCTGCAAAATTTCCAGTAATTATTTTATACTTTCTTTCAAAAGAAAAAAATTGGACAAAGAACAGATCCCCGTGGGACCCCACTTGAAATACCCTCACTGACTGACAATTCTCCATGTACAATTTCTGCAATCTATCAGTTAACCAGTTTTAAAATCCATTTAATAAGGGCTATATTCATATTGTATAGTGCTAATTTTCTTATTTTAATCCAGTTGTCATACTGGACAAAGTCAAATGACAGAAATGTAGGGCTGGAAAGGACTTCAAGAGGTCATCTAGTCCAGTCCCTGAGCTGAGGTAAGACCAAGTACAAGTAGGCCATCCTGACAGGTGTTTGTCTAATCTGTTCTTAAAAATCTTCAATGACGGGGATTCAAAAACCTCCCTTGGAAGCCTATTTCAGTGCTAACAGTTAGAGAGTTTTTCCTATGATCTAACCTAAATCTCCCTTGCTGCAAATTAAGCCCATTGCTTCTCGTCCTACCTTCAGTGATTCATAGATACAAGCCCAAAAGGGACCACTGTGATCATCTAACGACAGTATATGGCCTGTCATACAGGAGGTCAGAACATTCCCACAATAACTCTTATTGAACATGGAAAACAGTTGATCACCATCCTCTTTGTAACAGCCCTGAACATATTTGAAGACTTACCAGATCCTCCCTCATTCTTCTTTTCTCAAGACTAAACATGCCCAGTTTTTTTTAAACTTTTCCTCATAGATTATTCTTCTAAACCTTTTATTATTTTTTTGTTCTCCTCTGGACTCCCTCCAATTTGTCCACATCTTTCTTGAAGTGTAGCACCCAGAACTGGACACAGTACTCTAAGTGATGCCTTATAGAAGTCTAAATATATTACATGAACAGTTACTTTATCAATCTCGTAATCTCATTAAAAAATAAAGTTTCTTTAATAAGACTTATTTTCCATAAAACTATGCTGATTGGCATTAATTATGCTACAATCTTTTAATTTTTCACTGATTTCATCCCATTTCAGCTTCTCCATGATTTGGCCCAGGATCAATGGCAGGCTCACTACTCTATAGTTATAGTTACCAACGTCATTCCATTTACTGTTTTGAAACAGTGGCACAACGTTAGCTTTCTTCCAGTTCTTTGTTCTCCAGGCTGTCAATCTTGTCTAAACTTCTGTGTACGTACACACACAAATAAAAGGTTGTATTCTGGAGAACAATTCTGCAGTAAGGGAATGCATTCTGCAGCTGTGGAATCACTAATAGACAAGGTCCTGACTATTGATAAATAGTTAAGCCTCATGAACGTAAGAATAGCCATACTGGGTCAGACCAAAGGTCCATCCAGCCCAGTATCCTGTCTACCAACAGTGGCCAATGCCAGGTGCCCCAGAGGGAGTGAACCTAACAGTTAATGATCAAGTGATCTCTCTCCTGCCATCCATCTCCACCCTCTCACAAACAGAGGCTAGGAACACCATTCCTTGCCCATCCTGGCTAATAGCCATTAATGGACTTAACCTCCATGAATTTATCCAGTTCTCTTTGAAACCCTGTTATAGTCCTAGCCTTCACAACCTCCTCAGGCAAGGAGTTCCACAGGTTGACTGTGCACTGCGTGAAGAACTTCCTTTTACTTGTTTTAAACCTGCTACTCATTAATTTCATTTGGTGGCCCCAGTTCTTATATTATGGGAACAAGTAAATAACTTTTCCTTATTCACTTTCTCCACACCACTCATGATTTTATATACGTCTAGCACATCCCCCCTTAGTCTCCTCTTTTCCAAGCTGAAAAGTCCTAGCCTCTTTAATCTCTCCTCATATGGGACCCATTCCAAACCCCAATAATTTTAGTTGCCCCTTTCTGAACCTTTTCTAATGCCAGTATAAGTACCACATCTGTATGCAGTATTCAAGATATGGGTGTACCATGGAGTTATATAAGGGTAATAAGATATTCTCTGTCTTATTCTCTGTCCCGTTTCTAATGATTCCTAACATCCCATTTGCTTTTTTGACTGCCACTACACACTGCATGGATGTCTTCAGAGAACTATCCACGATGACTCCAAGATCTTTCTCCTGATTAGTCGTAGCTAAATTAGCCCCCATCATATGGTATGTATAGTTGGGGTTATTTTTTCCAGTGTGCATTACTTTACATTTATCCACTTTTAATTTCATTTGCCATTTTGTTGCCCAATCACTTAGTTTTGTGAGATCTTTTTAAAGTTCTTCACAGTCTGCTTTGGTCTTAACTATCTTGAGCAGTTTAGTATCATCTACAAACTTTGCCACCTCACTGCTTACCCCTTTCTCCAGATCGTTTATGAATAAGTTGAATAGGATTGATCCTAGGACTGACCCTTGGGGAACACCACTAGTTACCCCCTCTCCATTCTGAAAATTTATGATTTATTTCTACCCTTTGTTCCCTGTCTTTTAACCAGTTCTCAATCCATGAAAGGATTCCTCTTATCCCACAACAACTTAATTTACGTAAGAGCCTTTGGTGAGGGACCTTGTCAAAGGCTTTCTGGAAATCTAAGTACACTATGTACACTGGATCTCCTTTATCTGCATGCCTGTTGACCCCCTCAAAGAATTCTAGTAGATTGGTGAGGCATGATTTCTCTTTACAAAAACCATGCTGACTTTTCCACAACAATTTATGTTCTTCTATGTGTCTGACAATTTTATTCTTTACTATTGTTTCAACTAATTTGCCCGTAATTTTATTTGGTGGCCCCTTTTTCTTGTATTATGAGAAGGAGTAAATAATACTTCCTTATTTACTTTCTCTATACCAGTCATGATTTTATAGACCTCTATTATATCCCCCCTTAGTCGCCTCTTTTCCAAGCTGAAAAGTCCCAGTCTTATTAATCTCTCCTCATACGGAAGCCATTCCATACCCCTAATCATTTTTGCTGCCCTTTTCTGAACTTGTTCCAAGTCCAATATATCTTTTTTGAGATGAGGCAACCACATCTGCACGCAGTATTCAAGGTGTGGGCGTACCATGGATTTATACAGAGGCAATAAGATATTTTCTGTCTTATCTATCCCTTTCTTGATGATTCCCAACATTCTGTTCACTTTTTTGACTGCTGCTGCACATTGAGTGGATGTTTTCAGAGAACTATCCACAGTGACTCCAAGATCTCTTTCTTGAGTGGTAACAGCCAATTTAGACCCCATCATTGTATATGCATAGTTAGGATTATGTTTTCCAATGTGCATTACTTTGCATTTATCAACTTTAAATTTCATCTGCCATTTTGTTGCCCAGTCAACCAGTTTTGTGAGATCCTTTTGTAGCTCTTTGCAGTCTGCCTGGGACTTAACTATCTTGAGTAGTTTTGTATCATCTGTAAATTTTGCCACCTCACTGTTTACCCCTTTCTCCAGATCTTTTATGAATATGCTAAATAGGATTGGGCCCAGTACAGATCCCTGGGGGACACCACTATTTACCTCTCTCCATTCTGAAAACTGACCATTTATTCCTACCCTTTGTTTACTGTCTTTTAACCAGTTACCAATCCATGAGAGAACTTTCCCTCTTATCCCATGATTGCTTATTTTGCTGAAGAGCCTTTGATGAGGGACCTTGTCAAAGGCTTTCTGAAAATCTAAATACACTATATCCACTAGATCTCCTTTATCTGCATGCCTGTTGACCCCCTCAAAGAATTCTAGTAGATTGGTGAGGCATGATTTCCCTTTACAAAAACCATGTTGGCTATTTCCCAACAAATTATGTTCATCTATGTGTCTGACAATTTTGTTCTTTATGATAGTTTCAACCAATTTGCCCGGTACTGAAGTGAGGCTTACTAGCCTGTAGTTGCCACGGTCACCTCTGGAGCCATTTTTAAAAATTGGCGTCACGTTAGCTATCCTCCAATCATTTGGTACAGACGTTGATTTAAATGATAGGTTACAGATAACCGTTAGTAGTCCTGCAATTTCACATTTGAGTTCCTTCAGAACTCTTGGGTGAATACCACCAGGTCCTGGAGACTTATTACTGTTTAGTTTATCAATTTGTTCCAAAACCTCCTCTAATGACACCTCAATTTGGGACAGTTCCTCAGATCTGTCACCCAAAAAGAATGGCTCAGGTTTGAGAATCTCCCTCACATCCACAACAGTGAAGACCGATGCAAAGAATTCATTTAGTTTCTCCACAATGGTCTTATCGTCTTTGAGTGCTCTTTTAGCATCTCAATTGTCCAGTGGCCCAATTGGTTGTTTAGCAGGCTTTCTACTTCTGATGTATTTAAAAAAACGTTTGCTCTTACTTTTGGAGTCTTTGTCTAGCTGTTCTTCAAATTCTTTTTTTGTCTTTTTAATTATATTTTAACTCTTCGTTTGCCAGAGTTTATGCTCTTTTGTATTTTCCTCATTAAGATTTATCTTCCACTTTTTAAAGGATGCCTTTTTGCCTCTCACTTCTTCTTTTACGTTGTTGTTTAACCACGGTGGCTCTTTTTTGGTTCTCTTACTATGTTTTTTAAATTGGGGTATACATTTAAGTTGAGCCTCTATTACGGTGTCTTTAAAAAGTTTCCACGCAGCTTGCAGGGATTTTACTTTTGGTACTGTATCTTTTAATTTCTGTTTCACTAACCTCCTCATTTTTGTACGGTTCCCCTTTCTGACATTAAATGCTACAATGTTGGACCGCTGTGGAGTTTTCCTTGCCACAGGAATGTTAGGTTTAATTATATTATGATCACTATTACCAAGTGGTCCAGCTATATTCACCTCTTGGACCTGATCCTGTGCTCCACTTAGGACTAAATCAAGAATTGCCTCTCCTCTTATGGGTTCTATGATCAGCTGCTCCAAGAAGCAGTCATTTAGGTGTCAAGAAACTTTATCTCAGCATCCCTTCCTGAGGTGGTATGTACCCAGTCAATATGGGGAATAGTTGAAATCCCCCATTATTATTATTGAATTTTTTATTTTAATAGCCTCTCTAATCTCCCTAAGCATTTCAGAGTCACTAACACCATCCTGGTCAGGTGGTCTGTAATATAGCCCTACTGCTTTTTTCTTATTTTTCAAGCATGAAATTACTATCCATAGAGATTCTATGGTACAATTTAGTTCATTTAAAATTTTTACTTCATTTGATTCTACGCTTTCTTTCACATATAGTGCCACTCCCCCACCAGCATGACCTGTTCTATCCTTCCGATATATTTTGTACCCTGGTATTACCGTGTCCCATTGATTATCCTCATTCCACCAGGTTTCTGTGATGCCTATTATATTAATATCTTCATTTAATACTAGGCACTCTAGTTCACTCATCTTATTATTTAGACTTCTAGCATTGGTATATAAGCATTTTAAAAACTTGTCATTTTTTGGCTGTCCCCTATTGTATGACGTAATTGAGTGGGACTTTTTTTCATTTGATTGTTTCTCATCAGATCCTCCCTGTATTTTATCATTTTCCATCCTCTCCTCATTAGGACATAGGAAATCTCTATTTGTAGATCCTCCCCTAAGGGCTGTCCAAACCACATGCTCCTCCGCACCTGTCGGCTTTCCCCCAGTAGCATTATTGTTATTACTGAGTCTGCCAAAAATGTCTATAACTATAAATTACAATGAATTGGATGTGTGTGTGTGCATATTTAATTGTTTTTCCTAAAGTTAATTAAGTATTTTAGGGAAAAGCGTCAGTGCGGCCATCAGTGAGAGCTGGTCTACACCTGAGGCCACCAAAGAATTTGTCGTGAGAATCCCTGTCCTATACTCATCCCTATAGTATATGAGTGTTTACAACTGCTGACTGTCCTTTAGTTCAGTGAGCTAAATTTATCATAGTAATAAACACTGTAATTGGACTCCAAGAGAAATCCTGACTCAGATTACTGGGAGAAGTTAGTAATTAGCACTGCTTTGCAACTATTTGGACTACCTTAGTACTCTTACATATTACAATATAAGCCTCTTAAAATAGACTAATCAGATAAAGCCTGATTTATCCATCTTATCCCAACTCTCATTTTAAGCGGACAGAATTTTCCTAAGCAGGCATTTGCTTTCATGGGGAAAAAAATGCAGAGGATACAGAAATTCAGTATTTATACTGGATTTCCTTATGCTTGCCAATTAAAGTTAAAGTAACAGAGAAAATAACTAAAGAGGTCTTGTATAACGTTAATTTTGAAAAGGAATGGAAGCTCCTGAAATGTTTGAGAGGTGACATGACAAAACCATTCATTACTTCTTTGGAGCCATTATACAGTTTTGTGGGAATGCCTAAACCTTCATATGACCCTATAGATGCAGTCAGGCTGCTTCTGAAAGTTCTTTGAGAAATAACGTAGCCACTTGCGCAGTGTTAACTTGGAAATTTTAACTCTGAACATCTCCAAAAATGATGGGCTACACCAAGGATTAATTGCTTACCAGATTCCCTTTTTTCAAATATGAGTTAAAACTAATGCTAAAAAACCATACGCACGCATGCAGACACACATAAAAAGTGTTATGACACTTCTACAAGAAACATGAGTTATGTTTCAACAAGGAAGTGAATCCAATATCCAACAAAAAAAATATATTCATTTTACTAAGAGGTACATGGCAATCTGATTTATTCTAATGAGGAAACACCACATTAAGATGAAACCTGAATCTCAAATTAGCACAGTGAACCAAAATAAGTAATTTTCATTCCACAAAAATACATATATATGGAGATCATGCCTACAGACTGCTCAGAAAAAATAACAAGTAGACAAAAATTGAGGTGATATTCCAAAAAGTGCTCACTGTTACCCTCATTCTCTTCCCACTGAAGAAACTCCCGTTCACTTCACTATTGAGCACTTTTGAAAATACCACCCCAAATATCTTGATAATAGAACAAGAAAATTTCTTTTTACTCAGATGGTAATTTTACATTGTCTCAAAATGTATCCTAATTCCTACCTCACTCAATGAAAGCAATAAGAATATCAAACACTTTATTAGAAATGAAAGCACATTCGGGGTGTTATAACAGATCAAAAAGTTCTAACATGACATTAATTTTTTCATTCTGGCTCATCAACTCAACATGGTTTCTTGCATTTACTTGTCCATCTGCTTACGTGCCAGAATAGCTCTGGGAATTGTATTTAAGTGATACTACAAAGCATACAAGACTGCACAAATTGTGTGCATAAATCCCATATAGGTGATGATGATAAATTAGATCTATAGTTAGATATATAGATAATGCAAGTTAATGTTTTTCATGTTAAAAGGTCTTCATGCACGTTAATCCTTACAACACCAAAGTGAAAAAAAATGGTTACTAACCTTTCATAACTGTTGTTCTTTGAGATGCGTTGCTCATGTTCATTCCATGCTAGGTGTGCATGTGGCAACTGCCAGAGATATTTCCCTTTGTGGTATCTGTAGGACTGGCTTTAATGCCCCCGGGAGTGTACGTGCTGATATAAGGGGTGCCGCCGGATCCACACCCTCTCAGTTCCTTCTTGGCAATAACTCCAACAGAGTGGTAGGAGGGTGGGTCATGGAATGGACATGAGCGACATCTTGAAGAACAACAGCTACGAAATATTAACCGATTTTTCTTCTTCGAGTGCTTGCTCATGTCCATTCCATTCTTGGTGACTCACAAGCAGTACCCTTGAAGGTGGGCTCAGAGTTTCTGGACATGCTGGGCTAGTCTACACTGGCAACGCTAAAGCACTGCTGCCACGGCAGCGCTTTAATGTGCCTTGTGTGGTCACTGTGCAACGCTGGGAGAGCGCTCTCCCAGTGCTCTAATACCACCTCCATGAGAGGCTTGGCTCCCAGCGCTGTCTACATTGGCGCCTTACAGCGCTGCAACTTGCTGAGTTCAGGGGGGTGTTTTTTCACACCCCTGAGCGAGAAAGTTGCAGTGCTGTAAATTGTCAGTGTAGACAAGCCCTCTGACTGCAACACAACTCTTCCAAAACTGGTACAGTCACAGGCCTGCTAGATGATGGCACTGTTAAGACACAAAGGCTTGAACTGATGACCATGTCGCAGCTCTGCAGATGTCCTGGACTGGTATTTGCGCAAGGAATGCTGCTAACAAAACCTGAGCTCTCGTAGAATGAGTGGTTACGATGGCTGGAGGCGGAACCTTCGCCTGCTCATAGCAAGCCCAGATACTGGCAGTTATCCAGGATGAGATTCTTTGGGATGACACTGGCAGTCCTCTCATCCTTTCTGTACTGCTACAAAGAGTTGCGTAGACTTGCGGAAGGGCTTAGTCCTCTCAATATAGAAGGCCAGGGCCCGCCTAACATCTAACGTATGGAGCTGACATTCCTCAGAGGTCTTATGAGGTTTTGGGAAGAAGACAGGCAGAAAGATGTCCTGATGGTTGTGGAATTGCGACACCATGTTCGGAAGGCCAGATGGGGGCGCAGCTGGACCTTGTCCTTGAAAAACACCTTATAAGGGGATTCTGACATCAGAGCTTTGATCACAGAGACCCTCTGGCCAAGGTGATCGCCACCAGGAAAGCGACCTTCCAAGAGATAAGCAGTAAGGAACAAGATGCTAACGGCTTGAAGGCAGGCCCCATGAGTTTTGACAGGACCAAGTTTAGGACCCACGGGGGAATCAGGTCGTGAATCAGAGGGTATAGTCTTTGACACATTCTGTATCTTGGGGGAGCGTCCTGTAACCCCCATATTCCTCATGTTTATATAACCGTGATCTTACATAGAATATAAAGCATGCCTTGTAAGGTATCAGGGAAAAGGTTATGATCTGCTGAAAGTAATTTCTCTATCCATATACATATATCATTAATGCATATGAAGTTATGAGAATTGTGTTGTATGGTTATCACTAAAACATGCAGTAAGTTGGGGAATCAGCCAGATATTCGCTCCCCAGAGGCAACAACAAGGAAATTAACCAACACCAGGGCAGGGTATCAATCAACCCATGAACAACCATTGTCCAGCAATGACTCACCTGCATGAGGCCACACCAGGAGAACTGCTCAGCCTTGCCTGGAGACTCAGCAATGCCCCCAGACATGCCTGGACTTTGTGCTCCCCAAGCACTTAAAATCTTATTGTAATCAATAAACTTTGTTTACTCTTTATCTTTACCAGTGAATTCATATGAAGTGTGTGGAAAATCTGTTCAGGTTTTGCAAAGACTAGTGTATATTCACTTTCCTTTGATGAAATGGTGAACCAATTAATAAATTTGCACTGCTTATCTTGCTGGTATATTCCTGGTACAGTGCTGGGATGGATTTGGCTGGTGCCTTTCCCTTGTGATTGATGAGTGACTCTGGAAGCACTCATGCAATATAGCTGGGTGTGAGGCTCCACATGCTGTTGTGCTGAGTGATAACAGCTCCTGGAACGGTTTGCTGCTGGTCACTAGCAAGGCATTGAGAGAGACAGCCCAGGCTGGAGAGAGTTAAGGGGGCACAGCGGTCCCACAGTCCCAGGCTGCACCCCGGGAATCCTGTCACAGTCTTTTCAAGCCTTTGAGAAACCTAACTGTCATCTTGTGGGAGAACACTGATCTGCCCTGCACTGGAAGGTGGAAGGCCGAAACGGCTGCCAAGTGAACCTTAACAGATGAGAGAGCCAGACTGTGATGTTTTTGGTGTAGCAGATAGTCCAAGATAGACTGTAGAGAAGAACGGGATGGAGAAAGATTCCATTCGGAGGTCCAAGTGAAATGTTTTCACTTAGGTAGCCATGGTGGAAGTCTTTCTGCTACCTAGCAAGATCTGTTGAACCTATTCCAAACAGGCCTGCTCTTCAGTGTTCAGCCACGCTGCCATCATGCCATCAGGCACAGGGAGGCGAGGTCTGGGTGAAGCAATCGGATGTGGTCTTGTGAAATCAAGTTCAGATGGGATGGAAGCACAAGTGGAGCTGCTACTGAGAGATCCAATGCCTCTGAATCAGTGCTGGCATGGCCATGCCAGAGCTATCAGGATAATCTTTGCCTTGTCCCGCTTGATTTTTAGGAGGATCATGTGAACCAATGGGATTGGTGGGAATACATATAGTAGTCTATCTGCCCATGAGAGCAGGAAGGCATCAGAGAGGGAGCCCCTGCTGAGCCCATGCAGTGAACAGAACTGATGGCGAACAGGTCCACCTGGGGAGGGCCCCACTTCTGGAAGATGACCCAGGTGACCTCCAAGCGAAGAGTCCACTTGTGGTGAGAGGAAAAGGACCTGCTGAGGTGATCCACCAATGTGTTCCAGGCCTCTGAGAGGTGCGAAGCCTCCGGGTGAATGGTGTGCTTCATGCAGAAGTCCCACAGCCAGAGGGTCTCTTGGGACAGGACTGAAGATTGAGCTCCCCCTTGCTTGTTGATGTAAAATATCGAGGCCGTATTGTCCATCAAGACCCATACCACCTTGCCTGAGATTTGGGGAAGGAACACCTGACATTTATGTGCAGGGAGAGTTCTTCCTGGGACCAGAGGCCCTGAGTCCTGAGACTGTCAAGTTGGGCTTCTCATCCCAGATCTGACACATCTGAAACCATGGTTACCAATAGATACAGGGTGGCAAAGGGTACTCCTTTCATTACAGGACAGGCTCCACGAAGACAACGAAGCCGGGACAACTGGCGTAACCGTGAATATTGAGTCCAAGTGGTGTGTGCTCAGGAAGTAGACTGACACCAGCCACATCGGTAAGAGTCTGAGGTGTAGCCACTTGTACTGCATCACATACATACATGCTGCCACGTGGCGCAACAGTTTGAGGCAAACCCATGTGGTTGTAAGAGAGTGGGTTGTGACCTGGGCGATCAGGTACGATATAATCCTGTAGATAGGGCTTGGCCTGGGTGGAGTTGAACACCGCCCCAATGAACTCTGTTCTCTGAGCCAGGACCAAAGTTGACTTTTGCTTGTTTATTAATAGACCCAGTGCCTGAAAGGTGGCCCGTACTGTACCGATACAGCGCTGAACTTGAGCCTTTGATCGTTGAGATACAGGTAGACTTGAATGCCTCAATGTCTGAAGAATGCTGCAACCATCTCCATACACTTTGTGAAACCTGTGGGGCTGCTGAGAGGCAGAAGGGAAGCACGGTGAATTAGTAGTGGCGTTGACCCACCACTACCCTGAGGAATCTTCTGTGCCCACGCAAGGTGGAGATGTGGAAATAAGCATCCTTCAAATTGAGGGTGGCGTACCAGTCTCCTGGATCGAAGGAGGGAATGATGGAGGTGAGGGAGACCATGCAGAACCTCAGTTTCTTGAGGTATTTGTTGAAGCAAGGCAGGTCCAGGATGGGCTGCAGACCCCCTTTGGCCTTCAGGATTAGGAATATTGGAAGTAAAACCCTTTCCCTCTCAAGTCTCGAGGAACCTCCTCTACAGCGCCCACACATAGGAGGGCTTGCACCTCCTGAATAAGCAGCTGCTCGTGAGAAGGGTCCCTGAAGAGGGACAGGGGCTGGGGATGGCAGGAAGGGGTGGACAAAAACCGGAGGGTGTACCCAGCTGCCATATTACTGAGCACCCACCAGTCCAATGTTATGCAAGACTATGGTGGGTGGAAGGGTGACAGGTAGTCCAAAAAAAAAAAAGGGGGGGGTGTGGAGCGGGAGAGGATCCATAGTCAAGACCAGTATGCTGTCCTCGGGAGTACCTTTCTAAAGCCTGCCTGGCCCTGCCAGCATATCTACATGAGCCTGATTGGGAGGCTGAGGCAGAAGGTAGGGGTTGACAACATTTATAGCCCTTTCCCTTTCTTTAGTAGGGCTCCTGCCTGGGAGGTGCCAGAAATCTGGGAGGCTGCTGGGGCTTCTTGGAGGCTGGGGGCACCTAAAAGCCCAGGGAGCGAAGCATGACCCTCGAGTCTTTAATGGTGTAAAGTTTGGAGCCTGTCTTTTCAGAGATCAGGGAGGTACCCTCAAAGGGGTGGTCCTGGATAGACTTCTGCACCTCATGAGAGAGAACCGATGACTGGAGACATGAACAGCACCTCATGGTGACTGCTGATGCCACCGTTCTGGTTGCTGAGTTGGCCATATCCAGAGCTGCCTGGAGGGAGGTCCTGGCCGCCATCTTGCCTTCCTCCAGGATGGCCATGAACTTCTGCCACATGGAGTCCTTAAACTTGGCCATCGAGTCCCACAGATTAAAACCGTACCTCCCCAGCAGAGCCTGCTGGTTAGAGATACATAGCTGGAGGCAACTCATCGAATAAACCTTGCGTCCGTACAACCTCCAGTCTCTTAGCCTCTATTTTTTGGAGAGGGCGCTCGACTGCACTTGTCTGTCCTCTTGTTTGCAGTCGACACCACCAGGGACCCTGGCGGGGGGGACACAAGTAGAGGTACTCAAACCCACTGGCCAGTACATAGTACTTTTTCTCTGCCCTTTTTGTGGTAGGGGGCAGAGGTGAGGGGGTCTGCCATAATGCCCTGATGGGTTCCAACACTGCCTCATTAACTGGCAGGCCTGCTCTGGAGGGAGCCACTGCAGCCAGGATATCAACTAAGCTGTGCACAGACTCCTTCAACTCCTTAGCTATCAGCCCCAAGTTTCTGGCGACCCATTTCAGGAGCTTTTGATGGCCCCTGTAGTTGTTCAGCGGGAACGATTGCTAGGGCCTGTGACTGCCTCATCCGGGGATGATGAGTAAGAGGCTAGCACTGGAGGAGGGAATGCTTCTTCCTCCACCTGTACCATTTCCAATTGGGGCCACTTCTGGGACATCGGTACCAGAGTCAGGGTCCAGTCCTGGGCAGAATGAAACAGTGGCTTGTCTCTTATGAACAGGAACAACGGGTAAGAGGTCCTGCTACTCGTGGAAACTCCCATGGGTTCCAATACTGCCAATGCATTGGCCAGTGGCCCACTGGCCAATCACCAGCTGGAGGGCTGGTACTAAAGTCCGGTGCTTAGGTCATATACCATTGCTTCTTCAGTGGAGTGAAGGATTCCCATTTGGACTACGAAGAGGATTCTTCACTTGGGAGACCCAGGAGGCATCGTACCTGCTTCCTCCTCCAGGCAGTGCCGGGGAACAGGTGACCAATGACGGGCAGGAGACTGCTGAAACAGGACCATGGAGGGTTTTACTCTGGACGGTGCCATGATGGTCAGTGCTGTGATGGAGCTCACCACTCCTCGACCTCTTCAATCCAAAGGAGACCCTTGCTGGAAAACATCCAGAGTCGAAGTGGCCAACTGACATGAGGTCCTTTACCAGTAAAGGAAAAAATCTCTAGCAACTGTGCATGCGGCACGCACACACCTAGCATGGAATGGATATGAGCAAGCACTCAAAAAAAATAAAGTATTAGATAATTCTGTTTTAGTAATTTAATTTTGTTTACTTTTGTGGCAATAGTAAGAGAGACCTATTATAAAAATATTAACTACTTAGGGCCATATACTGTTCTTTATTAGCAGTAGAATTTCCAATTACATCAATGGAACCAGGACAAGGTGTGTCCCTTAGAATCACCTTCACCAAGTAATAGTAATGGTACATGTTAAATGTGGGACTATACTACTGGTTTTAACAAACATGAAACCTCTTTCCAAAATAATACATTTCTTCTAAACTTTTAGAGAACTTTGGATCCATGTTAAATAATGAACTCACGGAATACAATTCATAGTGCTGGAATACAATGTTAAATGTACCATATATGTTATGTTCTGTAACTATACACAGGGCAATCATGCCATTTATATATAGCCCAAAAAACAGAATAAGTACATTTAAAGAGCCATCTTTTGAACTGATCATAGAGTCAGAAATATTGGATTACTGTTTGTAGTTTCATTTTCTAATATTTTAATATTTGCACTTCTAGGGAACATGTGAAAATTACAATTATCATTTGTGCACAAAACCGTTCCAATTGATTGTTTTTAATTTTACTGGGTTAAACTCTTTCGTGCATTTTGTTTTGTTTAATTTATTTTATTGGTGGAAGTTAGGAGACTAAAAGTGTTGTTAATCAAATTAGTCTCTATAGGCTCAGTCCTGAGCTTTGTCACCTCCCATTGAAGCTAATGGGAATTGAGAGTGCTCAGCACCTTGCGGGATTCAAGGCCCATGTTGACTTGAGCTAGGAATCTAATGAACAGAGTGACAATTACATAAGCTTACTGGGCTCTTAAACACTCTTAACTGGAGTTAACAAGTTCTTTGAAACTCTTCTACAATGGGGTGGACAAAAACTGATGTTCCAGAGGTTGTGTCTTCCAAATGGTCCATTCCTATTCTGAGCTGAAAAGATTTCCCTTCCAGTGCCATCTGTGATGGTTTAACATACTGAAGAAAGCAATTTTTTAAATACATAAAATCCACCATTTTCTTTTCCTACGGGTAGCTGTATTTAAGTGTTCTACATTTTCTCCTTTCATTTGACTTTAAAACCTAAAACATGTTTGATCAGAGTTAACAAGATAGTAAACTAGGAACTTCCTGTCTCTGCTTGAACAATGTCTCTAATAAAAAGCATTATCTCACAAAAAAAAGATACCTGATTAAATCTATTTGCACTCACTAATTTTAAAGCAAAATTTATTTTAACATGTAAAGTAACTGAATGAAATATTTATATTAAAAAAACATGTCTAAGTTGGCAGTCAACCACACACCTCATTTGGAACAATCAGGACAGCAGAGACAAAAAGAAAAAAAAGGCAAAAAAAAAAAAAAAGACAAATACAGTATAGTACTGTATTAAACATAAACCACTAAAAAAAATAAAGGGAAAGCAGCATTTTCTTCTGCATAGTAAAGTTTCAAAGTTGTATTAAGTCAAGATTCAGTTGTAAACTTTTGAAAGAACAACCATAACATTTTGTTCAGAGTTACAAACATTTCATAGTTATGAACAACCTCCATTCCCAAAAACTCTTCATAAAGCATCTCAGTCTAATATAAAGGTACGTTGTTTGTAAGGCTGAACACATAAGGAAAACTAAAGGAAGGACAGCAATATGGAGAGTAAAACATTCCCCCCCTCATATTATCCTCTTAAAAATATGATCAATTAAAGCTACAGATCAGTAATGTACTCCAGTGGGAGTGGCTATCGCCCATGGAGCTTTTTAAAAAGCATAATATGTTTTCAAAAGAATGTCATAAGTCATACTCAATTTAGACTTATACATTGTGCAAACTAGAACTGTATACAACTTCATTGTGTGGAAAATACACATTTCTAAACCTTGATGATCACCTTTTCCCTGCTACCTACACAAAGTACAGGTTCAAAAAAGCTCAGTTCTGATTTTTCTAGAACACATTGTAGCTATTGTAGTAGTTTTAGGAAGGCACTGTGTCCAGCAAGCATCTTCCACAAACAGTGTGTGTCTGATGTTGAATCCATACAAATTCTTATTGCAGCCAATCAGTACCAAAATTTCTGAAGAAAACACCAGGTAAACAGCATTTGGTTAAGCAGGCAAAAGTAAACAAGGAATGACATCAGTAGCAGCAGACTTTTACATCCTATTTTTATTTTTTGCTGTGTGTGTCTGTTTCTCTCTCAATCTATACATGCTACAATCAAGGTACCTCATCAGCAACTGCCTTCTGCCATAAACTAATAGAGCTACAAGACAGTTTCTTGAACACAGTGGAACACAGGAAAATGTATAAGCACAATAATAATAACGGTCATTAACCTAAATATTGTGGTTGTTGCTGCATATGAAAAAGAGATAGCTGCCATTTCTTTGTTTCCTTCTCCCAGTTATTTTCACCAGAGTTCCTTTCTACTCTTCTTATCCTCAATTTCCACTTTTGTTGTCTCTCCCTGTCCAACCACCACCATTTTGTCATCCCTCCCTTACCCATTTTGCTCTTCTTGAGTCTCTCTTCCTGCTTACTTTCCTGCCTCCCTGATGGAAGGACCTAATTAGATACCCCACTGAGCAGGTAATTAAAAAAAAGTTCCCTAATCAAAGAGTACTTACCCAGGGACACCAAATTAACAGCCACATTTTGAACCATGGTTTAATTTTATACCCAATGCAAAATCTTTCAATAGTTTGCCCTAGTGACAGCAATAGAAATGTCATGTAACTATAGTAAGTTGTACAAGTAATCTTCCTGTTTACAGATTTGTCACTAAACATGGTATATCTTGTGCTATGGCAAAACTGACACTTCATTATTGTCATTTTTCAGCATAAAAATACACTGGATACTACAGTATGGATTTCTGCCAATAACACTGCGCTAGAGAGACCAACCCAGACAACAGGGTTGGTCTCTTCCCCTCCACCCCAAAAAACAAAAAAATTATGTCAGGAAACACTCATTTCTGGTAATATTTTAGTTGGTTCAGTACTAATCAAAGGATCTTGTAAAATTTCAAACAGGCTATGCTATAGAGACATAGCACCACTCTTACTTGTACTGATTGTAAAGTTTCTACTTTTTAATACCTACATTTGTATGTCTGTATCTGCTATGTTTTGTATTCTCTCCAACACCAAGTCAGTCATATATAATCTTTGTGAACAGTTTAATACATTTTAATGGGAAATAATACATAACTGTGATTGATTTGGGGATCTGTCTGTGCAACTTATGAATTCCGGTTGGTATTATGAAATTTCTGTATCATGGAAAGCCCCTGTGTTAATGTGTATCCATCATCACTGACAGGACCTGCAACAAGTACACAGCAGACTGACAACAATGGGGAGTAATTAACTTTAACCACTGAGTACTGATTAGGCAATAGATACACTAAAGGAAGTTTGCTCAATCTGTGAAAAAATACTTTCTCCACAATCCGCAGGGGGCGAGTGTAGAGCAGTGGAAAGTCATCAAAAAAGAACAAAGATACAGGTGAGTACAGCAAGTTTTAGGGGGACAAGACACACAAACTTTGGGCAGGAGGAAGGAAGGGCATGGACTGTCCAAGACTAGAGGAAGCAAGCTATTCTAGGGAGAAGGTTCGATGTCTCAGACCATAAGCCATGCCCTGAAACAGAACAATTCTGGATGGGCCCAAAGGACTTTGACCCTGGTCCAAAGCCCTAGAGTTGTGAGGAAACTGAGGGTTTGTAAAGATCCGTGTATTTCTGGTGTAATTAAATAAAGAACAATAATGTGGAAGACTTCTGTACAAAATGTCTGGTATTATATGCTACGTTAACCACATGATCCCTGGAAGAGGTAAACCCCTAAGGTTCATACTTTCAGTGGGATTCTAGGAGAGGGTATGTCTAAGCTACAGGGAGTCTGAGGAATCAGAAATGGTTCCAGGGGCTAGGTAGGGGACTGTGCACTCTCAGCTCTCAGGCTGGGATGCTTGACTGATCATCTTCACCTCAAGAACATGCCCAGGGACCTCAAACTGGGAACAGTGGCTGGGCTCAGTTTAGATTCCAGACGCTTTAAACACCCAGGGATTCTACAGCTGATTCGCCTCCCAGCAATCTGGTGGGCTATGGGCAGGAGGAGGGTTGTGACAAGACTTATGGATTTCTTCAGTGGAATGTGCTTCTCCTATTTGTACTCTGGGCTCAATTCTCTAAAGCCTAAAAAATGAAGGGGCAACAACAAAAACAAAATACAACACAGGATTAGTGTTTTTTCTCCCCTCCTGAAGTCACAAATGGACCGTAAGACGCTATCGCTCCAAATATTTGATAAACCAGAACAAAGATAAAGCCTCAGAAAATTATTTTTCCCTGTATGATGTAAGATTGCAGTTGGACTTTTCCATTACACTGATTAAAAAGGAACTATATTGACATTTAACATCTCCATTTTCTTTGGCTTCACACAAAACCAAACAAATTAGGAACAAGTTTCACAGAAAAAGGAATCCATCTATTGTGTATGCTTGCTACAGGCCTGTTCTTATATCGTATGCTACTTTAAAACTGGCACACTTTAATCACTTGCTAAGGAATTTCCTATCTAGGAGAGAATGTGTTTAAACTGAGTTCTCTAGCTTTAGAGCTTCCATTTCTTGTAGGTTTTTAATCAGCAGAGAGTTTCATATTTTGCCAGCTAAAGAAATTCAAAATGAAGACTAACCAAATTACATTTTTTCCTCAACACACAACAAGATTTATTTATAAAGATAATTCACTCTACAACAATGTTTAAGCAAATCCACGTCAAACATTCTGCTTCCCAACACATCTCTAAGAAGAAAAATACAACTGACACTACAGAGAGACATTTGTCTTGTTTGTGTTAGTACTATCAATTCATCACATCCTGAACATAAGAGGAAATAAGTCTCCTACAAGAAGTTTGTAATAGAGACTGATGATCTGGGAAGCAAGCAGTAAAAACAAAAACAAAATAGATAGATGAAAGGGGTTTATAAGAGATTTCTATCCTTCCCTGGCAGAGGGACATGACTATTATCAACAGGTGTTTTCTATTTATATGGCACGTAGATTTACAATCATAATACGTAAGTACCATATTTTATATTTTCTAGGGCTGTCAAATGATTAATCGTGCGATTAATCATGATTAATTTTTTAAAAAAAATTAAACGCACTGTTAATAATAAAATACCATTTATTTAATATTTTGGGGCATTTTCTTCATTTTCAAATATATTGATTTAAATTATAACAGAATACAAAGTGTACAGTGCTCACTTTATATTTCTTTTTTATTACAAATATTTGTGCTGTAAAAACAAAAGAAATAGTATTTTTCTATTCACCTAATACAAGTACTGTAGTGCAATCTGTATCATGAAAGTTGAACTTACAAATGTAGAGTTATGTACAAAAAAATAACTGCATTCAAAAATAAAACAATGTACAATTTTAGAGCCTACAATTCCACTCAGTCCTACTTCTTGTTCAGGCAATCACTCAGACAAACAAGTTGTTTACATTTGCAGGAGATAACGCTGCCCACTTCTTGTTCACAATGTCATCTGAAAATGAGAACAGGTGTTTGCATGGCACTGTTGTAGCCAGTGTCGCAAGATATTTACATGCCAGATTCGCTAAAGATTCATATGTTCCTTCATGCTTCAACTACCATTCCAGGCGACGTATCCATGCTGATGACGGGTTCTACTCAATAACAATCCAAAACAGTGCAGACCGAGACATGTTTATTTTATCATCTGAGTCAGATGCCTCCAGCAGAAGGTTAATTTTCTTTTTTAGTGGTTTGGGTTCTGTAGTTTCCGCATCGGAGTGTTGCTCTTTTAAGACTGCTGAAAGCATGCTCCACACCTCATCCCTCTCAGATTTTGGAAGGCAATTCAGATTCTTAAACCTTGGATCAAGTGCTGTAGCTATCTTTAGAAATCTCAGATTGGTACTTTCTTTGCGTTTTGTCAAATCTGCAGGGAAAGTGTTCTTAAAATAAACAAGATATGCTGAGTCATCATCTGAGGCTACTATAACATGAAATATATGGCAGAATGTAGATAAAATACAGCCGGAGACATAATTCTTCCCCAAGGAATTCAGTTAAAATTTAATTAACGCTTTTTTTTTTTTTTAAATACGATTGCCATCAGCATGGAAGCATGTCCTCTGGAATGGTAGCTGAAGCAAGAAGGGGCATACAAATGTTTAGCATATCTGGCACGTAAATACCTTGCAATGCCAGCTACAAAAGTCCCATGTGAATGCCTGTTCTCACTCTCTGGTGACACTGTAAATAAGAAACGAGCAGCATTATGTCCCGTAAAGGTAAATAAACTTGTTTGTCTTAACGATTGGCTGAAAGAGAAGTAGACTGAGTGGACTTGTAGGCTCTAAAGTTTTCCACTGTTTTGTTTTTGAGAGCAGTTATGTAACAAAAAAATAAATAAATCTACATTTGTAAGTTGCAGTTTCATGATAAAGAGATTTCACTACAGTAATTGTATGAGGTGAATTGAAAAATACTGTTTCTTTTATCATTTTACAGTGCAAATATTTGTAATAAAATATAATATAAAGTGAGCAGTGTACACTTTGTATTCTGTGTTGTAATTGAAATCAATATATTTGAAAATGTAGAAACATCCAAATATATATATGAAAATAAATTTCAATGGGTATTCTATTCTTTAACAGTGTGATTAAAATGGCAATTAATTGTGATTAACTTTTTTGAGTTAATCGCGTGAGTTAACTGAAATTAATCGACAGCCCTAATACTTTCTAACTATAACAGAGGTGAGACCTCAGAAGTGTAAAGCGTTCGTATGACTATACTGAAATGCACAAGACAAGCATGGATTTTCAGGACAATATGTGTTAAGTAGATTTCCTGGGGAGTGGTGAATGCTATGACTCTGGTTTTGTAGGGGGGAGAAAGTGCCTTTTGAAGCCCTGAGGGGAGGGCTGTCAACTAGTGACTACCTGTTCCCAGAGACTGGAGATCAAAGGCCCGACTGTATAAAGGAACAGCTGATTTGCTCAGCCTTGGTTCTGGTTCCTGAGCTAAAGACAGATAACCACAGGGAAAACTCAGTTGTGGAGTCTGAAGGACAGAGACTTACCAGAGCCCTATGTTGAAGTTGGTGGTGACCCCCGGTAATCCCTTTTAGGTTCTTTTATTGCTTTTATATGCGTTCTCTGTCATGTTTTTACCTTAACATTAAACGTGCCTGTTTAGAAGGAGCTGTGTGGTAACTTGTAACTGTATTGCCAGCAATGTTCATAGCCCTCAGAGAGAGAGAGATAGAGCAAAGCACAGGCCTTTTAGGCAGACTGGCTTGCTGAGGATATTGCACTGTAAGGCAGGGAGATGTGCAGCCTTAAAACCCCCAGTCAGAAGGGAATGAGACACAGGTCTCTGTCCAAGAGAGGTAACACCCAGGAGCAAAAACCTTTAAATGGGTGCCCTTAAGCGACCACAGAGAGGAAAATATAGGTGCAGTTATCTTGAAACTGACACTAACTGAAGAAAGCCCTCACTTTGCCAGCCACTGCCATCAATGACTAAGCAGATTCCAGAGTGAAGTGGAACATGGAAGACCATATCATACTAAGGGCATGGAAAGATATTTGGCACAATGTTGTAAATATCTACTTCACCACTGTCACAAATCTAATCGAACACCCCCTCTTGGGGACTCACAAGACACTGAATCCCCATGTGCTTTAAGACTCTAGTGTCTGAACAGAGGGCACTGCCCCTAGGTTGGGGTCTCTAGGCTCTCTAAGGGTGCAGACCTTCTATCTAGCAGACCACTTCCTAAGAGGTGAGATCTCACAATGCAACTGCCTAGCCCCAGAGATCAGTACTGACCCCTTGGATTCCCCTGTAGTGTATATATAGCCCATCCCAGAACTCTGGCCCTGTGGACACTCTGGGTTCACAAATTAACTCTTCAAGGGCATGTGACAGGAAAAACACAAGATACACAAAAAGAAAAGGAGTACTTGTGGCACCTTAGAGACTAACCAATTTATTTGAGCATGAGCTTTCGTGAGCTACAGCTCACTTCATCAGATGTTTACCGTGGAAACTGCAGCAGACTTTATATACACACAGAAATCATGAAACAATACCTCCTCCCACCCCACTGTCCTGCTGGTAATAGCTTATCTAAAGTGATCAACAGGTGGGCCATTTCCAGCACAAATCCAGGTTTTCTCACCCTCCACCCCCCCACACAAATTCACTCTCCTGCTGGTGCTAGCCCATCCAAAGTGACAACTCTTTACATAATCAAGTCGGGCTATTTCCTGCATAGATCAAGGTTTTCTCACATCCCCCCCACCCCCATACACACACAAACTCACTCTCCTGCTGGTAATAGCTCATCTAAACTGACCATTCTCCAGGTTTAAATCCAAGTTAAACCAGAACATCTGGGGGGGGGGGTAGGAAAAAACAAGAGGAAACAGGCTACCTTGCATAATGACTTAGCCACTCCCAGTCTCTATTTAAGCCTAAATTAATAGTATCCAATTTGCAAATGAATTCCAATTCAGCAGTTTCTCGCTGGAGTCTGGATTTGAAGTTTTTTTGTTTTAAGATAGCGACCTTCATGTCTGTGATTGCGTGACCAGAGAGATTGAAGTGTTCTCCGACTGGTTTATGAATGTTATAATTCTTGACATCTGATTTGTGTCCATTTATTCTTTTACGTAGAGACTGTCCAGTTTGACCAATGTACATGGCAGAGGGGCATTGCTGGCACATGATGGCATAGATCACATTGGTGGATGTGCAGGTGAACGAGCCTCTGATAGTGTGGCTGATGTTATTAGGCCCTGTGATGGTGTCCCCTGAATAGATATGTGGGCACAATTGGCAACGGGCTTTGTTGCAAGGATAAGTTCCTGGGTTAGTGGTTCTGTTGTGTGGTATGTGGTTGTTGGTGAGTATTTGCTTCAGGTTGCGGGGCTGTCTGTAGGCAAGGACTGGCCTGTCTCCCAAGACTTGTGAGAGTGTTGGGTCATCCTTTAGGATAGGTTGTAGATCCTTAATAATGCGTTGGAGGGGTTTTAGTTGGGGGCTGAAGGTGACGGCTAGTGGCGTTCTGTTATTTTCTTTGTTAGGCCTGTCCTGTAGCAGGTAACTTCTGGGAACTCTTCTGGCTCTATCAATCTGTTTCTTTACTTCTGCAGGTGGGTATTGTAGTTGTAAGAAAGCTTGACAGAGATCTTGTAGGTGTTTGTCTCTGTCTGAGGGGTTGGAGCAAATGCGGTTGTATCGCAGAGCTTGGCTGTAGACGATGGATCGTGTGGTGTGGTCAGGGTGAAAGCTGGAGGCATGCAGGTAGGAATAGCGGTCAGTAGGTTTACGGTATAGGGTGGTGTTTATGTGGCCATTGTTTATTAGCACTGTAGTGTCCAGGAAGTGGATCTCTTGTGTGGACTGGACCAGGCTGAGGTTGGTGGTGGGATGGAAATTGTTGAAATCATGGTGGAATTCCTCAAGGGCTTCTTTTCCATGGGTCCAGATGATGAAGATGTCATCAATATAGCGCAAGTAGAGTAGGGGCTTTAGGGGACGAGAGCTGAGGAAGCGTTGTTCTAAATAGACTTTGCACTAGATCCTAAAGTACCATTGCTTTTTACTTAATAGGACAAGAAACAGATCTATACAGAAATAAATCCTACATGCAGTTCCCTGCCTTAGTTTCCTCACCACTCCCAAACATTCTTTGGGCTGGTGGCAGGGTCCTCTGGGAGGTGTCTGGTATCCTGCTGCAGCTCATGTCTTGACTTCTGAACCAGGGAGCCTCTTTCCCCGTAGGTCAGTTTGATTTCTCTAACTCTTAGCTGGCCCCGCAGCTCAACTGGCCCCACTCCCTGCTATGAAAGCAAACCCATCTCTTCCCCTTTCCTGCCCAAAACTTCCTCTCTCTCTCTCTTTCTCCAAAGCCTTCTGCCTCTGACTCCTTTTTAAACCCCTGCTTTATCACATACATTTTTTTGTTCTGTTTGAGATTTTCCACTATCTCCATTTCCCTCTCCCTGCAAACAAGCTGAATGAAGTAACTTCTCCCACATTCAGCCAACCCATTTGTCATTCAGCTGCTTCCACCTGAATAGGTGACTGATCACTGTCCCTGATGTGGCAGAGGTGTGCTTATTACCCCGTCAGCAATGGTGGATTCTACATTTACATAGAGACATTCAACGATGCAGCGATTTTCACAGTAACAACTTCATATTATCAACTAGAATTCATAAACTGTACAGACAGATTCCCCAATTCATCATAACATCCCCTCCTTGAATTTAGTCAAAATACAATCCTGAACCACTGTTATTGGATCCCATACTAAATATGTTTTAAGAACAGGAGGCAAGCAGACAATATGCACTGTGGTCACCTTAGCAAACAATTGAACCTGGAGTATTAATCCCAGGGGAAACTGAGTGAAATGAACCGTCCATCCGTAAATGAGAATAACACTCGCCTACATCATAGTGAGGATTAACCAATATTTGTAAAAAGAAAAGGAGTACTTGTGGCACCTTAGAGACTAACCAATTTATTTGAGCATAAGCTTTCGTGAGCTACAGCTCACTTCATCGGATGCATACCGTGGAAACTGCAGCAGACTTCATATATACACAGAGAATATGAAACAATACCTCCTCCCACCCCACAGCAGGACAGTGGGGTGGGAAGAGGTATTGTTTCATATTCTCTGTGTATATATGAAGTCTGCTGCAGTTTCCACGGAATGCATCCGATGAAGTGAGCTGTAGCTCACGAAAGCTTATGCTCAAATAAATTGGTTAGTCTCTAAGGTGCCACAAGTACTCCTTTTCTTTTTGCGAATACAGACTAACACGGCTGTTACTCTGAAACCAATATTTGTACCGTGCTTTGAAGCTGTAAACCACTAAAGACTGTAAACACGAGGTGTTTCTAAAATATATTTCGAAAAGGTTAGTAAGTATAAAAGAGATCCTCACATTCTTTTTGAAAGAGGTCTCCTTTGTCAATTAATACAAATTAATTAAAAAATTCTTAACTTGGTTTTTGAGTTTCCAAATAATCACATTTTCTATTTATGCAAGGGGATTTTTTGCTTGGGTTTGGGGGAGAGAGGTTAATATGAAGTGCTTCAGAATGGACAGGAGATGGTCACATATTACATACTTTTCAGGAACCAGCCATTTTTGTTCACCAAAATTTCATGTCTTTTTCCTATTTAAAGATTGTTCTTGCTAAGTGTTTTAAAAGATTATTCTTCTATATGGAGGAACAGACAACCCACTTAAAAAAGCCGTCCAAGTGGTTTAACATTACATGTTTGATCTTCCACTGCCACAAAATCAGGTTTGTCAGTATTTGCTTTCACATCAGCAGAAGGTGTGGAGGAGAGAAAAATAAGTAATTATTTAATTGACACACTGAGATTTGGTAAACAATGTTTTTGTACAAAGATGAAGTATCTCCACTATCCAGGTCTAAAATCAAGCATCTGGCAGAATCCGAGGTAGGAGTGAAACACTATTTGTCCCCTAGTTTGAACATCTCTTAGCTTATTCTATTAACAATATTTCCAGAGCTCCCTTTCTTTTAAGAACTAAATCTTCTCTCTAAAAATTATTTTATGCAAATTTTATATTTCAGAATGATGTGGGGACCTCTGGAATTTTCACATTAGGACTCATTTTCCAATTTTCTTTACCATGAAGCAACTTCACTGTTCTGCAAATTTGTTACAGTCTGGCTTGCAGAAAGAACCAGGTGAACGCCAGGTGGTGTACAGGAATAACACATATCTAGAGGTATTGCAGTAACATATTTCTTATTAACATGTTTCTTGTAGAAGCAGGAATCCAGAGAGTGCATGTAAATTTCAGCATGCCCTCAGCCCCATTTTTATTACTGAAATAAAACCAAAAAGTGATGATCCTGGTAGCAGTCACAGATAAGAGTTAACAAATTCTTATTTGGAAATACTGAGAGAAATGGCTTAGACTAGAAACAAACATTATATTCCAACTTGGAAAGTTTTGTTCTTTGTCTGTTGTATTCACCAATTTAAAATCCCAATCATTTACCAAATGAGATTCTGTGTATGCAAAACCCATTCATGTCAGGAGTGCCTGCAGTTAATGCTCATGCATTTTGCATTAGGAAATTATGCTGGAAATCCTCACTTGGTACCAATGCATTAGAGTTAAAAGTCCATTGCTGTGTCCGGAATCAAGAGAATTAAAATGTCTCTTTTTGTGGAAATCTTTACATTGGTTGTGGGTAAGATCTGTACAATATGTATCAGAATGAATCTAAAATGTGTTTATTAAATATTTCACAGAATAGGCTAATATCTCTTACAATGAATGAAGGATCACTTAAATCAAACCACTCACAGACACAATGGCTAGTAACAGGAGAGCAATATTTAAAATAATTTAGTGAACATACTCTCTAAGCTGTTGTGATTTTTAGCTGTTACTATTAGAAATGGGCAAATTTTTTCCAATGAAAGTTTTTTCCCCACTGAAAATTGCAGATGTGATGTCACCAAAAAATTTCGCAAATTTGTGTCAGTTTAGCCAAATTGTTCCGGTCACAAGAACAATATTCTGAAAAAAAATTGAAAAGTTTCAATTTGAAATGACATTTCATTTTAAAATTCCCTTTAATTGTATTTTAAAATATCATTTAAAAATGTTTAAATTTGCTCCAAATCTAAAAGAAACATTTTGTCTTAGGTCAAACAACACATTTTGGTCCACCCAGAATAACATTTTTCAACTTTCAATTCACTGAAAATTTCAAAAAAATTTATTTTTCAGTTCAACCCAAAATGATTCCCCCCCCCCCCCCACAACCCCTCGATTTTTGGAAGAGCTAGTAAACCCAAAAAATCCATTATTTGCCCAGTTCTAGTTACTATCAGTACCTCTAGTTGTATTTTTAAGCTATCACATCTTATTACTTGGTTATGTTAAACATAATGGTACCTTTAACAAAAATTAAACTTGTATTAAATGTTTTGATTAGCTATGTCTCTATCAGTATCCACAAAATGAATGTAAATAAATCTCAAACCAAGAGACAGGCTGAGTAAACTGACAAACACATCCATTCCCATGATGAGATTATAGCTTTACTAACTTCAATAGAAACCAGGCTGCACAGATCACAACTCAGTGGGTCTGTCAACAGGTCCCAACAGACACCTTTGATTAGAAGCACATTAGAGTCCGAAATAACAACCAGACTCATTTTTACATAATAAAGACACTAGAAGAACTGTTTTTACAGTACAATAACAAGGCAGTTGGTAGAGTGTTTAAACAATACCAAGCAGATGCTCAAGTACAGTAGCAAACAGAATACTGAATACTAATGAAACAGTGCTGTGAGAACAACAAATATACTATAAAAACTAGCACTGAGGTGAAATCAAGTGTCTGAAATCTTGGCGGAAACACTGAATAGATAAAGCATTTTTAAAAGGAAGCATTCTTTTTACTTGAAATTTTCTGCAATTTTTTTTTCAGTATGACTCCAAGACAAAAGGATATTCGATATGACATTAAAGGATATGATAAGCTGCTGGTACTTATGCACTGTGCAAATGAATACAGTGGTATGAGCCCTACCTGTATCTGTAGTAGCCAACATTAGGAGGACATTATTGGGAACTTATTTCTCCCCCTACTCTGTTAATAAAAAACTTAAAAGCCTGAAAATAAACCCCAATCCACTGATTTAAATCCTGTATAAGGAGTCTCTAGGGAGAAGGTTTTCAATTTTTTCAGTGACAAAATGGTGTATTATAAAGCAAAAGAGAATATCCAGAAGACATTCCCCATCAGACTGGAATAATTATATAAGACTACTGAAACATCAGGCCTAAGACCACTTGACAGTATCCTTTTAAAATGTTATGTATTGTTTGCATCATATGCCATAGTAGATAAACCATTGTTCTTATAATCCCAAGAGAAGGCCATATGTGTCACAGAGTTAAGCTGTCTGTCCCCTAAAGAACAAAAGGGGGTTAAATACATACTAAACAAAGATTATTTTATACAGCAGCTGGCACCTCTGTAATTCAAATTTATCAAACTAACTCTCTAGTGCCCTCTACATTACTCCTAAATTCAACTTTAGGACTGGCAGTGTCAAAAGGGGGTCAATAATAGCAACACATCATTATAAATATTGCTATTTAATGATAGGTTTCAGAGTAGCAGCCGTGTTAGTCTGTATTCGCAAAAAGCTGTAGCTCACGAAAGCTTATGCTCAAATAAATTGGTTAGTCTCTAAGGTGTCACTAGTACTCCTTTTCTTATTGCTATTTAACAAATTCAAATTCAGCTAGTTAAAATCATATCAATCAGGTAAAAACTATAATCTCAGAATTAAATATAAAAAGTCAACTATGAATATTTGCAAATCATTTGTATTAAGCCAGTTATTCAAGTGTATTTTGTTTGTTCTCTTGATTGTACTCAAGCATATGCATAGTTCTGTTTATTCGTAAAGATTCCTAAAAAAATCCACTACAAGTCCCTAGCACATGGCAACTCAAAGAAACCCATCTATACACAGCAAGGAACTTCTTTGGCCACCCTCCCTGGCTACATAATCAAAAAAGCAAACAAGTCATCAGTATAAACAAGCAGTATGCCAGTTTTTTTGACCACTGACTCTTGGTACATGGAAAAAGAAACACCAAACTCAATTAACTAAACATGGCTAGAAACTACACAGGGCCTTCACGGTTTAGCTATGTGTATTTAGAGACTGCATAAGTAAGCCAAAGTGAAGAGAATGAAATAAGTGTCAAGTATTGGGATATAAAAGATCATTAACCATACAAAATTCAAGAGAGATCAAAGAGTAAGAAAAGAGGTAACAAAAAAAGGTGGGGGAGGAAATAGGGGGAGGGAGGGAGGACAATTCTAAAAACTAAAGGGTAGCACAAGAACAGAGAAATGCTGACAATTTCCAGCAAAGTGCAAATGAATGTGACAAGGAGAGTTCAAATGAATATTTTATATGTATGAAGAAGCTAAAATAAAATCTAGTGGCAAAAATGAGAAGGAACTCAGATGAATAAATTCAATGTGGTATTTCTTGGTGTCATGAGACAGACAAAATTCTGAGTCACTAAGTGGGAAACAATATGGTTAAAAGCAAGCTTAATACCCTCCCACCTTGCAGGGTCCTAGAGCCTGGCTTCCAGCCTGAGCCTGAATCTCTGTACCCCTCAGCCTAAACCCCATGAGCCTGAGTCAGCTAGCATGGGTCAGCCGCAGGTTTCTAACTGCAGTATAGACTAATAAAGATGGGGAAATAGCACTCCAGATAAAAGGGTTAGGTAAAATGGCCCTACAGTCAGACTTGGGGCAATCCAATATCCTGGGATCCTGATTTGGAGAGACAAGAGCTTCTATTTAGGCAGCAGATTTAAAACAAACAAAAGAAAGTATTTCTTCACACAACGCAGTCAACCTGTGGAACTCTTCACCAGGGGATGTTGTGAAGGCCAAGACTATAATAGGGTTCAAAAAAGAACTAGATAAATTTATGGAGGATAGGTCTATTAATGGCTATTAGCCAGGATGGGCAGGGATGGTGTCCCTAGCCTCTATTTGCCAGAAGCTGGGAATGGGCAACAGGGGATGGATCACTTGATTATCTGTTTCATTCATTCTCTCTGGGGCACTTGGCAGTGGTCACTGTCAAAAGACAGGATACTGGGCTAGATGGACCTTTGGTCTGACCCAGTATGGCCGTTCTTATGTTCATGTTTCTTGGTGTCATGAGACAGACAAAATTCTGAGTCACTAAGTGGGAAATGGTAGATGTGGGAAGTGGGTAGATGGGTGAAGAGCCTCTCACTCTTAAAAAAAAATAAAAACAATAAAGTTAGTGACATTTGCTGTTAATGTTTATTGACTCCTTCCCCTTCCTGTAGGGCCTAACCTTTGAAGATGATACACAGAGCACGTACTCTTAGGATTTTCCAGTCAAGATCAATGCCAATCAACCACGTAAGAGATGGGACTAGAATTTTAAAATATATATTATTGCTGCTCTATAGCTGAAAAACTGGATACACTAATGAACAAAATAATCAAAAACTGAGAACAAGGAAAAACAGTTTTACATTGGGTATGTGATGGACATATAATTAGTAAACAGTACATTTGTAAGCACCTAGAAGATAATAGGCTTATAAGGAACAACTAACATGGATTTGTTGAAAACAAATCATGCCAGATCAACTGAATTTACTTCTTTGTTGGGGTTACGGGCCTAATTTATCGGGGGAAGCAGTACACGTGATATATCCTGATTTTAGTAAGGCTTCTGACACAGTCTCACATACATTCTCATAAGCAAACTAGGGAAATGTGATCTAAATAAAATTACTATAAAATGGGTGGAAAACAAGTTGAAAGACTGTACTCAAAGAATATTTATCAGCGGTTCACTTTCAAACCAGGGGGAAGTATCTAGTGGGGTCCCACAGAGGCCTGTCCCAGGTTCCATACTAATCAATAGCTTTATTAATTGTATGGATAATGGATTGGACAGTATACTAAAAAATGTGTAGATGACACCAAGCTGGGAGGAGATGCTAGCACTTTGGAGGAATGGATAAGAATTCAAAACCACTTTAATGAATTGGCCTAAAAATCACCAAAAGAAAATTACATAAAGACAAATGCAAACTACATTCACTTATGAAAGAAAAATCAAATCCACAATTACAAAATGGGGAATAACAGGCTACACAGTAATACTGCTGAAAAGGATTTGGAGGTTATAGTGGATCACAAATTGAATGAGAGTCAACAATATGATGCAGTTGTGAATAAGGCTAATATCATTCTGGGCTGTATTAACAGGAGAGTGGTATGTAAAACACAGGAGGTAATTGCCCCACTCTACTCGGCACTGGTGAGGCCTCAACTGGAGTGCTGTGACCAGTTATGGGAACTGCATTTTAAGAAAAATGAGGACAAACTAGAGAGAGACTCCAAAGGAGAGCAACAGTATTTTTCCTTATTTTAGTGTTTCTTCTTTGTACTTTTAAATAAAATGATATTTCGCTTTAAAGCAATTATAATCTGGATTTGATCATTAATGGTGAAATCTGACAATCTAAGGTCCACATCACAGAAATGTCAGAGCACCTTGCAATCTTTAATGTATTTATCCTCACAACACCCTTATGGAGGCAAGGAAGTATAACATTCATATACAAATCATTTGAACTTATCAGTTTTTCAACATTCATAAACACAAGCAGTGACTTGTATTAATGTTCTGGACTAGCACAGTATCCAGCATCCAAGCTCAGAAATCTCCCTCAGACTTTAATACAAAACAATTACTTAAAATCACAAATTACCAGTAATTCCTGCAGATTAGTGTGAATCAGTACAGTAACTATGACCTACAGCAGTGGTGATCCACTGGTGGGCTGCCAGACCGTTTGTTTACATTTCCATGGCCGCCCACAGCTCCCAGTGGCCGCAGTTCGCTGTTCCCAGCCAATGAGAGCTGCGGGAAGCGGCAGCCAGGCCTGCACTGCTTCCCACAGCTCCCATTGGCCAGGAATGGCGAACCACGGACACTGGGAGCTGCAGACGGCCGTGCAAATGTAAACAAACGGTCTGGCAGCCCGTCAGCAGATTACCCTGACAGGTCGCAGGTTGCCAACCACTGATCTACAGGGAGTGGCAGCCAATATGCCAATTTAAAGCTCAGGATACAGTTGTGCATCTTACCACAGAAACACATCCCATGAAAATGTGTTTTATAATATTAAAGTAGCCAAGATTATCTACAAGTGTGCATCATTGTTATTATACCCACATAGCATCTGCACATTTCATTAACATGCTGTTTTATTCACTCTTCTAAAGGATCTGATCTTAAAAGGTCTTGTGCAAATACTTAACATTAAGCAAGTAAATAGTTCTTTTGACTTCAGTGGAGCTACTCATGTTAGTAAAGAAAAAGCATAAGCATTTGCAAGATCAAAGCCATAATAAAGACCAGACCTAAGCGAGACCCCTGAAGTACCCCACTAAACATGCCCCTCATAACTCAGCCTTGGTGTTTTATCACTCTTTGTTTATGGTCTTTCAGCCAGTTCTCAGGCCATGTTTGGTGCTAACCTGAATTCATGCTGAGGGTAAGATTTTGAGAGTCATAATATTTTACTAAAATTCAGCTACTATGCATCACACCCCCTTACAGCCACAATATTTCTGTCATTCTTTTTTAAAATAGTAGTGTTTAGCTTTAATCTTCCTTTCTCAACATTCCTACTATATTATCATCCACTCCTGATGATAGTTTCCTACTATATTATCATCCACTACCTTTGCTAATTTCTAGTCTTTTAGTATACCAAATTCAAGCTTCTTGTTTAGCTATCTAGGCATTCCTAAGCTACCAACCACTGACAGTCTAATATAGTTATATGACTAGGGGACAGAGGAAAATTTGTGAAGGACTCTGTCCTATGCTTGGATTGGCAGCAATTACTTATTAAAGTGCTGTACAAGACAAAAATTGTTTCTGATAAGTGGTTTCAGGTAGGAGCCAATCATGATACGTGAGTCATAGATATAGATATGTATACCTATGCATTATATAACAAAGTGTTTGCACAAGGATTCTTAGAATAGGTATTGTCTTAGAGATGATACTGTTATCATGACATAACATGAGTAAGGAGTTAAAGTCCCAAAATTTTCTAATATCTTTCCCTTTCTGTGTTTTGCCGTTTCTTTTTCAAGCAGGCTGCATCTATTCGTGGGGTTGCTTTTCTTTACTGGTGCAGTCTCTTTCCTATGTACAGTAGTAGCTACATCCCACTGATGTCTCTTGTTACAATCTAGAAATGTATTACAAACATGTAAGCTGCTGAGCATCCACAAGTCCTCTTAACTTTAGTAGGAGTTAAACTCTGAACCTCACAGGATCAAGCTCTATCTGTCGTCTGGGTATTTTGGTTGGACACAGACATTTTGTAAAAAAAAAACAAAAACCTGCTTTCACTGAATCCTAGTTTAAGAAAATTAAGAGGTGTTTCAGGACCCAAATTACTGAAATACAATATTGTAGAGCGGAGATTGTTAGGAATATATGATTTTTCCAAATGTGATGTGATGGCTCTAGAAAGCCATGCTTTATTCCTCTTGACCTCTCCCTCAAGATGCTGCACCAAGTTAACAATCTTTTTGGAGCCTCTCAGTAGTATTTTTGAAACAGTGAGCTCACTAGAAAGCAACGTAAGAATGGTCCTTTCTCCAGTGGACCGAGCTTTTGCTACACTATGATATCAGCCTAGTAGAGATGACCAGGAGGAAATGATGGAACTAAAAACGCATCCACATCTCCAAGGTCAAGAGTTCTCAAATTAGGGGTCGCGAGGTTATTATGTGGTGGGGTCGCGAGCTGTCAGCCTCCACCTGAAACCCCACGTTGCATCCAGCATTTATAATTGTGTTCAATATATATTTAAAATGTTTTTAATTTATAAGGTAGGAGGGTCGCACTCCGAGGCTTGCTATGTGAAAGGGGTCACCAGTACAAAAGTTTGAGAACCACTGCCCTCAGTCATGGAACAATTTTATTTGTGCTCTTCTTGTGGCCAAATGTGTTTGCACTTTCCAAACACCTACTTTATCATTATTTATATAGTGCTAGAAGTGTAACAGGCACAATAGACTAATGCTTTGTGTTCAAAAATTACTCACATGTAGTAACAGCAGCAGGTTACTGAACATGGATCAATGTCAAAGTCAAACCTTCCCCTATTATTGATTCCTTGTAGCTGTCCAATAAATAATCACATTAGGAATATTAAAGATAGTTTTATGTGATTACAAACAGAAAGAAACCTATGGACTAATTTAAAAAAAAAAACAACAGTTGCAAATGGATGAAATTACATCTACATATTACAGAAGGAATACTTTTTATACACAGGAAAACCATGTTAATAAATAAGCACTTACTGATTCTTACATAAAAAATAAGCTATAATTTAATATTATCATGAACAGAATCTCTCAGCTCCTAGTCTTATGTCTGCTGCACAGATATTCAAACCATTTCAAAGTGAAGACTACATCATAGCACAGAGATGGTCTCAGGGATCACCTCCTGTTCATACACAAACACACAGACCTCTCCTCCTATTCAAAATTACATACCATCACTGTGCCTGTTACAACCGCTTACATGGAAGAGTTATTAGGAAAGTAATTTTTTTTAGCTTCTTTCAATACAATCTGTAGAGCCCTGCAAATCCGCAGATATCCGCTTCATATCCACAAACCATATTTGCGAATAGTGGATCAGGTGCAGATACAACTGCGCAGGGCTCTACTCACTGGTGGAGCCTGGCCCATGGAGTCCAGCTCAGGCAGCCCAGGGGGCGCAGCGTGCTTGGGGCCGGCAGCCAGCACCCAGTGGCTGGGGCTGTCCGGCACCCACTAGCTACGCCGCTTCCAGTCCAGCAGCTCAGGCCCCTTGGGCAGTGCCAGCGTCCCCACCATGGCCTGGCCCAGCAGCTCTGGCAGCGATCTCAGTCCCAGGCTTGGCCCACTAGCTCCTGGGCAGCAGGGCCTGCCCCTGGCCATGGGGATTGGAGTGGGCAGAGCCCCGGCACCCCACTCCTCCACCCCACTGTGATGCAACACGCACTGCTGCTGCGTGCCATTGCTCACGAGCCCCCGGGAGCAGCACAGGCTGTGACACCCCAGCCCCCCAGCCCCTCCCCTCTGCGATACCCCTTCTCCTTGAGACCCTGCCCCTGCGCTGCCTCTTACCCCCAGTCTCCACCCTCGCGCTGCCTCTTCCCCACAAGACCCCGCTCCCCAATCTCTTCCCCCACCCCATCACTAGCCCTTGTGAGAGGGCTTGCTGCTGCAGGTGCAGATGCAGGTAAAAGACAGCTAGCAGATCGGGGGATGCGGATCCAAATTTTTGTATCCACACAGGGCTCTAACAGTCTAGTAGCTAGAAACAAAGAAAGGAGGCATCATCTGAAAAATCAACTCTACACAAGCTACCAGCTATTGCTCAATAAACCACAGTTGGGAAGTGATGCTTTCATGTCCATGCAGTAGATTTGAACTCCCCCATCATCAGGAAGAAGCTGTACCACCTAAAACTCAAATGCTCCTTTCCTAAGGACTTACAGAGTAGTTCGAGATCTTTTCACACACTTGTTTTTCCATCAGCTCGCAGCTTCATTCTCTCAGGTTTGCCACCATGACAGAGGGGTGACCAAGACAAACCTAAGCAGCGCTCCAACCCTTTTCACCCAGTTGCAACACCCAGAGCAGGGAGTCAAGCCGAGCCCCAAGGAAAAGGAGGTGCCACTGTAGAGTGAGTGCAGGGCAGGCTTGTTCTGCAACCTCCCACCCCCAGGAGGTTCCTGACCCGACCCCTCCCATGCAGATTAAATGAAAACACAAAATTCCTGAAAAATAAAATAAAAAAAACTATTAAAAATAAAAAATTTCATGGGGCTCTTAAAATTGCCTCATGAATTGCCCTATTCCTTTCCTATGGTGAATCCATGTTGCCACACTTAAAGGTTTCTCAGTACATATAGCTAACACTCCACACTATCGCAAAAAACACATAGTAATTTGTCATAAAATGCTTGAAAGGCATAGTCATTTATAGTAAATATGGAATTACAAAAAAATCAGTTGAGTGCCAGCCTGTCAAGTGAATTTGCACTATTCCTCCCTCTTAAACAAATACTTGGTAAGTACAAGTGTTAAATGAACAAACAATACATACCAAATGATAAATCAACTTTTCACTTTAATGAATTAAATTTGCTATACACTATTGCTTGATGAATACTGTAAATAAACGTCTTTTAAAACGGCAGTCTATGGAGTAACTAGTTAGTTAACATTTACAGCATACTGCTTGACTTATTTGTATAAATGATAAAAAAAGGATCCAAGTACGCAAAAGCTGGGAGAAGATAACATTTTACAATAATGAAAGACACCATTTAAAATAGCTTTCATTTTATTTCAATTAAGCAATAACTCTGATCATTGAGATTTAGGAAAAAAATAGAATTTGTTGCCCTTAAATTTAGTTTCCACTCTTTTAAAAAATGTTCAATTCCATATGAAACAAAAGCTCTGACCTGTAGTAATAACTAAAAAATAACACTTTGTACTTGTATAGTACCCTCCATTAGAGGGTCTCAAAAGCACTTTACAAACATTAACGAATTAAGCCTCAAACAATTATCTGAGGAAGGGAAATATTTCTCCCATTTTACAGATGGAGTTATGGAGGCAAAGAAGTTAATTTACTTGCATAAGGCAAACAGGAAGTCCACAGCAAGCCAGAAACAAGATTCAAGTTTCCTTACTCCCAGCCCAGTACCCTAACAACAAGACAATACTTCTCCCCCAGAGGAAGTAAAGAAAAAAAAAATCTCAATTGTGGATTGTAAACCACAGACAGAACAAGTAACTGCCTACAGAAGATAGGTTTCCAGTACATAATGACAAGGAGCAGCTATGATCAGTTTGGATACACTCACGTGACCCAAGTCATAGGGCAGAAGCAAAGTGAGCACGACAACAGGAGCAACAGCAGAGAAGAAAAAGAAAGCTATCCAAAATCTCTCATTTAATTGTTTCAACATTCTACTGCTCTATCTAGGACATATACAGGCAAACAAGAACACCTGAATATAAGCCATTAATGTATTCGCAGTCTGGTGCGTCACCTAAAAGGAATTATGATCTTGTTGTTACTCTCATCTTGGAATAAAACTGTAAGTACAAAGAACAGCCAACAGTTTACATTTATGGGAATTAACTGCAATAAGAGTCAGTGTTGAGGGTCAGCATTTTAATAAAAACCTTCTGTTTTCATTATTGTAAGATGTTATTTTCTCTCTCTTTCCTCTCCGCATACAGCTGGAAGCACTAACGTATATCAGAAGATTAATCCATAAACTTTCTGCCAAGACAGCACTGGGACTGGGATATGTAATCTCACTAGAGGCAACTGAGGCAAACTGATTGGAATTTCAGCCTTCACTGAACAATTTGTTTCCTAACACATGGAAAAAACTGAACATGTTTGGCCCTCTCACAATTTTTCCTACGAACAAAAATTGTACATCATCATAAACAATCTGTGTGCATGCATTATGAACAAAATATTCTGAAAAAGTTAGAAGTGTTCATATATGAACTTCCCTTCAGTATAGAATTACTGGGATAATCAATGAATGGCTTCACTGAATAGGCTAAGAAGCTGTTCTGCTAACATCACAGAGAAGGCATTCAACTACTACACAATATGTCCTAACCTAGTATCAGGATTAAACACACAAATGACTCTTTAGGGCAGGCCCTTTTTTCTAAGTTGCTACCTTAATTGAGTGTACCTGTATCTTTAGACTCCACAGTTAATACCATTTTTTGTTTTTCAAACATTTGTTAGATTGTTTATCCCTCCCCAGAGAATAACTGTATTGTGGGCTGCTAACAATCTCCAAACATAGCAATTAAAAGCTTGGTAACAGATTTGCCCATATCCTCACTTTTTCCCTCCCACATTCATGATGGCGTAATTTTCACTTTCAAAGAATCATGTCCCAGGCATCATTTTGACAGGACTGCTCTTTGAAGAAATCCTCTGCATCACTGAGATAGGAGGCCTTGTAATCTCAGACAACCTCCTGCTATTCTCACTCAGAAAATCAAACTGGAAGTAGTAGCATTTAGACTCCCTTGAGATAGCCAGCTCTCAGAATTGTGAATAAGGACTCTGGCAAGGAAGGTAGAGACATTTTTCCCCATGTTAAGCATTCCATGGCACTCCAGGATTTGTAACATCCTATGTATGGCTGCATGGACTTCCTTGAAAATCAGCCAGATTTCCAAATCCATATACAAATGAATTCACGAGGCTTCATAAATAAAATCAGGAACAGATGTAATTCTAACAGACATCAAGTGACTACCAGTGTTTCAAATTGGGGTGGGGAAAGGAATCTAACAAGATTCTGAAAGGGATACAGAAAAATATGCACACATTTAGTCAATTGATAGCAGAAAATCCCTTAGTTAAACATCTCTGGCAGTATTTTTGCCAACTCAGAACATAAACTGATGAAAAAATCTTGGGGCCAATGACTCATTCTTTCTGGAAACAGTAGCAGAAAGGGTCAGATGCTTGTGAACGAGACAACTGCTGGAAAGATACAAACAAATATTATTTCTAACTAAAATAAAATGCTGTTGGAGTAATAATTGGACCTGTGGGATCTTCAGAATGAAATTTTCTTCTGATGTTTTCATCACTGGGCCAGCAGAGGGTATGGCTATGTCTACACTGGCACTTTCGTCGTTAAAACTTTTGTCACTCAGGAATGTGAAAAACACACCCCTAAACGACAAATGTTTTAACGACGAAAAGTGCCAGTGTGGACAGATCAATCCACACTGAAAGATTAACATTATACCCAAGATCATACTCATTAAAGCACTGAGATATTAAACATCTTACCCAAGATCACAAAGGGAGTCTATGGCAGATGCAGAAAAAGAACTCAGATATCTGGACTAACAATTCTTCCAGACTATACTTTAGCCACAAGACCATCCTCATCACATTCCACTGCACAGCTCAAAGCAACCTGTATGTCCAACTCAAAGCATCACTAAGGGGCTACTATTTAGCGCTCCTTGGACAGAGAGAGGATGCAAATGGAGGCATCGGAGAACATACTGAAAAATATCTACAGGAAATCTGAAATTAGATAAAATAGTGTTTTTCACACTATATGTGTGAACTTACTACAAATCAATTCACAGCACAATCAAGATTTAAAACTAAAGGAACATTTCCTCAGGCCAGAGGATTTGTTTTAGTTTACAGAACACCTTTCAAAGATTTCTAAATTATTGTTTTAAAATAATCATCAGGGCGGGCAATTCTGACAATTATGAGGGACTAGATATATACACATATATACATTAACTTTACATGCTTAACTATGAAATCAGTGTGTAAAGTTAAGCATGTGCTTAAGTCTTTCCAGACATGAAGCCTAAATGTGTAACTGTCTCACAGCTACTGAACTGAGCATGAGGTCACTAGATACACAGTACACAAATTTAAAATTTAGTTAAATCCCTGAAAAATATATCTGCTTAAATAAAATAGCAGCATTTTTCATCCTATAATAAAATATAGAAGCAATACTTTGTCACTACATGTTATCTTTCATCAGAGGATCTAAGATTTACAAACATTAATTATCCTATATGAAGTAGATATTAGTCACATTTTACAGATAGGGAAACTGAAGGACAGAGTAATTCACACAAAGACATAAATAGTGACAGCTGGATAAGTTGGGAACAGAACCCAAGACCTCCCTACTCCCTGTAGTCTGGTCTAACCATCAGACAGTGCATGCTCACCAAGATAGAATGATAAATAATATTTTAAACTCTGTTAAGACAGGTGAATTTAGAATATGCTGCAGGGGTGACCGTAGAAACAAATACACGAGTGAGAATAAGGCTATTAAGGGAACAACACTCTTAAAAATGGATCAGAAAGTTGTAACAAGATATGTGAGTTGGGAAATAAAGGGGATGGAGCAATTTTTTATGCAGTGTGAAGAAAAACTGTAGACGAAAGTAGTTCTACAGATATGTCAGCTTAAACTAACAAACCTTTTAACTATTTTTAGTTCACATTTTAAAAAATATACACATATATGTAAGCACTAACACACAACAGGGAGCATTCTGTTCAGCCAATACACACATTTTGGGTGTGCTGAGGTACAAAGTCCAGCAGCGTATTTCAGCCCACCCAAGACGTGCATATATTATCCGACACACAAACTTTTCATTTTATTTTTTGCACAGGTGTGAATTCAATTTAGTTATTTGTGCTGTTAATACAAATTCTATATATAAACTGCTATTGTTAATAAAATTACAAGAACTTTCACTTATATTTTTTGCTTTAGTTTGTGAAGGCAGTGTAGCAGCACTGTTAGCAGGCAATGAACCAATATTATTATTATTTATTATTTTATTATCATTGCGCTTAAGAGCCCTAGTCTTAGACCAGCGTGTCCCATTGAGTTAGGTGCTGCACAAGTACAGAACAGAAAGATAATCCATGCGCCAAACAGTTTTCAATCTAAGTACTGATACCTCTCAAACCGGTGTCTTACCTGGAATACAATTCACACGTTACACTATCACATAAACATCCCAACAAATCCCTTGTATTCCATTTAGCATAACAGACCAACTATCACACTGGGGGATAAAATGAAGCAATACTGACTAAACTTCTTCAAACTATAAAGCTCTAACATTTATTTTTCCAGTAAAGTGTTTTTATCAGAAAAATTGTCTCTTCATGCCACACTCTCTTCTTAAACAAATAGATCAGTCTGCACTGCTTTGAATTGTTATCAAGCAGAACCAGTTATCAGCATGGACGCATGTCCTCTGGAATGGTTGTTGAAGACGAAGGGACAGATGACTCTTTAGCACATCTAGCATGTAATTATCTTGCGACGCCAGCTATAACAGTGCCATGCAAATGCCTGTTCTCACTTTCAGGTGACATTGTAAACAAGAAACAGGCAGCATTATCTCCCATAAATGTAAAACTTGTTTGTTTGAGTGACTGACTGAATAAAAAGTAGGACTGAGTGGACTTGCAGGCTCTGAAGTTTTACATTGTTTTATTTTTGAATGCAGGTGGTGTTTTTTGGTTTTTTTTACATATACATTTGTAAGTTCAACTTTCATGATAAAGAGATTGCATTGCAGTACTTGTACGAGGTGAATTGAAAAATAGTATTTCTTCTGTTTTTTACAGAACAAATATTTGTAATAAAAAATAAACATAAAGTGAGTACTGTACACTTTGTATTCTGTGTTGTAATTGAAATCAATATATTTGAAAACATCCAAAAATATTTAAATAAATGGTATTCTATTATTAACAATGCGATTAATTGCACAATTAATTTTTTTAATCGCTTGACAGCCCTAGTATATAGTAATCATCATCATAATACCTAGCTCTACATATGGCAGAAGGCATTTAAAATTGGAGAACTGAGCCCTTCTGGGCAGTAGGATTTTTTCCCTAAAATTTCCCACCATTGCAACCACCACTGTGCCATTTGTGGTACCAATGGTGGGCACAGTAGTGTAGAAAATGTACCATATCATGTTGATTCACCCTGAACTGGTTTAGACATCATGGTACTTAAAAACACTGGTGGTTACCTGGAGCCCTGTCCACACTAGCACTTCCTCTACAACTACCATTAGCAGAATCAAACTGCTTGTAGTAATGGTGGAAATTTTTAAGACAAAGATGTAGTGTGGACACATAAGAGATGCTACTGCCTGGTTTGCAGCCATGCATTCTTTGTACAAAAAGTACTATAGGAAAGTAACAGCCCTATACTCTGTATTATGCTGTAATACTTTAGGCCATTATTATAGAATTTGCAAAGAGTCCTGTGGCACCTAATAGACGAACAGATGTATTGGAGCATAAGGTTTCGTGGGTGAATACCCACTTCGTCAGATGCATTACAGAATTGTACATAGTGAGATGACACACCTCAAAATTATTTGCTTGTGGGACTCTTCTTTTTTCAAAAACAGTGAACTGTTCTGACAATTATGTGCCATCAATAGGCCTGTATAGAAATAGTCCCTCTCTCTTCAATCCCCCATTTAAGTAACTAAGGTTCTGATCCTGCAAATACAGGAGAGTAGCTTTACGGATGTGAGTTGTCTCCAAATTCTATGGGACTGCTCAGGTGCCTAAATACACGCAGGATCAGACTTTACTTACATTACTCACTAATCTCTCTTCTTCACCACAGCACCTCCTGCTATCTACTGCTAGCCCATCCCCAGCAGCTCAGCATTCTCTGAATCCCCTGACACAGGATACCAGGCACAACTGACTCACACTAAAAGGGACTGAACAAACTGTAAAGTCCTTTTCATCCCTGTCCTTGCTCACCAAAAAAATTTGTTTGTTGATATACTGTTGTGGTTCACAAAAGACTACTCTAAAGGCACTTACAGCCATCCCCAATGCCACTTTCCCCCAGCTGCCACTCATTACCATTGCTTAGCCACTGTAGTGATGGGCACTAGAAATTCGGATGCAGCACTCTCCTAGAGCCCCATAAATCGCCACCAAGCACCTACCCACTGCCCAGCACTATCCTATTCCCAGCCCAATATCCAGCCCCCAACTGTCATGCTATCTCCAATCCCCCTCACTGCCCATCCCCAACCTCCCCTTCCCATCCCAGTCCCCCTCACTGCCCACCCCCAACCTCCCCTTCCCATCCCAGTCCCCCTCACTGCCCACCCCCAACCTCCCCTTCCCATCCCAGTCCCCCTCACTGCCCATCCCCAACCTCCCCTTCCCATCCCAATCCTCCTCCCCAGACTTCCTCAGTGCCCAGCCAAGCCCTCTTCCTCCATTCCCCTCCCCATGGCCCATCCCCATGGCTCCCCACTGCCCTCTCGGCCCACCCGCCCCCTCCCCAGTGCTCCCCGCTGCCCATCCCCAAGCGCCTCGGCCCGGTTGCCAGGGGGCGGGAGGGCCACGGGCCTGTCCCTCCTCTCGGCAGCCTAACAAAAGCCCGCCAGCCCCCGGCCCCGCTCCCCCGGGAGTCCCTCGGCAGACTAGGAGCGGGTGAATCCCAGACACAATGAGGCGCCAGCAGCGACTCACCCACAGCTCCGCGCCCCAGCTCATGGCGGCTCCGCGGGCAGCGCAGGCTGACGAGAAGCGGGTCCGGGGTGGCTGCACAGGGCCGGGGTCTCCTGGGCGACCGGGGCAGGACGAGAGGTAGCTGCGGCGAGTCAGGCTGCGGCGGCTCCACGGGCTGGGGACAAGGGGAGGGGGAGCCGCGGAGGAGGCTGGGAGAGGGGCGGGCTCGGCTACGGGGGAGGGGAGAGGCCGCCGCTCCCCAGGGAGGCCCAGGGACAAGGTCGGGGCTGCGCTACCTCCTCCCGTAATAGGGCCCCTAGAGGAGCCCTAGCGCAGCTCTCTGGGTCTCACTGTGGGGAGGGGGGTCTCAGACGGGGATCGAGGGCTCCTTCCTGGGGACGCGGGGTCTCCCTTTGCGGGGTGGGGGTCTGGCGGTGGAAAGGGGGCTTCCTCGGGGGCCCGCGCTGGGGAGGGAACGCCCCCCTCGGGAGAGTCTCGCGGGCGGGGCTTTTTACGAATGGGGGGTCACTCTTGGGGGTCTCGCTTTAGGGGCGTCTTTTATGGCAGGGGGAGCAGGTCGGGGTAGAAGGGCTATTTCCCAGCATGGGGGTGCGGGGGAGGGGGCAGACGACTCGCTCTCCCGGGGCTGCGCGCCACTGTTCCAAGGCTTTCTCTGGCAGCGGACAGCTGCCTGCCCTTGCCGGCTCAGGAAACCTCCTGCTGTAGAAGCCCGGAAGAAAGAGCCCCTCCCTTTTTCTCCTGTGCTGATCCCGACCCAGCCTGTTCCCAGAGAATCCAGGCAGGGGGAATCGATTACAACCATTGGTTTCTATTTCTTAAACATGGGGAAGAGAGCAAACTAAATGTGGAATAGCCAAGGCAACATGCAAATAAAGGAAATTAAGTGGGATCCATACGGAAACTCACTGCTGCTGAGCATTGATCTGAGACTGAGAAATTATTTCTGACTCAGTAAGTAAAAATAATACCTGAGCACATGCCTTATGTAATATTTCTTCTTATGAACAAGGAAGGATGTCATTACAGGAACTCATTAAAATCGTGCTATATAGCACCTGACCAAGATGTTCCCCTTAAAGCTTTGTACCTCGGTATAGGCCACACAATTCCACAGAGAATGACTCAGGCAGGAAAACACTCAGCTTCTAAATCAATATTGCCAGTGCAGTTGTATCTGAAAGCATTATTCATCCAACCAGAACTACAGGGAACAATACTAAAGCTTTGATTAGATACACTATTGTGATGCTAAGAGAGATCTGAAAGGAGGAGGAATCTGGTTTTTGACTCCCTTATTTTTATAATTATGCATTAATAGATCCTGAAAAGTCCTTCTTTTAAAGTTTCTTTCTGCTTGTTTTTCACCTTAGAAATGTGAGGTCTTGTTTTACCAATTTTTGTTGGTTGACAAGAATGACTCAGATGCTTCCTTAGCTCTTAATTAAAGGGATATGTTGAAAGGGAACTTTTTTTTATTATAAACAACGAGTTGATCACCATATTTGGGGTCGGGAAGGAATTTTCCTCCAGGGCAGATTGGAAGAGGCCCTGGGGGTTTTTCGCCTTCCTCTGCAGCACAGGGTACGGGTCACTTGCTGGAGGATTCTCTGCACCTCGAAGTCTTTCAACCATGATTTGAGGACTTCAATAGCTCAGACATAGGTGAGAGGTTTATTGCAGGAGTGGGTGGGTGGGTGAGATGCAGTGGCCTGCATTGTGCAGGTCAGACTAGATGATCATAATGGTCTTAATATCTATGAGTCTTGTGGCACCTTAAAGACTAACAAATTTATTAGATGCCACAAGACTCCTCATTGTTTTTGCTGAAACAGACTAACACGGCTACCCCTCTGAAATTTTTATTATGATGGTTTAAAACTTTGTTTTCTGTTAACATCTATTTAACTTAAACATTTGAGAGGAAATGTTTTAAGTTAAAAAGGCGTTAACAAAAAACAAAGTTTTAAACAATCAAAAATAAATTCCCCTTCAATGAGGTTTCACTTCCTTGGTATATATTTCTACTCTGGCTAACCTGCTAGCTTTCTAGTCATCCGTAGTGTTTCAGGATAGACAAAATCTGAATTTTTAAGGTTAAAAAAGCAGTTAAGGAGGGGTGCGCAGAAACACTTTTCAGGCCTTTGTTATATGTTATGAAGCAAAGAGGGAAAAACTTTTTTTCCATTTGCAAGTCACCTTTTAGGTAATGTGCCTAGTTGTCTTGTTTAAATAGGTTTCATCTTATAAACGGACAAAGTTAAGCTTTAATAAGCCTCTGAATTCCATCAACTTTCTTTTTTCAGTAAAGCAAGGAATTATCAAAATAATAAACAGGTGATCTTGTATGAAACATATGTCTCTGCACAGCTGCTATGATAAAGATCATGGGCCAAATTCATTCCTAGAGTAACTGTTTAAATCAGTGACTTTACAGCAGGAAATGGATTCAGCCCCCTGTATGTGTGCAGATTTATGCGAGTGTTGTGCCAGATGTTATGTTCCCTGAAAGCAGGACTGGGGCAATAAAATATATTAGTTTAGATGGAATATATGGGTCCAAAGGGTCAAAGATGTTAACATGACTCTCTCACAGTCCAACATTAAAACAGTTTTAAACAAGGTTCAGAGTTTAGTATACAGAGACCTCAGTCTGCTTAGTACCATGGCAAACACCCCATTAAAAATCCTTTTAATCTTCTATTAGATACAGAAAAGAAGGAAAAACAGCATTTGAAATGTAAAGTATTAAAGTAAGGCTTTCATTTTAGCAATATCCCTTGCTCCCCTTCCCGTTAGTTGAAGAGAGCTTTTTATAAGGACAAAAACCCTTGTTTGACAGTTTCTCAGATGGTATCAAAGATGATAACTGACCTTCTGGGTAAAAAATAAGTTCGTAGATATGATCTGGAGCTGTTGTTGACGCTGTTAAAGTTGTATCCCATTTCATCCCATGTGGTGTTTGTCACCTCTACCTACTCCAGATGAATCCCAGTGGTACCTCTCTGTTGCCTGGTCAGGTCAGGACATCTTTCAGGATCAGGATGACGAAGGCTGAGGATCGCAGGAGACCATGGGGTGTCAGTCATGATGTTGAAACTCACTCTAGTAACCTCCATCCATTTTTCTGTATTTCCCCCTCCAATGTCTCTTTCTTTAAGGACCTAAAAAGGAAGCAATGGATGGAATAACCCATCCCCTCATTATTTTGTCCACCAATTAGGCCTAATATCCAACACTCCAGTTTTGGTTAGTTAGTTTCCAGACCCACATTTTCTTGTTTACCAGGCATGATCTTAATGCAGTCCTTGAGTTATATCAGTAGGTCTTTTTGTTTGGACTATTTCAGTCCAATTTTCCCATCAACATTTATTATTAGAGGTTATTATGACATCTTATGAACATTCACAGACTTTTTACAGTTGAGCTCACAATTAGGGTAAATGCAAACAGATCCCTATATTTTAGTCTATAGACTAAATTTCACACACACACAAACTTGTGTAGAACTCAGACTGCTGCCTGTGCTTGGACAGTTAATATTTCATCATTTTAAAGTCCTAAATGCCAAAAACAATTTTATGCAATATGTACTAATAAGTGCATGACAATACTGCTGTGAATAGAGTAGAAAATGCTCACCAAAACTGCATACACGTTTGATGTCCTCAAACACTAATAACTCATTCTTAAAAAATTAAATAATTCAAGATAAATTTGCTTTCACATCTAGGAACATAAATTATCTTTATTAAACTGTATTGATTTACCTTTTTGTTTAGATACAAGGACATGAGAAATATCAACCTTAAAATTGTTATAGTTTTGCACTTATTAAAAAAAATCCTTCAGAAGACAGATAAGTTAATCTATTTCTATGTAAACGCTGGAAATTTTGGTTCAGATCCTGAGTAGGTCAAAATTAGAATAACGTGTTCACTTGTATACATTTTTTACCACATAACTCCTCTTTCAAATTAAGGTCAATATTGTAACTTGTCCCCATTGTAAGAAATCTTACAGTCAAAGGTAAAAAGGAATGGATAAGCTATTACTTCAGGAGCAAGATTATCAAAACTGATTAGTGACTCTGGGTGCCTTAATTTTGTGTGCTCAGCTTGAGACAACTTGAGGCCCACAATTTTGAAAAATATGAGCTCTGTGATTTTATATATATGAAAGTTACATCCAGGGGAGGTTTCATCTGAATACTTGCAATAATGTTGGTTGGTTGGTTAAGAGTTGCACATATTTTAAAGTGCTGAACTTTTTTTTTTTTAATGGAACTCCTGCATAAGAACTAATTAAATATTCCCATTTCAACCTGATATATTTTACAAAAATTCCCCAAAATGTCAGGGGCTTTTCTATTCATATTAATATAACCAGACTTACTGTTATACTGGTGATCTAGTAGTGCTTGGAGCTTTCAATGACAGAATGTATCATAGCTGCAGTCATCAGACACTGAGCTCCTCAGTAGGAAATATTGCTTTCAAGTTGATATTTTCCATTCTGTAGAACCATTTGGATCTCACAGTACTACCATCATGCATTTATTAGTTAGTACAGATCGCATACAGTTGTTTTTGGCATGTAGGACTTTAAAATTATGAAATAGGGGGTAAAATTGTATACATAGGTGAGATCCTCATCCTTGCTCTGGTTCCCTTCATATCAGGTAGATGGGCCAGAGTGGCATAAAGCCCCAATGCTGGCTGTTGGAGGATTCCCCTAGTGCAGGCAGGCATCACTCCTGCAATCCAGGTACATAAGACAGCCATAAGGCTGTTTTTCAAGGACCCCCTCACAAGCCTTGGTATAGGGGATATACTAAGGATTGATGGGGAAGGAGCCACAGCATTCAGTGTTACAGAGATTCCAGGCAATGCTGCAACCCATAGTGTATAATTTAAACAGCCCCTCTGGCCTGTATAACTTAATGACAGAGACTGTTCCACACCCCAAAGCAGCCCAGGATCAGGAGGGTACAAAGGTGTCTTATAGCCATCCGAGCCCCTCTCCCTTGGACTGCAAGTTCTGTTCTGTGCCTCTTGGAGGTGCAATCAGTTCTGCAACTAAATTGTATAAACAATTATGGGGAGATTGGATAATCATTAAATAGTCTATGAAGAATTGGAGGAAAGGTGGAGCTCTTACACACACAAGTAGCTTTTGTCTCTCAGTTTTGGAATTCTTGTATTACATTATTACAGCATTACAACAAAGCAAAACAAATCTTTTAACAATTTTAACAATGCACGCATTATAGGATTAAAAGCTTTATATAAATACCCCAAATAATATAAAGGGCCTACATTTATACAGCTCTTTCCATATTGTGGGATTCTGCAACACTTTTACATCTTTGTGTGTTTGTACACACATGAATGAATGACCAAGAGAGGTTCATGCTGCAAAATTCAAATCCAAAACCTGCATCCTTCAAACACTTAAGTCATGCTTAAATCTAAGCATGTGCTTATTTGTTTTCAGGATTGGGTCCCAAATGTCTATTAGTTTTTGAACATTCCAAATCTTGTAGTATATATTCCAGATATAGAGATTAGATTTATATCCATCTCTAAGATGTTTAGATGCCCAAGTACATTTCACTCTTCCCTGAACCACTGACATTCAGCCACCTCTTCAGTAGAAAACAGCAGCTGTTTCAGCAGCACACAGCATCACTACAAAAACAGTTTGACTGTATCCAACTGAAATTACAAGGAAGTTTTAGATAGGCAGAAAGTAATTACCCAAACTGAAATTTGAAAAGGACAAACCACCCAAGACCACAAGTGATCAAGACTCTAATTTTAACTCTAATTAAAAAACAAAAAACAAATCCAGCACTACCACCCAATATCAGGCAGAGGCAATAACTCAATACTGACTTAGAGGGAAGTATGAGATCATGAATCAGCCCCTCTTCCAGCATGATCCTATATTTTCCTTGGAGGACTCCTATCCATATACTGAGCCAGGCTCAAATCTGCTTAGCTTAAAAAAAATCAGCACCTGAGGACATAGCTGTAAAAGGAGGGAAACAATCCAGTACATCTGTGCTGAATATTGTTAGAAATATGTCTGCCATTAATAAATCATTTAATTTCTGGAATTCCTGCTGACGGAGGCAATTGATCTCCAGTTTTCTATACTAATTGGCTCTTTCCCAAGGAGTTATTAAATCACATTGTAACGTATTGCAGCAATATATCTCTCTAAATATATTTTAAGACAAGAGTCTTTTTTTTAAAACCAACCAGATTTTTTAAAAAATTCTCTGCTTAGTCTGGCTGACATAGGGGGAAGTAAATTATAAATGTATGTAAGTAATTTGTATACCTGGCAAAGGCTCCAGGAGACACGCCTCAAATCATATCATTTGCCTTTAATAGAAGCTGGTGACAGTTTGCATTTACCTTTGGTTATTTGTTACTATATGGAAATAGATAATTTTTCTCCCATGGTTGACAAATTAATATAGGTTTTAAAGAAACTTCTGATTTCATTTTTTAGACTGAATTCCACTTATTAAAATAATTATCATGTCTCACTGATTCTGTCCACTTCAGCAGTTGCTGCTCAGTTTACAGCAGTACCTAAGGAAATTAAATTGACAGAACAGCGACTTGTGTGATTAATTTGGACTAGCAGAGAAACCCCTTTGGCACTCTCTAAAGAGACACTTTCTAAAGACAGAAGACGCTTGCCTTTTCATAGTCTCAAATTTTGCATTTGGGGCTGCCAAAAATGGATGATTAAATCCTGGCTTGATTTGCCCAATTAATTACAACAGAAAAGCAAGATTGCTGTTTATGCCCTTCTAGAACTGGAATTTGTATCTTTCTATAATCAGAGATCATTTTCTTCTTCCATTATATCCCGTCTCTCTTGCTGGATTCCGTTATGGATCCAGTGGATCAAACATATACTCTCCAGGTACTGCCTTCTCTGTATGAGATGTCATTTACCCCCATTTGTGGCAACCTTTAGTTTCTCTACTGTGTGAAATTGGGATTTTCACTCCTTGCAGACAACTAGGAAATTTCATCCCATTCATGGATATTTAAAACATTGGGTTTTTCTTCTTTATGGTGTATAGAGACAGCATAAAAGGGTTTTTTCCTTGCTTTATTTTTAAATTACCCTTTTAAATGATAATTTGTGGGTGCTTCCTGTTGACAAAGTATAACAGTCTCCTGAGCTAAATTAACATGACGGCTGGTGGCTGGGTGTTTATAAACCCTGGGTGTAGTTATTACTGAGTTAGCAGGGAATTCCCTCAAGCTGTTATTTTCCTGAAATGTGCTTTTCAACTCTTCACACCTGCATTCTCTGCATGAATACTATAAATCCCTCTGCTTTGACTGGCATAGCCTTTCCCACAACCACCATGGCCTGGCCACCTCCACTCTGAAATCCTCCTCTCCGTGCTACTCCCCTTAACTCCAGAGAGCAGACGTACACCTCTTGAGAAATATGCCCTGAAGAGTAATTCCTTTAAAAATAAAAAATGTATTTAATATTTGGAGTTGGGTGACAGCAGGCGGCCAGAAGTTTTAATGATACTGTTTGCTGTGAGCATATGGATGAAGAGCACCAATGCCAATCAGCCAATCAGAGCAGTGCAGTGATTATCCAAATCCCTCTGCTTTCACTGGCTAATAGCTTTCAATCAGAATATAGGGATTTGCATACTGTTTGGATATAGAGAAATGTCTATACTGTAATGATGCAAATTCCAACTGCTGAGTCAAAGCATAGGGGAATGTATAACTGAAGCATGTGCAGCAATGAATCAGTAAGTGTACAGCATCCCTGTGTTCTGACAGGCTAAAAAAATTCCCTTTCAGTTTAATCTGACATTTACTACAATAAATTTAGTAACACAACACAAACATCTACACTATCAAAGGACATATATTTATATGAAAGTATTTTGGCCCATTCACTAGAGGTCCAACTGAAATATGATAAAATACAAGACAGTACAATGGAAAGGTATCCAGTAATACTTCCCTTCTAAAAAGTAAAACCCTTCCAGTTATTGTTCTCTAGCAGAATTACAAGTCCAGAAGCAGATTTATTTAAATGTTATGAAAATAAACTATGCTGTAGATTATCTATACATTTAAATTAACAAATTCAGTTAACTAATAGATTGAAACTGTTAATGCTGTAAGAAATGTACAGAGCTTTGTAATTGTTTTAACAATGAGCTCTACAGAACTCCTGATGGCGATTATACTACTATATAATTGCACACAATTGATGTTTAAAAACCCTCTGATCAATGTTTTAATTACTCAAGTGACAAGTATCCTAGCTCAGTGGTTAATCTATACCGTGGAACTTTTAAAATAAATTTGTATTTAATTAACATGCTAACTAAACTTCAAAGAGTAACAGGCGGTTCAAGCAGTGATTTTTGCATAATGCATTTCTGAAGTCAGGAGGCAATTAATTATTGTATTGGACTTGACAGCCACCTACTGGCAAATAATGGAACATAAAGGCCTATTGTATTAACACCAAAACAAACAATGACAAGAGAAAAATAATTTCTTGGTATTATTTAAGAACAATGGGCCTGACTGTGATCTCATTACTCTAGAGTAAATCAGGTGTAATGTGTAAAAATGGTGGGACCTGAGAAAGGCCCAATCCCTTTTGGTCACTGGGATTGAGCCTCCAAACCCCTACACCGTTGCAGATCCTGTGACTTCTCTTCTTTCCCACAATACCCAAAGGAACTCAATACATAGCCAGAAGTTTTCCTCTCCAGACCCCATTCTAGCATCAAAGAAAGCAGAAACTGACAGTTGGAAAAGTGTCCTTGATGGAAACTTTCTTTGAGGTATTTTGTAGGAAATCCACGTACTCTGCATTACAGCTGAGACACAACTAATTTCTCTGTCTTTTGCTGTTATCCCATCAACAGGATAATAGGACTCAGTAAATAAACCAATAATAGAAACTGAAATAGTGTATAGTAAAGACATACTGTGTACACGGAACTTGTGTATCTCAGTGATCAAAACAATGATCTCATCTAAAGGGATATGCATGTAGCCCTGTCTCTTTGTTAAATCTTGATAAGTAAGCTACTTTGTTATTAGAAATTTTTAAATAATTCCATATATATAATAGCATAAAAACACACAAAATTTGAAGAAAGGATTACAATGGGTTTTTTTTAGGGCTTTTAATTAATACAAAGTAACTCCTGACAAACTCATTATCTAGAGTGGCAGATTAAAATTAAATGAGGGCCAGATAAACCCAACTTTTTGATCTCTCAAACAAATACTGTCCCCTCCCTTCTTCCCTTGTAATTATTCTTCCTCTTGGCTCTTTGCTTCTCAGTAGGGTACTTTCTCTTTCACACATTTCCTCAGGAAGACTGTTCCCCACATTTTGTAGTTGCTCTGAAAGAATTTCATTTTCTCACTGACTCACGGTTACCTTGGGATTGCTCATTTGCCTTGGCCCAGACCCCCAAAACCTAAGGATTTTGGAAAATGAGGCTCACAAAAGCTTATGTTCAAATAAATTGGTTAGTCTCTAAGGTGCCACAAGTACTCCTTTTCTTTTTGCAGATACAGACTAACACAGCTGCTACTCTGAAACAGAGGTTAAGGGTCTGATTCTGCTGCTTAGTTTTTCCCATGTTGCATAGTACCATAAAACTATTTCTATAGAAAGGTACTTCTTTACAAGAGAAACTGTGACAGAATCAGGCCCCAAGTGACTTACCAAATGTCAAATAAAGACTCAGTGCAGAACATGAAGTAGAACTTAAGTCTCATGACTCCCAAGTCCACTGTGCCTTATCCAATGAACCACGTTACAACAAAACCAAAACCTCAAATGTGAACATTCTCTAGCTTTGGGATGCTGGAACTCCGGATCCATAGTGGAATTTTGTGGTTTGCAGTCATCTCTAGTGAGTATAATTCTTTGCATCCTGTACATGTCATTTTTTGTTTCCCTATACTGTATCTTGACAGTATTCTGAATTACTTTACTTTATACACAAATTGATTGTATCATATTGTGACATTGTCTAATTAAAATATAACCATGCAAATAATTATTGCTACCACTGTTATATAATTGCAACAAATCTTATACAAAATATAACTCATGCCCAGAAAGGGTTAAACAGCTTGCAGGCTGAATGACCGAAAGCCGACCTTTAAAGACATGTTAAAAAGGTATGCAAATGATAATTAGGGTCATTGCATGCTAAATAAGCTAGAACTTTGAAATGTAAACCTACATTGTTAGAAGAAAAGGAGTACTTGTGGCACCTTAGAGACTAACCAATTTATTTGAGCATGAGCTTTCGTGAGCTACAGCTCACTTCATCAGATGTTTACCGTGGAAACTGCAGCAGACTTTATATACACACAGAAATCATGAAACAATACCTCCTCCCACCCCACTGTCCTGCTGGTAATAGCTTATCTAAAGTGATCAACAGGTGGGCCATTTCCAGCACAAATCCAGGTTTTCTCACCCTCCACCCCCCCACACAAATTCACTCTCCTGCTGGTGCTAGCCCATCCAAAGTGACAACTCTTTACATAATCAAGTCGGGCTATTTCCTGCATAGATCAAGGTTTTCTCACATCCCCCCCACCCCCATACACACACAAACTCACTCTCCTGCTGGTAATAGCTCATCTAAACTGACCATTCTCCAGGTTTAAATCCAAGTTAAACCAGAACATCTGGGGGGGGGGTAGGAAAAAACAAGAGGAAACAGGCTACCTTGCATAATGACTTAGCCACTCCCAGTCTCTATTTAAGCCTAAATTAATAGTATCCAATTTGCAAATGAATTCCAATTCAGCAGTTTCTCGCTGGAATCTGGATTTGAAGTTTTTTTGTTTTAAGATAGCGACCTTCATGTCTGTGATTGCGTGACCAGAGAGATTGAAGTGTTCTCCGACTGGTTTATGAATGTTATAATTCTTGACATCTGATTTGTGTCCATTTATTCTTTTACGTAGAGACTGTCCAGTTTGACCAATGTACATGGCAGAGGGGCATTGCTGGCACATGATGGCATAGATCACATTGGTGGATGTGCAGGTGAACGAGCCTCTGATGGTGTGGCTGATGTTATTAGGCCCTGTGATGGTGTCCCCTGAATAGATATGTGGGCACAATTGGCAACGGGCTTTGTTGCAAGGATAAGTTCCTGGGTTAGTGGTTCTGTTGTGTGGTATGTGGTTGTTGGTGAGTATTTGCTTCAGGTTGCGGGGCTGTCTGTAGGCAAGGACTGGCCTGTCTCCCAAGACTTGTGAGAGTGTTGGGTCATCCTTTAGGATAGGTTGTAGATCCTTAATAATGCGTTGGAGGGGTTTTAGTTGGGGGCTGAAGGTGACGGCTAGTGGCGTTCTGTTATTTTCTTTGTTAGGCCTGTCCTGTAGTAGGTAACTTCTGGGAACTCTTCTGGCTCTATCAATCTGTTTCTTTACTTCTGCAGGTGGGTATTGTAGTTGTAAGAAAGCTTGACAGAGATCTTGTAGGTGTTTGTCTCTGTCTGAGGGGTTGGAGCAAATGCGGTTGTATCGCAGAGCTTGGCTGTAGACGATGGATCGTGTGGTGTGGTCAGGGTGAAAGCTGGAGGCATGCAGGTAGGAATAGCGGTCAGTAGGTTTACGGTATAGGGTGGTGTTTATGTGGCCATTGTTTATTAGCACTGTAGTGTCCAGGAAGTGGATCTCTTGTGTGGACTGGACCAGGCTGAGGTTGGTGGTGGGATGGAAATTGTTGAAATCATGGTGGAATTCCTCAAGGGCTTCTTTTCCATGGGTCCAGATGATGAAGATGTCATCAATATAGCGCAAGTAGAGTAGGGGCTTTAGGGGACGAGAGCTGAGGAAGCGTTGTTCTAAATCAGCCATAAAAATGTTGGCATACTGTGGGGCCATGCGGGTACCCATAGCAGTGCCGCTGATCTGAAGGTATACATTGTCCCCAAATGTGAAATAGTTATGGGTAAGGACAAAGTCACAAAGTTCAGCCACCAGGTTAGCCGTGACATTATCGGGGATAGTGTTCTTGACGGCTTGTAGTCCATCTTTGTGTGGAATGTTGGTGTAGAGGGCTTCTACATCCATAGTAGCCAGGATGGTGTTATCAGGAAGATCACCGATGGATTGAAGTTTCCTCAGGAAGTCAGTGGTGTCTCGAAGGTAGCTGGGAGTGCTGGTAGCGTAGGGCCTGAGGAGGGAGTCTACATAGCCAGACAATCCTGCTGTCAGGGTGCCAATGCCTGAGATGATGGGGCGCCCAGGATTTCCAGGTTTATGGATCTTGGGTAGTAGATAGAATATCCCAGGTCGGGGTTCCAGGGGTGTGTCTGTGCGGATTTGATCTTGTGCTTTTTCAGGAAGTTTCTTGAGCAAATGCTGTAGTTGCTTTTGGTAACTCTCAGTGGGATCATAGGGTAATGGCTTGTAGAAACTCGTGTTGGAGAGCTGCCGAGCAGCCTCTTGTTCATATTCCGACCTATTCATGATGACAACAGCACCTCCTTTGTCAGCCTTTTTGATTATGATGTCAGAGTTGTTTCTGAGGCTGTGGATGGCATTGCGTTCCGCATGGCTGAGGTTATGGGGCAAGTGATGCTGCTTTTCCACAATTTCAGCCCGTGCACGTCGGCGGAAGCACTCTATGTAGAAGTCCAGTCTGCTGTTTCGACCTTCAGGAGGAGTCCATCTAGAATCCCTCTTTCTGTAGTGTTGGCAGGGAGACCTCTGTGGATTAGTATGTTGTTCAGAGGTATTTTGGAAATATTCCTTGAGACGGAGACGTCGAAAATAGGATTCTAGGTCACCACAGAACTGTATCATGTTCGTGGGGGTGGAGGGGCAGAAGGAGAGGCCCCGAGATAGAACAGCTGCTTCTGCTGGGCTGAGAGTATAGTTGGATAGGTTAACAATATTGCTAGGTGGGGTGAGGGAACCATTGCTGTGGCCCCTTGTAGCATGTAGTAGTTTAGAAACTTCCTCGTGGCTGGATTTTACTAAAACTAGACAAGCCATTTACAACGCACACTTTGCTTCTCTACAAAAGAAAAAAGACACTAAACTTTCTAAACTACTACATGCTACAAGGGGCCACAGCAATGGTTCCCTCACCCCACCTAGCAATATTGTTAACCTATCCAACTATACTCTCAGCCCAGCAGAAGCAGCTGTTCTATCTCGGGGCCTCTCCTTCTGCCCCTCCACCCCCACGAACATGATACAGTTCTGTGGTGACCTAGAATCCTATTTTCGACGTCTCCGTCTCAAGGAATATTTCCAAAATACCTCTGAACAACATACTAATCCACAGAGGTCTCCCTGCCAACACTACAGAAAGAGGGATTCTAGATGGACTCCTCCTGAAGGTCGAAACAGCAGACTGGACTTCTACATAGAGTGCTTCCGCCGACGTGCACGGGCTGAAATTGTGGAAAAGCAGCATCACTTGCCCCATAACCTCAGCCATGCGGAACGCAATGCCATCCACAGCCTCAGAAACAACTCTGACATCATAATCAAAAAGGCTGACAAAGGAGGTGCTGTTGTCATCATGAATAGGTCGGAATATGAACAAGAGGCTGCTCGGCAGCTCTCCAACACGAGTTTCTACAAGCCATTACCCTATGATCCCACTGAGAGTTACCAAAAGCAACTACAGCATTTGCTCAAGAAACTTCCTGAAAAAGCACAAGATCAAATCCGCACAGACACACCCCTGGAACCCCGACCTGGGATATTCTATCTACTACCCAAGATCCATAAACCTGGAAATCCTGGGCGCCCCATCATCTCAGGCATTGGCACCCTGACAGCAGGATTGTCTGGCTATGTAGACTCCCTCCTCAGGCCCTACGCTACCAGCACTCCCAGCTACCTTCGAGACACCACTGACTTCCTGAGGAAACTTCAATCCATCGGTGATCTTCCTGATAACACCATCCTGGCTACTATGGATGTAGAAGCCCTCTACACCAACATTCCACACAAAGATGGACTACAAGCCGTCAAGAACACTATCCCCGATAATGTCACGGCTAACCTGGTGGCTGAACTTTGTGACTTTGTCCTTACCCATAACTATTTCACATTTGGGGACAATGTATACCTTCAGATCAGCGGCACTGCTATGGGTACCCGCATGGCCCCACAGTATGCCAACATTTTTATGGCTGATTTAGAACAACGCTTCCTCAGCTCTCGTCCCCTAAAGCCCCTACTCTACTTGCGCTATATTGATGACATCTTCATCATCTGGACCCATGGAAAAGAAGCCCTTGAGGAATTCCACCATGATTTCAACAATTTCCATCCCACCACCAACCTCAGCCTGGTCCAGTCCACACAAGAGATCCACTTCCTGGACACTACAGTGCTAATAAACAATGGCCACATAAACACCACCCTATACCGTAAACCTACTGACCGCTATTCCTACCTGCATGCCTCCAGCTTTCACCCTGACCACACCACACGATCCATCGTCTACAGCCAAGCTCTGCGATACAACCGCATTTGCTCCAACCCCTCAGACAGAGACAAACACCTACAAGATCTCTGTCAAGCTTTCTTACAACTACAATACCCACCTGCAGAAGTAAAGAAACAGATTGATAGAGCCAGAAGAGTTCCCAGAAGTTACCTACTACAGGACAGGCCTAACAAAGAAAATAACAGAACGCCACTAGCCGTCACCTTCAGCCCCCAACTAAAACCCCTCCAACGCATTATTAAGGATCTACAACCTATCCTAAAGGATGACCCAACACTCTCACAAGTCTTGGGAGACAGGCCAGTCCTTGCCTACAGACAGCCCCGCAACCTGAAGCAAATACTCACCAACAACCACATACCACACAACAGAACCACTAACCCAGGAACTTATCCTTGCAACAAAGCCCGTTGCCAATTGTGCCCACATATCTATTCAGGGGACACCATCACAGGGCCTAATAACATCAGCCACACCATCAGAGGCTCGTTCACCTGCACATCCACCAATGTGATCTATGCCATCATGTGCCAGCAATGCCCCTCTGCCATGTACATTGGTCAAACTGGACAGTCTCTACGTAAAAGAATAAATGGACACAAATCAGATGTCAAGAATTATAACATTCATAAACCAGTCGGAGAACACTTCAATCTCTCTGGTCACGCAATCACAGACATGAAGGTCGCTATCTTAAAACAAAAAAACTTCAAATCCAGACTCCAGCGAGAAACTGCTGAATTGGAATTCATTTGCAAATTGGATACTATTAATTTAGGCTTAAATAGAGACTGGGAGTGGCTAAGTCATTATGCAAGGTAGCCTGTTTCCTCTTGTTTTTTCCTACCCCGCCCCCCCCCAGATGTTCTGGTTTAACTTGGATTTAAACCTGGAGAATGGTCAGTTTAGATGAGCTATTACCAGCAGGAGAGTGAGTTTGTGTGTGTATGGGGGTGGGGGGGATGTGAGAAAACCTTGATCTATGCAGGAAATAGCCCGACTTGATTATGTAAAGAGTTGTCACTTTGGATGGGCTAGCACCAGCAGGAGAGTGAATTTGTGTGGGGGGGTGGAGGGTGAGAAAACCTGGATTTGTGCTGGAAATGGCCCACCTGTTGATCACTTTAGATAAGCTATTACCAGCAGGACAGTGGGGTGGGAGGAGGTATTGTTTCATGATTTCTGTGTGTATATAAAGTCTGCTGCAGTTTCCACGGTAAACATCTGATGAAGTGAGCTGTAGCTCACGAAAGCTCATGCTCAAATAAATTGGTTAGTCTCTAAGGTGCCACAAGTACTCCTTTTCTTTTTGCGAATACAGACTAACACGGCTGTTCCTCTGAAACCTACATTGTTAGGAGTTAGAAGTAATACTAATTGTGTGTATCTTAGAAGCTAGCCATGTAAACAGACAATTCCTTTCTGTCACTAAAACTATTAATTCAGAGATCAAAAGGGAATACTAACACTTAGATAAATCTTGGGTGAAGTAATGTCATTGTCTATATGTCTCTTTGAAGTTTGTGATAAACGCCTAATGGATAAATTGCCCTATATTAATTTGTGTAACTAATTACTGGTGGTGTTTAGAAAACAGAAGGTTACATCAAAAGCCTATTGTTTACCCAGGACTGTGTGGTCAAGTGGATGCTAGAACACTGTATAAAAGACAGTTGGATCCTGATTCTGTCATCTCAGATCTGCTTGAGGCTTCATACAAGGGAAACTTAAGCCATAAGGACTGAGATCCCAGTCCTGAGATGGAATGCCCTGAATAAGATATTGGACATTGGACTATAACCTATGGACTAAATTCTAAAGGAACTCTTTGCAACTACAAAGCTTATCATCTCTGCTATGTTTCAGAGTAGCAGCCATGTTAGTCTGTATCTGCAAAAAGAATAGGAGTACTTGCGGCACCTTAGAGACAAATTTATTAGAGCATAAGCTACAGCCCACCTCATCCGATGCATACAATGGAACAGATAGTAAGACATATACTTACATACACACACACACACACACATATACACACAAATACATACTTACAGATAAGTTGGAAGTTACCATATAAACTGTGAGAGGCTAATTAGTTAACATGAGCTATTATCAGCAGGAGAAAAAAAACTTTTGTAGTGATAATCAAGATGACCCATTTAGACAGTTGACAAGAAGGTGTGAGGATACTTAACTTAAGGAAATAGATTCAATATGTGTAATGACCCAGCCAATCCCATTAGCCATCTCTGCTATGTATCTGCACTTCAAAAATTGAACTCATGTCTGTATGTATATTGATCTTTTAACCTATACACTCTCTCTTTTCTTTTTTAATAGATTTTAATTTAGTTAATAAGAATTGGCTATATGCGTGTATTTGGGTAAGATCTAGAATATTCATTAACCTGGGAGGTAACGTGTCCGATCCTTTAGGATTGGTAGAACCTTTTCTTTTATATGATGAAATAAGATTTACAGGAATCCTCATCATATTTGACTTAGGTACCTGGATGGAGGCCTGAGGCTGGGTACTTTAAGGGAACTGTGTTGTTTTGGACTTCTGAATAACCAGCAAGGTAATAAAGAAGCTGTTTTATGCTGGCTTGGAAAATTTAAGTATTGAATTATCAACGAGCTTTGGGATTTGTCTGCCCCATTCTTTGCAGTTCACCCTAATTGAGTGACCTCAGCTGGCCCCCACTGGGACCCTGGTCACACATAATCTTACTCCTTTCTGACCTGAGTAATTAGCTAATTTTCAGGGTTTGGTGGTTCATTTCTGCTATGAGAAATTGAGGGAGTCAGGTGTATTCTTTGATGCCATCTTGTTTACAAGGTTTTACAAAGAATGTGCACAGTCCTGAACATATCTGGAATCAAAAAACAGGAAACAATTTCTTTGCTCACAGTTCTAGGCCTCTTTTCAGCCACCACTGTACCCAAAAGCTCCCTCTCAGCTTTTTTCTCAGGGTCATGCTACCTGGGCTTCTTTGGCTGTGTCTAGGCTTCTTTGCTCCTTCTGTGTCCTTCTATTTGTTTCTGCTGCTTCTCTCACTCACAGACACACACACAGTTCCACTGATCCATGCCACAGCCCCACAGTTTACTGTATCCGTCCCAGGGCAAACCCTTGGGCAACATGTAGTCAGCATCTACTCTAGCCTTGCTACATGCTTGTGTTTTGGGTAATGGCTCCTATTGCTTCAGCTCTCTGGTTCCACAAAAGAGCTTGACTGTGTCTGATATTTACTCTGAATGAAGGGCAGCAGTGTCACCCACCAGGTTCAATGAAGATTCATTCACCCCCAAGCATAAAAACACTAAAATAAATCGCCCATTAACAGTTGCACAGTAAAAACCCTACTCTGTGCCATAAAGAGAACAAATGGTGCTAACCAGCCTGCTCACATCAAGTCACATAAAAATGGGTATGTGATAAATATAGCACCATAAAAAGGAAAGGAATCACAGGCCCATAAAATCCCCTGGAACAGGAACATCTCAGGTACCTACTGAATATCAGCATAGGAAAGATCAGCAACCTGCTACTGCACTGCCAATGACATTATAAATAACCTGACTTAATGTAGGACAAGAACCATTCATCCTACCCATTTACAGTGACTTAAAAATAGCAGACACACAACTATACCAGTAAATATTGGACAAAAGTTAAATATATATTCCTTCATTCTATCAGCTATATACATACTCCTCTGAGTACCAAAAAAGGTGTAAAACCCTATACTCTAGATGCAGGGCCATCCCGAGGGGGTGTGGGACATAGGTGCAGAGTTTCTATCTGCCAGGAGGTGCTCCCCCCTGGCTCTGCCCAGGCCCTGCCCCCACTCCACCCCTTCCCCCAAGGCTCCACCCCCGCTCCACCCCCTCCCACGAGCACGCTGCGCCCTCACTCCTCTCCCCTCCCCCTCCCCCTCCCGCGCCTCCAGACACTGCAAAACAGCTGATCTGTGGCAGGCAGGAGGCATTGGGGGGAAGGAGAGGTTGTTGGGGGGGCTCTTCGCCGCCCCCACCACCCGCCTGCCTACCTGCCACTCACCTCCTCACCCCGCCCGCCTCCTGCCTCACCTCCCCGCCAGGCGCCCGCCTTCTTACGAAGTGCAGGCGCCCCCTAAAGCACGGGGCCTGAGGCAGTTGCCTCGATTTGCCGTACCCGAGGGATGGCTCTGTCTAGATGATAAATGGCAGGAAATATGGTTGACAATTAAAAGCAAACACCAGCAGAAGCTTGCAATTCATCTGTTGGAAATTAGCAACACTATTAATATATGACAGCATGAAATATTCCTTTTTTGTTATCTACAGTACTTGGTGTAGCCTCCAGCAAAATACACAGAACCAATCCTGTTGCATGCACAAACTACAGTGCTGAACATAATATAAATGCCCAGATACACTAAACTAGATTAAATAATCTTCAAACGGGAGTTTTGTCTGGAGAAGGACTGACTATAGGATTTCTTCCATTTCACAATAAGGGATAGAGTTAATACAGCATAGTGCTTGGAGTCCCTCTAGCACCGGTCCCCAACTCATGGTACGCAGAGTATGCTACCAGATATCTAAAATGCTCACGATGTCCCCCTGCAGTGGTGTCAGTTATAATCAATAATAATAACAACCACCACCCTACAATAATTTCTAGAACTAGGAGAGTATGGAAGACTGCAGGAATGCTCACACAAAGGCCAAATTCTGGCGCAATGTTAATATCTAGTGCAACTACACTCGAGCATAATGTCATTCATTGTCTTACTTTATAGTGATTGATCAAATCTAGTGTTACTGCTACTTGGTAAAGTAATTCTTTAACATAACATGTACATTTCCTTTACACGTATGAGACCAATGGGCAGAATAAAATAGGAAAGTTTAGGAGTATAAAACAACCTATTCTTTCTACTCAACTCACTTGAGTTGATTCCCTGACATATGTACAGCATCCCAAGAAAAAAAGATACACTCCCAAGAGGATGTGTCATAAAAAGAGCAAAGCACGGCCCTTTAGTCAAGATCAGTGGTTCTCAAGCAGCGGTCCGGGGTCCACTGAGGGGCCCCGAGCAGGTTTCAGAGGGTCCGCCAAGCAGGGCCAGCCTTAGACTTGTTGTAGCCCAGGGCAGAAAGCTGAAGCCCCACCGCATGGGGCTGAAGCCTGGGGTTCCAAGTCCCACCACCCAGACTGAAGCTGAAGCCTGAGCAACTTAGCTTCATAGGGCCCCTGGTAGCGTGGGGCCCCAGGCAATTGCCCTGCTTGCTACCCCCGAACGCTGGCCCTGCCTTTTATATGCAGGAAACCAGTGGACACAGGTGGACTGTGGAGTTTTTATAGCATGTTGGGGACGGGGGGCTCAGAAAGAAAAAGGTTAAGAACCCCTGGTCTAGATAACTTAAATTAGATCAAGGAAAGCTATAAAGAAAGAACAAATATAAAATCTCTAAGAGAAAGTAGGGTAGCTCCTTCTTGCTGCAAAAGTTCCTCTCAGACGTTTCTAATTTCAAAAGGACTTCCCACATTTGAGTCTCGTTACCTATGTTGTGCACACAATTGATGTCCCCTTCCCTTTCACTGTTGGAAATTATTTACAATAAATATAAAAAAATCATGAAACTGAGGTTTTTAGGCCTCATCTTTCCCACACTGGATTTTTAAGCACGAGTGTTGCTATACTGGTGCATTGCTTTTGTACAGACCTGACTCACACAAATGCAGGATTATTCACACTGGTGCAGTTTACCCTGCTTTGAAATTGAGGTAAGGAGCCCTGGTGTAAATCATATCTATGCTAGGGGTTTGTACTAGTGCATGTGATACAGCATGGCCAGAAGGCAGCAGGAGAGTGATATAGGAGAGATATGTAGGTCCCAGAATGAGGAGAAGCCTTATTCCCTGTAGAGGGAAGAACGGTTTCTCTAGATTAATTAAAAGCACCTGAAGCTAGTCACCTGATAAAAAAACCCCGCTTCAATCAGCCAAGGGAAGGAGTTGAAGTAGCGGAGAGTTTGGAGAAGTGCCGGGGCTGGCTAGAAGACCAAGACCCTGGGTAAAGAGACACCCAGCTTGTGCAGAGAGAGAGAGAGAGGGCAGGAAGTCCCACAAGCTGAAGAGCAGGAGAGGAAAGTAGCCCGGGGAAGGAAGCACTAGTTCAAGTGGTTTACCACTATTCCTAGGGCCCCTCCCTCTCCACTATCCTTCTCTGGGTTACTAGTGGGACAGTAGATACCCTAGTTCAGGGGCAGGAAGCTGCGCCCTGAAACCTCCCCCACCCAAGAGTGGAAGCACGGGACCCATCATAATCATACCGGCAATTTGCCACATGCACCTACACTAGTTGCTAAAAGCCCAAGGTAGACAAGGTCATAAAAAGAGTTACCTATTTACATAAATCCCACATCATTTTAAGTTTCCTGCATTCACAAATTTTATTTCCCTCATTTAGGGTTTTTGTCACACACGACATCTTGCTTTCTGGCCTTGGCGGCTGAGGAGTCTGGATCCTCCATCTTGAATCCTCTCGCATCCCAGCCTCCATAGATGACAGCCATCTTATATTTAAAAGGTGCTGTACAAAGGAAACAATCCTAGCATACAGTGATGTGTAGATCTGAAATGCAGGAGCATCTTCCAACTCTACTGTGTGTATTAAATTGAACAATTTTGAAGAACCAACAAAAACACTTAGTGCAGACAATTATCTGCCTGAAAAAAATCCAGAAGGGATACCATCTCCCCCTGCAAACTGCTGAACTGAAAAAGTGGTACCTTCCTCAGTGAGGAAAAAGGGTGGGGGGAGGGGTTGTATTTTCCACCTATAGGAGATTCTAAGATGAACAATGCACTTCAATTACTACCTTCAGTGTGAATATATAAGCCATTGGGTGTGGCGGGGGTTTACAGTGATGCTTGCCCTCCCTTGTAGAAGCAACAGTGAAAAATCTGGGGAAGAAGAAATCTTTTCTTAGTAAAAATAAGTAAAAATTTCTACCCTGTCCATCTCACTTTTGCAATCACATTCAATAGCCAAGGAGAGAGACAGAATATCTGTCCTAAAGTGCTTCTTTATCGTCCCCTTTCTTGATCAGCTGAATCATACAGAGTCAGAAGTGAGAATGATATGGCATTCAAATCAAGCAACTAGCAGTGCTTTTAGTGAAACAGCTTCAAAGAAAGTGGACACTCAGCCAGATAGTAACCTGCCATATAGGGCCCCATATTCTTCTTTTTCCAACCCTCCCTCACATCCACCAAATGACAAAGGGGAAAAAGAAAATCTTCACTTTGATACTCAGAGAGTATCCCACACAACAGCGATGGAGTCAAGAGGGCCTTTTAACTGCAACAGTGATAGGAAAACTACATCATGTGATGGAAAAATAATAAATTATTTGCTCCTGGTTTGGGCCTACAGTCTTTTTGATTAACAGATATCAACATTTTCAGTTGTTAAATTGACCGCTAGAGGGAGCCCATATTTTATGAATGCGATAGAAGCTTAATGAGAATTACAAAGAGAAATTGATAGTAGGTAAGATCCACAGAGTTCTAAGTATGTTTGTTAAATCATAGCATGAAATCTGTAATAAAAATTCAATTTAATATAGACTATGTCTACATTACACAGCCTATGCTGGGATAGCCCCTTAGTGTCGATGCAGCAGACACTGACAGAAGCAGTTTTTCTGCCAGTGTAGGAACACAAACTCTCCAAACAACATTAGCTACACCAACAGAAGCACTCTTCTGTTGACATAGCTGCATCTACACTGGGGGGTTTGTCAGCACAACTATGTCACGAAGAGAGTGTGGTTTTCACACATGCCTGACTGACCTAGCTATGCCAATATAAGTTTTAAGCATAGACAAAGACGTAGGGCATGTCCACACTACAACTTTTTGCTAACTCAGGTTATGTTGGCATAAAGCCGCTGCAGTAAGTATATTGCTTGTGTGCATCCATACTTGTCTCCTTGCGTCAGTGCTTTGTGTACTCACCAGGCGTACTTCTTTTGATACGCTATGCGGTGCACCACTGTTAGGTAGTTATCCCAGTGTGCAACTTGCCATCGTCCAGTGTCCTGTCTTTTGGGACATTTTGGCAATGCACGATGACACAGAAACGAGTCGCACAGAGGTGACTGGGACTGTGGGGTCAAGTTCCCATCATGCAACTTTCTCCACTCCATAATGCTATCTCTATCCGATAATTTTTTTTGCCTATTTTTAAGATCCCATGAATCCACATGGGACTGGTCACTGTCTGCCATCACTTACAGACGCATGGAGCCCACACAACTCTGCATTATTGTCATGAGTGTTGCAGGCACAGGATGCATGATCCTTCAGCATTTGCAGAGGTGCATGAACTGCTGGAAACATGATGATTTCCTGGAGGACAGGTTGCTGTGGGACATAGCAAGAACCAATTTAAGGTTGTTGGTAGCATTCACAGAGCAGCTGCAAAGGTACAGCACCACTTTTGGGCCCAAGAAACAAGCCCTGGACTGGTGGAACTGCATCATAATGCAGGTTTAGGATGAAAAGCAGTGGCTGCAGAACTTTTGGATGCTCAGGGCACATTCCTGGATCTGTGTGCTGAGCTTGCCCCAGTCCTCCACCCCAGGGACACCAGAATGAGAGCTGCATTGACAGTGGAGAAGCAAGTGCTAATCGCACTGTAGAAACTTGCAAACAGCAGATTGCTACCAGTCAGTGGGAAATCATTTTGGAGTTGGAAAATCCACTGTGGGAACCATTGTCATGCAAGTGTGCAGGGCCATTGATAGTCTCCTGCTATGCAGGACTGAGACTCATGGCAATGTGCAGGACATAATGGATGGATATGCAGCAATGGGGTTCCAGAACTGCAGTGGAGTGAGAGATGGCATGTGTATCCCTATTTTGGCACCAGAGTACTTTGCCACAGAGTACATCTAAACAGAGGGTTTACTTTTCTGTGGTTATGCAAGTGCTGATGGATCACCAGGGATGCTTCACCAACATTAATGTTGGCTGGTCTGGGAAGATGCATGATGCTTGCATCTTTAAGAACGCAGGAGTATTCTTAAAAACAATAAGCAAGGACTGGCAGATTACCGGATTACCACTGGCAAAATTGAAATGCCAGTAGTGATCCTGGGGAACTCAGCCTACCCCTTGATATGCTGGCTCATAAAGCTGTACACCAGCCAGCTCAACAGAACCAAGGAAAGATCCAACTATTGGCTCAGCCCAACTATTGGCTCAGCTGAATGACAGTTGAATGTGCTTTTGGTAGATTGAAAGGACGCTGGCATTGTTTACTCACAAGACTGAATTTCTGTGAGAAAAATATCCCAATGGTTATAGCTGCCTGCTATGTTGTGCATAATATCTGTGAAGCAAAGGTGGAAAAGTTGCCACCAGGGTGGAGGTGGAGTGGCTCAGGCTGTCTGCGGAGTTTGAACACAAGGGCTAGAACAAGAGCTCAAAGCAGAGCTCTATGGCTCAGAGAGGCTTTGAAAGAGCACTTTAACAGTAAACCACAGTAACGCGTTGTGCTGTACTGTGCTCTACCTGGCCCTGCTGTTTGGGGGCCTGTTGGAATAGCGTGATGCTTGGAGCACATCTATGAATATAACTGACAATGCACCTATTAATTTTGTGGTGCTTGCCTTAGATTTATGATTATTACCATGTGTTTGTCACTGATCCTAGGAGTTGTGTCACAGCATACAATAACTAAGTGGGTGCTTTCAGTACCACTAGGCATGCTTAGCATATGTTGGGAACTGTTAAAGATGAATTATTTTCCATACAATATTGTTTTACTGAGTAACGAAAATACTTCAAAAAATTTTGTTCAAGTTAAAAGCAAATGCATATAAAACCATATAAATATATGGAACAGAAGTTAAAGAATGGGAAGGAACATTCATGTCCATTTTAGCTACACATACATCAACCATGACTCTCACAGCTCACTGCATGTGAAGCTCTGGTTGTTCTTAATGTCCCCTGCTATGGCGCGGTAGGGGTAAGGCTGTGTACCCTGATGCCACATGGAATGTTGAGGGAGAGTATAGGGTACTATACTGGAGCTCTTCATGGATTGCAAAGTGAGGCGACACCAGGAATGTTGAATCTATAGGTCCACAAGCGTCTGCAGCATCTGTTTGCTGCCGGAGAAGCCCATTATGTCCTGGTGCATCTTCCTCTCCTACTTCTGGGCCTTCCTCCTGCCTGCTCTTTCCTTCTCTATAAAGTCTGCAATACTCACCCTCCAGGCCCTCAGCACTCAGACCGACACAGCACTGGCTTGCAGGATCTCACTGAACATGTCATCCTGAGTCCTCTTCTTTCTCCTCCATGCATGGATTAGGCATTCTGCGGGTGTGGAAGGGGAACCCCTTCACGCCACAACAGCGGGAGGTACAGATAAAACACATAGATAACATTTTAAGTATAATCACAATGGAAAGCAAAAGTTAAGATTCTGCTTTGGAGTGTGTGTGTGTGTGTAAGGCACTATTCATAGCTCCAGCCATAGTGAGTATGACACGCCAGGGGTGAGGGAAATGAGAAGGGAATTGCTTGGTTGCATGAAATTATGAGTATAGGGCAATAGCACTGACTGGCACCATTTTCACAGGCTGTGGTGATTTTAGCTGATCTCTCACTCCTGAGAGTAATAAAGACACAGAGAGTGCTGCTGCTGGCATCCAGAAGCCACCTGGGCCTATATGCCACTAGACTGTTTACTGCCATGGAGCCTGCTGACGTTACTGCAGAGGGGCATGGGAAAGCATCCCATGATTATGGGGTGCCATTCCAGAAACCTTTGGAAGAGGATTGCAGAATACCTCCATGGAAGTTTCATCAAGATCACCCAGGAGGATTCAAGGAACATCCCTGTGTACATAAACAAAGTGTTCCGCATGTCCCTGGCTCCGCGCCTAACTTCAAGGGAATGAAAAGCAGATGGCTCCACCACTGTTCGTTGTCCCACTATCTATTCCTGTACAAGTAAATTAATTAAAAGTCAATAGCTATGTCTTGCTAAGTTGGGAATATCATCACTGTAATGGGAAAAACAGCTACCCATCTTTTGTACCTGTTGTTCTTCGAGATGTGTTGCTCATGTCCATTCCATTCTAGCTGTGTGTGCACCGATGTGTGCAGTCATTGGAGATTTTTGCCATAGCGGTATCTGTAGGGCCGGCCGTGGCGCCCACTTGAGTGCCGCGCCCATGCATCAGTATATCAGGCGCCACTGGCCCTACACCCTCTCAGTTCCTTCTTGCCAACAACTCCAACAGAGGGCTAGGAGGGCAGGTAATAGAATGGACATGAGCAACACATCTTGAAGAACAACAATTACAAAAGGTGGGTAACCATTTTTTCTTCTTCGAGTGCTTGCTCACGTCGATTCCATTCTAGGTGACTCACAAGCAGTATCAACGGAGGTGGGCTCAGAATTCACAGTCTTGCAGCACAACTCTGCCAAAGCCAGCATCATCTCGAGCCTGCTGCTGGGTCAGCACGTAATGCGATGACCAAATAACGACCCCATAGATTTCTTGGATCGACACCTGTGCCCTTTTTGAGTATGCCATCATGATTGCCAGAGGGGGCACCTTTGCCAGATCATAGTAGTAACGGATGCAGGCCGTAATCCATGATGAGATTCTCTGTGTAGACACTGGACAACCTTTCATCCTGTCTGCCACCGCAACGAACAACTGCGTTGACTTACGGAACGGCTTCGTTCTATCTATGTAAAATGCCAAAGCTCTCTTGATGTCTAGGGTGTGAAGCCTGTGTTCCTCATCAGACACATGGGGCTTCCAATAGATGTATATGTCCTAGCCAGCATGAAACTGAGAAACAACCTTGGGCAGAAATGCCGGATAAGGTCGCAGCTGGACCTTGTCCTTGTAGAAGACCATATAGGGCAGCTCCAAGGTGAGCGCCATGATCTCAGACACCCTGTGAGCTGATGTTATGGCGACCAGGAATAAAACCTTCCAGGAGAGAAGCAGGAGGGAACAGGAAGCCTGGACGGCACAAGATTCAGGTCCCGGTGGGGGACCGGGTCCCGGATGTGTGGTTAGAGGCACTCCAGACCCTTCAAAAACTGCATCATCTCAGGATGGGTGAAGAGACCTGCCTTGGAACAGAGGATCCAAAGCTGAAATGGCAGCCAGGTGGACTTTGATCGAAGAGAGGGACAAGCCTTGGAGTTTGAGGTGCAGCAGATAATCCAATATGTCCTGCAGTGAGGCCTGCTCAGCCCCGAGACATCGCTCTGAGGCCCAGCACTCAAACCGTTTCCATGTAGGCAGGTAGGTTGCCATGGTGGAGGGTTTCCTGCTACCCACCAAGATTTGTTGGACACTGCTCGATCACGCCCGCTCATCCGTGCTTAGCCATGCAGTAGCCAAGCCGTCAAATGCAGCACTGCCAAGTTCAGGTGCAGCAGATTGCCGTGGTTCTGGGACAGCAGATCCGGCTGAAGAGGCAGAGGAAGAGGGGTGGCTGCCAAAAGGCTCAGCAACATGTTGAACTAGTGCTGACAGGGCCACGCAGGGGCTACCAGGATAACTGTTGCCCTATCCTGCTTGACTTTCACGAGGACCCTGTGAATTAATGGCATTGGCGGGAAGACATACATCAGTGCTCCTGACCATGGAATGAAGAAAGCATCCCAAAGGGAACCTCTGTCCAACACCGAATGAAACAGAACACGACACTTCCTGTTCTGGACTCGAACAGGTCCACCTGGGGAGTCCCCCACCTCTGGAAGATTATGTTGACCACCTCTGGATGGAGCGACCATTCATGGCGAGACGAGAAGGTCCCACTGAGGCAATCTGCCAAGATGTTCATGGTGCCTGACAGGTGGGTGGCAACCAGATGAATGGCATGCTGCATACAAAAGTCCCAAAGGCTGAGCGCCTCTTGACAAAGGGCTGAGGACCTGGCACCGCCCTGCCTGTTGATGTAATACATCAGGTGGGGCAAGAAAGCCTGGCAAGCTAAGCAAACCACCCTGAGTTCCCTGACATTTATATAGAGGGCGAGATCGTCCCGCAGCCAATGGCCCTAGTCCAACCCATGTCTGTTGGGGATACAGACTTAGGCCAGCCGTGCTTGCAGAGGTTGTAAATGGAGCCGAGCATGGGTGACCATGTATGTGCACGTGGCCATGTGGCCCATCAGACGTAGGCAGGTGTGGGCCATAGTGAGCGGGTAGCTCTTTAAGTGGGAGATCAAGCCCAACATGGCCTGAAAACGTGCCTCCAGGAGAAAGGGCCTGGTTCGCATGGAGATGAGGACCGCTCCGATGAATTTTATGTGCTAGACTAGCATTAATGTGGACCTTTTTATATTTATTAATAGGCCCAGATTGTGGCAGGTGGAATTAACCAGATCAAGGCTCCTCTTCACATGCTCCTGAGACCTGCCCTTGATGAGCCCATCATCAAGATATGGGAAAATTTGGACCCCTCGACGTCTCAGGTAAGCTGCCACTGGTGCCATGCATTTTGTGAACACCCTTGGGGATGAAGTCAGGCCAAAAGGCAGCACCGTGAACTGGAACTGGCACCTGCCCACTATGAAGCGAAGGACACGCCTGTGACCCGCTAATATAGAAATGTGGAAATAAATGTCCCGTAAGTTGAGAGTGGTATACCAGTCTCCTGGATCCAGGGAGGGGATGATGGAGGCCAGTGAAACCATGCCAAACTTCAACTTCTTGAGGTGATGCAGGTCCAGGATGGGTCTGAAGCCTCCTTTCACTTTCGGGATTAGGAAGTACTGGGAGTAGAACCTCTTTCCTTTCATGTCCCGAGGGACCTCCTCTACCACCCCCAGGCACAGAAAATTCTCGACCTCCTGAACGAGGAGTTGCTCATGAGAAGGGTCCCTGAAGAGGGATGGAGAAAGTGTGGGGGCGGGAGGAAGGGGCACTGAAAATTGCAGGGTATAGCCTGGAGATACTATGTCCAGTACCCAGGGGTCCAAGGTAACCCACAAACAGGCCAGACGGCAGGGGTGGAGGCGGTTGAGGAAAAGGAATGGTAGATCTGGGGAATTGGCTGGGGTGGTGCTCTTGAGCACGCTCTCAAAACTAGTGCTTCTGGCCTCCGGACCGTTTCGCTGGGCTGGGCTGCGTGGGTGGTGGAAGAGCAGCGATGGCTGAACCCAGTGTCTCTAATCCCTTCTTCTAGCAGACCCCGGACGAGGCTGCCATGGCCTTGGCAGCGGAGGCGGACAGAACTGCTTACGCGCCGACTGCGGTGTGTGCACGCCCAGCAAGCAAAGGGTGGCTCTGCTGTCCTTCAGCCCATGCAGTCTTGCATCTATTTGGTCAGAGAACAGACCATTCCCATCAAATGGGAGGTCTTGGATGGAGGTCAGCATCTCCTGGGAGAGTCGGATGGTTTGAAGCCAGGAACTGCGCCTCATCACCACAGCGGACGCTACCACACTGGCTGCCGAGTTTGCCACATCCCACAACATTTGCAGGGAGCACTCGGCTGCCATACTGCCTTCCTGCACCAGAGTATCAAACTCTTGGGCCAAGTCCTGCAGGAGGGACTCCTTAAACTTATGGAGGGAGTCCCATAAATTAAAGATGTAATGGCCCAAGAGGGCCTAATGATTTACCACCCGAAACTGTAAACTGGTGGTGGAATAAATTTTCCTCCCAAACAAGTACAGTTGTTTGGTCTCTTTATTTTTGGGGGTTGAGCTGGACCAACCCTGCTTTTCTTTCTCACTGGCCACTGAGACCACCAGTGAGCCGAGGGGAGGGTGGGTATACAGATATTCAGAACTTTTGGCCAGCACAATGTATTTCTTTTCGGCCCATTTTGAGGTGGGAGGGATGGAGGAAGGGCTTTGCCAGATGGACTTAGCAATTCTGAAGGCCTCGTTGTGACGTTGCACCCCATAATGCTTTATGGAAATATGCTTATGAATGTAAATATGACAACTGAAATATGTTTTATGATACATATGCTATGTAACATATCTCTGCAAAGGTTATGATTTACTGAATATACTCATCCTATTCGTATGCATGTAGCATTTTTGTATTTGAAGTTATGAATATTGGCTGTGTACTTGTCTCAGTTTAAGTAGCCTTAGTAAAGCATTTGGTCAGCTTCTTGAGAAAGGAATGTGCAAATTAAGTGCCCAACCAAGAAACACTTAACTGACAGTAGATCTTGGAAGACTTCCAATCCACATAAGAAGTCTTCCTGGAGACATTCAAGATAGCATGTGGGCAATGGCTAATGCCTGTAAAAACGGAGTCATGCATGGACATGTGACTTGCCCGTGTGACTCCAAAACTCCATCTTGGAGCTGGATTCTGTATAAGAGAGAGGAGGGGGTCTCCACCCACAAGAGAAAGTCTATTTAAGCCCCTGGGAGACCCCTCTATTTTGTCTTCAGGTGGCTCAAGAGATAGCCTCTCCACCCCCAAGGATACCTGAAAGAAACTGGAACAAAGGATAGTAACCACGGGGGTGTGAGTGATTGCTGGATCCAGACTAGGACGAGCCTAGTCTGTAAAAGAAGCTTACTGTAACATCTCTGAGGGTGAGATTTCATCTATATTCAGTTTCTTACTGTATTAGGTTTAGACTTGTGTGTTTTATTTTATTTTGTTTGGTAATTTACTTTGTTCTGTCTGTTATTACTTGGAACCACTTAAATCCTACTTTTTGTATTTAATAAAATCACTTTTTACTTATTAATTAACCCAGAGTATGCATTAATACCTGGGGGGTGGGGGGGAAACAGCTGTGCACATCTCTCCTTCAGTGTTATAGAGGGTGAACAATTTATAAGTTTACCCTGTATTTGGACCCGATTGGGAACTGGGCATCTGGGTGTTGGAGACAGGAACACTTCTTAAGCTGTTTTCAGTTAAGCCTGCAGCCTTTGGGGGACGTAGTTCAGACCTGGGTCTGGGTTTATAGAAGGCTAGCGTGACCGGCTCAAAACAGGCAAGGTTCCCAAGCTGGCAGGGAAAACGGGTTAGAAGTAACCTCAGCACATTAGTTGGCAGTCCCAAGGGGGTTTCTGTGATCCAACTGTCACATCCGTCATGCACCAGTAGTACAAGGTGGGTCAGGGTAGAGGCCGAAAGGATGTTGAATAGGGTGTCCATCAGCTCAGCCATCTCCTCCACCTCCAGGCCCAAGTTCTCTGCCACTCAACAAAGCAAGGCCTGGTGATCCTTAAAGTCATCTGGCGGACTCACCTAGAGGGGCCTACAACTGCCTCATCCAGGGACGAAGATGAAGACTGTACCATAGGTGGTGGGCTCTGGTCCTCCTCCTCCACTGTGCAGGGTGGCTTAGGAGTGGTCACAACTTCCTGAGCCTCGGTCTCTGGGCATGCTTCCCGCACCAAGCCCAGTGCTGTCGATGCCGGCAGCTGCTGCTCTGAGATGGTAGCTGACGAGTGAAGTGGTGGCTGCATAGCCATGACTGGAACTTCCCATGCGTTCCAGCCAGGCCACTGCACTCGCCACTGACCTGGCTGCCACTGCACCAGCGCTACAGTCTCGGTCGCCCAGTCACCCCCATTGGGTTCTAGCTGAGGGGCTAAACCTTCCCTCAGTACTGGAGGAACCGCCCTCCAGAGACCACGAAGGTGCTGTGGATGCCTGGATCTGCTTAGAGATCACGGATAAAGGTGTCTGGTGCACAGTACAAGAGAACTGGTACCAGTGGCATGGAGACTGGTGTCAATACCAGGGGGACCAGGGGCAGGACGAAGAACACTCCCACCATGTAAGCAACCTGGATCAGAGACGAGACGGTGACTGGCGGGGAGGTGAGCAGTAGTAAGGGGATCTACATCTCCCTCTTGATGATCCATGTCGAGACGACGGGGACCGCGATCGCAGTGCCAGAGACCGATGGCGAGCCCCAGATGATCTCAGCGGTGGCTCGGTGACTGGCAGTGCAGAAGTGGAGAGCATGTCATTGTCTCAGGGATCGGCGGCGCTCCACTGCTACATAAGGAGTCTTATCGGTTGGCTTTCCCTCTTGAGGAGTCTTTGCTGAAGCCTGCAGCCCTTGCTGCATCGGCAGTGTAGGCAGAGGACTTTGCTCCTTCGATGCCAGGGAAGCACGTGAAGACATTTGTGCTGGCAGGGGAGCTAGTCTGATACTGCTTCCCAAGAGTCAGAGAACCTTTCATAGGGCTAATGTCCCCAGTGGGAGAAGGCTGACTGTGGGACTCCGGGGTAGATGGCTGTCCCGAGGCAGGTGTTTTGCCCACTGCCACATGACTCTTTCTTTCCCACTGCCAGGGAGCCTTGCTTCTTGGCCTTCTTCGGCACTGGCACCAGGAAACAGTGCCAAATGGGATTTGGTGTCGGGGTGCACATCGTACTGATGCCGAAATGGGGGTCACTACACAGGCGTAGGCCTGTTACAGTCTGCGCAGGGCTTGAAGCCTGGAGACCAGGGCATGTCCTGCGAGGGGCACAATCCCCGCTGGGACTCTAACTATTAACAACTAAACAAACACTAACTACTAAAGAATCAACTATATACAAGACCTTAAGACACGAAGTCCAAAGGAGAAAAAACTGCTAGCCCTTGCTAAGCAAGGAAAGGCGTTCTGACTAACCACCACGGACAGTAAGGAGGAACTGAGAGGGCATAGGGTCAGCGGTGTCTGATATACCAGCACATGGGCATGGCACTCAAGGGGGCACCACGGCCAGCCCTACGGATACCACTAAGGCAAAAAATCTCCGATGACCGCGCACATTGGCGGGCACACACTTAGAATGGAATTGTCATAAGCAAGCACTTGAAGAAATAAATTTTCACATTTACCCAAGGTTCCTTTCATTGCATTGGGCTCACCTGTGCTCTACTGCCAGGACTGATGTGGAATCTCAAACAGGTCCTGGGTCATAGGACCCTCTATCTGAATGTCTCCCATCCTTCTCTTCTTCCTCCTCCATCTTCTCCACACTGTTCATGGCAGAGATCTGTCTCAGGCTCCTCAGAAGCATCTATGGTGATGTGCAGGGTATTGGTGGGGTCTCTGCCAAGTATGGCATGCAGTTCTGTGGAAAAGCAGCAGGCCTGCAGCTTGGCACCGGTTCAACTACTGGCCTCCCTAGCCTTCTGATATGCCTTATACTGTTCCTTCATTCACACAGCACTGCTGTTGGTCCCTGTCATACCCTTTCTTCTGCATCCCCTAAGTAATCTGCTCATAGATATCCACATTTATGTGACTGGTCTGGAGCTGTGCCTGCACAGCCTCTTCTCCCCACAGACCCAGGAGATCCAATATCTCCCGTCTACTCCAGGCCAGAGAGCATCTGGAGCATGTAACTAGCATGATCAGCCAGGCAGAGTTCCGCCCCCTGCACCTCCAATGGCCATGATCCCTGGGCAGCGGAGTTCACAATTGTGACCAGAGTGGTCAGCATTGGGCATTGTGGGACAGCTGCTGGAGGACTGTTAGGGTCAACATAACTAATGCAATGTCTACATTTGCACTCTGCCAACCTCAATACATTGACCCTGACTCAACACCACTCAGAGAGGTAGTGTTACTACGTTGGCATAATGGAGAGCTTACATCGGTGGGAGACAAATTTAAGTGTAGACACAAGGTCGACGCAAGCTGGCTTATGTTGACCTAACTTTTTAGCATAGACCAGACCTTAGTGTGTGTGTTAATCTTAACACAAAGCATGAAGTTAAAACAAGCCAAGTTTGGGGAGACTGGATTGCTTTAAAAGTAGATTTCTAGAGCCTTTAATGAGTGTTTCACCTATACATTGCTTGTTTAAATGCAAACCAGGCTGTTAACGACCAAAAAGCTCCCAGCTTCTTAAGTCTGTTCAGTAGCTAGTATGTCAAAGGAACCGATTTCCTATGTTAGAAAAAGCCACCATCGAAACTGGGACTTGTTGGCAGCCTCAGTACCAAGATTTAACTGGATGTGGGGACTGAACTATCTTTTCACCACCTGCATGTGGTCCCTCTGGGGCACATGTAAGGCACATTATTGAGGTAGCTTATATGTTTTTTGAACATACTATACACGTATGAGAATCAGAGAAATTCAGTATTCAGAAGCTTCTTTCAATATAGTGAGAAGATACCTTTTTGCAACCTGCTGTGGGAAAAAAAACAAAAACACCCACATTCCATATACCGGTTAAGGTCCAAACTAACCTTTTTTCTGGAGTTTGGCATTATTAACAGAGAAAACACTAACATAACAAAACGATTAACTCAAACTTTCTCCCCTGGCCTGGCTGCTCCTATATTTACTCCCTCAGGATTGTTCAGCCTTCACCCTAGATCCCTTCTCCTCCAAGGAGTGGCTAATTTTTGAGTAGGCAGCTCTTCTACACAGTTCTTGCCAGGCTGGATTATACCCACAGCAGGGTTATTTCTATTCATGTCTAAACTTTCCGTTGAAGCTTCTGCACCCTAAATGACAAGACTTAGTTTTCAGGGAGAATAACTCATAACAGATTAATTTTGTTGCTGGAGCGGCAGTTTACGCTGTGGGAGCAGCACTGAATGGCATGAGTAGAGCAGTTTCCACACCCACATACTCATCTCTCACTCTCATATTCTGATGGGATAACAAGTCACAATCCTCAGTGAGTAAACAGAAACCACTTAATTCTGTTGCAATACAGAGCTAGTAGAGCACATCAAAAAATTTGCATCGAGTGTTATTTGGAAAAAAAAAAAAGCAACAATCTTTTTAAAATGCAACTTTCAAAATTATCAAAATCTTCTGTTTGTCACAAAACATCCTTGATTTTTTTTTATTACAGAAGCTACTGAATTTTTAAAAAATTGTTTTTGAAATTTTACATTTACCAAAACTCATGTTTTCTTACTAAAAGCCAGATTTTTGTTAAATGTCATTTTTCAAATCTTCTACTTTGGTAAATTTCAGTACGAACAAATTGTGGAAGTTTTCACAAAAAAACTGAAATAGGTTGGTTTTGAACCCTGCACAAGGGAAACAATTTCAAATTTTTTCACAAAAGTTTCTGCTTTTCAACCAGTAATAATGATTGTCGTCATTACTATTACTTATTTGGTAAGTAGAAGCATGTGAAGTCCCTGCCACAGAGAATTTGCAATTTTTAGACAATGGACAAAAGAATAAGATGCACTGGGAGATCCAGAAGAAAGTTACCTTAAGATTAAAAATGCTCCTATTCCTCTCATCTTATTTTTAAATAAGAATGGCCATACTGGGTCAGACCAATGATCCACCTAGCCCAGTATTCTGTCTTCTGACAGTGGCCAATACCAGATGCTTCAAAGGGAATGAACAGAACAGGGCAATCATCAAGTGATCCATCCCCTGTCATCCACTCTCAGCATCTGGCATTTAGATGCTTAGGGACACCCAGAGCATGGGGTTGCATCCCTGACCATCTTGGGTAATAGCCAATGATGAACCTATCCTTCATGAACTTATCTAATTCTTTTTTTAATCCAGTTCATAGTTTTGGCCTTCACAACATCCCCTGGCAATGAGTTCCACAGATTGGCTGGACATTGTGTGAAGAAATACTTCCTTTTGTTTTAAACCTGCTGCCTTGTGTTTGTGAAGGGGTAAATAACACTTCCTTATTCACTTTCTCCACACCATTCAGGATTTTTAAGGCCTCTGTCATATTCCCCTCTGTCATCTCTTTTCCAAGCTGAACAGTCCCAGTTTTTTTAATCTTTCCTCATATGGAAGCTGTTCCATGCCCTTAATTTTTGTTGCCCTTCTCTGTACCTTTTCCATTTCTAATGCATCTTTTTTAAGATGGGGTGACCAGAACTGCATGCAGTATTCCAGGCATGGACATATAATGGATTTATATATTGGCATTATATTTTATTTCTGTCCTTTTCCTAACAGTTCCTAACCTTGTTAGCATTTTTGACTGTCACTGCACATTGAGCAGTGTATGATCCACAATGCAGAGTATGCAGTTTGCAGAGTATGATCCACAATGACTCCAAGATCTCTTTCCCGAGTGGTAAAAGCTAATTTAGACTCCATCTTTTGTATGTATAGTTGAGATTATGTTTTCAGTGTGCATTACTTTGCATTTAAATTTCATCTGCCATTTTGTCGCCCAGTAACCCAGTTTTGTGAGATCCCTTTATTGCAGTCTGCTTTGGACTTGAGTAATTTTTTATCATCTGCAAACTTTGCCACCTCACTGTTTACCCCTTTTTCCAGATCATTTATGAATATATTGAACTTCACTATATGTTTTTGTTCTATAGGCCTCATGAAAGCAGTGAGTCTGAAGAATTTGAATAATAATAGTAGGGTGGATTGAGATTGGGAGTGTGTTCTCCATAAACAAGGCAGCAAAAGAAAATATGAAAATGAGATTGAGAAAAGGTAACAAGGAGGCATCAAGACTGGCACAACTGGCAGCAGGAAGTGGATGAGGAAGAACACTGTAAAGAGAGACGATCTAAGGGGCCGGGAGGAGTTGTGTAAATATACATTTCATATCTACATTAAAGATTCACATTCTACTGTCTATATTTCAAAGATTTGTCTGGGATGTGGTTGTCTCTAGAGAGCAATTGTAGCAGCTAGATGAATTACATGAGATAGCCATCATTGATTGTCTCCCATACCCATCTCCTTAATCATCCTCTCCAAAGAGTTACAAAATCTGGAAGTTTGACCTCAACTGGAAAATCTGGTGGTGGGGTGGAATGGAGTAGTCAGGCTCTTCATCTTGCTCACACTGCAAGGACTGCTACCTGATGAAATTCTCTTTCTTGGCTTATATTTTTGCCTGACTGCGGAAAGTTCAGTTCTTGTGCTGAAGAGAGATTTAGTTTTGCTTTCTGTTCTGGGTGTCGTTTGGGAAAAACACTTTTCACTGTTTGGGTTACAGGCATGGGAGAATAGAACAAATGCTTTCAGTTCAGAGAATTACTTTTCTAATAAGGTTTCAAATTTCTTTAGAGAAAGCTTTTTTAATGACATGTTGTTTAGACAAGTCAGCATTCCACAGATTGAGATGCAGATAACAGCTTGATCTCCTACACCCTGCACCACCATTTATTTCCCTAGTATGTTCATATGTGAATAGGCATCAACTTCAAAGCCTAGTTGGGAACACAGACATTATGCCAGGCAGCATAACATTGCCTGATTAATCCTTGTCAAGTGCTTTGAAGATGTAATACTCTGTGTAAGTGCTGAGCAGTAATATCTAACACCCAATTCAAAATCTTCACAGTACAGCAAAATTGTTCTCCCATGGACAGGCATGGAAATTCCTCTACTCATGCCATGCAGTACTGCTCCACTGTGAGCAGCTGCTCCAGCAACAAAACTAATCTTTCACTAAGGCTACATCTACACTAACACTTTTGTTGGTAAAACTTGTGTCAGCCAGGGGTGTGAAAAAACACACACCCTGACCAACATAAGTTTCACCAACAAAGGCGCCGGCCTGGTCAGGCACCTCTATGGACACCAATATGTTGGTGGGGGAGACTCTCCTACTGACATAGCTACTGCCACTCGTAAGAGGTGGTTTAATTATGCCAACGGGAGAGCTCTCTCCCGTTGGCACAGAGCGGCTACAAGGGAGACCTTACAGTGGCTCAGCTGCAGCAGTACAGCTGTGCGGGTATAAAGTCTGTAGCGTAGACATAGCCTTACTGAGTTTTTCTCCCTGGGAATTAATAGTCTTGCCATTTAGGGTGCAGAAGCTCCACAAGAGATTTAGACAATTAGAAGCACCCCAGCTCTGTGTATAACGTGATGCTCCAAGAACTGTGTATGTATTGCTGCTTACTCAGAAATTAGACTCCCCTTTAGCTTCCAGGAAACCGCTTTTATAGAGGTCTCTTGTAGTGTCCGACGGGGACTTCAGCCCAGATTAATCCGTGCACTGGTGCAGGGACGGGAGAAAGACCTGTGCTTCCCCAATTCAATTCAAAGAGTGCAATGGCCTAGTTCATGAATCATAGCATATCAGGGTTGGAAGGGACCTCAGGAGGTCATCTAGTCCAACCCCCCACTAAAAGCAGGACCAATCCCTAATTTTTCCCCAGATCCCTAAATGGCCCCCTCAAGGACTAAACTCGTAACCCTGGGGTTAGCAGGCCAATGCTCAAACCACTGAGCTATCCCTCCCCACCACCACAACTACAGACTCTCGTAGCTGAGAACTGACCTAATAGACCAGCCTTTTACAATAGTTTGCATGAACAATTGTAGAGGTGCAAAATTGCCCCAGACACACCGTTTCAACTTTGCCTTGAGTCCACTCTAACATGCCTTCTACCTCAGAGGCAGCACAGAGGTGGCTTTGCACACGTTGTGTGGGCCATCTGTGCCGCTGAGGCTCTTTAACAGTATTGCCACAAACATGTCACAGGGGATCTCTGAATCTAGTCTTTTATCTCCATCTGTTTTCTCACTGCAGCCTGTATGCTGCTTAACAGCAATAATAAAAATATGATCTCTGCCCAGAGATTAACAACGACATAGAATGAATGTTTAAACATGTACATAATAATTCACCTAAAGACAGGAAAGGGAGATATATTTGCCTAAGCAATATGGTTGTACTATTTATCTTAAGCAGCAGGTGGAAATCTATTTGTGATTGCAGGTGAGAGTTCACTTCTATACAGTCAGAAAAAAATCCCCACACAGTTTACATTAAAAAAGCACTTAGAAAAAGAATTCAGGCATATAATGAAATAAAAACACACACAGGGCCCATCCTGCAAGATGTGCACCCTATACAAATATGGCCCCTACCCCAAAGAGCTTACAGTCTTGTAAACAAGAAACAAAATTGCATCTGTCAAGGTTCCTTCCCCACTCTGAACTTTAGGGTACAGATGTGGGGACCTGCATGAAAACCTCCTAAGCTTACTTTTACCAGCTTAGGTTAAAACTTTCCAAAGGTACAAACTATTTTACCTTTTGCCCTTGGACTTTCGCTGCCACCACCAAATGTCTAACCGGGATATTTTATTGGGAAAGAGTTCATTTGGAAATGTCTTTCCCCCCAAAATCCTCACCAAAACTTTGCACCCCCCTTCCTGGGGAAGGTTTGATAAAAAATCCTCACCAATTTGCATAGGTGACCACAGACCCAAACCCTTGGATCTTAAGAACAATGAAAAAGCATTCAGTGTCTTTTTACAAGAAGAATTTTAATAGACGTAAAAAGAATCACCTCTGTAAAATCAGGATGGTAAATACCTTACAGAGTAATTAGATTCAAAACATAGAGAATCCCTCTAGGCAAAACCTTAAGTTACAAAAAGACACAAAAACAGGAATATACATTCCATTCAGCACAGCTAATTTTATCAGCCATTTAAACATAACAGAATCTAATGCATATCTAGCTAGATTACTTACTAAGTTCTAAGACTCCATTCCTTTTCTGTTCCTGGCAAAAGCATCACACAAACAGACCCAGACCCTTTGTTTCTCCCCTCCTCCAGCTTTGAAAGTATCTTGTCTCCTCATTGGTCATTGTGGTCAGGTGCCAGCGAGGTTATCCTAGCTTAACCCTTTACAGATGAAATGGTTTTTCCTCTGGCCAGGCAGGATTTTAAAGGTGTTTACCCTTCCCTTTATATTTATGACAGCATCCAATGAAAAACTCTCCCAGCAAATTAAAAATAAACGTAGCTTTGTTACTGGTTTCTGTAAACATGCAAATTAAATAATGTTCACCATATTATTATTGAAGTATTAGATATTAAAGGGAGAGGGATATAAAAATGTCCTTTTGGAAAAGTTACTATATACATTTAAATGTGTGGCTCTAAAAATTCTGAAGCAAAAGTGATTTTTAGGTCAGTTCTCACAATTCCCTCTAGCTCATGGCAGCTTCGTGTAATCAGCCCTTAATGCCATCGCTGGTACAGATAGTGCATATTGCCCACACTAGGGCTTGGGACAATATAATTTCTGATTTATTAAGGATGTTAGGAAGAACACATATCTGATAGGTTATTTTAAAAAACACAAGCTGTGTGAAGCTGTTCAAATGTTAGGAATGTTAGCAATAGACTTGGAAGGGCTGCATCAGAAGACAGAGAAGGCAATAAAAAGTAGGTAAGTCATAGTATCCACTGATCAATTTTATGTTTAAGATGGCTATTATCACACAGATCTCACTACCAGATGTATGATAGTATCCACTTATCGTAACCAACCATATCTAAAGCTTGAAATTATTTAATTTTTAAAGAAATTGTAGCATAGCGTCCATCCTACATTGTACATTCAAGTTGTTTTCTCTAAGCTCCTTCACTGCACTTGTGACATTAGTTTTACTCAAATGTATAATTATACTCAAATGTATAATTAAATGTACATAAGTCTGGGTTTGATGCTGTACAAAAATTGTTGTACATTTGTACAATAGATTATTCATCTTCTGTTAGTCTTGCCTCTGCAGCAGAGCCAATACACAAAAGTTTGTTGAAGGGGGATCCACATAAACCCAATTTCCATTCCCCCATGCTGTTATACTTCCACTTGTTAAGCACCTGTACAATGGCGTGACTTAACATTGCATAGGGGAGAGGGCCCCAGCAAAGAACTCTCCCTCCCTATAAAAACTCGCCTTGGTTGTCCCGCTGTCCAGTGAAACTGCCTCAGTTCTACTGCTTTTAGAACTCTGTGCACAGAGAGGTGAGACAGGATGCAACTAATTCCACTGCTGATCTCTGACCCAGAATAGAATTCAGCTCACTTCTGGACCTCTGCAGTGCTGGAAGACAAAAGTACCATAAAAGCTTAGTCAATAAAATAAACAAAATGCACACAGAGCATCTGTCGATGAAGTGGAATGGCCACTTCTGACTACAAGTGCACCTTAACAGACCAACTTTTAAACTTACTGCCATACCTTTTTCCTCCCCTGACAGTTATGCCAGGAACATTTAGCTATGATGGCTATGTTCAGTGTGGGTGGATGGTCCATTTACTTGACCCAGCACTGAAATCCTAATTTTTTAACAACTAGATAGATCTCACAAACAGATGTATTTTGGAACCCCATCTTAACTTTAACAAAGTGTCCCTTTAAAGGGGGTGGGGAGTAAAAACTGTCAAATACAAAAGGAATGATTCACAGGAGATAATAAAGCAATATTGAAAGTAAAACTGTTACTATTTAGCCAGTTGAACTACAGCACTCAAGTCATCCTTGGCAGCCTTTGTATACTGCAGTCATTACACATTCAGTATTATATTTCATTTCAGAATCGTAAGGCAACATTATGGAACTTTAGCTTTTGCATTCAAATTCAATGTTACATTACAACGCAAGATTACTGAAGTTGTGCAAGTGGTTCCATTTAGAAGTAACTGAGTTCTGCACATACGCAATGAAGAATTTACAGTTAGTCATTTTTTAATTTGACAGTATTTCAAAGTGATTTGAAGATCAATGAACATGTACTATTATGCATATAAAAGAATCTTCTTTAATGAAGGCACTTTTACAAAATCTGAGGTGCACCATCTACCACTGGAGCTTTCTCCATTCCTAGAAACGTGATTTTTTTTTTTTAACGTATTAACAACAAACCTGTAACAAGCACTTCTGTACGAACAAGAGACATTCAAATATATTTTTAAGGGGGATTCTAGCTTAAGTTTTTTGTTTGTTTTTTTTAAAAAATTCACTCTTCATTTTATCCTAGAAAAGCAGTATTAAAAGGAACTACTTTATTCACCATGTAAAATGTCATGCATACACATTTCATTGAAGTGACAGAAAACAGAGCTTCACTCAAATTCCATAACAGCCTTAAATTGAAAGTGTTACTCAGCAATGAATGTCTTTTGCTGAGATGTACTGTGTCAATTTAGTGCTATGCCAAGCTTGAAAAGAATCTGCTACACATATGACAAGTAACTAGGTAGCAAACAACTCTGCTCCATCTTTCTATTGGTTTCTTATAAGTCTTACCTTGAGAAAGTGTCAAAGCCTCACATTTGGTACTGACGTTAATTTCAAGTTTCACTATTCCTGAACTGTATTTTGGATACTGAATAGAGAGCCTAATTCTGACAAGAGAAAACGAAAAGTTGTCTATGGAACATTCAAGGTTTATATTTGATAAGCTTAAAAACAACAACTAATTTTTGTAATTTAACTTATTTGCAATATTCTTTGCACCTTTTCTTTTCCCACAAGGACTGTACTGATTTCCTGACACACCTATTTCAAATAGAGACTAAGTACTGACATCTGATTTACTCACCAAACTTAAATTTATAATGTCTTATGCCTATTTATTATTTGTGTACCAGCATCAGTAGTATCATAGCTCTAGAAACAGCCTTGTCTTTGCCACTAGACACCCAGCAGAAGAAGGCAAGACATAAAAAAAAAAATGGCTAATTTGTTCAAATTAAAAAATTCACAAAAATTTCTTCCCACCATAACATTCTAAAAGATGTAATAAGTAATGTGTATCTGAACCTAGAGGTTTTGACTGTCCCTTTAGCACAGAAAAGCTGGAAATGCAGTTTTTTAAACAAGTGAACCTGTTCACTTTACAAAAATGCAAATAGGGAGAATATACTTCCTGGAAGGAGAGTCAGCATGACAATTAGCCCAACTGAGCAGGAATATATCATACAGCAGATTTTGGGTAGCATTATCTTTGTCACAAAAATTACTCACCAGTCAAAATGGCAGCAGTGCTTAAATAACCTTAAATTTCTTATAACATTGCAAATGCAGTGAAGAAAAGTGGCTACTCAACATCAAATATAAAAACCATTTATAAAAACACATCAGAATTTTATTGCTTGAAGAATACAGCATATGAAAAAAGCACAAGAACTTCCAAAGAAAAGGTCACAAGGAACCAAACATACTATCCCATACATACCAGATGCAGTAAAATGTTAACCTGAATTCTGCATCAGAAAAAACAAGTGTGAAATACCTAATTTTGTTTACTTAAAAGAAAAAGACTAATTTAAAATATAAAGTGTAAGGTGTTACAGTACAAATTAGAAAAGCCAACACTGCACATTAACATTGTTTCACTAGACTAGATTTACTACCTTTGGTACTGAAGTCTTTACAGAAAACCACTTCCTTAGTCAAATCTTGTCCAACATATTTCATGAAAGTTTTTCGACTTAACATTCAACAAACTAATCTTTACTTTTTGAACCATCACTGCAAGGATGCATTTAGAAAATGTGCAAGTTTATTCAATATGTAACCTAACTTCTCTAAAATTTAAATCAAAAGCCACTGGGCGATCCTTGGAGATCTGAATATATGCCAACTGTACTTGTTCAGATCTCTACTTAAAATGGGCACACTGTTTTCTATTTATTTCGCTATGTGAACAGGCTGCTGCACGCAAAGCTTTTAGTCCAAAAATTTTTTCCAGAGAAACTTGTCAAGAGCATACTAAAAGAAAAGACAGTGCATTCTTACACAGCTATCTGATCTGATCGTCTGCACTAGAATGCAAGTGGCTTTTCCATTCTGCTGGAAACAAGAGTACCAGAACATTGGCCAACATTTCTTCATTCAACATTAAAATTCTATAACGGACACAACTATGGTCTATTTCAACACAAAGAACAGCTGCCCATCCATTTATATAAACAGAATTTTCCAATTGTCAAAAAGACTTCTTTTTCTTTCCTTATCCTGATTTTCTTTCCTGATTACTCGTGGGGCATACTTTAACTAAACTTGTACAGAAACATTTGCACCTACTAACCTGTTTGAATGAAGAAAATGTTATTGTATCACAAGGTAGCTGAGGAATCCATTGGTAACCTAGTCTGGAAAATGTTAACATTATGCTGACAACAATAACTAACAAATCAGGGTTAAATAAAAATCCCTCTTTACTGAAAGCATGTTCATTAACTTCAATTTTTGCTTTTGTAGGCTTGAACATTTAATAATTCCCAGTTAAGTCAATGGAACTAATACAATTGCATTTCACCAAGTTCCAGCTTTACATGTGAACAATATGAACATATCTGGACTATGCAAGTAATACCATCAACAACAGTTAACATTAAATTGGAGTGAAATAATAAGAATTATTAGTTCTCTACACTGGTCAGTCTTTGAAATGAAATATTCATTGATTCAGGACTCTTCATAGATATAATAAAATCATGGGTTTATTTTTTCACCCCATACAAAAAAAATGACCGAATTTCTACAACTCCTATTAAACATACCTTTTCCTATCTTAGTGAAAATGTATCTTTTCAAATTTGTAACAAATGTGGTATTTGAGCACATATAATATTTACTGCCATATATATATATCCTCATTTTTAAAAGGACAAAGAATTCAGACTTTACTATGCTGACCTCTTTGCTTTTTTCCATTATGCAGATTAAGTGTTTACTGAACCACTCCCACCCAAAAAAAAACCAATTAAAAATTCTTTATGTAAGATTTTATAGTTTAGTTAAAAGGGAAGAGAAATGCAAATGTGGATTTAGAGCTTCTGTATAAATCTCACTATTTTATAAACTTGTTGTTTATTTTAACACTGTTTATTGATCAAATAAATGACGCACTGCTATCTAAAATTTCCATATACACCATTAAAAATCCAAAGTTGATATGATATTGAACCTTAAATCTTTAAGAGTTCAAAAAAAGACAGTTTTTACATGTACAGCACACAACAGCAGACATCCCTAGAATACCAATGGCCAGTCCAAGATGCATACAAAATTACAGGTAAGCATTCATATCACTGTTTTCATTGTGCAGGAAAGATATTTCTCAGTGGGAATAGAATCTCAGCTGGTGAATTTCAGATATCATCTTCATCATCTTCATCCTGAGAGGATCCTGCCTGATTGGATGCACTGGCTGATGCAGCAGCAAGCTGTGCTTGTTGGGCCGCTTGTTGCATCTGTAGCCACTCCTGCTGGGCCAGTTCTGCTTGCTGCTGTCTAGCCTGAAAACAGACAAAATTGTTAACAAAACCCAATTTCCAATAACCTTTTAAGGAATTAGTATAGCACACTGGCAAAGATTACATTAATGGTCTAGCAGAAACTGCAGGTGCAAAGTACAAGATTTATACCTAAAAATAATCACTGTACATAAAGGGTGTTCAAAATATTGCAATGCTTTGTATTGATATTAACATTTAGTTATTCTTTCCCTCTCATCCACACTCTAAACGCCTTACTATTAATACAGTACCTTTTTTTCTTCATGTTGGCATAACCTATTTTGATGGTATGCAGTTCAACCATCATCTGGAACATTTATGCTCAGAAAACCAAAGAGGTTGAGGTAAATAAAAATGTACTTGAAAAAAAGTCAATTTTGGGGGTTGCACAGGGTCATAGAGGCAACACTTTCAAATGAAAAATTAACCAGGAACGTTGCAGAGTGGCTAGAAGTGCAACAAGTACAATTAGCATTAACAAGTCCCTCCACCACTTACCCAAACTGCCTAGGAAATACTGATCAGGAAGTCCAGGCCGTACTTTAAGCAAGAATTAAATTAATTAAATTAAATGGAAAAATGGAGGGTAAGTAAAGTGAAACATGTGCAATGTGTTATAGTTTGAAAGTGTCAGAACTAGAGTAGTGATGTAACAATATTCTTATTCAATAAGGGCCTAACCTTTGCAGCTGAACCTAAATTCAGCCCTATCATCCTCCACCTCCCAACATCATTTTTGCTTCTTTCCCCATCTCCAAAAAATTGCTTGTTTTTGTTACATAAATATCAGGAATGTTAAGTCTGCTTTTGCTACATGAATTTTCAAGATTTTCAGCAGTTTATTGTGAGTTTATCTTCCTCAATTCAAGGAGAGAGGATGTTTGACATTTGATAGGAAGCCTTTGTTAAGTGATTGTTAGGTACTGAAGTTGAGAGTATAAAAAGTGCAAACAAACTAAAAAGAGTTTGATTAGAAGTCCCTTCTCCTCTCAATTGTCAGCTTTCATTTGCTTGTCATGTCATATTTTTTCTAGTACTTTAGTCACTATAGTCGCCTCCAGGATAGTTAAAACTAGGGATGGGCATTTGCCCAGACCAAAAATAATTGGTCAACTGACCAGTCAAACATTGGCCAAATACTTTAAAGCACTAATTTATTAGAATAGTAATAACAGTAAGAAAACAAAGTAAGCCTTTATGGTCTCCAATCAGCCTAACCTTAGATAGACATTTATTCCTAATTACAACAACGACAAAAGTTCTTAACTGAGCTATTTTAACTCAGAAAAATGTGGAACACAAATAAATGGAAGTTCTAAAAACTGAAAGAATGGTATAATGGTGCAATCAAAAAGGTAGGCCATTGCCTAAATCAGGGTATTCTTGAAGAAATATTTGAGACTATTTGACAGTGGTTATATAGGTGATTACTTGAACAGCTTGTTAAGTCCACTTAAAACCTGAATTTGCACTGTAAAAAAAACACCCAGCAGAAAAAAAAAACCAAAACCTTTGAAACAAAAATATCAGGTCTTCTTTATATATAAAGCAAAAGAGAACAAAAGCTTGTTTCCCCCCTCTATATAGGACACCTTTAAAGTTAAGTGCACATTTCTATTAAAATCCCCTTTTCATTTTGAATTTTCCATAACTGACCTATCAGGAAAAAATTTTCTGAACCTACTATCTACCTAAGGATGATATTTTGGAACATTTCATCAAGGACAATTCAGTCAGTCAATAAGAGTACAAAAAGATACTGTCCCTATTCCAAGAGTTGTGGCAACTCTTTGGAAAGCTCTAGCACAAATGTGCTGGATTAAAAAAAAGTTGACATCTGCAAAGGAAATAGCCCTCACTGAAAAGAGAATTTCAGTTAAAAGTATTCATATGCAGTCACTAGGGTTTGAAATAGAATCAAAATTTGTTCAGTGTCAATACTTGGTACACTTTTAGCCATTTTAACCAAAGTTCTAAACAAATGAAAGCAACACGTGAACACATTAGTAGTGGACATGCATGTCTAAGATACACATTCAATGTGTCAGTGCTCCATAAGAGTCAGTGGCTCTACAGTAGTTTCTCTCAACCTTTCAGATACCAGGGACCAGCTTGCTATCTTCCTAAACTGTGTTAGGGAGATCTCAGGGACGAGAAACACTGCTCCAAGGGACTGTGCACCTTCTGCTGGACAGATAATTCTGGAAATATTAGGTGCCACCAGATTATATAACCACTTCTTCACATCTTTTTTCTTTTGAAAATACTAGGAAACTCCCTAAGGTTGCATGGCTAAGAACTCAGAGTTAGAACTTAAGGTGTCCTCAATCTTAAATCTGCCTCTTCATGCCATAATGCAGTATGCCAGTCTTTAATTGCACAATCAAGTCACTTCTCAAATACTACAACATAGAATTTTTCCTACAAACTTCAGCCTAATGTTCACAACAAATTAGGATGCCTCTTGATTTGGATTTATTCATTCATTAAGGAAGTTATCTTTGTAAATGACGGAAAACTAGGGCCCTGATCTTACCAACACTTATACGCATACATAATTTCTCAGGTGTGTAGATGAATATTTTAAGAAGTGTGATTGTCATTTAAGCAGCCAGTATTCCTTCTGCATATAACCACTGGTAAATTCTGGATCATCTATAGGATTAATCACATGCAAGAGTTATGCACATGTATAAGTATTTGCAGGACTGGAGTGCAAGTACAGCACTTGTTCCAACAATACATCCACAAACTACTTTCATAAATTGTGGAATAAAATAAAAATGCACTGTTTTAGAATCTGATCAGAGATTTTTGTACAATATCAAATGAGGACCATTTTAAGTTTCATTTACTGATCGAATACACAGACTAGTGCAACTTGCATGTGCTAACAATTTTATAATGCATTTTTTATTAAACTCTAATAATTAAAAAATTAAATGCATACCTTCAGAGGACAGTGTCTTCTAGATTAAACAATTTTAAAGTAGGTAAAAACAAATCAGGTCTAAGTTGATAATACCTCTTTAAATGAAATGTCAATTGTTTTAATTCCCCATTGTTTATAATACTCTATAATATCCCTATCCCACCCCTCCTCTGCTGCTTTTGACCCGTGTAGAGTGCAGCTTTTATTTAAGTTATCCACATTAAACTTCATTGCATTAAGCTTAAAAGAACATAAAAACTTAAACTAACCAGTTTGTTATAAAACCAAACACTGCTTCTGCAGCAGCCACATTGGCTTTTTTAATCTTAGCATGAAGGGGAAAAAAGTATCTATGCATTAATTTGTCACAGAACTACACCATTACATGTATTAGCCATGTGATAAATTTCCAAACCTGGTGAAAACCTCAACTGTCTCATCATCATCATCATCATCTATTTAGCTATAATGTACTTGGCACTTTACAACATACAAAAATAAAGTTTATCTGGGTTTTGGCATTACATGAGTTTCAGTAAGGTCAGCGAGGAGGAGGTTGCAACTAAGATGTAAGATCACCAGGAACCTGAATAAGCATTTTCACCATGGGAACAGAAAGAAAGGAAAGAGACATGTTAGAGATTTAGCATTCTTGTGACAAAAACTATTAGAGAGATAGAAATTACTCTTTTCCCCCATGAAGTGATGGAACCAAAACCAAGACAGATATTTAAACTGAAATGATTAGGACACAAAATGAGTTACACCTAGCAAGGGTCATAAAAGGCAATAAAAAGGTTCTACAAATACACAGGGAGAAAGAGATGAAGGAAGATGTAGGTTCTCACTTAGTGGGGAAGGAGAGCTAATAACAGATGACATCCCCATTTTGCTTCAGTCTTGGCTAAAATATTAAATTGTGACTCGATAATTAATATTAACCAGAATGGGAAAGGAACAAGCTAGAACAAGGAAAGAAAGGGTTAAAATATTTCGATAAGTTAGATGTGCTTAAATCAGCAGGGGCCAATGAAACTCACCTGTGGATACCTAAAAACTAGCTGAAAATCTCAACCATTAGCAATTATTTGTGAGAACTCATGGAAGATGGTGAGGTCCCAAAGGACTGGAGAAGGAAAAACATAGTTCCTATCTTTAAAATGAGGAACAAAGAGGACATGGGGAATTATAAACCGGTCAGCCTAACTTTGAGACCTGAGGGATACTGGAACAAATTATCAAACGAGAATTTGCAAGTATGTAGAGGATAAGGTTATAAGTAAAACTGAATATAAATTTGTCATGAACAAATCATGACAAATCAACCTAATTTCCTTCTTTTATGGGATTACTGGCCTAATGAATGGGTGGAAGCCATAGATGTGACAGATCTTGATTTTAGTAAGGCTTTTGACACAGTCCACCTGACATTCTTATAAGCAAATTAGCAAAATGTGGGCTAAATGTAATTACTATAAGGTGTGTGAACAACTGGTTGAAAGACCCTACTCAAAGAGTAATTGTCAACCATTTGCTATCAGACTGGGGGGACATTTCTAGTGGGGTCTCGCAGAGGTTTGTCCTGGGTCTTGTAGTATTCAACATTTTCACCAATGACTTGGATAATGGACTGAAGAGTATGTTTATAAAATGTGTAGAGGACACTAAACTGGGAGGGGTTGCTAGCACTTTGGAGGACAGGATTAGAATACAGAACAACCTTGACAAATTGAAGAATTGGTCTGAAATCAACAAGATAAAATTCAATAAAGATAAGTGAAAAGTACTACACCTAGGAAGGAAAAAAGCAAATGCACAACTACAAAATGGGAAATAACTGGCTAGGTGGTAGCACTCCTGAAAAGGATCAGGGGTTATAATGGATCACAAATTAAACATGAGTCAACAACGCGATGCAGTTGCAAAAAAAGGTATGTTAACACAGTGTCATATGCAAAAGACAGAAGGTAACTGTCCTGCTTTACTTAGCAGTAGGAGGCCTCAGCTGGAGTACTCTGTCCAGTTCTCGGTGCCATGCTTTAGGAAAGAAATGGATAAATTGGAGAGAGTGTAGAGTAGAGCAACAAAACGATAGCAGGTTTAAGACCTACGAGGAAAGGTAAAAAAAAATTGGGCATGTTTAGTCTTGAGAAAAGATGACTCAGAGGGGACCTTATAACGGTCCTCAAATATGTTACGGGCTATTTTAAAAGTTGTTCTAAAGACTGGACAAGAAGTAACGGACTAATCTGCAGCAAAAGATATTTAGGTTAGATATTAAGAAAAACTTTCTAGTTATAAGAGTAGTTAAGCTCTGGAATACGTTTCTAAGAGAGGTTGTGGAATCCTTGTCATTGGTGGTTTCTTAGGACAGGTTAGATAAAAACATGTCTGAGATGGCCTATGTATACATGACCCTGCCGCAGCACAGGGCGATAGGATTAGATGATCTCTCAAAATCTCTTCCAGCACTACATTTCTATGATTATAGTTTAAAGAAAGTGATCATTTTCTAATATATTAGTTGGCATTTCCCTTCATATATACAGTTGGACTAAAGACAACCTCGTAATACACGTAAAGGAATACAAAAAGTAGTTGAAAATAACTTTTTAAAACTCAAACATTTGTAAAAGTTTCTGTAAAATAGGAATACATGATTGAGTGGCACGGCTTTGATATCACCAGTGGTAAAGTAATACATTCATTTAAAACTCAGACTAATAAAACTTACACATTTCTATACAATCTCTCTGGCATGTCAGATCACAGAATTAACAAAGAAAAGTCAGCATCTTATTTATCCATTTGCATTTCTTGCCCTGACTTTGCAAGGTCAGATTCAGTAAAATCTTTCATGGCCATGCAATCCATAAAACAGGGGATTCTTCTGGACTTATGCATGTTTCTATGGCACTAAATCAGGGAGTGTCTAGTTCATTCAACCTCACTGATAGATTTTTGCAATTAACAGGAAAAAAATCCACATTAGATTTCTTAGTCAGAAACATTGCCTCACTCACTTTTGCAAATAACTCCTGTTGCTGCCTTAGAAGTTCTTCTTCAGGAATGCCAAGATTTTCCAAACGAGAACTGGCCTTTCTTCTTTTTAGTGCTACTGTTTTGCACTCTTGTAAGACTTCTTTTACCTCACTGATATAGGAGCCAAAACCCAAGCTTTCTAGTGCTGGAAAAAAGAAAACATGATCAATTAGCATAACTAAAATTTGTAGTCACATCAAAACAATTTCCTGTAATAAGACACCAAGTTGTTCTGTCCTATAGATTGCTTATTTAAAGTGACCCACAACAGTTTTTTTTTAAAATGTGCATCTTTTTACTCTTGTAGTATATAAAGGCCTAAACGAGAGATTTTCAAACTGAGGGGCACAGAGGAACATTCGGGGGGCGAGTGGTGTCCCCAGGAGGCTGGGGCTTGGGGAGGGAGCACCACCTCCACCCCCCTGACTCACTTCAACAGACCATCCAGCCTGTGGGTCAGTGTCAATATCCACTGATGCTCTGCTGATTTCTGCTCCTGGAAGCTTCCAAGCCCAGTGCTGGCTATGTACCCAGAGACTGTCACATGTGCCTTCCCACACCCTGAAAACCTGAGGGGCAGGTGTTGTATCTATATTTGTATGCGTTGGGGCAGCACAACCAATACTTTTAACTCAAGAGGGGTGGGGGGGGCACCTCAGCTCCAAAAGGTTGAACACCACTGGCTTAAGTCATATTTCCCTACTCCCTTCCTGCACCAAAAGTGCACTATCTTCAAAACTTGAGACTATCAAGTGTGCTCTTCTTGGTTTTGCTGGTACTTTTAAATTTCTTAGCTGTATTTCATAAAGGTGAGGGAACTAGTCAGAGAAAAACAGCAAGACAAGGAGACAGTTTAATTTCTTAGTTATACATTTAAAATAATTTCATATAAACCAGACCAATGAATGGAACCAGTGCCATATTTCCCATATTTGCTTAAGAACAGATATATAGTAACATGTACCATACACACCACACATGCCCAAAGTCCCCTCCTTCCACTATTTAAGCATAATGGACCAACCAGAAAAGCACATTTTCTTAATGGGCTGAAGTCAGCACTGATATGCAACAACTTGGCCATTTCAGGAGAGAAAGGATTGCTAATTTAAGTCCCTACTCGCAATGTAAATAATAGTGTGTTGCATACCTAGTTGCAATTCAGTAACTGTCCTCCAACCCTCCCTAAAATGCTAAGACACTATTCCAATTTGTAACATAGCTGGCACCTAATCATGGTATTAATAATCTCCACAAAAGATACAACAGGGTTGGACAGAGCATTAGGGAACAACTGTTGTAACCAAGTTCCTAAAAGTTGTTTTACTGTAGATAGGATCCAACTTTTGTTTATACTGAGCTTTGAACCATGCTTTAAAGTAGTTTGAACTACTGGAAAAAAGGGGTTCTGGATACACTGGTTTCAAACATTATTCAGGTAGCCACTGAAAATAGGACGAAAGCTACAGAAATACTTTGAAAAACTTGCCTCTGTACTACAGAGAGCATCTGCGTTTAGATTGCCAAATTGGTCAGCAGCCATGGGCTTAAGGACTCTTCAATGCTATTAGATGCCCAAACAGCAGCAGTAACAACCATCTGTTACTAGCCAGTAAATTACACCCCATCTTAACAGATAGAGACCTGTCCACAGTGATTGATTCATCAGTGACCTCTATGCTGGATTATTGCACCTCATATCTAAGAATGAAGTCAAACCCAGAAAAAGCTCCGTGTGGTACAAAATACATCTGCTTAACAGAGGCCCTCCCAGTTATCACCCCCACCCGAGCATTCTAGTCTCAGACTCTATTCTGGATCCTAGTCTGTCTTGGTACTCAAAGCCCTCATTGGAACTAGTCTAAGGGCATGTCTACACTTACCTCCGGAGTGATCAATCCAGCGGGGGTCGATTTATCACATCTAGTGAAGATGCAATAAATTGACTATCGAGCACTCTCCTGTCGACTCCGTTACTCCACCGAAGCTAGACGCACAGGCGGAGTCGACGGGGGAGCATCAGCAGTTGACCTACCGCAGTGAAGACACCACAGTAAGTAGATCTAATTACGTCAACTTCAGCTGCATTATTCACGTAGCTGAAGTTGCATAACTTAGATCGATCCCCCCACCCAGTGTAGACTAGGCGATACCTGAGAGATTGCCTCTCAGCTCCATGAGCATCTACAACAGCAACATTCCCCTGAACAAAGAAACAGACGACAAATGAAGAGCGAGCTTGGGAGTGAGACAGATAGACCAGCTGCTGGTAAAGATCTTAGATTTGACGAGAAGGATGACTATGGACCTCTCCACTTTCAAAAGTCAGTGTAAAACTAATTTCTTCAACTTACTGAGCGAAAGCTTAGTTCTTCACACACGAAAAAGGTCTCAAATTAAACTAGGAAGACAGATTATCTGTTTTTAAATATACTTTGGAAGTACTACAAAACTAATGTGATGGTAGCCACATAAGTACCTGGATAAATAGCCCCGGCTCGAATTTGATTTATAAAAGAATAATAAGAGGAAGAGGTTTGGTCCTTTCTTCACCAGCCAAAAAGTGTTTGAAAACTAATTTTAAGCAACAGTGAACTTAATAAGACAAACAAGTACATTTCTTTATTAGTAAAATCTTTGATTATTAAAAATGAAAACTGTAAAAATAGAATTTCCTTGTCACAATTCATGTTCTAGTTATTTTGTACATTTTGCTAATCTTAGACAATGAAAATCTATAAAGACAGTCTTCCTTTTGTTTATTGTCAGTTTCACTTTTAAACTGGCAAATTTAGTTGACAGCATCTTTTATCTAAATTTAATTTTTTAATTAAGTTTATATTCTGTTTTCAAAATTAGTTTTAAAGCCTATTGTAGATAAGGCCAACTGACATACCAGTATTACTTTATTACTGACAAATATTTTCTGATTAAGTTAATGGCACAACCTTCAACAGCTTTGTTATTACTATTTGCACACGTAGATATCAACGTTCTGATCTATTTGGTTTACTTTAAATGCTACAGGTTTAACATCCACCAGATGTCTTAGTTTCAAAGCCAAGCAAACAGGTTTGATATTCTATTTCTAACAAATAATAAAAAGTTTCCATAAATCACTAGATTTAAAAATCTGAATGCATTAATTTTAGTTTATTACTTATCCTTAGTATTTGTATTGCACTAACACCTACAGACTGAGGTCCAATTGTAATTAGGCACTGTACAAACAGTGAGACACAGTCAGGGTACATCTACACAGCACTTTGGAGAAAGTCCAGGTTGACAGACTTGGGTTAGAGGGGCTCACACTAATGCTCTAAAAACACCTGCTACAGCACTTTGAAGTTGCAGCTCAGGCTGGAGCTCAGGCTCTGAAGCCCATTACCTAGGTTTTGAATTTGCCAAAGAAACCTTGGTTCCCCATCATGAAAAACTATGCAACCAAGACAGGACAGGTAACATGCATGAGTTTTTGATTTTGTGATGCCAGTTTTGGTCTGAATATGCAATGTGTGACTTCATGTTTCTCTTAGTAGTATGTTCCAGATCTGGTTAACATACCGAGACCTGGAGGAAGCTTTAGACCCAGTTTTGGCATGACTGACTAATACAAATTACAGTCAGACATCATAAATACCTCACCATAGGGAGAATGCCTGCTATTCTTAAACAAGCGTAAAGGTCAGTATCTTCAAAAAGCCATGTCTGTAGGCTAGAGTTTTTGTCAATTAAAGCCCATTCTCACACTTTGCTTTCTTTTACGGGAATATGATTCAGAAGGCTGTGGTTTTGACGTTTCAAGTGCACTTGAACAACAGTGGTAGCCTATGTAGACTCCAGTCTGACTTAAGAATTATCTACTGGTTTTAGAGTGGTGTCTAATGGCCATTTGGGGTCAGCTTTTAAGTGACCAAAGCTTGTTGTTTCAGTGACTAAGATTACTGGTGTGTCCAGATCTGCCCTCCAGTCATATACAGAAAATAGCAGTCAATCTGCAGTGATCATAGACAATTTAGACCGCGTCCCCTTCAAAGATTTATCAGGTGACTCATTTTATTGAATTATACAAAAAAAGCCTCGGAGAGAGCTCATTTCTGAACAGGTAGGGTATCAGTAAACTGAAAACTAACTCTCGCCCCTGTGGCCTTTAAGTTTGGCCTCTGCTCCACAGGTACAATTGAATTGCTCTGTCAACTAGAGGGGTAAGAGATGTCTCAGAATCAACCCTGGAATCTTGCTGTTGATTAGAGATAGTGTATGTAAAAGGTTCACTCTTAGTCTCTTCTGTTCCTACACGTTGAAAGAACTCTTTCAGAAGAGTGAGTTTGAGAGTCTTGGCATCCATTTTGAACAGCTGGGATCTGAGGCAACTTTAGTTGAGAAGCCTTATTCTTTATGGTGGTTTTTATTTTACAGTTGTATTATGTAATGGGTAGAATATGTGATAATGCAAGCTGCCTTGTGCATAGTGGCCTGGCTGAAAGTTTGTATTTTATTTTTAAAATATTAAATATTTTGTATTTTAATCAATGTACAGAATGTTCCAGTCTTAAGTATTTTATTAAATCTAAAGAAATACAATAAGGAATACATCATCATGGGTGGGCTTGCATTTTACATACTACCTATGCAATGCATTATTTAGAATAAGAAATACAATGATGAAATCTTCCAAATAAGTGTTTTTTCCTAGGATAGGTAGAGACTTGAATACTTTTGAACGTATCCTGTTATTCAGCAAAACAACAGAATTTTACCACAGCATATTGAAATTAAGAAAGATTATACTGTCAATATTGAGTACAATAGTGTGTAAAGCAAATAGCACATCTGCCACTGACTTCAGAGGGCTCTGAGCAACTACAGGGATCAGCCCACATAGATCCAGTTGCACAGGGGTTCTCAAGCTTCCTTGCACCTTGACCCCCCTTCTCAAAACAAAAACTACTACATGACCCCAGCGGCTGGGGGACTAAAGCCGGAGTCCACCTGAGCCCCACGTGGGGGGCCCAAAGCCCAAGGGCTTCAGCCCCAGGCAAGGGGCCTGTAACCTGAGCCCCACTTCCCAGGGCCGAAGGCCTTGGGCTTTGGCTTCAGCCACGCGTGGTGGGGCTCAGGCTTCAGCCCCAGGCGCCAGCAAGTCTAAGCCAGCCCTGGTGGCCCCATTAAAATGGGGTCGTGACCCAATTTGGGGTCCCAAGCCACAGTTTGAGAACCGCTGCAGTTGCAGGATCTTACTTTAAAAACTAAATCAGAACTTCCATTAATTGAAGGAAACAGATTAAATTTGCTTGGGCAAGAAATCATACCAAAATCTAGTAGTGTTCCATTAAACTTCAGAAAGGAGACTTCAAAAAGAGAAGGAAACTAATTAAAAAGACATTAAAATTGAAAGTAAATATATTAGACTCCTTAGACTCAATGGAGGCCACTTAAAACATACCATAACAAAGTCACAGACATCTAAACAGAAAGGACCTAAACAAAAAAACAGTTCAATTACAAGATGGCAATGCACAAGATGTTACCTGAACCAAACAGAAAAGGAGTACTTGTGGGCACTCCTTAGCGACTAACCAATTTATTTGAGCATAAGCTTTCATGAGCTACAGCTCACTTCATCGGATGCATCACGAAAGCTTATGCTCATGAAAGCTTATGCTCAAATAAACTGGTTAGTCTCTAAGGTGCCCCAAGTACTCCTTTTCTTTTTGCGAATACAGACTAACACGTTTGTTACTCTTGAACCAAATAGGTATCTTTTGAGAAAATGACAATCTAACTCCAGCGAAGCCAACAGAAAGAAAGTATGAACTATGGCAGGGAAAATTAGTAGGGTATAAGGGATTTTGAAGAGCAAATAGTCAAAGTCATAAAAAAAGCTACAAGGAATTATTTAAATATATATGAACCAGAAAGGTTACAGAAGAAATGGTAAAAAGAAAAGGAGTACTTGTGGCACCTTAGAGACTAACCAATTTATTTGAGCATGAGCTTTGTGATCTTCTAAAATAGCATATAGCAATTTGGATTTAAAAAAAAAATAGAGACGCTAAATTATTTCTTTTTTTCCAATTTTTCCCCACAAAGAATGTTGGTGATACCTACCCTAAACCTACTCTTTTCAGGTATTCAACTGACATATTGATGTGTCAAAAAAGGTAGTGCAGGAACAAGAGCCATATAGTATGGACCATGATATCTGAAAGAATGAATGAAGTGGTTGAGCTGCCAATAAAGAGATACAATCTCTCATTAAGATTAGCTGCTATACTGGTGCTCTGGAGAGTAGCAAATTTTGAACAAGTAGGGGTGATCCTGGGAATAATCAACCAGTAAGCCTCATTTATGTACCAAGTAAACTGGTTTAAGTGATTATAAAAATCTAGATGACTATGACAGAAAGAGCAAACTGCAGCTTACTTACTAAAAATTTGAGCAGATCAATGAAATATTTCCTTTAGTATGTTGATAAAATAGTAGGCAAAGAAGAACTTACTAAAATGTATTTGAACTTTCAGGAAGCTTTTGACAAAAAGTCAGTCATTGTAGACAACTTAAAGATAGTAGTCAAAAAAAGCAAAATAAGTTTTACAATACAGAATGGGATAGAAATATTTAAATTATATGTACCACATACAACTTAAATAATTTTCTTTAAAATAGTAATATTAACCCTCATGCTTCAAGGAATCACGTGACAGGTTAGGAAGGAATTAGTACCATATGTATTTCTGAAGGATAATGAGGATAGCAATGAAGGTAGATGCAGAATATAAAATTTTATGACTATAACATCCTCCCTATCACATTTGACCATATAAATGGGTAAACATCAACATTCATTTAACAAAATTTCAAGAAGAGCTTTATAACAAAAATTAGAACTTTGAACACACTAGCAATTATAACTTGACAAAATATTTGTTAGTAGACAACACGCTGCAGATACAGTCTGTATGTGGTAATCATTTCACTTCAGCTTCCAACCACATACAAATTTTCTTAATCCGCATTATGAAAAATAATCCACTGGACTAATCAGGACAGTGTTAAGTGAAATCTGCATTTAGAATCATTTATCATAGGCAACCAGTCTTTCATCACTAAATTATTTCTTCCCACTAACACTGGGTTTCCAATATAACTTTGTTCTACTTTTCTTTTGAGATAATCTCTATTAACCTAAAAACTTGTACTGATACTTTTGGTGGCAACTTTATGTATTTAACCAGCACAACATTTCATTCACAATGCAAGTCTGGGTTTTACTTTTTCAAGTCTGAGTTTGAGAGGATTTTTAAGAATCAATTTTACTGCAAGGCACCATTTTCTTAAAATGTTAACTATAACAAAAGTTGCTACATGGTTCATATTTTCTTATATTGCTCTTTATTATAAGTCGTCATAATCAAAGCTTGAAAAATTCACTTCTATATTGCAAACAGGAAACTTTTTCTGTTAAGTGGAGTTATCATACCCCATCATAGTCTGCAGAATCTAATTAATTGAGCATTTAGTACTTATAGTTTCAAAAACAACTTTCCATGTGAACTGATACAAACCAATACTGGATTGTTTTCCTGAGCCTGAAGTTCTACTGCTTATGCCACTATTCACTGACTTGCCAAGTAGCTGAGTAAAACCAAAACTCTGATCACTTTCACTACTACCTTAGTTCACAACTTTGTGGGCAGCAATGAAACTGTCAAGAATTGTGGTAGCTTTCTCAAGTATCTGAGTAAAATTAACATGATTCTTGATCGGAGCAGCCCATGTGGCTTTCAAAAGCAGCTGTGGAAGTAACCCAAGTCATTAGTTTCATTTTGTTACTGCTTGAGAAAGCTATGAGCAGCAGTAGCAGGCACTGGTTCTATTCATAATGAACAAACTCAAAAAAATGCAGGCTGGAGAAGACTAGAACAGCAGATACTCACAAAAATCAGGAGGCTCCGAGATTCGAGAGAGAACAAAAGAAGAATCAGAAAACTTTTCCACCCTGCAGCCATAGAAGGTGGGAGCCAACAGCCAGAATAGGGTGCAACGGCATATTTTTAAGTGTACCCACTTATTACAGTAGAACTGATACAAAAGATGAAGCCACAAAGAAAGTCCAGGGACAGTATGGTAGGAATCCCAGTATCTTTCTTTTTACATCAGCTAGGGGATTGGTTAGAGATCATCAGGGGCAAGAGCCTGGAACTCTCTCGTAAAGCCCACCTCCCATCCCCAACTGTTATACAGTGTCAGCCTCTGGTTTGCAAGTGCTTAATATTTTATTTTATTTTATTTCTGTAACAAACAGGGAAGTAATCTGCACAACCACCCTGAGAGATAGTTCTCTTTTCACAGGTATGGAAACTGAAGCACAGAAATATAAGTGACTCACCCAAAGTCACACAGGAAAAGAACAAGGGGAGGAACTGAAAACTCCTGCCCCCTTCACCACAAAAGTAGCCTCCCTCTTGCAATGCAAGGCAACAAATAACCTTACTCATATTCTTTAAAATATTGACTTTTTCTGCCAGTACTTTTGGAGAAGTCAGTTGTAGGGTCCTAGACCTGAAGAAGAGCTCTGTATTGTTGGAAAGCTTGCCTCTCTCACCACCACCAGCTAGTCAACTAAAAAAAATTATCTCACCCATCCTGTTTCTCCATTATCCCGAGATCGACATGGCTACAACAGCACTGCATTAAACGAAACGGTCTGTCATCTAGCAGATGACTGCCCCCGAGGAACTCACCTTGTATGACATGCTCTGGGGAGATGGTTTTCTTCTCAGACTTATTACAGATCTCATTGGCCTCCGAGGAGATGAGGTGGATGAATTCAGTGCAGCAGTTCACCACCAGCTCCCGGGCATCATTAGCCACCCGGACATTGGGGAGAGTTTCTTTGATCATTTTGTTAATAGCAGCTCTTGGGATGGTGAGGTCGTCGTCGTTTCCAGACGACGAAGCCATTATATTTCACACACACTCTCCGAGACTCTTTGAACTCAAATCTTGAGACCCAGAGCAAGACACGCAGAGCACCAGAGACCCGCTGCTCAGGGAGTCCCGAGGCGGTGTTGCCGGGGCAGGTCCAAGCAGGGGATGAGAGCAGGTGCCGTGAGTCTGCGGGCGGGAGGACGCTGGGTGCGGGGCGGGTGCTGAGGGGACCGCGCGCTGGGGGAGAAAGGGAGGGATCAGATTCACTCCCGAAGGCGGGAGAGCGCTAGCGGGGGCCGGCGCGGGGCCCGCTGCCAGCTCCCCTGAGCCGGTGCCAGCAGCTTGGGAGCAGCCGCGGGAGGCGCTGCCCGGAGTTCAGGGCTCCCTCGGCTACAGCCTCTGCCACATCCTTCACGCGCCGCCGCCGGGTATTCGTGCCATGCCGGCCGCCGCCTTGTGAACGGGAGCCGCAGGAAACCGTCCGAAAAGCCCGCGCACGGCTCGGCTCCGGCTCTGCACTCACCCAGCGGCGGCCGTTCCCTCGGAACCGAGGGCGGCCGGGAGGAGGAAACGAGCCAGCGAGGAGCACAGCCAACGACCAGCGCCACTTCCGCCGGAAGCCGTCCTCGGACACTTCCGCTTCCGGGACCCCATCCCCCGGAAAGAGCTCTGGCGCAAGCCCCGCGCCCACCCTGGGGCGCTCGGCTCCGCGGTCCCCCCGCCCCGAGCCGGGCTCCGGAAGCTGAAGTGGGGCAGCAGCGGGCGGACGGTGGCGGAGGAAAGGGGCCAGGCTGGACCCACGTGCTCAGTAGCCTCGGGGCGCTGCTGGGTGCGCCGCCCGGGGCAAGGCGGGGGCGGAGGCGGCGCCCACACGTGCAGACGGCGCGATGCGCCCTGTGCGGCTGTGCTACCTCTGGGGCCTTTTTTCTCTAGCAGCAAAGGTGGGTTTTAATGTGGTGGACAAGACGTGCTGAAGGCCCCTGTGCACCAGGCGGGGTAGTTTAACCCGCATGAGCAAGAACAACCGCTGCCTTGTCTGCATGCGGATTCTGTTCGGTTAGTTACTACTTCCATGTGAGCTAACACGTGCTAAAACCCATCTTTTTTCCTAGTGGGGGGCACACCTTTACCCCTTAACAGTGCCCCTCGCTCGGGCTCCAGCAGGCCCTACTTCACCGGCTGCAGTGCGTCCCCAATGGATGACAAGGCGTGATCATTTGTTTTCGTTGCATTGAGCGTTGTGACCTGACTAGGAGCCCAGTGTACACGGTCGATACCTTCAGAATAGTTTTGAGTACTTTACAGGCATCAACAAGACCTTGATTTTACTATAGTTTTTCAGGATTTACAAATTTCAAAATAAATCATCTTAAAAATAACCCATTTTGATATCTATACTAATAGTTTCAAAGTTGTATTCTGATGTAGCACACAGACAGTAGCACACAGTATATCATGTCTAAGTTAGGGTTATTTGACTTAACTCACACTGCTGCACAATCTAAATTTAAGCCAGTGGTTTGATTGGAGTTCTGCTTTTAGTCCCACAGCTCCAACATTTATTTTTATTCCCAATGTGATACCATCAGCAATTCCATATTTTAGGTCTACTATTTTAGCAAACAGGAGAGAGTTTCTCAGCCTGTAATATCTGATGTATTGCTTATAAATAGTTAATCAGAAATGACTATTCTGCAATAACTCCCCAGCTAACAAGCCCTTAACTGTAGACCTTTTGGTGGATTCATCAGCAGGTACTACAGTAAACCTAGATTTCTAAATGCATTTCCGGGACATTTTGCAGTTGTCTTTATAAAGCTTTTCAGCCAGTGCTAATACAGTTTGACCCATCTTTAAGACAATTTTTAGCCATCAAGTTGCAGAGTATTCTACGTTAGATAAATGATATGTCGACTTCAGAAAGCTGAATAAGATGGCAATTTCTGGATCTCTTTATGTTACATTTTATTGAGTAATCTAATAATAGGAGCATCTTGTAGACAAAGTGACACTTTTCTCCCATATATTTCACAGATGTAGCAGCATGGTCACATAGAGGTAGGGAATCTATTCCAGATGTCTTACACCCTCCAAGAGGGGTTGGGAACCAGGAGTTGATGAAGGAAAGGAAATGAAGAAAAAACAGAGGAGTGACAAAAACATTAAAGGGGGAAAGAAACAAAAATGAAGACCGGGAAGAAAGAAACGAAGGGCAGAAGTAATAGTGGTCTTCAAGGTGAACGTTTGCCCCACTGGATGATGCTGAATGTAATAATTAGGTACAGAATAAATAAGTTCAGTTATTAGATAAAGGCCACATTCCCCTCATGAGCACTATGCAAACTGCCCATTGACATAGATGGGAGAGCTGTGGATTTTGGGGGAGTACTTAGTCCTAAACATATAGGCTGGGTAAAAACCATAATTAAAAATAAAATTCAGACCTCTCCCCAGAATGAATGTGATACATGTGTGTGCATACTAGAATCATTTAATGTTTTTTTTCCCTATAATCTTGCTAAGTATCAGAAGTAATTGTGTGAACATCAGTGCAACAATACTTAGCATAGAATATTTCAGCAATTTCTTGGAGCTGCTTTTTCTGGACCCGACAAGGAGAGAGGGAATTCTTGATTTAGTCCTAAGTGAAATACAGGATCTGGTTCAAGAGGTGAATATAGCTGAACCAGTAGATAATAGGATTAATGTAATACAATTTAACACTGTTGTAGGGGAAAAAATACCAAAGAAAGTCACCACAGTAGCATTTAACTTCAAAAAGGGGAACTACACAAAAATGAGGAAGCTAGTTAATTGGAAATAAAAAAGAACAGGCACAAGGATGAAATGCCTGCAAACTGCATGGAGGCTATTTAAAAACACCATAATAGCATCTCAAACTAAATGCATACCTTAGCCCAAAAAATTCAACAATGGTCAAACAGCAGAGTAAAAGAAGCAGTTAGATTAAAAAATACAGTCTTTAAAAATTAGAAGCCCAATCTTTGTGAGGAAAATAGAAACTGGTAAGTCAAGTGTAAAACTATAATAGGGCAGGCCAAGAAAGACTTTGAAAAGCAACTAGTTAAGGACACAAAAACCAGCAAAAAATTGTTTTTTAAGGACATCAGAAGCAGGAAGCCTGCCAAACAGTCAGTGGTGGCACTGGATAATTGAGGTGCTAATGGAGCACTCAGGATGAGGTTTTTGCAGAGAAGCTAAATGAATTCTTTGCATCAGTCTTCACTGCAGAGGGTATGGGGGAGAGCCACATCCGAGCCATTCTTTTTAGGGGACAAATCTGAGAAACTGTTCCAGATTGAAATTGATTAAACAAACAGTAATAAGGCACCAGGCCAGATGGTATTCACCCAAGAATTCAGAAGTAGCTCATATTAAGTTGTAGAACTACTAATTGTTATATATTAACCTACTGTTTAAATTTGCTTGTGTGCTAGAGGGTAGCTAGCATAATGCCTGTTTTTAAAAAAGGCTCCAGAGCTGCTCCTGGCAATTAGGGGGCAATTACAGCTTACTTCATTACCAGGCAAATTAATTTAAACTATAATAAAATTATCAGATATAGTTGGGGAAAAGTCAGTATGGCTTTTTTAAAGTGAAAGCATGCTTCAAACTATTAGAATAGTTGAATAGGTGTACCAAGCTATTAGAATTTTTTGAGTGAGTCAGCAGGCATGTGGATATAGTGTACTTGTCAAAAGCTTTCTGAAAGTCCAAGATTCCTCACTAAAGGATCTTAAGCAAACTAAGCAGTCACAGGATAAGACAGTAGGTCCTGTCATAAATCAGCAACCGTTATGTAAGCTAGGAAACGGTAGGAATAAATATTTTCACAATGGAGAGAGGTAAATAGCAGGGTCCCTCAAGTATCTGTACTGGGACCTGTGCTGTTCAACATACTCATAAATGATCTGGAAAAAAGGATGACTAGTAAGGTGTCAAAATTTGCAGATGATACAAAGTTACTCAAGAGAGATTAAAATTGGAAAAAGTGCAGGGAAGGGCAATGAGAATGATTAGGGGTGTGGAGCAGCTTCCATGAGGAGATTAAAACGACCTGCACTGCTCAGCTAAGAAAAGAGGCAACTAAGGGGTACTATGATAGAGGTCTATAAAATCATAAATGGTATGGAGAAAGTAAGTGTTATTTACCCCATCACCTAAAACAAGAACTAGGTGTCACCTCATGAAATTAATAGGCAGTAGGTTTAAAACAAACAAAAGGAAGTAGTACTTCACACGACTTTGTGGTACTTGTTGCCATGGGATGTTGTGACTGTCAAAAGCATAACTGGCTTAAAAAAAAAAAATACGTTCATGGAGGACAGGTCCATCAACGGCTATTAGCCAAGATGGTCAGGGATGCAACCCTACACCTCCAACTGCCAGAAGCTATGACTGGACGATAGAGGATGGATCAGTCAATAATCACCCCATCTGGCACTGGCCACTGTCAGAGATAAGATACGGGGCTATATTGGTCTGACTATTGGTCTGACCCTTTATGGCCATTCTTATGTTCGGTTTTTGACTTTGTTTATATAGTTAAAGTTCTTCAAAAAAGCAGGACCTTATAAAAAGCAAGTGTTATAATAGCATTTCTTGATCTTAAATATGTAATTTGTATGTTTAAATTCTGTTATGATTAATTGATTCTGTTATGTGAAAACCAAATTTTTCATACCCATTTCAGTAAAGCAACATGAAATTTAAAGGAATACTATTGCATTCAGTTTAAACTTTAATTTAGCTTTAAAATTATTCTGTTTGATGACAAATATTCTTTGAATTCTAAATATTAAAAAAAATGCTGTGTAGCTAAGATATTTTAAAAAATCCTACTATGTATAACCAAAGCATGTTATATAGCACAGTCAGCAAATCCTATTCCCAAGAACACTGCCAACCTTATCAAAGCTACTGGTACATCTATGTATGTACATACATACAAACACCCATGCTTCAGACACTCAAACATAGCTGTAAATGAAGTGGAGCTACAAGCCAACATTTTCAAACCTGAAAGCCTAAAGACATTTAGATGTCTAGTCAACTCCTATGAAATTTTCAAATGTGAGTGCCTAAAGCCAGTGTCTTAAATCCACATTTTGACATTTAGATCAGTGGTGGGCAACCTGTGGCCCACAGGCCGCACGCAGCCCATCAGGGTAATCCACTGGCGGGCCACCAGACAGTTTGTTTACATTTGTATGGCCACCCGCAGCTCCCAGTGGCCGTGGTTCACCGTTCCCGGCCAATGGGAGGTGCGTGAAGCAGTGCGGGCCACAGGGATGTGTTGGCCACTGCTTCACACAGCTCCCATTGGCCAGGAACAGTGAACCACGGTCACTTGGAGCTGCGGGCGACCATGCAAATGTAAACAAACTGTCTGGCAGCCTGCCAGCGGATTACCCTGATGGGCTGCAGGTTGCCCACCACTGATTTAGATAGTGCTCTGATTTTCAAAGGTGCTGAACACATGTAACTCACACTGACTTCAATGGGAGCTGCAGGTGCACAGCGCCACTGAAAATCAGATCTCTTCTATCTAGATGTCTAAATCTGGATTTAGGGGCCTAGCTTTAGGCCCTCAGGTTTGAAAATTTTGAGTATATTGATTTGTGTTCCCTAAGAAAGCACAGAAATTATCATAAGCCATTCACCACTATCATAGAAGTTGACTAGAAGATGCCTAAAATATGGATATACATATTAAATACATTTTAAAAACTATAAAAATGCTTGCACTTCTTAGGTTTCTAACAAGTAGTTTATTCTAATCCTTTTAAATAGAAGTATAGCACTATAGAATAAGGTGTTAAGTGATTTAAAAATCACTAGAACATGAGCAAAGCAATTCAATATGTTTTACAATACTAACAAATCAGGTTTTCTACAAATAAGATATACACATAGTACTAATCTTAGTATCTTTTCTTTTTAATTCTAATAAATGCTGAAGGGAGCTGTCTGATAATGGATTTGTTGATGTTCAGAAAAAATAGTGGTCATACATTTCTACCAGGATCAACTCTGGAAATAGAATATATGGCCAAGATTACTGACAATAACTGACGTGGGTGAAACAGTTTACTTCCAAAGCACTGGAAACTTGAAGTTCAAAATAAAAGTTAATCAACATTAATACCTCAATTAAGCTCACTAACCAAACATTTTGAATGTCTTTTTGTAATCAGTTATATTGAAAAGATATTTTTCAAAACAATATGTCAGCAGTGACTAGAACCAGTGATCCAGATGCACACAATAGCATACATATATTCATTGTGAAGGGTTTCCCAAATCAAAGCTTTTTCTGCTTCTCCACCTTAGCAGTTTGATGAAGTTAAGACTTGCACTGAAGATTTTATCATGCTGAAAAACCATTTTGTAGAAGGTATCAATAGGTAGATCTCCATTTGGATCTGCGTATTTCAAGGTTGTCATTGGTGTGTACAGGGTGTTGGTCTGATGGCGAAAAGGTGGATTTTCTGCAAGAATTATCTTTACTGTATGCTGTTAGAATGAGAAATGGGATCTTTAGAGAACATCATTCATCCAAATAGATGTACAAGAATCAACAAACAGAATGACAGAGCAAAGTACCAAAGGTAGCTTTGTAAAATCCTTTAGGAAATATGACCACATTTTAATCAGGCAGTTAATCCATTAAGACTTCCTTAGGATAATTTAGAAACCTCAAAAAACATGTTTCTCTTTAAGACTAATCAGCATAATTTTATTTTCCAACTTTATTAGAAAATATAGCGGAAGTTTATATTAAACAAAAGTAATATATTTACTATTTAGAACATTTGAGTTTGAGATAAGTGGTGGAATGTGTGATTACAAAGCCAGAAATCTGTTTTTTACTCCCACAGGGATTTTTCTCTAAAACTTGCTGTTTGCATCAATAAGACAAGGTAGGTAAAATGGTATCTTTTATTAAACCAACTTCTGCTGGTGGAAGATACAAGCTTTGGAGCTATACAGACATGTATCAGTGACATTTTCAGAGCATCTTTAATACTAATACTGCATCTAGTGCCAACATCAGTCCTATTTCTGAGTACAATCATTTCCTGCTCTTGGAAGTATTGGGCAAGCAGGAATGGGAATTGGGTGCAGTATGTTTGCTTGACCCTTTTATCCTTTAAAAAGCATCATAGTGATTAAATTCTGGCCCAAATGTCTCCTGTTTGGTATTATGAAAGACTTAAGCTTCATTGGGGGTCCAAGGGCTGCATTTTGGTTTTTCATTTTTATTTGAAATGTGTATTGAGGGAACTTCAGCACAGAGTGGTTTCTTAACTAAAGCTAAAAACTACCATATAAACTACCAAAAAAGGCTCTAATACTAATTCCCAATTTGGTGCAAAACAATATTAAAAAAAATACAAAATAAAAATTGCTAGCTGGCTCCAATCTACTGCAGCACTGAACTTGGAAAGGAATAAAGGTAGGAGACCCATCTCTTTGATAGCCTTGTATAGGGTTCCATATGTAAGGGGTTTGTGGCTCCAAGGATCACTGCTGGTTAGCAGTTCTGTGCTCATGCCCAAAGGGTTGTGTCTCTGTATTCTTTAAACCTGTACGTAGTGCTGTATGATATGCAATGCATGCTGAACAAATGACAAGTTCTGTCTAAGACCTTAAGAGTCTTAAAACAAAAGAAAAGCAGAGTAAGCAAGTGGTGACTAAAGCAGGAGCACTTCATGGAGCAGATTTTCAGGATATTTTTGAGGGTCAAGGAGAACCTTCTCAAACATCAGTTGAGAACATATGGAGGTGGTAAGAAAGAGGACATGAAATTACATGTAGGCAAAGGAGAGAAAGGAGGTGGTCAGATAAGCATGGGTGAAGCAAAGAAAGTGCAGGGTGAGATTCAGGGTGCATCTTCACTGCAGGGTTAACTTGGGCTCTCGCTTGGGTTTTGCCCCTATCCCATCTCTCTCTCTCTCTCTCTCTCTCTCTCTCTCACACATGCACCCCTCTCACCCAAGTTTGGTTGTGCTTTGCACCCAAGATACCTGGCTCATCTGGCGCTATACACTAAAGCCGGAGTGGTATGTTCACTCAGGCTGGTAAGCTGCCCACTTTGCAGTGAGGATACACACTGAATCCCTCAAGTGCTGATAAATGTCCAAAAAGAAAAGAAGTACTTGTGGCACCTTAGAGACTAACCAACCAATTTATTTGAGCATAAGCTTTCGTGAGCTACAGCTCACTTCATCGGATGCATTCAGTGGAAAATACAGTGGGGAGATTTATATACATAGAGAACATGAAAGAATAAATCTCCCCACTGTATTTTCCACTGAATGCATCCACTAAAGTGAACTGTAGCTTACGAAAGCTTATGCTCAAATAAATTGGTTAGTCTCTAAGGTGCCACAAGTACTCCTTTTCTTTTTGAGAATACAGACTAACACAGCTGCTATTCTGAAACCTGAAATGCACTATTCCAGTGCACTATAAATGCACTATTCCAGTGCTTTCCCACAATTCCCCCTGTGTGCCCAAAAGGACAGACAAGTTTTCCCACAATTCACTCAGAGAGAATCAGACTGGCTTAGTGTACTGCAGTGCTAAGAACCATGGGATATAATCCCAGAAGTTTTAGCATCTCAAACAAGTGAGTATAACACTAACTCAACGCAAGCGTGGCTTTGCAGCGTGGCCACTCACACCCAAGCTAGGCAAACTTGCATGTTGATCCACTGGGTAAATTCTGCAGTGAAGACATATTATGCAGGTTGAAGTTAGGGCAGGAGTCTGATTCTGATTTAGAAGCTCTTGCTTAGAAGAACTCAGCCTAAAGGAAGGGTCTCTGCTGATTTGTTGTTTGTTCAAACTACAAGCGTTTGACAGAGATATATTTTCAACTTGGCATGCAAAGAGTGAGTTAGCTCTATTTCAGTTGGAGTAACACACACACCCTTATACATCAAGATCAGAATGTAGCTGTAAAGTTCTAGCTGCACTCACTTATCTGGAAGAATTAATTGCATGCATCTAAGTTTTCCAACTGTATATTGCTGTAAAAGCTACTAAAGTGCTTCATCATTTAGAAGTGATTAACTGTGGAATTATTAAAAATAAAATACTAAATACAGAACAAGACTGAATTCACAGATATGGTATCAAATGTGTGAATCAGGATGTTTCATATTTACCAGTTTACAAACAACATGAGATTCAGGAGCCTGACACTATTTAAATCAAATTCAAATTAAAAAAATACATTGTATGGGATTTTCAAAAGTGCACAGTGTTGGCCTAACTTTGCTCCCATTGAAGTCAGCGGTAAAGCTCTCATTAACTTCAGTGGGAGCAGTGTTATGCCAATGCTGAGGGTGTTAAGAATCACACCCTATAGATCTAAGGTAAGACACGAACAAAATCACTGGGACTCTATGTAAGTTTCCCAGTCCTGCACAGGCAGATCCTTATGCCAGGGCAGAGTCTTATTGAAGTGAATATGGCTGTGTAAATGCATACAAATCTGTGTACACAAAACCAGTTGCAGGATCAGAGCCTTACCTAGTATTTCATATATTGGAGGTGGACTGTGTGTCCGACCTTCACTAATGCTGCTCGTAAACATTTAGAATCCATTTCTGCTCTTAGATTCCAAGATGCCCTTAATCACACACTGTCCTTTTTAACTTATGGTTGATCTGAAGGCTGCAAACTTTCCTGTATTTCAACCTCTCCACAGTGATTCAGGCCCTTGTAACCTCAAGCATTCATTTACCCTAGAGTTCTACTTTGGCCTACTTTTGAAGAGCATGTCAGCTGGCACAATGCAACAACTTAAATTTGAGAGGTGAGTCTGTAAGACTGATGTTCCATACTCTACGTTGTCTACCTACTTGCTTCTAGAAGCAGTTCATGGTGTTGGTTGTGCTCTATAAAGTCTCAAATATCAGAGATTGCCTCCAGCTATGTTCTGCTGTGACCTGCTGCTGCATTTCTGTTGTTGGTTCCTGGGATAGTCTGCTGGATTTCACATGGGGGTAGGGGTTTGCAATAGTGGAATCTGAGCAAGAGAGGGGCCATAAACAATGGTAGTAACCCATCTAGATTTCTGGTGGCCGTGCACACTAGTGTCATTCTGACTTCACTGGGTGATTAGATCACATTGCAACTATCCACTCAATGGTATTACAGATTAAGATTCACAGTTGCCTTTTAAAACTGGGAGAACATGATCTTTCTAAATTCTAGATCCAGTAAATGCTTGAGGTTGTGCTTAATGAAGTCTAGTGGGTCAACAACCAAACAGAGCATTCTAAGACTGCACAAAATAGTTTGACTAATTACCTCTGCTATGTCCTCTGCACTCTGTCCCAGGCTTTGGAAAATCTGTTTGTAATTTTTAAGGTAAATATTAGTAAACATGTCAGCAGTTTCTTCATCAGCAGCCGAAAGATCCATTTTCATTCCATCTTCAAACACCTTTTTTTCAAATTCTGTGATCACTGGGCCTGGCTCAATCAGACTTAGCCTGTTACAAGAACAATAACATATTGGTGATTTGTCCTTCTATATGGGAAATGTGTAAAGCTATCCTTTATATAGGTAGTGACTGGCTGCAAATAAATGAGCACTTGTTAACATTTTTTAAACAATAAATTCTTTAAGGGGGAGATCCATACCACAGCTCTTGCCCTGAGTATCTCAGACAGGCACTGGGGGTTTCCATGGGAGAAAGTGGGAGAACAACACTGGCTGCACTGCTGGGGAGCAATGGAACTATCAGTCTAGGGCAGAAGTGGGAGCAGGAGACAAAGCCTCAGCTGCTGGCTCACAGCTGTAGATCTCTGTAACAAAACTTAAAAATGATCGTAAACCTCACTGCCTTTTGGACAAAAGTGCTAAATGGATCTCTTTGCTATCTCTCCTACATAGTAGTAAGAGTAGAAGTATTTAAAAGAGAGAGAGAGAGATCACCCAAAGATTCTCTTTGGTTACCTCTTGGGTGTATATAATTCTGGAAGGCACTCTTATTCTGTGGTACCCACAAAGTACAGTACAAATGCTTAGGCAGAAAGTACAGCTGCCCAGACTTTTGCTGCTGTTGGGCTCGCTGGACCTATGGAGGAGGAGCAGGATTTGCCCAGAAGTGCATAATAGTAAAGCTAAGAAATACTTAAGGTCCCTGCACCAGTTCCTTCTCCAGCTCCATTCTCAAGTTTTAAGTATGAAAAGTCCTTCCTGTTTACAACCATAGTTATCTATTGAACAAGGTTTTTATACAAAAGATTTTTGGCCAGTTCTGTGGCTGGGTTAAACTGTTAACGAATGTCTGTACTTTGCCCCTTATTCCTAAGGGCTATACCAGGCTATTGATTTTTAAGCAGAACTTCCAAATTAAAACTTCTGCACAGTGCTGCCTTTGCTTACATTATCGCTGGTCACTATCATTATCGCAGTTCCACATTTCTCCATGCAACCTTTTTCTTCTTCCTTCTTTCATGCTGCCTCCTATGCCTTTAATGTCCTCTAACCCTATATGCCACAAAGATTTCTTGTCTCCTTTAAACCCCTTCTCAGAGCCCACCTATTTACACATACAGTAATTCTCTACTAAATTCTCATTAGAAACTAATACATTTTAAGTAATGATAATAAAAAAAGTTATGAACTACCATGTAAACTACCTCACAATCTTATTTTGTGCATCCCTTTTGCTCATGCTCTGTTCACTTAGACTGTAGGCATCTCCTCTTTCTGTCTTGCTTTGATTGATTTCCATTGTAAACTCTTTGAGGCAAGGCCCCATTTTTATTCACTATTGAAAGTGCTACATAACCACTATGTTATATAAACGTCTCCAATAATCATTATAATGAAAGTCATTATTGATCATTTTCACTAATGTATCTGGGTACTACAGATTAGAGAAAACATTCTCTTTGAGGTACATGTATTACATGACCACATCCCCATAGTACAGTAGATGAGAGTCCAGGTTTCCAGGGATGTATATGAAAGCTATACATATTTTTTCAAAGCTAAACTTACTCCTAATCTGAATGCTGTAGGTCATGTTTATTTTGTCATTTAAATGTTTGCAGTACTTTGGTAGGGAGGGCAAGGGAACTTCTATAAGAAGGTTTCAATGGCTTCTTGTGAATGTATAGCTTCAATTCAAGAGGAAAAATTCTTCATCCTCTTTCTCCGGGACAGCAGCCTGCTATATAAGGGTTGTACGACTCCTACTAGCTCAAGATATATTTTAAAGCACAGTCTGATATGTACCTCACACCTTTGGGTCAACACTTACTGAAGTTTAAACTTGAGTGCTTGTATGGCTAAACTTTCACAGAATCCTTCCACAGCAAATTTAGATGCAGCATAAACATCATTGAACAAAATACCTGAAGGCAAAAACAAAATAGTTACAGATCATGTTAAGATCATTTTAAGTTTTTGAGGGGCTTATATTTCCTAAAATATAAGCTGTTTGTGGTTATGAGAGCATGAAAAAAAATCCTCATGATTTATGTTGCGCTAATTCAAGTTATGAAGATGTTAAAACCACTCCTATTAAATGCACTGGGGTGACCAAGCCTTTTTTTTTTTTTTTTTGCATACCTGCTGAGCAGCGATTTTCTCCTTTGCACCCTGACTATTATGATCCCTAGGTGCCATTGGCAACTGGCACAGGTTAGAGCAGCCTTCAAGCTGTTCCTTGGCCAAAGCAGAGGATCTAGTGCATGGTATTTATGCTAGATATTTTGTGGTCTAATACAGCGATCTACATGTGTAATACAATCTGCAGCATTTGGCATGGCAGCTGTGTTGCAATGCAAGCAAGAGATCTAAGATTTAAAAGATTTGGATTTTTCACTTCTTGGTGACTCGGAGGAGGCAGTATACAACCCTCTAAGATGGATGGTGAGCATCATGTTGCTCATTAGCAACTCTTAGTAGCCAAGGCCTTGACCCTATAACTGCCCACTCACATGAATAATCCATATGTGAGAGGCCTATTAAAGTTATTGAGAAGATGCATACAAGTAAGTTTATGCAGGGTGGAGCACCAAATTAAGAGCAACATTATCTGGCTCTAAAGTGAGGTCCATTTGATGTTTCCCCTTTGGGGGTTAGTGGCAACACCTGGGTGTCTAGTAAGAGGGAAAGCCTTACAGAAAGGAAATACTGATTTGATAGTCTGGGATATGGAGGACTTGGGACATGGAGGACTCCAATGGAGGTGGGAAAGGACCTACTGATCAAACAATTAGAATATTTCAGTGTAGAACTGTTGATTCCATCTTTTTGTTCTGTTTTTTTTTTGTGGGGGGGGGCAGATAGAGAGAGAGAGCGGTGTTGGAAGACCAACTTTGTACATACTGCTTGGAATATTTTCCTGTGTCAAATATGTGAATTACTAACAGACTGCATATGTACTAAATCTTTTTAAGGCAGAGCTTTTTTTAAAGCTAGTTTCACAAAATACCTGTGCATAAAAAAAGTGTATTAAAATGTGTTGGTCTTTCCTGCATAGTCCCTTCAAGCAAGACACAGAGACAAGTTTCCACATGAAATCACTTTGTGAAAAGAGCAAAGTGCTAACTTTCCAGAAAACTCAGACACCGTTATTATGGTCCTAAATCTGCCAGCTTTACTCACAAGCAGTAGTACTTTACTCTGCAAGTAGTCCCATTAAAATTAAATGAGAGTACTGACATAATATATTACTCAGTGTGAGTAAGAATGTAGAACTGAAGCCCATGTTTGTAAATTGGAAACAGTAACTTCATATACTAGATCGCATTCACATTTTTCTGAACTGAAAAATGTGAGTTTTAAATTACAAATAATTAGTACATAATAATACTTTGCCTTGTATTCCCATTACACTGCTTATTATAACTATATGTCCACTCTTTCTCTTCTTCATATCAGGTAAAATCTCCTTCAAAAGGCGAACCAATCCGAAGAAGTTTGTGTCCATCACAGTTCTCATCTCATCTATGGTCTGGCATTCAATAGGTCCAATGAGCCCCATTCCAGCATTGCTAACTGTACAGATGCAAAACACAATAGTGAGTAGTAAAGGCAATAAATATTAACTTAGCACTTTCACTGGAAAACACACGGTGGTATAAATGAGTGACTGGAATAAGGAATTAAAACACACAAGAGCAATTAGTTATTCAGCTTTTCACTGAAACCTTGAGATTACATTTGACATGGAATGTCTTTGCTTTTACTCAAATACATTTTAAAATATCTGCTATTCTGAAGTTTTTCTTGTTTATTTCTGATTTATGCCTTACTTTTTTTCTTTAAATCAGGAAAAGGTAAGGGAAAAAATGAGCAAAAACTTCCCTATAATATTTGCTTATAATTCAGTATTCAATCAAGTCAAATGGCATCTCAGTTTACTTCACTGGGTATTGGATCAGGCCTTAGTATGTTTGTTTGATATTTTTGGTCTACTTTGTGTTTAGCGCCTCATAATGTCAGTTTATTTTTTTTAAAAATGAACTGGCATTGGTTGAGAACTTTGTCACTATGTGGGGGTCAAAAGAAGATTCCATTTTAGTGCTTGTGGTTTCAAAAATCCAGAATGGTCATGCCATAATATGAACACTTGTTAGTAAGAAGTGGAATGTCAAATTGGAGCATAGTGCAATTTGCAGAAAATCATGTTAATTTTTACCTTGCTGTTCTGCTGCTCCCCTATCATCTCCCCCCAAAAGGCAGGCTCTGCTTCCTCTTAGCCAAGATTTAAAAGCTGAGGGTGTAGTTAGTTGCCATATTATGTTATAATTTATTTTTACAAAATATATTACAGAAAATTTACTAGTAAAGTATAAAATAAAATGGAACTATAACTGTTATTAGAAATTAACCATGTGCATTTGATGATGCATTAGTCTTTTAATTATTTATTCACTTACTTGCTAATTCACAAAGGATCACCCTATTGTTAGAGCTAATAAATAGGGGTCTACTGTGTTCAGAGGGTAGAGGTGGTCTTAGGTCTCAAGTGCAGGATGGAGAATCAGGAGATCCAAGTTCTGTTCTCAACCTTGCCACAGACCTACTGGATGATTTTGTAGAAGTCATTTGATCTCTTTGTGCCTGAATTCAATTAATTAGTATTTGTAAAATGGCTTGAGAACCTTGAATGGAAGACGTTATAGAAGTGTACAATATTATTGGTTTTATTCATATATTTATGTTTAAATCCATAAACATTTTTAGAAAGAATAATATGTTACTGAAACATCTCTGAAATATTTAAAAGGACCCTTCAATTAAATCTTGTATTCTGACTTCTTGTCCATCTTTCATTTGTGTTCATTACTTGCCTAATATATCAATCCTTCTGTCAGGGATGCTACTGACGCAAGTTTTAATAGACTCTTCATTGCAGACATCCAGTTGTTTAATTTCCAGGGTTTTACCCAAGGTTCTGCCTGCAGCTTCTGCAAGTTTGTCCTTCCTGGTCAGATTCCTCATGGTAGCATACACTGTAAATTATTATAAATAAGTAATCAGAAATGTAACTACAGAGAAAGCTTTTCCTTTGAGAATGACAGGAGACACAAGTTACAGTGCATACAACCTTTAAGTCCGTATTTTAGTGCTTAGATATCTTGGTGATAGGGCCTTGATAACAACCTAAAACAGAATGTATTTTAAATTTTTATATAGTGCTTCTAACTTTCCTAAATCAGATTTTGGGAAGGAGCGAATGGAGAAATAAACCACTTATACAGCCACGTTCATAGCTATGTGTTTTTATTTCTATATCAATTAGGGAAGATATGGTAGAAAAACTAAGCCCAAGATTTTAAATAACGGGTGCCAAAGTTAGGCTCCTAAGTCCACATTTAGGCACCTAAATAATGAGTTAGAAGTCTATCTTTAGGCACTCATTTTTGAACATCACAGCCAGTGTATTTAGAAAAGCAGCCAGGATTTTACATGGGAGTGAAACAAATGATTCCTCAGACTGCAGAATTGTTTTGCAAGATATTTATCATCGTATAGATCAGCTTTAATATTACTGTGACTTAATTACTCTAAATTCCATAAATCCATACAATTGTTCCCTGGTGAATAAGACACTTACAGAGAGTAAACCTGATCTGAATTGCTAAATTTATTTAGTCAGCTACATACAATTGCAGCAAATATTTCTGTTTTGTAAGGCAGACAGTGGAACCAAGTTTTCCCTCTCCTCCCTCATGGGAGTAAATGCAAGGAAGAAATACTGAATCCTGCCTCTCAGAAACAAATTGCTAATTTAATTAAGGGCTCCCAGACATAATGTTTCTCCTCCTAAAATTAGGAATTGCATTTACACCAACAAAACTTTGCTAAGTGCCAAGTAAAGCTATCTGCAGTTGTGTGAAGGACTAACCTGTAAAAAGGTACATTTATTTAGTGTGCTGCAAATGCATTTCTGTTTTTTTAATTTAAAAAGTTTCCATTTTTATACCACTGCTACATTTATCATCTGTTAATTCAGATAAACATTTTATTTGAATACAGTTACAGAACTGCCATCTGTTCGCAGAAATTAGTACATTTGATTGCATTGTATCTTCCTGTCAGGAAAGGGAAAATTAATAAGAGTGGCGGAGAAGGGAAGCTAAACAGAATTCAGGTACAGACTGGTGAAAATCTATCCATAAGACGGTGAGACACTCAGCACTTAGTACAGTCCACTCTGTCACATCACAAAATGAAAGTGACTAACAACATGGAAGATGCAGTACTGTGTGATATTAATTTCAGAAATATCATTACCTTTAAATCTTTTCTGTTCATCTCTGGCCATTTTTACAGCCAAGGCCAGTCCGATTCCTGAGGAGCAACCTGTGATGAGTACAGTTTTCTGAGCCATTATTTTCAGCTGGACGGCAGCAGATATAGTGGGAAGCCTTGCTACTCTGATGAACAATCACCTAAATGTTGTGGCTACAACTGAGTATTACTGACCCTTTATGCTTTATTTACAGCTTCACTGAGCCAACAAAACTGAAAATGCACACCTGGACATTGTATGATTAGGGGGATAATCTCCAACTGGACACTAATAAATAGGAGCAGATGCTTCTGCATGTATACATAATCTGGATCAGAGGCTACTCTATGTACAGGCAAACTAGGCAGCTGCCAAGGGCAGTAGATTTGGTGTGGCCACTCCTCTGTCAGGATGCAGGGGCAACTGGGCCAAATTTGGGTGGCACGGAAGAAGGCACACTGACATTTACCTAGGGTGGAAAATTGTCTTGAACCGCCTCTGATGGGGATCTTCAATGTACAGTACATTCAACACAATTACAACATCCATTTTAAAATCTTGCAAAACATTTGTGCCAAAAAGTTTTAGATAGTTGAATAATTAGGCCATGCCTATCGGGGGAGGGAGGTGGAGTCACCATCTCCTCCTGTCATACTCCGCTGCCTCTATCACAGCCCCCATGGGGGAGTACCCACAAGTCATGCACAAGAGAGTGATCTATGCAGTCACAGATAAACTATCCACCCCTACTTTACCCTCCACATTGGGGTACGAAGGGTGCACATGGAGCATAGCTCCCTGCTGTTCCGGCCTAGCTTCCTCCCTGTTTGTTTGTGTAACAGGACAACACTTATCCAAATTATAGTCCAATCTCTCCACAGCCACAGTGGCGGGGTCAGATTTTGTCCCTCAAAGAGGCACACAAGGATTTAACCACACAATGCCAATTGACGATATATTATTGAATGTTTGCAACTAAAAGTCCTAATAGAACATCTGGAAGAAGTGAAATGGAAAAAGGAGTGTGGCTTTGAAGAGAGAGACAGAAAGATGACTGAACGCTCTTGAGAGTTTTCCCAGTGTTCCACTTGCCTCTGCTCCAATCCAAAACATTTTATGTTTTTTTCCCTATTTTTGCAGCTTTCCCTTGTTATTTGCAGTTTGCCTCCTTTCCCGTTAGAGTTTCCAATGCTTTTACCTTTCCTTTTTAGTAAATTTTTATATTACTATTCATTTATAACAAAACATGATAGTCATATGGAGAAAAGCTTAATTTACATGTATAGTCACATATTTAAGTCTTTTACTAAAATATAAAGGTTACTCACCTGTAACCAGAGTTGTTTGAGATGGACTCTGCCTATTTATGCTCATGGGATGTGCCAATTGCGTGCAGTTTAGACAGTGGAATTTAAGCAATGATTGTTGCAACACTCCTCTGCCCTCTTTCTTACTCCCGCCAACGTTTGCAAACATACTGAGGGCAGTTATAAGAAGGGGCATAGAGCTCCAACCACCTCAGTTCCTTCCACCACTCAGTCAGGTTCCATTTAGAAATTAGGACTCCAAGGAAGAGGGTAAGGTGGGCAGGGAATGTGAATACGCATAGCAGATCTCACAGTTCCAGGTAAGTAACCTTCATTTCTTCCTCTAGTGAGCGACTTCTGCATATTCTCACTCATGGAATAGTTTAAAAAACCGTAAGCTCGTAAGGAAGGATATGGAGTCCTAATTAAACAGAGACTGCAGAACTGCTCTGCCAAATCTAGCATTTTATTTGGATACCAAGTCTAGAGAAAGTACGAACAGAACCCAAGGTTGCTGCCTTTCATATAGTAATAGCCATGTTTTACAAACTAGTCGGGGATTGAGGAATTTAAAATGGAAAAGTTCATAAAATTGAACATCTCAAAGTTACAGTAAATGTGCATAAGTTGCAGTATAGTGCACTGCAGCACTTTGTCTTTCAAATCACAGTGAAGCCATTTCCAATACACTGAAGGCATAGGAATGTGAAGCAGTGTTGACTTGTTCTTCATCAACATCACTTTCATATGATTTTTTTATCCCTGCTTTGAAAAATAGTTTGTCACTGGTCTTTTGTAAGACTGGCATTTGTAAAATTAAATCTGTAAGGTATTTCAATGAGTGGGGCATAGATGCTGCTTTGGTTGTAGTGGAATGGGCTCTAATCCCTTAAGGGAGAGAGACTGGTGCTAAATTATAAAACTTGTGGATATATAATTAAACCCATTTAGAAATTATTTGGCCCTTTTTTCTGCCTAAATAAGGGAGAGTACACTAAGATTTTTTAAAATGTACCAAAACTATCTAAAACCCATTGAAGTGTTGGTCTGAAAGGCACTGAAGAGAAGGTTGATGGATTGAGCATTTTCTGAACTGTCAGCTGGATGTGATAGAATAGAACGGAGGGAGCTCAGCTAGAGTGCCACACTCCCTTTTTATAACATAGCTCTCAAAACATTCACAAATGGTGAGTAGAGGGGCACATTAGATATTTTAACTGCTAGTTCCACAGTCTAAACCACACCTGGCCAGCACATCCCATGAGTGGAAATATGTAGAGGCCACTCAAAGTGCTATTAAGTGAATTGAGGCAGTGAATAAACAGCAATTAAGCAAATAAAGACACCATTTCAGAGGGCATTGTAAGAAAGGGAATTCGTAATGCACCAGGTCTAACACAAGTAGTTGTTGGGTATTTGATTAGGAGAGTGATAGTTCCCCAACAGCAGCCGAATCAGAGAGGGGGAAGTAACTCCCTGGTTGATTTCCCTCCATCTTCATCAGTGAAAGAAGAGAAGAGCCACACCCAGAAGAAGTGAAAATAAATAGATATCCTAAGGCGGTTACAAGACAAGCACTGTAGCAGAACAGTTCTAACCGTCACTCAGATGCAAAAGCCCTTTGCGTTTTGCTTCCTGAACAGGCTGAAGGAACTCGCATGCCTTGAGATCTTACTACCAAAAACAAAAAAACTTACACACAAACAGGTTTGGCTGAAAAGTTTGGATTAGATCTGAATTCCTCCAAAATTTGGGGGCATTTAGAGCTGGGAATTTAGTATGGGTCTCCCCTTAATGTTACAATATGTCCATATACATGGTTAACAAATAGATAAATTACAAGTCAGTAAGAAATATTTGAGTGGGTCTCTTGTAACTTTAGAGCTACATAAAATGATACTAACAGTTACACTTCTAAATAGCATTCAGGATGACAATGCTGTCCAGGATACACAGAACAAGAATATTTTCCAAGAATCAATAATCCCATATTATCTAATACAGTTTGGAAAAGTGCACTCAATGTTCCAGTATCGTTAATAACCATTTTATATAGGCATATAAAGAAATGACTTGTTTAGATCCCTACTGAAGTGAAATTATGGTTTGGCACAAAGGCTTTCCCTACTTTCCAAACTAATAAAAATACATTTGCTAATGTAACAAGCAGAATAACTAGCTTTTCAAATAAGGCACAAGATGACATCTAAAATGAATGAGCTAAATGTAATTATAATTTAACCTTGGCTATCGGGTTTGATCCTGACTTCACTAGGGAAAGCAAATGGCCAGATAAAAAATTTCAGCTCACACTGTATTTAGCTGATTCAGCTATTAGACAAAATGCTTCCGCTGTTCATGCACATTTATATTTAGCACCTGTAAGAGGGGCAACCTAGGCTTTATACAACCTATGATGATGAAATTCCAATGATGTGGTAATGCAACTCTAATTAAGGGCTGGTTAAGCTTTCCATTTGAAATCCTGGTTTGAGAGATCTAACGTTTAAAGTTCTATTGTTTTAAAAGATCTGTCTGAAACGTGGCACACACGTTATTAGCCTAGAGGCCTATTGATTTGTTTAGAGGAAAAAAAATGGTTTAAATCTTCTGAACTGTTTTTCTGTTATTACACTGGCCAAGACAGTTCTAATAGATTTTATTGTTGTTATTCTGTAGGGAAGCAAATGGCTTGATGAAAAAAATTTAAAATGTGGTTATTTCCAAAAGTAAACTAAGTCCTTCTGTTACAGTGCATAAATCTTTCCAAACAGCCAAGAACATGTACCTTGTGTATTTAGGCCTTCTCTATATGAGCAAAATCTGTACCTGTATTTCAGGAGCTGCCAGCACCAGTGGAGCAGGTTTTCCTGACACTGGTAAAAATGCCTGAGCTCTGTGTCTGTACAGCAATTTCATTTGCACAGCTGCTGAAATACAAGTGCTAGTTTTACTGGTTGAGATGCACCCTTCATGATTTCTAAATATGCACATTTGGGCCTTAAATTCTTAACTGCATTACACTATTATTTTCTGTTCTTCTGAAACACTTTCATTGCTAATAGCTTTGCTGATGCGTTTTTCACGCAAGTACATTTTTAGCATGGCTCATTCTGAGTGATTTAATACTATAAAGCTTTGGAATCTCAACTGTGTAGATTCAGGATTTCATAGGGGATTCAGACTTCATGCCCTTAAGTCCACCTAGTTCCTGGATTTGTTGTATATGATCCCTATACATCTGTTTGTTTGTTTGTTAACTTTAGAGACTGGGGGCGTAGAGAAGACATTTTTAAGGGCTAAATTGAGTGAAATTTTTGTGAAGTTAAAAACCAAATGACAACTTCATGTATTAATTTACAACTTAAAATAAGACAACTTAAATGCACAATTCTGCTTCCACTGAAGCACATGGGAACTTGTCCATGGACCTCAAAAAGAGCAGGATTAGGCCTTGAATTTCCTTCCCCTAACAGTGAATGAAACTACTTGTGGGAGTGAGACAAGCAAGAGTTTGTTTAAAGTCTTGACTCAATATTATGCTCACCCTATATTCTAAATTGCCTTATATTTGATGGTTTGAAGAAAAGCCTGGTCAGCAACAGTATATTTTTACTACACTAAAGATAAAACGTTCTCAACAAAAATTGCTAATGAAGCAGTGATTCAGGATCACTTTTAGGTAGTATTTAGATATAAAGATTAAGGACTCTGATTTTAAAAATCCTAGTCACAAAGGAGCAGCCAAATTTATCCCTATAATTTAAGGAATTTTTTTTTTAAAAAAAAACAACCCTTTATTTCCAAAACAAAGTTACCATACAAATTATTTCAAAGCAATAATATTAAAACAAAATTGGAAAAACAAGAGGGTTGGGATTTACAATCAATATAAATATATTTAACTGTGTACATCACGACTGAATTAAAAATGTCTTCTTTGAATGCAATGCTGTGTTAAAACAATTTCACTTATGTTTTATTGCTTGTCAGACGGCAATAGTCTTTCTTCACAATCTTTGTCCCTGAAATAGATATGTATGCTAGTTAAAGTAGTATTTGTAGTCAGAATCTTACTTTCAACTTCCTTGTTTAATTTGCCAGATCAAAATCCATTTGCATTGAGGGTGGTCTTGCAGTAATATCTCTTTATAGTTTCTCTTAAATAAGCTCTCTCTTATGGAACTGATCAGACATGAAAATAAACTAGTTACAGCATGTTTGATAGCCACACAGTCTCTGTCTCACATCCCGCAGCCTGGCCTAGAAACATTAATAGGTGTTGCTTTATAATAGTTTCTACCACAGTAAGAGACAACTTCTCTGGAAATCCATAAATGCCAGCATTTAGATACATAATATAGTACAAAAGGCCCACAGACTAAAATATTTCAATATTTAATAAATAAATATATTATAATGTAGTCTACAGATATCCAACAGTTGCTCAGACTCCACACTGACTTATGCAGTACTTTGATAAGAATACAAAAATCTTGTAAATAAGAAAACAGATTAAGCAGAATAATTTGTGAATACTCATATTTATAATCCAATTAAATCCATAACTAATATACATTTAAAAGGAATAATGTCATTAGCAACATTACTGTAACTATCAAAACTGTAAGAATTTTAAAAATCAGATTTTTCTCCAGTTGTGCCATTTGTATTCTGCACTTCACTCAGCTTCAATAGTGAAAGTGAACTAGTCAGTTTCATTTGGTTTATATATCTATTTCACTTTCCATAAGGAAGTGTTGGCTGCTAAGAGTCACTACTAGGAATAGTTATGTTGTGGAAGACTTTAAAGGCACCAAAGTAAAGGCAAACAAAAACTTCACCTCAAAGAGTGTTGTGTTCAAGTCCCCAGTATTGTAGGGGAATTTTTTTAAAAAAATTCTTTATTGAAATGCTAATAAAATATGAATTATGAAATATTTCTGTTGACACAGGGGAAATATCTGCTGTCATTTATGCCAATATAAACTGGGAGCAGTCCCATTAAAGTTAGTGGAATTATTCTGGTGCAACTGAGAGGAGAAGTTGGCCTATTATGTTTTGTGAATGTTTTAAACAAAAAGTTAAATTTTGGGCCTTAGTTACTTGACAGTGTATCTTTAATAAAAAAAACAAAATAACGTGGGTGATCTATGAAATGGCTTCACTAAAATGTGATCCACACCCTGGATAAATCTGGGAACTCGCTGCCATAAATAGATACAAATGTTAATGAACCATCCCTATATAAAAAGTCACAATTAAATTAAGAATTACTGTACCACAAACCACATTCTTGATTCTCCTTTGAGTTTATACTACATGATATTTGTACAGAAGCATTTTCAGCCTGCCTCATTTCTTTGTTGATATATTTTAGCATTCCACTAAGTGTCTGGAAGTCATTACTGTCTGATGTCACATCATCTACAGTGTATGTGAGGGGATCGAATGAAGATTCATTCAAACTGTTTGGTGGAGTATGAAGAAAATCCTTTCGACTCTCTGGAATCATTGAGGGCTGTAACGTAAGCATTTGTTTGAAGTCTTTTAACATGTTTTTTGATAGATCTAGGGAATCATCTTTAACACCTAAGTCACTAGCACTTATAGAACGACGCAGTTTTCTATGTTTGAAGTATGACGTATGAGAATGTTTGAAAGAATCCTGTTCTTGAACATCGAAGAGCATATGATCTGATAATATAAGTGGGATTGGTAGCTTCTTGATGCCTTCTGTTCTCTCATGCCCAGCAATTCTCGTTTGTAATCTCGTTACTTCAGATTCCTACAGTGCAATAAAACAAATATTTTTCATTTTTTTAAATGCTAATGTTCATTAGAACTATCCTCTGTATTCTGTGCCATGTGTAAATATATTTCCCACTACCTCCTTAATGACTGTGGAATCATCATCATCTTGCCTCTCTCTCAATCCTGGACATCATCTTTGACTTGGAGCTCTCTCTAGGTCTTCATGCCCAAGCTAGATCTAAATCTTGCCTATTCTTTCTGCATAGCATCTACATCAGTGGTTCTCAAAGCAGATCTGCCGCATGTTTAGGGAAAGCCCCTGGCTGGCCGGACCAGCTTGTTTACCTGCCACGTCTGCAGGTTCAGCCAATCGCGGCTCCCACTGGCCGCGGTTTGCCGCTCCAGGCCAATGGGGGCTACGGAAAGCAGCGCGGGCCAAGGGACGTGCTGGCCGCCCTTCCCACAGCCCCCATTGGCCTGGAGCGGCAAACCGCGGCCAGTGGGAGCCGCGATTGGCTGAACCTGCAGACATGGCAGGTAAACAAGCCAGTCCGGCCAGCCAGGGGCTTCCTCTGAACAAGTGGCAGACCGGCTTTGAGAACCACGGATCTACAGGGCTAAAACTGTCATCCAGGTTCTGACCTCATGTCTCAATTATTGCAATATCCTTTTCTCTGTCCTTGACAACTAGAGTCTTGCCCTGCTCATATACATTCAGAATGCTGCTGCAAAGATAATTTTCTCAGTCCATCATTAACATCTCCTCTTTGCATCCCCTTCTCTATTACATCAAACACAAGGTACCTGACCTCACTTTCAAGGCCCTTCCTGGCCTATCCCACCCTACCTATCATCTCTCACTCACTATAGAGATGTCAAATCTTGCCTCTGACTGGCAAATGATGCCAGCCATCATCATCCACTGGTCACATTTTCAAACAAGCACCTTCATGCTTTCTCCCATGTTGCCCCTCATGCTTTTAAGGAGCTCCCCTGCAAACATTGACGAAGCTACCTCATTATCTTTCTTCTAATCCAGTGGTTCTCAAGCTTTTGTACTGGTGACCCCTTTCACATAGCAAGCCTCTGAGTGCGACCCCCCCCGGTTATTAATTAAAACCACTTTTTTATATATTTAACACCATTATAAATGCTGGAGGCAAAGCAGGGTTTGGGGTGGAGACTGACAGCTCATGACCCCCATGTAATAACCTCACAACCCCCTATGGGGTCCTGACCCCCAGTTTGAGAACCCCTGTTCTAAGCCCTCCTTAGAGCTCTCCATTGCCCTGATGTCTACAAAAAACAAAACAAAAACTGACAGTGCTTAGGCCACTAATGTGCTGAGACCACTGCCATTCATGCTGACCAATACAGTCTCATTTCCTTGTACTCCTCCAGCCAACAGTCTGTTGCATCTTGGCATGTACTTAGATTGTAAGCTTTCTGGGGCACGCACTGTCTTTTTATTCTGTTTGTACAGCGCATAACACAATTGGTCCTGGTTATAATGTGCTCTCTTAGGCACTATCATTATACAAACAAAATGATGATTCACCTGCAAAGTCCCTTAGTACCAACATCAGGGTCAATTTTTATTTGGTGCCAAACAGAAATCAGCAACAATATGATCATAATCATACAAAGGGCAGAGTTATGATATTTCCAACATATACAAATGCCTGGAATACCATGTGGAAGGCAGTCTCACTGTAAGCATCTCTCATTAGAAAACTGCGCTTCCATTTTTCTGGTTTCAAAGACCCGCCCTTTGAAAAAAATCAATTTCCAAAATGAAGGACATTAGAAAAACTGGAGAACAATTGCCATCTTAAATCTACAGAACAAGAGATTCACACTAAGATGGCCCATTTGGGACATGCTATAAAACAGTGGAAAAAAGACTGATACCCAGACTGGGGGGGAGGGGAATTAACTGCCACCCACGCTCAGCACTTCCATGAAGGAAGCCCTCAGCTAGCGTTGGAGTGTACAAGAGGAGACAGAAGTAACGTTTGCCATAAAAACAGAAATTTTATTAGAGTTGACAATCCTCAGTGACACCAACAGTTCATCAATAAAATTTCTAAGGGAAAAAGAGGACTACTGGGACAGAAAAACCTCCATATCTATCTAGCACAATGTGAATACTTGTGGAGAGAAAAGTCTGAAAAACTCATAATGCTGCATTTTTAAAGAGATATTATGGGCAGTGAAAATCAGTATAAAAGATGAGTCTCTTGCCAGCAGTCACTGCAAAAATTTTAATAAAGAAAATCAAAATCATAAGTTTGAGGGAGTTGGGAAAATTAAGATGAATATAGAAGTAGAATCTGAAAAGCAGTGAAGCAATACCTCAAATGTCAATAGACTTGAACAGGGAAGTGAAACGTGGCTCTTCTCCTTTCAAAGTTGTACCTAGTGGAGTGGGCAGTGTACTAGCAATAAGCATTAGCAGTAAAGTACCATCTTCTCTCTCAAGGGTTTTACACTGCCATCCACCACTAGAGTATCTGAGTGCCTTCTACACAAACTAGATTTAGCAACAGTTATGTTCTTACTAGGCTTCATGGAGTCTCTGGCTTTCCTCCCTTACTGAGGAATGGGAACTCTGCTTGGGGTAGGTTTTCTATTTCTTTCCTGCGAAGAGGAAAAGCAGATGATTGATGTTGTGAATGTCATTCTGTTTATGGTGGAAAAGCTATATCAAAAAGTAACTGTGGAATTATCTTTGAGAAATCATGGAGGATGGGTGAGGTCCCAGAGGACTAGCGAAGGACAAACAGTACCTATCTTTAAAAAGGGGAACAAAAAGGACCTATGGAATTATAGACCAGTCAGCCTAACTTTGATACATGGAAAGATACCAAAACAAATTATTAACAAATCAGTTTGTGAGTATCTAGAGGATAATGGGGTTATAAGGACTAGCCAAGCATGGATTTGTCAAGAACAAATCATGCCAAACCAACCTAATTCATTCTTTGACAGGGTTACTGGACTAGTGGATAGGGTGCAAGCAGATAACGTATTATGTCTTGATTGTAGTATTGCTTTTGACACAATCCATATGACATTTTCATCTACAAACTAGGGAAACATGGTAGACAAAATTACTAGGTGGGGTCAAAATTGATTGAAAGACCATACTTAAAGAGCAGTTATCAATGATTTGCTGACAAACTGGGTGGAGGGTAGGTGGAAGATGGAAGGGTCCTATCTAATAGGATCCTGCAGGAGTCAGTCCTGGGTCCAGTACTATTCAATATTTTCATTAACGATTTGGATAACGGAGTAGAGAGCAGGCTTATAAAATTTGCGGATGACACCAAATTGGGAGGGGTTGTTAACACTTTGGAGGACAGGATTAGAATTCAAAACAACTTTAAACAAATTGATTTCAGACCAATTCTCGAACCAGATGAAATTCAATAAAGAGAAATGCAAAAGTACTATGCTTATGAGGGAAAAAAAATGAAATGCACAACTACAAAAAGGGGAATAACTGGCTAGGCAGTAGTACTGCTGAAAAGGATCTGGCAGGGTTATACTGGATCACCAGATTGAATATGAGTCAACAACGTGATGCATTTGCAAAAAATTCTGGGGGTGTATTAACTGGAGTGTTGTATTTTAAGACATGGGAGGTCATTGTCCTGCTCTTCTCAGGACTGGAAAGGCCTCAGCTGAAGTATTGTATCCCATTGGGCAACACACTTCAGGAAAGATGGGCAGAGAGTCCCGGGAAGAAAACAAAAACAGTAAAAGATTTAGAAAAAACTTGACCTAAAAGGAAAAAAGTTAAAAAAGTTTAATCTTGAGAAAAGAAGACTGAGTGGGATCCGATAACAGTCTTCAAATATGTTAAGGGCTATTATAAAGAGGATGGTGATCAATTGTCGTCCATATCCACTGAAAGTAGGACTAAAAGAAATGGGCTTAATCTGCAGAAATGGAGATTTATATTAGATATTAGGAAAAATTTTCTAACTCTAAGGGTAGTTAAGCTCTGGAAAAGAGTTCCAAGGGCTGCTGTGGAATTCCTGTCAAAGAAGGTTTTTAAGAACAGGTTGAACCAACATCTGTCAGGGATGGTCTTGATTTAGTAGGTCCTGCCTCAGCACATGGGGCTGTACTTGGTGATCTCTCAAGATCCCTTCCAACCCTACATTTCTACGATTTCCTAAAGGTAATCAGATTAATCTAACCTCCTCTGAAAATTCATTCTACAGCTGGATCCCTTCAACTGAGAATGGTTTGTCCTGATTTCTTAAGCACTTTATTCTGGGCTTTATGATCTGCATTGTCCTAGAGAAGCAGAACTGTTTACCTGTAAATTAGAACATCTACTGAAGAAACTTTTATCTAACCTAGCACATTAGAAAAAAGAAACCTGTTAAAGAAGTGTTAGACATCACCATACAGAGCTACTCCTGCTAGTTATACACTAGGTGGTAACACTGGAATTTTGACATTCTGACACCTGTTGTATTTTAGCTTTTCCCTTTAAAAAGAGGGGGGCCATCTAGCTGTTTACATCCTGCACCTATATCTGTATGATCTTTTTACATCTAATTAAAATAAATGGGGTTTGTGATGTGACACCAGCCCATAAGGGGTTAATGGAGCCCTTGGGAGGCTGCACAGGAGGCAGCCAATCAGAGAGGGGCTGCGAGGAGCAGCCAATCAGGGCCAGGCTGGCCCATATAAGGAGAACTGTAGAACAGAGCAGCTTCAGTAGCTCAAGGAGGGAGGACTGGCTGCCTTGCAAGAGGAAGAAAGCTAACACCTTGGACAGAGCAGTGCTGGTCAGGGGAGCAAGAGTGAATTCCCGGCTGACTGCTAGCATGCTGAGGCCAGAGACAACAGCAGATAAGGTGCTGGGGCTGTGGGGAAGTGACCCAGAGAAGTAGACAGAGTCCTATTTAGAGGGGATGCAGCACGTAGCTGTCATCTACAGGATGACATCAGCCAGGACCTGGAGTAGTGGGCTGGCCTGTCTCCACTCACCACTTAGGAAGTGGCTGCACAACGAACTGCCTTTCCCCCAGAAGTGGGGGAGAACCAAGTGCAGCACAGCCAGAGAGCTGTGTCATGAAGAGGATGCCGCGGTCCTGAGAGTCATGTGGGTCCCCGTAGCAGAAGTGACGGCAGCAAGACACCACCAGAAGAGGACACAGAGCTAATTCCCAAGACAGCCAGCAGGAGACGCTGCAGTGGTGAGTCGCACGCTGTCACAGGGTTACATGGACTATTATTATTACAGTATATATTCACAATAGTGTATTTCCTTAAGAATTTTTACATTTGTAAAACACAAAATTGGTCTTTTGTAAAGACATTTTTGCATAAAACAAAATGGCTAAGTTATCAGGTGTATAGATGTATATTAACTCATTGTGGACTGAACGGCTCTCACACAATCCACTCATACAGCATGTGTAATCCTCTGCTGCTCTCAAATCCAGTTCTTCCACATGGCAGAGTAAAACTCAGGCCTATACAGTAACTCTTCCAGGTACTTCTCATTCCTTGTAAAAACAAACATGAGGTAAAACAGGGTAATTAATTTGTTGGCATAAGGGAGCCTTTGTTTTTGCCCTCAGACACCTTAAATGTCTCATGTACAACACATTGCTGTGTTAACTTACCTTCACAAGCAGTGCTTCATTTGCAGCTTGAACCATTTCATTTCTGGCCTCAAGTTGTTGCTGAAGATTATTGACAGTGTCCTGAGCCTCTTCTAACTCCTGCTGCAGCTGCTGCAATTGTCCACTTAGATGATGAGAGCCAGATTTCTGGCTGTCTGTGGACATCTGCCACCTTTCCTGATTGGTCTGATGTGCAAGCTTCTAGAAGTTTTAAGAAATAAAGTGAAAAAAATTATACAGATTTTGTTTTATGCCAACTTTCCTAAATACTATTCTTTCTCATTTCACATAATATATGTATAGACTGGAAGGGGTGCAAGTAACAAATTTCAAAACTCATCACCATTAACACATCCGGGGGTTCTGACTAAGAAAAAATGGTTACTAACCTTTTCCTTAACTGTTGTTGTTCGAAATGTGTTGTACATGTTCATTCCACACTAAGTGTGTGCATGCCCTGAGTAGTCGCCAGAAATTTTTTCCCCCTCAGTGGTACTGGTCAGGGTGGCTTGAGCACCTTCTGCTGATGCGCACTGATAGTGCCAGAATAAAGCACCCAGCTGACCCCGCGCCCCCTCCGTTCCTTCTTTCCAGAAAACACTAATGTAGAGGGGCAGAAGGGCAGGTCGTGGAATGGGCATGTGGAAGACATCTTGAAAAACAGTTACGGAAGTTTAGTAACTTTTTTTTCCTCTTCGAGTGACTGCACGTGCATTTCACGCCAAGCGTCTCCCAAGCAATTGAATAGGTGAAGGAGTTCATGTATACACACACCCACTGCAGAACAGCTTGGCAAAATCTGGCATCATCTCTGGAATGCTGAGTAATGGCATACTGGGAGGAGAATGTGTACACACCAATAACCAGGTCACTGCTTTACAAGTGTCCTGAATAGGAATCTGCACTATGAATGCTGCGGAGGATGCTTGAGACCTTGTGGAATGAGCAGTCAGAGTAGCTGTTGGCGAAACATCTGCCTGATCGTAACAAGTGCAAATACATGAAATAATCCAGGATGAAATTCTCTCTAAAGAGATTGGGATGCCTTTCATCCTGTCAGCCAAAGTTATGAACAGTTGGGTAGACTTTTGGAATGGTGTAGTTCTTTTTATGTAGAATGCTAAGGCTTGTCTAATGTCCAGCTTCGGGTAGAATCAGTAGGCAGACTGCCGGATTGCTAAGAAATTGCAAAAACAGTTTTGGAGGGGAAACTGGGGTGAGGGCAAAAACATCTTATCTTTAAAAGAAGACTGTGTACAGAAGTTCTGAAGTGAGGGCACAGAGCTTTGGCTGAAGTGTTGGCCACTAAGGAAACCACTTTTCAGGAGAGGTATAATAAGGAGCACGTTGCCAAAAGGTTCAAATGGCAGTCCCAAAAGCTTCGATGAGACCAAGTTCAGGTCCCAGGGAAGAACTGCTTCTCTTACTTGGGGGTATGACCTTCCTAGGCCTTTGAGGAATCAGACAGACATGTCATTTGGGGAAGGAAAAAAAAAAAAAAAAACCCACGAGTTACACACCTGCAGGTGGAAAGCTATTATTCCTGCAAGGTGAGCCTTGATTAAGGAGATTGCTAAACCTTGCTGTTTCAGGTGCAGTAGATACTCAAATATGTCTTGTATGGACGAACATGTGGGTGAGACTCCACACTGGGACGCCCAAACAGAGAATAGTTTCCACTTAAAGAGGTAAGTAGCTCTGTTGGAGGGCTTTCTACTACCAAGTAGGACCTGACAAACTTGCTCTGAGCAATCCTGCTCTCTGGGATTTAGCCATGAAGCTTTCAAGCCATTAGATGAAGGGAGTTCAGGTTCGGGTGGAGCAGCTGATCATGGTCCTGGGAAATCAGATCCAGATGCAACGGAAGCGTGATTGGAGTTGCCTCAGAGATCTAGAAGAGTGGAGAACCAGTGTTGACAAGCCCATGTTGGGGCTATTAGAATAACCTGGTCTAGCTTGATCTTTAGCAGCACTCTGTGCACCATAAAGATGTTCCAGCTATGGTAGTAGAAAGGTATCTGTGATAGAACCCAGACTGTGCTCCTTACAGGAACACAACTGGTGACAACTCTGGTTGTACATATTTGCAAATAGGTCTGTCTTAGTCCCCCACTGCTGGAAAATGTCTCTTGCCATATCTGGGCACAGGGACCACATGTAGTGACTGGAAAAGACCTACTGAGGTGATCTGCCAACTCATTTTGCATTCCCGGAAGGTAAGATGCTTCAAGGTTGATTGACTGGGCTATGCAAAAGTCCCATAACTACATTGCTTCATGATAAGAGGGAGGAACAAGCTCCTCCTGGCCAGCTGAGTTAAAACATGGCTGCAGTGTTGTCCGTGAGAACAGCCAAGTTTCTGCCCATAATGTGCGGCAGGAAGACCTGACAGGCCAGGCAAACTGCTTTCAGTTCCCTGATGTTGATGTGGAGAGAAAGTTCCACAAGAAACCAGAGGCCGAGTTTTGAGAGCCTCAGGTGAGCTCCCCACCCTAGCACTGACACATATGAGACCAAGGTCATTAATGGTTGAGGGTGTACAAAGAAAACACTTACACAAAGCGTAAGTGGATCCAGCCACCAATTGAGAGAGATGAGGGCCTGCTGAGGTACCGTGAGTACAGTGTCCAGATGGTGGTGGTCTGGCAAGTACATTGAGCCCAGCCACGACTGGAAGTATCTGAGGTGCAGCCTTGTATGTTGTACCAGGTAATGCACGAGGCCTCGTGACCTAAAAGTCTAATACAATTTCGAGCTGTTGTGAATGGATGACCTTTGAGTGCATTATCATCAGGGATCCAACTGAATGGAAATTTCCCTCTGGGAGGTAGATCCTGGTTTGAGTAGGGTCAAACACTGTCCCAGTTAACTCTATCCTCTGCATCGGAGTGAAGGCAGATTTTTCTGCATTTATCAGAAGGCATACAGCCTTGAATGTTCATAGAATCATAGGAGATTAGAGTTGAGAGAGACCTCAGGAAGTCATCTAGTCCAACCCCAACTAAATCATCCCAGCCAGGGCTTTCTCAAGACAAGCCTTAAAAACCTCTAAGGATGGAGATTCCACCACCTCCCTAAGTAACCCATTCCAGTGCTTCACCACCCTCCTAATGAAAGTGCTTCCTAATATGCAATCTAGACTGCCCCACTGCAACTTGGGACCATTGCTCCTTGTTGTTATCTGCCACCACTCAGAACAGCCTAGCTCCATCCTCTTTGGAACGCCCTTTCAGGTAGTTGAAGGCTGCTATCAAATCCCCCCTCACTCTTCTGCTGACTAAATAAGCCCAGTTCCCTCAGCTTCTCCTCATAAGTCATGTGTCCCAGCCTCCTAATCATTTCCATTGCCCTCCGCTGGACTCCCTCCAAGTTGTCCACATCCTTTCTGTAGTGGGGGGCCCAAAACTGGAAGCAATACTCCAGATGTGGCCTCACCAGTGCCAAATAGAGGGGAATAATCACTTCCCTCAATCTGCTGGCAATACTCTTAATGCAGCCCAATATGCTGTTAGCCTTTTTGGCAACAAGGGCACACTGCTGATTCTCATTCAACTTCTTGTCCACCGTAATCCCCAGGTCCTTTTCTGCAGCCAGTCGGTCCCCAGCCTGTAGCAGTGCATGGGATTCTTCCATCTTAAGTGCAGGACTCTGCACTTATCCTTGCTGAACCTCATCAGATTTCTTTTGGCCCAATCCTCCAATTTGTCTAGGGCACTCTTGACTCCATCCCTACCCTCCAGCGAATCTACCACTCCCCCTAGTTTAGTGTCATTCGTGAACTTGCTGAGAGTGCAATCCATCCCATCATCCAGATCAGTAATGAAGATGTTGAACAAAACCAGCCCCAGGAGTGACCCCTGGGGCACTCCACTTGATACCGACTGTCAACTAGACATGGAGCCATTGATCACTACCCATTGAGCCAGGTGATCTAGCCAGCTTTCTATCCATTTTATAGTCCATTCATCCAATCCATACTTTTTTAAACTTGCTGGCAATACTGTGGGAGACCATATCAAAAGCTTTGATAAAGTCAAGGGATATCTCGTCTACCACTTCCCCCATATCCACAGAGCCAGTTATCTCATCATAGAAGGCAATCAGGTTGGTCAGGCATGACTTGCCCTTGGTGAATCTATGTTGACTGTTCCTGATCACCTTCTTCTCCTCCAAGTGCTTCAAAATGGATTCGTTGAGGACCTGCTCCATGATTTTTCCCGGGACTGAAAGTTGACTGGATGAGTTGAATGTTGGACACTACCTGAGCCCTGGACTGGCCCTTAGCTAGCCAATCATCCAGATAAGGGTAGACATGCACCCCTAACCTCCAGAGAAAAGTGGACACGACTGCCGTGCATTTTGTGAACACCTGCTGAACCGAAGACAGACCGAGAACTGTGGGAGAACTGTGAGTGGCTCACTATGAATCTGAGGAACATTGTGTCCTTGGAATATCAATTTATGAAAATAGGCATCTCCTAAGAGTGGCGTACAAACCCCGGGATCCAGGGAGGGGATAATGGATACCAGGGTGACCATGCAGAACTTTATTTTCTTGAGATAGTTGTTAAGCTGCCGCAGGTCTAAAATGGGTTTGAGCCCACCCTTGGCTTTTGGGATTAGGAAATAACGGGAATACAACCCCTTTACTCTTAAATTCTATGGAACCTCAGCCACCCAAAGGAGAGCTTGAACCTCCCAGACAACAAGTTCTTCGTGAGGGGTCCCTGAAGAGACACGGACGGAAGGTGGGAAGGAAGGGTAGAAATAAACTGGAAGGTGCATCACAGTTTCACAGTGCTCAACACCCAATGGTCCGGGGTGATACGGGACCACACACTGAGAAAGGGGAAAAGGCGATTTACAAATAAAGGCGAAAGAGTCTGGCATCACAGGAACTGGTAGAAAGTCCTCAAGCATCCCATCAAAATACCTGCTTAGAACCCCCTGGATGACTGGGGGGGCAGGTAGTGATATAGAGGTAAAAGTGGGGGGTGGCCTATGCCTAAAACCTCTGCTTCTCTCTCTCTCTCTGCAGATCCTGACAGCCAGACAGGGCAGAATACCAGATGGCTTTTGAGGTCTGTAGGGCTTCCTTGAAAGGAGCAGGTGTGTATAATCCAAGGGATTTAAGGGTCGCCCTGGAGTCTTTTAGGCCATGCAGTTTCGCATCAATGTGTTCTGAAAAGAGTGAAGCTCCTTCAGAAGATAGGTCCCGTTGGAGTCGAGAGGACTGTAGCCACGAACTCCTGCACACGACCACTGCCAAAGCCAGGGACTTGGCTACAGAGTCAGCCGCATCCAAAGCGGCTTGCAACAAGGTCCTCACCACTGATTTTTTTTCCCCTTGTCCACCCATGAGAACTGTTGCATAGTCTCTTGTGGGAGCAAGTTCTTGAACTTCTGCATGGAGTCCTACATATTAAAATAATACCTGCCCAGCAGCACCTGCTAGTTTGCAATTCTGAGTTGGAAACTCCCAGTAGAATAAACTTTCCTACTGAACAAGTTTAATTTGAGTCTTTTGATTTTTGGGGTTTCATCCTGATGACCCTGCCTTTCTCTCTCATTGGCAGCAGCTACCAGCAGGGATCCTGGGCGGAGGATGGGGGTACAGGAACTCATAACCCTGGGCAGGAACAAAGTATTTTTGTTCAGCCCTTTTAGACGTGGGGGGAAGGGACATGGGGGTCTGCCACCAGGTCTTAACAGGGTCATCATAATGGCCTCACTGAGAGGCAGAGCTACTTTTGAGGGGTCCACAGTGGCTAAAATGTCAACCAGGCTATGGGAGGACTTTCTCTACCTCCACCTGTACGCCCAGATTTAAGGCCACCCTCTTCAACAACTCTTGGTAAGCCTTATCATCTGGGGGAGGCAACACTACCCCTCCTGAGACTGCCTCATCGGGAAGGAGGCCAGCACCAGCTGTGGAAGCTCTTCTCTTTCTTCCTCAGCAGGATCTGGTTGAGCTGGTTCATGCAGTTCGGCTCTGGGGTCAGTACCAGAGTCCAGACCAGGCTATGTCCAAGAGGACAATAACGCCTTTCTTTTTAGGTCACCCAATAGGCACACCTGGAACAAGCCCTGGAAACTGGGGAAAACCCCAGGGGTTCCAAAAGGACCACTGGACTGGCATAGGTCCCCAGTGACCTCCTGACCATGCACTCGATGGTACTCCTGTGTCTGGATGCACTGAAGGGTGGAAATGCCTGGAGGAGTAGCTAGAGAGAGGCTCCTTGGATGGGAGGAGTAAGACCCAACCTCCAATTCAGTCTCTCTCCAATGTCCATGGTGGTTCCATTCCTACCAGTGCCAGAGACCGGTACCATGGTTTCCCTTTTGACAGTACCGAAGGCATAGTACCAAACAATGACAGGATCCAGTGGATTCCCTCCTGTCCATTACGCACCAATAACACTGAATCTTGTATTGCCAGTAATACCAGTACCAACAGCAAAAGAAATTATCTAGCAGCAGCAAACGCCATGTGATTGGTACCAATATAGTATCAGTACTGTGCTGTGTGCAGATGTTAACAGCTCTTCCAGTCCTGGACTCGACAGTGCCTGCATAGGCGTCAGAGTCAACGGTGCCAACTTTTGCAGTACCAAGACAGAAGAGTAGAGTGCAATCTAAACCAATCTGATCTCCAGGCCTGGCCATCTTCAGTGCCAGGGATCACCCCCTCTCAGCCATGTGGGATGGTAAATCGGTGCCAGGACTCCAATACAGTAGGAGGAGCACTCCTTACTGATGGCAAGGCACTTGGTGACAAGTCTGACCGGCCTGGCTCTGATGGAGGTCTCAGTGCTGCCTCCATAAGCAAAAATTTTAGCCTGGTCTCATGGTCCTTCTTTGTGCGAGGCTTAAAGTCCCTCCAGATCCGGCAATGGTTCCCAACATGAGCTTTTCCCAGGCACTTCAGGCAGCTTGAGTAAGGGTTGGGCAGGGGCATAGCCTAGTTGCAGGAGGCGCAGAGCATAAAGCCTGGTCATCAAAGCATGCCTCGGCACAGGGGAATGGACAAAACTCTTCTAAAACACGAAGTTACGGAACTTCACTAAAATTAGCTAAAACTGACTAAAAACTAACAAACTAGACAGAGAAGAAAAGACAACTGAGAAAGCTTGCAAAAGCAAGGATAGCAGTTCTAGCGACCGTCATGGGCAGTAAGAAGAAACTGAGGGGGGCGCAAGGGGTGTCAGCTGGGCGCTTTATACCAGTGCTATCAGCGTGCAGCAGCGGGCACTCAAACTGCCTCAAAGGGTATCAAATCAGTTTGCAGTATCTGACAGACATGTTAATGGAGGTATTAATTGATTTCTTTTATGGTAGTTGATGTTCTTTCAGACCAAGCAACAGCCATAGAAAGTTTTGAAGGGGATCAGATCCTCTCTAGAATAGCTTTCCCTATATCTGAGAATGTTTCTGTAATGCCATATTTTATCCATCTTGAAACAGTGGAATTAAATTTTTTTTAAAATAGAGACATTTGTGATGAAAGGACACAGAGGATGATTTCCTAAATTGTTTTTTTCACTTCAAGTATATCTTCATTGCTTTCCTCACATCAATCTTGTGCCATGTTTTCTCTTTCTGGTGTTGGGGTTTGGGCAAAAGTGTGGCAATGCAATGTCCTATGTGGTATGAAAGGCTGTACTGCCTCCATATAAGAATGATTTGTGAATATGAAACACAATCTTGTCCTTATGGAATATGTAGCAGGGTTTACATCTTAGTAAGACAGATTTCTGAGACTTGTCTTGTTGATGTGATTCCTACTAAGAAGCAGATTTTATTAGGTACAAATGATAGAGCCTGATGTCTCTAGTTAAAAGGGGTGAGGTGCAAGGGCTTGTAGTCGGGGGGTGAAGTCCAGAAACATAGATCTGACTGATGTTTTGGATAGGTACACTGCCTTTACAAAACTAGACCCCCAGAGATGGTCCACTAGTGATTTGAATAAGCATGTATTTATAACACCTTCAAATCTCAGGACCTGAGACATCACGATGAAGCAATTAAGACAAGTCCAGACTATCATAAAGAAAATCTAAATGAACTGAAGTGCCTGGTTTCTTTGAGTTAATTTCTGTTTCTTAACAACTACCAAGAGCACTCTGTCCAGACTTGTATAGACAGACCAGGTGGATGGGCTGCAGGAGAGGACAACAGTATTTAATCACCTTGGAAGAGTATTCATCCAGGTTAGATTTTTAATACACAGGCTGTCTGGGTCAATTAATTTGGGTTTGGATATCGGAGCAGACCCTGTGATGGGAGATCCTGCTGGCAGGGAAGATGTACTGGGTAAGCCCTGTAAAGAGAAAAACAGCCTTCCCTGACAATTAGGAGTGAGGAGTATTATCTGGTTTTTATACCATGGTTCCCAAAAGAGAGAATAGGAGGAAAGGGAGAGAGGACCTGGTTGGTCTCTTGGACATTTTCTTTGGTTTTTTTTTTTTGTTTCTTTGTTTGTTTTTTCCTCTCTCCTTTTCTCTTCTGTGCTTTGGATTCTTTACTTTTCTTTGGACTTTTGGAGGGATCTTCCTTTCTGGAAACAGTATCCCCTTTTTCTGGTTAAGGCTTTTCAGTAAGGTCTAGTCTAAGTGAGTGTCTTTAAGTCTTCCCCTTTATCAAAAATATAATTTGAGATATATTGCAAGCAAATGTCTTCATAAGGATTCCCTTCTTATTCCCAAAAGTTCTGGAAGTCTGACAGTATATGTTGGATTATTTCACCAATGACTCAATTACTCATTAAAGCATGTGAGAGGGGATCCCTTCAGATTTCCCTTTTAGACCAGGGTTTGCAGGGATATCCTGACTACCCGTGAAGACTTCCTTGGGAACTTAGATAGACCAGCCTGTTGAGTAGTAAGGAGGCTTTTGGAGGCATCTCCAGGGGAGTCTCAGCTCATAGACCAAGGAACAAAGGCCAAAACCTGCGTTCCAGACTCAGAACCTCTACCCCGGCTGGGCAAGGATAACCAGATTGGGAGCAGTTGTTGGCAAAGTTCCCCATCTGCAGCTCCAGAGAATGTTTATTCTCTAATGGAATACTATTTTAGCTTAGGCTTTTCTTTTGCTTGCTCCACGATGAGGAGGAGGAAGTGGCTAGTCAGCAGTTCCATAAGTGGTACCATTCAGAAAATGCTCCAAGATGGACAGAAAAAGTTGCATTGGTGGGTAGATGATTATTCACTACTGTTCCAAAATAAGCTGTTGAGCACAAGTACCATGGGAGCGCTAAATTGCTGCTCTATCTGCACTGCTGGATGCAGAACACTGACAGAACGGACGTGGCCAAGCCAGAGAGTCTTGGGACAAATTTCAGCTGCCTTTGATATCTGCATGGAAAGGTGTGCAGTTGGTCTGGACTGAGTGGAGGAGAAAACACATGTAGCACAATACAGTAAAAATGCTAGGGTCAGTTCAGTTTTATCTTTTACCTCCTGCTCATAAGCCTCCTTCAATGAGTCTATTTCTGATGAAAGCTTTTTTATCTTGGCTTGCATTTTTGCTTGTAACTGAGCTTCACGTGCTTGGGCAGCACCCAGTTCTTCTGCCAAATGGTTTGCACGAGCTTCCTATAAGATAGTATATAATAAATGTTAGTGGCACTTTGCACTTATATGGCACCTTACATCCAAACATATTAATTAAGACTGAACTTTTTTTTCCCATTTTATGCAGTGGCAACGATTAAACATTTACCTCAGTTGTCCACACTGAGTCAGTAGCAGAGCAAGAAACAGAACCAGAAGCCAGTAAGCCACAACCAGTTTCTTTTTAGGTAGTTTCTAAAGCAAATCCAAGCCAATTGAATAGCACCAGAATATATTTATATTCATTTGACTAGGATTTATTTGTAATAAACATGGTACTGGCCATTGTGTCACCATGGCCAGTACCCCCAAATGATTATTAAATCATTAGAAACAAGGTTTTATTTATTATTCAAATCAGTTTCTTTAAACACAATTTTTTTTTTAAAGTTAATTTGTACTGTTCATCCAAAGCAGTTCTAATAGATTCAGCTAAAACAGTGTGGCTATGCAAGTAGGTATTGCCAGAGACTAATGACTGGCACAGGAGTAAATTAAATTAAATGTCACGTTCATTGAAAATATTTCATCATGACCTGTAAGGTTCACTCTCTCTTGGTATTTCTATGGCCATTATCACTGTAGTATCTGAGCACCTCTCAAACACTGATATATTTATCTTCACAACATCCTTGAGGTAGGTAAACATTATACTCATTTTACAAATGGGGGAGAGAGGCAGAGAGATGAAGTTCACAGGCAAGAGTCAGGACCAGAATCCAGACCTCCTGAATCTCAGCACAGTGTCTCAAGCATAAGAGCCTCCTTCGCCTCTTTAATCATTGGGTCTTGCTTTGCAATAAAGTTACAAAACCCCCTACTGTATACCCAAGGCTCAGTTATAGCTTTTAGAATAATCCCTTCCTGAATTGTCCTCAGTGTGAGGCAGAGGCTAGAAGTTATAACTCAGCCTCATGCACATACAGTAAGGGTTTTTTTTAAAATAGTTTCATTGCAAAGCAAGACAGTGATTAAGGAGCAGAAGGATGCTAATGTGTTTAAGTGAAGCACAATACCTCTGGAGCATGGTGGGAGTGAGGTAGGGGAATATACATGGTGCATGACTACCTCTTAGGAGGATACAGCATGCATGCCCCTCCTCCCCACCCTCTTTGGAGGTGGCTAATACTCTCGGGGCACTAAGAGGGACCAGTATTTTGTTCAGCAGAGCTCAGGAACTGAATCTGAGTTTGACCCCGTGCAGGGAGAAGAAGAAAGAAAGAAAAAAAAAAAAGAAAAAAAAAAGAGGAAGATTGGTTGAAGGCGCCCCTGCAAGAGAGTCACCCTCGATCTACTTCCTAGTAGCTAGTTTCCATATGTAAATATTTCAATTAGTTCCTTTTTGTTTTATGTACCAAAGGGACCTAGATTTTATTAAAAATAAAATAAATAAAAATCTCCAAGTCATTAGTATTTTAAAATTAGGGCATTTTGGGTTCACAGACACCCATATTTGAAATCTTATTGAAAGTCTAGGTTTTTGTTTAGTTGTGTTTCAATTCCAATCTGTCTTTTTTCTTAATTTTATAATAAAAATCAGCACAATACTTCATTGTCAATACAAAACTAAATACATGTATCTGGGCTGACAACTCCATACACCAAATAAACTGTACAGTCCACTTTCTAAAATCAACATTGTTCAATGAGTAATTCCACTCCCACTTAAAAGCAAAGCTATTTTGAGTATGTTACATGTTTGGTCACCTTTTCTCGAGACAGATGGTTCATTTCTTCCAGTTCTTGTGAGAGTCTGTCCGTTTCTCTTTGAGCCTGAACCAACAGCCGGCGAGTCTCCAAAAGCTCCAAGTGAATGTGCTGCATCTGTTCTCGTTCTAGCCTCAACTGCTGACCTAAATCTAATGCTTCCTTGTACTGGTCTGCAATGCACTTCTCCTGATCTTTCACTATCTGTAATAGGTAAATAATTTAAATTCTTAAAGAAAACAGATATTGAATTATTTGGTTTTTAAATCAATGTAGCAACCCTTTTTGATTCCATTGATTCTTGGAGATTACAAAAGAAGATAGCAGATCAGACCTGTGGTCTATGGCAAGTCCCATCTATTCCAGTACTAACTCTCCGAAAATGGCCAGTACCAGATCTTCAGAGGAAGGTGCAAGAAACCCTACAGTGAACATTTTATGAAGTAACTTGCCCATAATAGAAGCTTTTTTCTAACGCACATAAATTAGTGCTTGGTTCATACCCTGAAGCATAAAAGTTTATATCCCTTCTAAAATGAATTAGATAAGATACAATATTTGTGTTCTCTTTTTCCATATAAATGTCTTTTTTTTTTTCTGAATCCTCTATAGCTCTTGGTCTCATTGATATCTTGTGGCAATGAGTTCCACAAACTTTTTTCATGCTGCATAACTAGCTATTACATTTTTAAATTTTTTTAATGTTTTGCCTTTTCAATTGCATTTCAATGAAACCCATTTCCCTAGCTAAGTCTGAAGGTTGCTAGTGCCTAAAACAAGCAGCAAGATTGCCTTAAAAGTCCCACATAATGAAAAGTTTGAGTGTGTGCTTTGGAATCCTAGTTTAATTTATGGGATTCATGATTCTGCAGACAAATACCAGGAGAAAGGTATAGAACTCTATTTTTGAAGCTTATACTCAAATCAATTTGTTAGTCTCTAAGTTGCCACAAGTACTCCTTTTCTTTTTGCAGATACAGACTAACACGGGTGCTACTCTGAAACCTGTTTTTGAAGGGAGATTTTTGAAGTCTATTTAAGCCCATGGGAGACCCCTCCATTTTGTCTTCAGCTGGCAAAGGAGATATCCTTGGGGGTGGAGAGGCTACCTGAAAGAAACTGGAACAAAAGAGAGTAACTACAGGGGGTGTGAGTGATTGCTGGACCCGGACTAGAAGGAGATTAGTCTGTAAAAGGAAGGTTACTGGAACTGGTGAGGTTTTGTCTGTATTCAGTTTTATTAGACATAGACTTGTGGGTTTTATTTTATTTTGCTTGGTAATTCACTTCGTTCTGTTATTACTTGGAAACACTTAAATCCTACTTTCCATATTTAATAAAATCACTTTTTACTGATTAACCCAGAGTATGTATTAATATTGGGGGGGAAGGGGGGAGAACAGCTGTGCATATCTCTCGATCAGTGTTACAGAGGGCAAACAATTTGTGAGTTTACCCTGTATAAGCTTTATACAGGGTAAAACGGATTTTTTCAGGGTTTGGGCCCCACTGGGAGTTGGGCATCTGGGTGCCAAGGACAGGAACACTTCTGTAAGCTGCTTTCAGTTGAGCCTACAGCTGTTAGGGGACGTGGTTCAGACCTGGGTCTGGGTTTGCAACAGGCAAGTGGGTCTGGCTCAAACCAGGCAGGGCACTGAAGTCCTACACTGACTGGGCACAAAAGCAGGGGCAGAAGTAGTCTTGGCACATCAGGTGGCTCCGAGGTGATCCAACCCGTCACAGGAGACTGGGAAGATCTATACACAACTATTTCTAAACAACTGGTTACACCAATACCATGACAATCCAATAATGAAAATACAATAAACTTCAGCCAAGAACTCCAGCAAGTAATTTCAGTAGAAAAAACATACCTACTTGAAAGCATTACATTAAATAAGATAATTTTCTTCCGTTGTTTATTGCTTAGTAAAATAAACAAGTCATTAGACTGAAGACAAAGAATGTTCAACTAATAAACTAATAATTGGAAAAAACACATTTATCCAAGAAAACAACTTACTTTTTCAATATCTGTTATTCTATGTTGTTTTCTTTCAATTTCCTTTTTTAGTTGATTTATTTCTTGATCTCTCTGGAGCAGTTCGAACTCTTTTTCACGAATCTCATCTTTAGAACGCTGTAGCTTGCAATCTAAGCTCTCAATCTAAATACAAAAAACATTTAAAGTCAGAAGAACAGCTTTCCCCCCCCACCCTTACGGTACACCATGAAATCCTGACAAATTCAAAAATTAGAAGTAGTTCAGATACTACATCTGCCTTTGAGTTTCCTTACCAATTGATGATATTTTACCAACACATTTTCCTATTTTAAAGAATGATTTAAGGTGTATATTTTAGGAAGTAACAAGGCTGGCTTCTCTTAATATAGCACAATTTTTTTTTTTTAATTGGTGAACTCTAAATAATTTCTCTGGTTAAAAAAACACACCCAAAAAACAAAGAAACCTCCAAACTATTAATATCATTTTGGTCTTATCCCAAGCCAGCTCTTGCTTGCATCCATTCCCCAATCTCCTGCAGATACTAGGTTATTCATTCTCCCATGCTAGCCAGATTTTATTTTAAAATCATTAATAAAAATACCTGTTTATTGCGTTCTTTAATTTCTAACTCAGTTTTCTCCAAGCTACCTTCTAATCTAATTATTTTTTGTTCCATTTCTCCCCTGTGTTCACGAATAGTCATATCCAACTGGGTAACCTAAATATAAGAAAGAAAGAGAAAAAACAACAACACTGTTTTGAAATAGTATTTAGAAATTTAGAAACATTCTTTTATGGAATATAAAAGAATTCAACACACCTAATGAAACTAATCCCTTTTCGCCCTGAGAATGTGGTCCCAAGTGTAATTAGTGAAACAGATCTAAGAATGGATTAGAGATCTGGCATTTAGAAATCTATTCTTAGAGGCCAAGTAAATAAAGAGAAGGAAAAAACAATTCTAATTCCATAATTTCACACATCTTGTCCATACCTCAACACAGAGAGCACAAGACAGAATGGTTACTCAGCTTTACACTGAGTTATTTGAGTAGATCAGGGTGGCCAACCTGAGAAGGAGCCAGAATTTACCAATGTACACTGCTAAAGAGCCACAGTAATATGTCACCAGCCCCCCATCATCTCCCTCCTCTCCCAGCACCTTCTGCCCACCAGCAGCCCTGCCAATCAGTGCCCCCTGCACCTCCCGATCAGCTGTTTCGTGGCATGCAGGAGGTGGGGGGGGGGGGGGGAGCAAGATCATAGCAGGCTCAGAGGAGGGGGTGGGAAGGGGTGGAGTGGGGGCAGGGGCCGAGGCCTGTGGCAGAGCCAGGGTTTGAGCAGTGGGCACCCCCCAGCACATTGGAAAGTTGGTGCTTCTAGCTCCAGCTCCAGAGTCTATGCCTATACAAGGAGCTGCTTATTAACTTCTGAAGAGCCGCAGATTGGCCACCCCTGGAGTAGACTCCAAGAATGAGGATCTATACTGACAATGTGCCTACATAATGCACTAAAGCAAAAAATGGCCCACAGCTCCCATTGGCCGGGAACAGCAAACCATGGCCACTGGGAGCTGCAAGCAGCTGTACCTGCGGACACTCAGCATCTCACAGCCCACCAGGGGCTTACCCTGAACAAGCTGCAGACCAAATTTGGGAACCCCTGATCTAGTCAAATGTGCTCAGATACTGAGGACAGGGATACCGGTAAATAGATAGCATTTTTCAATGCAGGTCTTCATCCAGTTTATCAAATTCTGACAGGAAGTTGCCTGTGTCATAAAGTTATTACTATAAATGAAGAAAAGTCTTGGGGATTTACAGAAGGGTTTTGTTCTATTAAAGTAGTAGTTATGGGCCCTCTTAGCACCCAAAGTGTGTCACCTGACCATCCCTGGGCGTAGCTTGAGGAAAGTGACCATTTTAGGAATGAATTTGGGAGGAGTATACAATACCACCTTGGCATAAAAATAAAGGGAAGGGTAAACACCTTTAAATCGCTCCTGGCCAGAGGAAAAACCCTTTCACCTGTAAAGGGTTAAGAAGCTAAGACAACCTTGCTGGCACCTGACCAAAATGACCAATGAGGAGACAAGATACTTTCAAAGCGGGTGGGGGGAGGGGGGGACGACAAAGGGTTCTCTCTGTCTGTGTTGTCTTTTTGCCTGGATCAGAGCAGGAATGCAGGTCAGAACTCCTGTAAAGGGTTAATAAGCAATCTAGTTAGATATGCGTTAGATTCTGTTTTGTTTAAATGGCTGATAAAATAAGCTGTGCTGAATGGAATGTATATTCCTCTTTTTGTAACTTAAGGTTTTGCCTAGAGGGATTCTCTAGGTTTTGAATCGGATTACCCTGTAAGGTATTTACCATCCTGATTTTACAGAGGTGATTCTTTTACTTTTTCTTCAATTAAAATTCTTCTTTTAAAGAACCTGATTGTTTTTTCATTGTTCTAAGATCCAAGGGTTTGGGTCTGTGTTCACCTATGCAAATTGGTGAGGATTTTTTAATTAAGCCTTCCCCAGGAAAGGGGGTGTAGAGCTTGGGGGAATTTTGGGGAGAAAGACATTTCCAGGTGGGCTCTTTCCCTGTTATATTTGTTAGACACTTAGTGGTAGCAGCAATAAAGTCCAAGGACAAAAGGTAAAATAGTTTGTACCTTGGGGAAGTTTTAACCTAAGCTGGTAAAAATAAGCTTAGGGGGTTTTTCATGCAGGTCCCCACTTCTGTACCCTAGGAGTTCAGAGTGGGGAAGGAACCTTGACACACCTTATTCTCATATCAAGTTGGGTGAGGAAAGTCAACCCATTTAAGCTTGAAGCTCACAGACCATTTTAGCTGATCTAATGGACATGATAAACAGTCTTTGGGGCAGGTGACAGAGAGAAAATTCCTCCAGAGGCTCTAATAGAGTCCATCAGCTTGGTCAGCACTAGGTTGAAGCCTCACAAAGATACACAGAAAAAATTTAGACACACCCTTTACAAATGCCTCAATGGTAGGCAAACAGACATAGAATCACTTGAACTGGAACACAATATGCAGCTAGGAAAAATGAACTGTATTGAAAAAGTCCTCATTTCTTGAAACGTACCAAGCGGTCTTAGTGATCATTAGAGCATTAGTAAACGCTGGACTTGTTATACTTTAAATAAACACTCCATAGGATATTCTGGTAATATGCTTAGAAAGATCTAACCTGAGCTGCTCTTTGTTTCAGTTCCCAGTTCCTTTCTTTCAATGCCTGATCCATGTCAAGAAGTTCTTGCTTTTTGTCCTCAATTTCATCCTTACAGTACCTGCAATTTCCATATAAAAACAATGTAGATGTTCTCTCTCCTTTATAAAGCTAGATCTCACCAGCTCCCTTCCCAGATTCCAAAAAAATCAAGTTTTCATAAATCTGATAGATGTTATAGTCTAAAACTCCAAATGTTTTTTCTTTTAAAAATGTTTAATTTAATTTAATTTTGATCATACTTAGCATTCTCAAACCCAACTTCCTGGTTGAACAGTTTCTGCCTTGGTGCTGCTCTGATGACATAGCGCATCCCTTCTTCTGACTGTACATCTTGGAGGGGAGAAATCTGAAAGTGGGTGTGATACATGGATACTTGAAAAAGGAGAGAGTGATTCCACCACTGCCTTATCTGGAGCTTCCTTATCTCTTGAGGCCCCTGCTTCTCCCTGTTGCCTGCCCTAATAGTAGCTTCTTCAGGCTTTACTTACCAGTCTCCTTGTCCCCACACTGGTGTCAGGTGCTGTTGCATGCTCCATTCCTGTTTTCATATGGTTTGTATGGGTCAGTGGAGAGGAGATAAGAAAAAGGATGGAGCATGCAGCAACAAATGGTCCAATGGGGGGTGGGGGGAGTGGAAAAGCACGTTTACATGGAAAACAATTAGGTAAAGCCTTTACAAGCCACAACTGTGATAAACAAACAGATGGAAAGAGTAGGTACCTCAGGAAATGAAAAGACTCCTTCCCCTCGCCCCTAGTGGCTTTGCCTAAGCACCAGAGATGGAAGATAGAAGTCTGATGTCACTGGGTCCCTCTGTTCTCTCCTCCTGATAGTGGTGGCATGCTGCACCCTGTGGTTTTCTCCCCCATGTCATGGCCTCCTTTAGGACATAAATGACAGGGCCATAGATGGACAGACAGAGAATAGTGCTGCTGTAAGTGTCACCTTCTATATCAACAAAGCAACTCCCAGGCAGACCCTTTCTCAACCAGGAATTTTAAATTACAGCTGTCAATTTAAAACTTCATTTATTTTATAGCGTACTCATGGTGTAACACACTTCTTAGCTATAGAAGCATTCAGAGTGCTTGACTGAGCAAACTGAATTAAGTTCTCTTTGAATATACACCATGCCAGCCAAAATTTTGCAACTGGGTTATCTAAAGTTAGGTAACTAATTCTGCATTTAAGCACCTAAAACGTAAGTGGCCTGATTTTCAGAATGCTGGGCACCTACTTCTGTGGATGCTTTGGCTACTTAGCACCTCTGAAAATATGGCCACTTATGTTTTAGGTGCTTAAATGTGGATTTAGGTGTGTAACTTTAAGCACACACATTTGCAAATGTTGGCCTCTGTTCTTTATTACAAGCTTAATTATTTTAAAGTATAGGTAAACTTTGAACTGAGCAAAAAAACTTGAATGCTTTTCACGACTATCTTCAGAATGGAGATTTCCCACTAACTTTTCTATTAAAATTATTTCAGAACTACATTGCAATAAAAAGTGTATACTGAAAGTTTCATTAATTTGCTATAGTAAAGGTTAAACAGTTGTATTGTACAAGACCATCATTGTTTTTACTGTCATTTAACAGCTTTGGACTTGGGCAAAATATTAACTTTTTTATTATTGTTATTTTTAAGGCATTCCCAAAAAATACTTTAATCTTAGTATTTTCATTTTTAGAAACTAAAAATAAACTGAAGAGCTACTTCAATGAGTTATCCAAGGACCATGAATTTTATATATATAAAATTTTATATATATATAAAATTCATGTTCCTTGGATATATATATCCATCCATCAGATTATAGGGGACTGCTAAAAGATGGGAAGCACCATCAAAACCAAGAGGCATGCTTCACTGTTCCTAAAACAAAACAAAAAAAAAATCACTGGGATTAAGTCTTCAAGACCTGAATAGGAGTTAGCTCACCTAAGTTCGTCTGTTAGATCCTTGATAGCAGCATACTTCTCCTCCAGAGAAAATTGTGCATTCTGTAGCACATCTCGCAGTTCCTGTAATTGTCTCAAAGTGATTTTTAATTCTCCATGGGCATTTTGTAGTTCAGCCTCTAGCTCTTCTATTCTGTGTAAAGCATCCTTTTGCTCAGTCTCACTCTGAAGCAGTTTATCTTCCAGATCACTCACTGTTATGTGAATAGAAATTGAAAAGAAAGGGTACTCACCAGTAACTGGTTCTTTAAGTGTCACCTCTATATGTTAATACTTGCAGTATGCACCCACCCCCAACGTCACTGAGCTTTGAGGACATTCTAGAAAAGCGGAGTCCCATTCAAGACTGCATGACCAATCCCTCTGTGATGCTATGAAGGTTGTGCACTCCCCAACCTCCTCACTTCTTTTTGCTAACTTGGTCTTTAAGAGAGTTGAATTCTGAGGAAGAAGTGAAAGTAGGTGAATAGTGGGGAAATGAAGAGGCAACACTCAAAGAAAGAATGGTTATTCTACAGACAGAGATATTGGGTTATCATGATATATATAACCAGATAGTAAGATATATATCCAGATAGTAAGTGTGAATCCCACTGTCAGTGCACGTCTTGTATGCAAATACGGAATGTTTTCAATAGTAACGTTCTGGGGCTTTGGGGGCCACGTGTGCCCTGTGGCTCCTCGTGCTCCTGTAAAAGAGCATAAAAGGTTTCTTGATGTCAAGGAGGGAAAAGACTTCAAGTCCTCCTTGAGGAACGGGTGCATTTTCTGCTCTGAGCTGCGTTTACACTTGAAGCAGGTATGACTTTTGGCATCCAAAGTGGATGGCATAAGGTTTCTCTGTCCTGGGGTCGGTGCTAGCACTGAGGTCATTGGTGCTGATGAGGTTGGCAGAGAGAATGCCTACACCAGTGCCAATGACATTGGCATTTTTTAGGCCTCTTCTCCCTGGCAGAACCAGAGATATGGTGCCTTGTTACCCAGTTACTAGGACAGTTATTAAAGATAGCCTCCTTGACTCCAGCTTGGAGGCTCTCTCTTCTCTGGGATCAGATGCTATCTTCAGAGGAATGCTCCAAGAATATCGACTGGGGATATGTCCTTCCCTGAGGCAGGAGAGAGATCTGTTGTGCCCATCAATTAAAGGCATAAGACCATCACACAAAGGACAGGGTATAAACCCTGTGGGCTTAGAGTCTGCCATTACTAACTAAGCACTTTGCTCCACTGTTCAAGGAAATATGTGAGGGTCTCCCCTCCATCTCGCTCTTCTTTCTGGGGTGGAGGGGAGAACAGATTCTCCAATTAAAATGAGAAAATTTTTAATAGGGTGAAGAGGATTTCTTCAGAAAAAGATTGCATATGAAACAGAAGAGCAGACTCAATGTTCCATCTTGATGCCACAGGCAGGGATATGCGGGGCAGCTTGGCCTTTTTGAATTGACAAGACCGCCAACAGCTGATGTAAGGAACACAGCATCTACACAGATTCTGTGTTACCCTAACTACACCAACATAAGCCCGATGCCTCTTGTGGAGGTGGAGTTATTATGTTGGTGTAGTAGGGCACTTACATCGGTGGGAGCAAGGCTGTAGTGTAGATACTGACATAATTAGGTCGACATAAGCTGCCTTACATCAACCTAACTGTGTAGTGTAGATCAGGCCTGAGGGAGGGTCACAGCTGCACTGCCCTTTATGCCCTGGCATGAGAAGAAATAAGATGCATGAATGGCCATTGAATGGTGGACATTCTATTCAAAAGATTCTGAGCTTGTGTACATTAGGGGCATATGCCCCTATAGGGGGACCCATATTAACTGGTTCTTCTTTTGAATGTCACTGCAAGAAATCTACCTTTCTTTGAGTTGGCCTCTGCATATTCCTAAATGTGGGAGTTTAGTAAGGCAGGCTCAGAAGTTCTAATTAAGCAGGAGCTCCAGAATTACCCTCCCAAAGTATGTATCTGATCTAAATACCAGGCTGCTGAGTATGCAGTGCTGCATAAATGTGTCAACAAAATTTCCTGCAGATTTCTATGATGACAATATTACAGAAGCAGGCTCCTAAGATTCACTCTGATAAGGTGGCATTATGTCCTCTAGCCCAACACATCTTGGTACATAATCTAATCCATTTTGACAGGTACTAAGTGGAAATGGCATTCCCTTCACACTGATCCTCAATGGCTACAAACAGTTTAGGTGCCTTCCTGAATGTCTTAGTTAACCCTATCAATGTTGTATAGAAGCCTAAAGATGAGACTTTGCATTGGTAGTGATTTTGTCCCACACAAAAAATACACATACTTTATGAACTCCACTCTGTTTTGTGAATGCCATTTATGAGTGTAACCTTCACTGTGGACTAAAGCATCCATTTTGTAGCTGAGATTGGATACCTAGTGGACAGACGATGGCTGAGAAACTGTGGCAGAGCGGTCAAGTGCCACTGACATTGAACGGCTCTTTCCTAATGGAAAAATGGGTTTTCTACCAACAGGACCATTGATTTAGACTCTCTCTTTACACAAAAGCTGATGAGGGTGGGAGCTGGAGTCTCCCCATCCCAAGCTTGCAGTACATGAGCACTCAAGGGACACAGTCAGTTTTAAGAAGTTATCATTCTCTAAGGAAATCCAGAAGCAAGATAGCCAAGCCAAGAAGGCCAGAAGGGCTGCCTGGCCTAAGGACTCAGACCACACCCAGGACTTACGGGGTGGTGAAATCAACTGAGAGGGACTGCGTTTAAGTGTTTCTTGTTTTTCATCTATCTATCTATAGCCCTCTTGTCCTTTTTTAAGAGCAAAGTGTTTGTTAATAAAAATTATATTGTTTAGTCTGTGTGCCTTGCTTTACTACCATGTTGTCCCTGAAGGGTGTAACTAGGAAACTAGAGGTCCCACAGGTAACTGAACTGTAGGGGAGAATATGTCTAAGCAAATGGGGGCTCAGGAGGGCTGCAGCATTGGTTACAGGGTCTAGCCAGAGTGCAGGGTACCACTGCCCAAGAAGCATGTCAGTCATGGGTATGCACCTGGGACTGCCCTTGAGATCCAGAACTACAAGCAGTGATCAGTCATTACTCAGATGAAGGGGCATAGAAGCACGTGGGATTCAGCAGTTGAATACAATTATAAGAAACTGGTGTCCATCCAGAGAATGAGATTGGACCGAGATTGTGACAAGAGACCTGAGCCAGTTTTACAGGGATACGGTAGGAATTTGAACTTTCTGATGTAGTTGTTCATCATCTTCATGTCCATGATGGAATTTCTTTATTGGAATGAGAAAGAATTTGAAGCTGATATTAGGCCATGATAGCCTGATAATTGGTGACACTGATTCTCAGTGTACCTGAGGCTCCATGGGGGAAAGGCACACCTCACAAATGGGAATATATAGAGGCCACCTAAAATGAAGAAGCCCATATAACTACCCAGATCTTTTCAAATTGCAAGATTATGAAAAGTCAAAATAGTCATATGTAGAGAGTCCCTCGCAACTAACTGCAAAATAAATGGAGGGGGAGAGAATCTACATAAAGCATAAGAAAATGAGCCTTAAAGATTTTTTTTTTTATACACATAGTAAATTATTTACCTTGTTGTGTTTTTTTATTTAGTTCTGACTGAGTCTGCTCCAAAGTCATTTCTAAGTGATTTAACCGCACTGTTTTAGTTTCACCATCTCGTCTTAAATGCACTAGTTCTTTCTCCATACCAATTAGCTCATCCTTGCACTGATCCATCTCCAGCTTAATCTGCCTGAACAAAACACAAAAGGAAAACAGAATGAACAAATCACAATTGGAATAATAAAGACAACACTTTCCCTCACCTCTTTGTGCCCCTCCAGGTCCTTGCTCTACCCCAGAGACTCCTGCAGGAGTCTTCTTGCTCCCTGCAGTTCTCACTCACTAGGCCATAAGCCTAGGAGTCACCTAATAGCTGGGCTCTTTCCCCTGCTCCTCCTACAGGAGCCAACCTGCAGTTCACCAGCTCAACTGAGCTCTGGCTGCCTTTATAAGGCGCAGATGCTCTTCAGACTATCACCTGACTCGTTACCCCAAAGCCTCAGTTGGAAGGTAGCTGATTACCCAGAGGTGAAGCTGAGCCCATCTTCCCTAGAAAGGGCCAGTTATCCTGGACAGATTGCTATCTTCATACCTGAATCAATGCTTTGTGTATGCAATGAACACAAGCAGAGAAATTTATACAAAGGCTGCATCTAATCAACTCTCTACGAGTTGGATACCATTTCAACAGTACTATGTTAAGCAAATCAATTTAACATACTGTATTATTTTAATTATTAATTATTATAATAAATAAATAATTTTATTATTATTTAGTTCAGGTAACAGTTCTGTATAGTTTTCCCCAAAGAAAATGAACGAGTTCATTTTATTATTTCATCCTTTTACTTGTATTTGTAAATTGAGCACATTGGTATGGAATAAAAAAAAAACAGTAAGTGGGGAACCTACTGATGCCTTTTCACAGACATTATTCAGAAAAACGCCACATTTTAAGGGACATGGATATTAATTTTTGTAAACTATTTTTTTGGATAGAGCACTTTTTAAGCTGTACAAATGGAAAGAAATAGATTAAAAATCCTTAAATTATTTAGAAGGCTTTTCTGCTTCTCTGATGTTGACAAGAGTATTTTCGGCATGGAGAGTGGTCAACCCCCAGAGCAAAACCATCCACCATTTATTTTTTAAACCAACTCAAGTCCCAACTTCATGAAAGCACTTAGGAACATGCTTAACTTTAGACATGAAACTGAAATTAGTGTGTTTATGCACTCTTCCTGAATAAGGATGCTTTCCTGAATAGAGGCATATAGAAGGACTAAGCCTGGATATCTGTTTGTAAATTAACAAAAAATAGAAGTGTCCTTAAGCTAGAAATAAAGGCCTGAATTCAATAAGGTATATGGGATTATTAACACGTTTACAAATAGGCACATACTCAAGTACCTTGCAGAATCAGGACCAAAGTATTCTAAAGCTACATATACCTGTAAAACAAACATACTCATTTCAAGAAAAGCATCACATTTTGTAATACAATTTTTTAGTAGTTTTACAATATTGGATCTTCAGAATACACCAAAATGGGGAAAAAAAATTTTTTTAAATGTTCTACACATACCCAATTGTGCTAGTAAGTTCAACCACCTTCTGTCTTTTTAAATCTACTTCCTGAGAGGCTATAAGGAGCTTCCCTTCTGCCTTTCTCAGCTCTTCTTCTGAGTTTTCTTTCTGTTTTTGAAGCTCTTGCTCCAGTTTTGATACCTATTTAAAGTTGTATTTAATAGGGTATTTAATATCTATACTGTTAAAATATATATGAATAAAAATATCCCTCTTGAAAAAAATCACATATGAAGGGTTAAAAATATTTCATTTCTTTGGTTAGATCCTAAAATTGCACATTAAAATCAAATACAAATCTGCAAAGATACTTTTAGAGAATAAATTATTTCTTATCAGTTTAATAAGTGCTACAAAAGTAACTAGACCCAAAATTTCTTATTATGATGTATTGGTTTTTAATTATACACCTGCAGCCTGATTTTCAAAGTACTGAGCATCCACAACTCCACCTGAAATTAAGTGGCATCTCAGACACTCAGAACCTCTTATTCACTCAGGCTACTATAATAATGTCAATTACATCCGATAATTAAAAGATTATAAACAAAGTAAGCTATCAAATAGACAGATATTGCAATGCCATATAAATACATTTAAATATTTATGCTTACCTATTTAATTCTTCTCATTATGAATGTACTTTACCTGTTTTTCAAGCTTAATTTGGCTATCCTCTAGCTCTCCATTTCTAATGGTCTCCTGCTGTAACATTTGCTGCTGCTGCTGCAGAGTTTGCTGTAGGAGGACATTTTGTTCAGTGGTGTCCTGAAGATTATGATTTCTTAGTTTTATTTCTTTTTGTAACCGGTGCACCTGAAAAATACATTAATTTTCTTTAGAATGAAACAAAGATATTTATGCCTTATCTTGCTTCCATTTAAGTCGGTCATCCTATTGTTCTTCAGGAGAGGATGATCAGACCCATAATGCAAAAACAAACATACAAAAGAAGGCTCTCAACTCTACTATGAGGAATAACAGGGAGACACTAGCACTGGCCGGCAAGGAGCTGAGACTGGTATCTGTTGCTTGGAGCATGGGCAGATGTGTGGGATCAGGGTGGGGGAACAGATCAGATCCTTCACACCCTGATCCCTGCACTCCAATCCCTCCACCAGGACATGGCCCTCTCACACACCTGCTTGCGTGCCAAGCACTGGATCCTGCTCTCAGCTCCTCACCAGCCAGCCCTATAGTGTTTCCCCTGGACCTGCTGGGGACTATTGGGCTGGGGAGGGTGCGGGGAAAGGGAATCCAAGACTCCTAATAACTGCACTTTGTCCGTCCTGCCCCTTTCTCCCCACCTGCTAGTCACGAAGCAGCAGCAGCAGCAGTCTGGGTGAGAGCTGAGTGCAGCGTGAGCTAGGTTTAAAATCCCTGTCCTGGGCCACACTGGGCCAGATGTCTGGCGCCATCTGATGAGACACCCCCCAATACCCTCTGGCTTGCCCCCCTCCTACTCGGAACGATAGGCCCCACTGCCTCCCAGCCTGGCAACCCTCCACAAGCAGCTGCAGCCTTAGCAGGGAAGTGGAAGCTGAGATTGCCACTTCTTCCTCTTTGCTGCTGGGAAAAAAAATGCAGCAATTTTCAGGGATAGGAGGAGGCTTGGCAGCTGTACACATCCCATGAAATTCAAAACATTTATCCGTGACACTGCTGTTAAATTAAAAAAAAAAGTGATTTACACAAAGTCTTATCTATAGGTTATCTTTCCTATATAAAAAGAGGTAATGTAAAATTAACAGTCGATCACTCTTCCTCAGCTTCCTATCCTCTCTTGGCTTTGCAATTTTGTGGTGGTTCCTGGTTCTCTTTCTATCCTACTCCTTCAGCGGTTCATTCTCCCCTCCACATTCTGTCCTGGTTCCTCTCCTCTCCTCTATTTTTGTAACCTCCATCTGTTCCCCTCTCCTCCAATTACTACCAATACGCAAATGAGCCAAGATTTTCAACGATTAGTGACTTTCGGTACCTAACTTGAGACACATTGAAGGAACCTAATTTTCAGGAGGTAGATGCTCAACATTTTCTGAAAAGTCATGCCTCTTTAAAGCATCTCAAGTTGCACACCCAAAAATGGAGGCACCCATTATCATCAGTCACTTATGAATATCTTGGCCATGATTACCAATCTTTACCTTTAACCTTGCCCGACTATCCAGTCTCCCCATCTCTAAATACCAGTTATAGATTTTAAGGGCAGAAGGGATGAGTAGATCATCTGGTCTGACATCCTGTGTATCACAAGTCATAAGATGTCATCCAGTTATTCTTGTACTCAGCCAAATAACTTGTTTTTAGCTAAAGCGTATCTTCCAGAAAGGCATCCAAGAGATGGGGAAATCCATCACTTCTCTTGGCAGTTTGATCAAATAATTAATCACTCACTGGTAATATTTTATGCTTTATTTCTAATTTGAATATGTCTGGCTTTAATTTCCAACGACTGGTTCTTGTTATGCTTTTCACCACAAAATTCAAGGGCCATTTAGTACCTGTCCCCCCTCGCCCCCCAAATGAAGGTACTCCTATACTATAATCAAGTCACCTTACTAAACTTCTTTTTGATTAGATAAACATTCACACAACTACTATAACCCTCTCAATCTCAGTCATTCCATAACTGAATGTATCTTTCCTCCTGATCCTGCTTCTCTGGCTCTATTAACAACTCCCTTATATTGGATACTACTACTTTTCACCTACCACACCCACTCTCATTTGCTTCTCCCTCTTGGTCACAAAAATTTGCCCCCTTTTCACAATCCCTACTGCTAAAATTTTGTTCACCTCTCTCCTTGCCTACTATATCCTTCTTTTAGACACAAATTCTAATATTTCATAATAATATTTCATATTTCTCTGTAACAGAGAAAAACTAAATTGACAAAACAAATTCAAGTTTACCTCTTCAGACTTCTTCTTTAACTGCTTTTCAAATGACTCCTTATTTTCTTCTACTTGACTCAGATACAATCTAAGTTCTTCCTTACAAATGCCTAGCGCTGACTCCAGTTGTCTGACCTAGTTAGGTGCAAGAGACCATTTAAAATAAGCAATGACTAGTTGTTCAGAATTGATCAAAGTCTAAAATAATTCATTAAAACCGGTTTGTTAATTCAGCCATTTTGAGTGATATAACTACAAAGATGGATATAAAACAAAAAACAAAAAAAACAAATTTCTCTGAAATTTACTAACATTTAAATAATGAAAAATATTCATATAAAACCTTATGAAATGTATGTTTTTGTTTAAATCATGCAAAATCATCAATTATGCAAAGACATTACAATACCTGTCAACAGTTACAGCTTAAAGGACTCTATAGATAGATAGATATATTCACAATTCTGAGTCAGCTATCCACTTGTGCATCATTTACAGAGAAAGTGATAAAAAGGCTATAAAATGCCAGCTTTATGTATGGGATTACCTTCATAAGGTTGAGAATGATACATTCTGAGTAAATTATGACAAATCAACATTCAAAAAAGTAGATTAATATCTAAAACCAAAACATTTTATTGTGCTATTACAAAATAGCAGATCCACTTATTTTCTTCATTGAGACTGCAGTTCCTGAGTTTCATCAGGAGGGAAAGGACAAGGTAAACATAAAACAGCATAGCATGACGATGACAACAACAATTTAACAAAATGTATCTTACATTTATACTACTACTAATTTGGACTTCCACCCTGAAATCACAAACTTAGACAGATATACAATTTATATACAACAATAACTAGGGACCTCTCCCCCAACTGAAGCGCAACTATCTCTCGGGTGAAATGCAGCAATTGGAACATTAAACAGCTGTGGGTAGGAAGCGACGATTTCTATATCAAATTGCAACAGACATGGAAAATTTAGATAGGCAGTCTGCAGTTTTCCACACTAGAATTTTACTAGACCATAAGGTTAACACACACATACTATTTTTTCCCCTCCCTTAAAAAAAAAAATTCAAGTTTTCTCTGATTAGAAGTAGTCAGGGACTTTCATTTTATATTTCACCTGACAAACATCACTGGTAGCAGTACCCTATAACAGATCACTGGTTCAGTACAAACTCAGATGGAAGCAAGCCACCTACTGAATCACCAACACCACTCCTTACAGCTCCTGGATGATATTGGTTGGCTTCTCATCCCAACCAATATTAGGTTATGAATTCAGATGGTATCATAGCACAAGATGGTATTGCTTGGTAAAACTACTGTTGCCAGTACTGCATTGAAGAGGCTTGCCAGATGGACACCAATAGGAGGAGTAGACACGCTAAAGAGGTTGAAGAAGTCAGTTTACTTTTACAGTTACTATTGAGCCTAAAATAAATACTGCATCTTTAGTGAAACCTGGGGGAGGGGAGTGACGGGACACTTATTCATCACTCTTTTGTCTTTACAGACTCCCCAAACTATCTCCAAATGTTGTGATTCCAATTCTGCTCTACTTGTACTACGAGAGCAGCTTAGCAAGGCAAATGATCTTTGTTGGTACATACAGCAGTCACTTAAAGCAGGTTTCACTATAATTTTTCTCTTTCGTTCATTCTTTCTTAAATGAAGGATGAGAGAAGGACTGGAAGGTAATGACACCTTTTGGAATATTTACATGAGCTCTATAAGTAACTTGGAGGTGTCTCATCCAGAGGGAATGGAAAAGAGCTACATAAATATTGCAATTCAAAAAAGAAAAAAGGTATTAAATCAAAAACAACAAAAATCATACTTACTTTGATTGTTTCTTCTGTTAACTGGCTTTGCAACATTTTCAAAGCTTCTTCTTCCTTGATATTTTGCTTTTCCATTTCCTGTTTGCATAGATTTACCAAGAGAGACAAGATGTAATATAACTGCATATATAAAAGTTATACTACTGGAAACCAGCATACTGGAAAACGGAAAAAAGATTTGGTTAGTGACAAAAATGTTTATCTTTATATTGTATTAGCATGCACTTTACTTCTAAGTGAATTTGGCCCTGATTCTGTCATGTTGTGGTCCCTTTACACTTCTCCAGTGGCAGAAAGGGGGTATAAAGAGTAGGCTGCTCCTGCAGAATATTCTTAGTATAGGTAAGGCCCTACTTGAATTGCAGGATGATTGTCAAAAAAAAAAATTGCAGCCGAGTTGCAGACAAGCCCATTATTATTTATTATTTGCAGTAATAAAGCCCATTATTACTTTTCTGCAATTTTCCAGTTGGCTGAGAGTGGGCACTCCCGCTGTTGGCCACCTAGGTCTGAGAGCAGGGGTCTGGGGCTGACAGCGGCCACCTTGGGCTGACAGCAAGGGCTCCTGCTCTCAGCTCTGGGGTGGCCAGGGCTCCCACTGTCAAAAGTGCAGTGGAAGCCTAATATTGTAGAATCCGCAATATCACAAGGTACATAGGGTCTTAATTATAGGCTAGTTCTTCACCTGACACACAGCTGATGTAAGGCTCTATGCTGGCCTCCTTCCCTGTCCCTAGTGGAAGTGGCATATTGAGATGCAACCCAGGATGTTTCTGAGTGCTATTCTATGCTGGAATAACGAGCCATGGAGGGTCATTGAAGTCAGAGCAATTTAGAGGAGCTCTGGGACTGGTCTAGGTTGCAGCAGGTACAGAGGCCAGAATTAGGGAGCAGGCAAAGATGGCTTCAAATTAAAACAAAAAATCACCTTTGTCTAACCCCACCTTTCCTGTACCCAGCAAAATTAAAAGAGTAAGATAGAACCTGGCCCTTCATCTCTAAAAATTAGTCAATCAACATTTAGTCTGCTTTTAGAGAGAATAAATACTCAATATTACCTCTTTGCTTTCTATCAGCAGCCGATCCAATGATTCAAGGTGACGCTGTTTACATACAATATCTTCTTGTAAAACAAACATGGTCTTCTCTAGCTCATTAATTTGCTGGTGTTTCATGGCCAGCTTAGTCTGAAGCTATACACAAAAAAAAACCCATTATTTATTGTTTTCATGTAGTTTCTTATACAAGCCTCTTGAGATTTAAAAACATCTGCACCTATGGGTCCATTTACCACCAAAATGCAGTCTCCCCTAGAGTGAACACAAAAATGATCATACGGATGCCATCAGAAACAGTGTACAACCTAGGAACAGGTATAAAAATTACATTACTGATTAAAGCAACAGGAGAACATAGGCAGAATATAGTTACTTTGCATGCTGAAATTGGTCAGGTCAACAAGACATACAACTCTACTTTTGCAAAATATGACATGAAATCTTCCATGACTGCAAGCAGTAAGGGTTTCAGTTTCAAAAAATGTCATCTGAAAGTTATTAAATGTTTCTAAAAAAACTGGAGGAACGTTATCAAAGATCACCCTGACCCCCAGGACCCATGATGGGGAGAGTCTCAGTGGAAAAGAAAATACTGCCTGGGGCTCTATTATTTTTGCCAGGGATTCTCCTCATGGCTAGAGGAGAGATGCTCAAGTCAGTCTCCACCTTCTCCCCACCTTAAGGACCCTGGAGAGAGGTCTTCCTGGGGTCCAGGGAAATGGGGTGATGGTGTTATAAAGGTGTCTTACTTTCACTTCTATATGGCAAAGAAGAGAGTCACAAGTCTCCGGTGGACAGTCTTTATAATGCTGAATGCTAAATAGAGGAGATACCATGAACTTTTTAACCCCAGAATTACTGAGGAATGAAGATATGGAAATTAAATTTACATAGAAAACATTAGAGATATATAAGACACACACATTAGTGCACAATCTTACTATTTCAATCTGTTTCTCCATCTCTTTGTGCTGTTCAAGATGAATTAACTTTGCTTTTTCAAAGGCTATAGTTACTTGCTCATGTTCTTCATTGATATTTGTTTCCAAGTTGCGAATCTGGCCATTCTTTTCCTGGAAATATTTTTTAAAATCCTTAATAGGAATATATAGATCTTTTGATATCAGGTAATGAGTTTTTTGTGTAAGCAGTAAGGAAGTTTGAAAGCCTCAGACTCATAAGAACAACAGATAAAACTGAAAATTAATATTAATGTTTTATATTTATACAGCATCTTTCACCCTATAAAATCTCAAAGCAGTGTACAAAAGTATAGTGTATACATGAAGCACCACTGAAATGCATCCATCTCAGACATGGAGGGCAGCTGCCAGATGGACAGCTGGCACAGATGACGGCACACAGTAGTGAGTGAAGGAAAATGTTGGCCAAGGACACCAAGGCAAACCCCTACTCTTACAGGAAATATCATGAGGCCATGAAAGGAAAATAAAGTAATTTTACTGCAGGGAATATTAAATATGAAGGAAGTTAAGAGAGCAATCTTAAGAGAGAGTATAAAAACTAAAATATTTTAATACTTTGTACTGTAATTCCTTTTCAATTTAACAATGCAGGAAAGATTTGGATTTTGAATCATTAAATATTTCTAACTGACAAATATTTTCCTATACTGCAAAAAACTGTAGAAAAAAAGACAATTAAAAAACTGCTTCTTGGATTTAAAAAAAACATATGAGTAAAATCCTGGCCCTACTGAAGTAATTGGCAAAACCATCATGGACTTCAATGGGTTCAGGATTTCATTCCACATGTAATATAAAGAAAACTATTTATATCCATTTAAGAATTTTCATGGGTGTTTAAGGGTAAAAAATGCCAGGATAGTCTATTTAAAGCAAGATTATTTGCGTTATTAAAATTGTGTGATATGTACTAAGAGATCTTGCACTCTATCTGGTTTGTACATGTATAATGCCAGCACAATAACTAAAAATATATAGTAACACACCAAATGTGGGTGATTTTACACAATTATGACTTCTCAATGAAAATTTCTTACTATGAGCTCCTGATCCAGCTCAGTACATCTTGCAGCAGCAGCAGAATAAGCAACTGTCTTTTCTTCCAACTGTTTTTCAAGTACTGAAAGCTGAGAGGACTTCTTTGTTATCTGAAAATAAACAGAATATAAACCATTAAAAGAGATCTATTTTTCTTTCCTAAATGTAAGATTATAAAGACTTATACATGTATATATTTTTCTAACTGTGATGTTGATATAATGGTGCCTATGTACTGTAAGTACAGCCTGCTAAGAGCAGTATGGTAGGTAAAGATTATGTAGGACAACTGATTTAAGGTTTGTTCAGTTATTTGTGAATGCTTTCTTGAAAACTGACTTGTTATTAACTATTACTTTTTATTAGTTACAAAGAAAAGAAATTGTAAGGCAATTTATCTTCAATGTGTGCAATTTACCATAAATTACAATGACACAACAGTGAGTCAAATCTTCGAAAGCTATAATATTTGGGGTCTGTCATAAATATGAAGGGAAGGGTAAACACCTTTAAAAATCCATTCTGGCCAGAGAAAAAACCCTTTCACCTGTAAAGGCTTAAGAAGCTAGGATAACCTTGCTGGCACCTGACCAAAATGACCAATGAGGAGACAAGATACTTTCAAAGCTGGAGGGAGGGAGAAACAAAGGCTCTCTGTCTGTGTGTTTTGCCAGGAACAGAAAAGGAATGGAGTCTTAGAATTTAGTAAAAGTAATCTAGCTAGATATGCATTAGATTCTGTTTTGTATAAATGGCTGATAAAATAAGCTGTGCTGAATGGAATGTATATTCCTGTTTTTGTGTCTTTTTGTAACTTAAGATTTTGAATCTGATTACCCTGTAAGGTATTTAACATCCTGATTTTACAGAGGTGATTCTTTTACTTTTTCTTCAGTTAAAATTCTTCTTTTAAGAACCTGATTGTTTTTTCATTGTTCTTAAGATCCAAGGGTTTGGGTTTGTGTTCTTGGTGAGGATTTTTATCAAGCCTTCCTCAGGAAAGGGGGTGTAGGGTTTGGGAGGATTTTGGGGGGGAAAGACATTTCCAAGCGGGCTCTTCCCCTATTATATATTTGTTAGACGCTCGGTGGTGGCAGCAATAAAGTCCAAGGGCAACAGGTGAAATAGTTTGTACCTTGGGGAAGTTTTATCCTAAGCTGGTAAAAATAAGCTTAGGGGGTTTTTCATGCAGGTCCCCACATCTGTACCCTAGAGTTCAGAATGGGGAAGGAACCTTGACAGGGTCAGTAAAACAGCCATTATAAAACAAATTATGCTGAAACTGTATATACATGTTAAGAATCTGAATGCTAATGCAGTTTAATGCCATTGGTGAGTAACAGCTTTCATTGCCTTAATTTCTCTTGTGATTATCCAGTAATAGTTCTGGTCTCTGGCAAATATATGACATATTTCTCATTAAATACATACTCAGCATTTGGGTATCCACTAGTAGGTTTCTCTCTCTCTCACATGTGTCTACCACAAGAGGGCACACACTGACAATCTAAATAGCAACAATTTAAACTGCAGCTTTATAACCTGGGATTTCTGATGTTATTAACATACAAAGATCTGAGTTTTATCTTCAGATTTTCCTGCACCCCCAATAAATTTACTAATTCATATTCTCTCTAAATAGTCTTGCATCAGAAAACAAACATGGCAATGAAAATTTTCAAAAAAGGGGAAAATCTATGTCCACTATTACATTTAATTCAGTGATCAAAGGTTATACACTTTTCAGCCCTCCTAACAACTTACTTCTCGCTGCAAGTTAGTAGTTTTTGCAGCCTTCTCCAGTAGTTCTTCCTGTATAATTTGAAACTGACCGGCTCTTTGGGCCATGCTGGTCTTTAAAGAAGAATTCTCCTCTTCTGCTTTTGACAGCTTAGCACGTAATTCTTCTATCTCTCTTGTGAATCTTCGACGCTCTTTTTCAAACTGTTTACTGATGAGTTCCAATTGTTGACATTTTCTCTCTTCTTTTTTTAAAAAAGTTTTATTTATAGATGACAATTAAAATTAGAGATAATCAAGTTATAAAAAAAAAAAAGACATGCCTGATGAAGACAAGGACTAGTTTGACAGTACCATGTTAAACTACCACATGATCTCCAGGGCTCAAGAGTTACCTCAGAAAATTTTGCCCTCAGAAGTCAGTGCTTGTTGTGGAGGTTACATTTAGGCTTTGGGAGCAAAATGCACTGCTCTGAATGTACACCTGAAGTCATTTTATAGCACAGCACTGAGGGCAATCAGAACCCTACTTTTCTAGAGCTGAAGAGCCCTAATGATGGTAGAAAAAGAACAAAAGAAAAAATGAATAACTGGAGACCCCATCGTAACAGAAAAAAGGGAGAAACCTACGTTTTCCATTTGTAATATATTTTGAGTCTGGGGCCAGGGCAAGCAAGGGAGAGCCCATTAGCCAAAATAAATAAATAAATAAAGTTAAAATGCACATTGAGCCTCAAGACTATAACAAACACCAAGGTAGCTAAACCTTGCTCTCCATAAGGGCATCTGTTATCTTGTTACAGAAAATATTAAAATAGCAAAATTAAAACCCACAAAAAATGTTAACTTGCATTCTGCAGTCATTTTTAACTAACTAACTATGTCAGAAGGTATTTTATAGCTTTTAAGTGCACTATTTTTCACCATGCTCACCTGTTTGATTTCCAATCAATTTTACAGGTTCTGTTTCTAGGCCATGTAATCTGCCACTTTCTTGTCCCTCATAATCATTAGAAAGATGTTGAGTTACTTTACTGACAGTTAGGTTTGCCTGAAGCTTCTGAATTTCTGCTTCTTTCATTGCCAGTTTGATTCTAGCACAAAGAAAAAGATATAAAATGTTATGAGAAAGTATTCTTTGAAAGTATTTTTCTCCCTTTAGAATAGTATTCAGGAGGTATTGCTACTGGCAAAGTCTTGTTATGGTTCAGGACCCTTAAAACGTACCTTAGGTCTGCAATCAGGGATTTGTCTGATTCACAACAAGAGGCATACATAGCTTCCTTTGCGGAGGAACTGGCCATTTGACGTTTAGAGTGATGCAATGTAAACTGCAAGTTAAGAAAAAAGAACTAATGAAAAGATAAACTTTTTCTATGTTAAATTCACATACTGTACAAGCAGAATGTTTTGCAAGGCACAAAGATTTGAACATCCTGGCCTGAGTGGGTACATAGATACCAAAAAAAAAAAAAAAAAAAAAAAAAAACACATTTGGAGGGGGTAAGCATCAGAAGTCCCATCAAATCGAGCTGTGAGCAACAGGCACCTTGAAACTCAGGTCATATACTTAGATGCCTAAATTTAAATTTAGGCACTCAAATTTGAAAATTTTAGCCATTAAATATCACACTTACAGAGTATCAGTAATGGACTCCAAAGTTGAGCTTGTTTTGAACTTTTCACTTAAAGGAACGTTAATTCTGCTTTATTTCAATGAGCGAATGTAATCTCCCAATTTTTCACAATTACAGTTGAGAGTACATCTGAATTTGCTATTAAAATTATTCGGATAAAATAATTACTAACTCTCCCCCCCCCCCAAATCCATTCAGTTTGAAATTGGCATTATTACAACATCTCTGAAACAGCCCACTTTGGAGATTCAAAAATTACAAAGAAACAGTGTTATTCAACTTTCTTCATAACTCTGTAAATTTATGGAATGAAAAGCAGATGGAGAGATCAGCATCCACCACGTACTCCTGCTCTCCAGTGCTGCCTCTCTGGCTCTGCTACCCAGTCCACCTCCCTCTCTGCTCATCAAATTACCCTCCAGACAGCATCTAATCTTAGGTTTCTTTGTGACTCCTTCCCATCTATGCTCTACCCACCAAATTTCTTGCAGACCTGATAAAGTTCACAAGTGCAAGTCCCAGTTTGATAGGCCAGAGATTCATGAAGTTTCTTCTTCTTCATCATCATGTTCCCATTACACCTCTGGCATCTAGGGAAGCGACAAAGCTCCTCCACTCCTGTCTGTTTCTGTCAAGTCTTTCAATGGTTCCCCAGCTGTGCCCCAGGTTTTTCGGTGCAGCTTCCACAGTTCTTCACCATGTTGTTTTCAGGAAGCCTAGTTTTCACTTGCCTTCAGGTGTCCATATTATTGCTACTCTGGTGATGAAATCAGTTTCCATCCGAAGCCATGGTCAATCCATTTCCAGTGCCTCCTAGCAATGATAGTCCTCCTAGCCTCTTGGCTGCACTGTGCCAACAGATCTTGGTTTGAGATTGTTCTGGGCCAAAAGATACGGAGGACTTTTCTGAGGCAGGTTGTATGGAATGAAGACAGTTTGGACATGTCATACAGTCTCATTCCTCAGCATTCTGCACTATAAAGTAATATTGAAAATACACAGCTCTGATAAATCCTGGGAGTTTGATTTTGGTGTTGTATTTTGATGTTCTCCAGACTTTATTTAAGCTCCTGAAGGTGTTCCTGGCTTTATTGATTTTGTTCTGGACATCCTGGTTTGTTCCACCGTCCTGGCTGATGGTACTGCCCAAGCATGTGAATGTTTCTAATTGGTGAGAACATTATCCTCGATCCATACTGGTGATGGTGAGGCAATATTAAAAGGTCATATCTGTCTTATTGCAGTTGATTTTCAGTTCATTTTGCTGGCTGAATGCATTAAGTCGAGTTGTTTTTTCTTGTATATAGAGTTGGGTATGTGATCAGAGATCAAGATCATATGTGAAGTCCAGGTCTTCAAGGGATGAGAAGGATATCCATTTAATGCCGCTTGGCGCGTCTTCTGTTTGTACACTGCATTACCCAGTCAATGGCAATGTTGAAGAGGATTGCAGATATGACACATCCCTGACATACTCCTATTTTGACTTCAAAACTGAGCTCACTGTGATCAACACTGCATGTAAAGCTGAAATAAAAGCTTTTGATTATGTTGATTATACGGACAGGGATTCCATATGCCTGCAGAATGTGCCATAGGCTGGTCCCGTGAATGCTATCAAAAGCCTTCTCAAAGTCTATGAAATGTATGTAGAGTTGCCATTCTAAGCACTGTTCTATCATGTTTCATAGAGTCAAGATCTGGTCTGTGCATCCATGCCCTTTCTGAAACTAGCTTGCTCTTTTCTGAGAACGCTATCAACTGCCTCTGATATATGCTGGACAATGATCTTACACAATCCTTTACTTGGCACAGATAAAAATGTAATACCACGCCAGTTATTACAATCACTGATAGTTCTTTTCTTTGGTTCACTCATCTGGCACTTTTTCCCTTTTCCAGACTGATGTAAATAGAGGGGCCAGGATAGATGCTGCTAACTCAGGATTTACCTTGAACAATTCTGCATTCAAGTTACCCTTGCCAAGAGCACCCTCATTTTTTAAGGATTTGATGACTTGAATGATCTCTTCCTTAGTTGGGGTGTCTGTGCTGATATCAAGATCTTCTTCTGCCTCTTGGATGTTTGCTTCCTCTTTAGGTGACTCCCTGTTCAGCAATTCTTTGAAATGCTCTGTCCAGCGCATTTCTAGTTCTTTTTCTGGTAGTAGGTGGCCTTATTTGTCCCTGATGACAGTGTTTGTTGGGGTCTGCCGTTTACCACTAATAAGCTGCATCATTTTATAGATGAAAAAAACAAACAATGAGGAGTTCAGTGGCACCCTAAAAACTAACGGATTTATTTGGGCATAAGCTTTCATGGGTAAAAAACCCACTTCTTCAGATGCATGAAGTGAAAATTACAGATGCAGGCATAAATATACTGACACATGAAGAGACGGGAGTTACCTTATGTGACAAAGTTCCTCCTCTGCCTTGGTGGGTCCTACGCTTATTGGCAGATTTTCTCGCTTCAGAGGTTCATGGCAGCCCTCAGTTTGGCCATTGTGTGGCTCAAATCTGCCGTTCACTCAGTTAACCTCATCACTGGCCAGCATGGGGAAAGGAAGAAGAACAATCTCCGCAGTCTCTGCTGATCCACCTAGCGGATCGGGGAACAGGCCAGAGACCTTCTCCCCTGGTAGAACCCACAGTCCAGTTCAACTCCTCCGTTATCAAATAGGGAATTGGGGGGGGGGATGGAGGGAACCTGGGCCCGCCCTCTACTCTGGGTTCCAGCCCAGGGCCTTGTGGATTGCAGCTGTCTACAGTGGCTCCTGTAACAGCTGCGTGACAGCTACAAATCCCTGGGCTACTTCCCCAGGGCCTCCTCCTAACACCTTCTTTATTCTCACTACAGGACCTCCCTCCTGATGTCTGATAATGCTTGTACTTCTCAGTCTTCCAGTAATACACCTTCTCACTCTCAGCTTCTTGCACCTCTTGCTCCCAGCTCCTCGCACGCATACCACAAACTGAAGTGAGCTCCTTTTTAAACCCAGGTGCCCTGATTAGCCTGCCTGTCTTAATTGATTCTAGCAGCTTCTTGATTAGCTGCAGGTGTTCTAGTCAGCCTGTCTGCCTTAATTGTTTCCAGAAAGTTCCTGATTGTTCTGGAAGCTTCCTTGTTACCTTACCCAGGGAAAAGGGACTTATTTAACCTGGGGCTAATATATCTGCCTTCTACCACTCTCCTGTAGCCATCCGGCCTGACCCTGTCACCACTTACAAGTAGAGAACCAGTACTGACAGGGCCTATGCTTATGGGCTTATGCCCAAATAAATCTGTTAGTCTTTAAGGTGCCACGTGACTCCTTGTTGTTTTTGTGGATACAGACTAACACTGCTATCCCTCTGATACATTTTATAGACCATTCCTTGTTCACCACAAGCAGCTACATCCTCTGCTTGTGTTGCCAGATCATCAATATAATGTCGTTTGTCCGCTCTCACAAGGCATTTGACCTCCCGGCGTGCCTTGCTATACTGCTCACAGTATCTGTCCTTTACCTTCTGGGATTTTGTGTCTAAACCTTTTTTCTTCAGAGCTCATTTGGTTTCTACAGTGTTCTATGTGCTGGGTATAATCCACACCTTCCTTCTGCCTGTAGCCTAGACAGGCTTCACTGCTCTGTTTATGAATTGCTGTTACTTTGTCCCACTTCTTGTTGATCTCCTCATCTGCATTCCCCTCCTTTTCATCAAAGTCTGCAAGTGCCTGAAACCTGTTCTTTAACTACAGAATGACAAGCTAAAGTCCCCTGAAACACAGAAAGCCTTCAATGTCATAAAGCCTATGTCCCTTGTTTGGTGGACCCACACTTCTCAGTTTTAGCTTCATGGAGGCTGTCACAAGGTGGTGGTTGCTGCCAACATCTGCACCCCTTCTCACTTCCACATCCGTCAGTGAGCGTCGCCATTTGCCATTTATCATATGGTCAATCTGGTTCTTATCTCTGCCATTTAAAGAACACCATGTCAGCTTGTGAATTTCACAATGTTGAAATGAGTTCCACCAATGACTAGGTCATTCATATTACAGAAAACAACAAGCCTCTCTCCGTTTTCATTCATGGTGCCACACCCATGTCTTCCCATTGCTCTGTCCTTGTTTGTGTTGTCCTTACCTACCTCGGCATTCAGGTCTCCCACGATGATAGTTAGATCATGGCATGGTACCCTCCCCAACTCCGTCTGTAATGTAAGGTAGAATTTGTCCTTTACGTCTTCATCACTGTCATTTGTCAGAACATAGCAGTGAATCAGGGTGACATTATTGTGTTTCCCTTTCAGTCTGGCTCTCATAAGTCTGCTGCTGATGGACTTCACTCCTTTCTCAAATGCTCCACTCCCTTCTTCAAAAGTATGGCAACACTCCCATGGTGTTGTCCATCATCCCATCCAGAATACAGCAAAGTTTCTCCTGAGGCTGTTGATAATCTTCCTGATCCCATCCATCTGCTCTTGCTGACACCCAAAATGTGTAAGCTGTAGCGTCTCATCTCTGCTGTGACCTGAGCTAGCTTTCCTATTCCATACATTGTCTGTACATTCCAAAAAACAAGTTTGGTTTTTGTCTTGGTGTTGAGCACTTCAGTCTTCATGCCAGTGGCTTCATTTTGGCTTTCATCACTGGCAGTCATACGGGTCATTGACTCCTGAAGGCCATCACACACAGTAATGGTCGAATTCTTCATCACTGTTTCCCAACATATTGTGTTTTTTATAGGACAGGGTTGTTAGCCCAGACCAATCCAGCATGGTTGAACCTATTAGGAGCAAAAAGCGCCCCCCCACACACACACTCACACAGAGTCTGGGGATCATTAGAGCACACAAGCTGTCCCGCCATGACAAGGCACAGACACCAGAAGTTTGCCATTCAGAAAATGTATCTACAAGCTCCGTTTGTCAGCAAGTCTCTCCCTTGCTCTCACTGCTCCACGCCCCCTGTTGAGGCTGTTACAGAGGATACACCTTCACCATCTGGTAAACCTCATGCTGTTCAACAGACAGTAGCCCCAGTATCACACTGTATTACTTAGTTGTGTTTTGGAGAGTAAGTCTGCCACTGAAGAATCAGTGCAGGCCACAGAAGGAGGCAGGGTACAAAACTAGACAGATATCTGCTCCAGTACTGCAGTTTCTACATTCTTGAGAGTTCAGACACACACTTTCTTGATTCAGCTAAAGTAAAATGTTTAATTAAACATTACTGTATCTTCATCAGTGCATTTTGGAAGCAGAAAAAACAATATACAGACAGCCCCTAAGAAGATAAGCAACATTTCCAGATAGTACCAGATTAGGATTCTACAAGGTGCACAATACAATTTTATAATGATTTATCAATTACTGTACCTCTTTAGATGTACCTAGCGACAACTGGGAGATAATAGTTTCCAAGGTGCTCAGTTCTTCTCTTGAATCCTCAATTTCTTGATGACATAATTTTAGGCGATCATTTTGCTGTGCAATAAGTGCTTTTAGCTCTGCATTTTCACTTACTAGGGCACTTTTCTCTTTAAGTACTACTACTTTGTCATTAAGTTCACCCTCAAGCTTCAGGATCTTCTGTTCAGACTGTGTAAGCTGTGACACAATTTCAGTGTTTTTTGCCTCTAGACTCTTCATCTCTTCTTTTGCACTACGGTTCTCATCCTTTAATTGGCTACAAAAAACAAAACAAATAGATATAGATACATACACACACACACACACACACACACACACTATAAAGGCTAGTTCAACAAAAACTCTAGAAGGCTGGAGTTTTGCTAGGACTTCGGCTATCAGATACTGGCAGAAAGGCACCCCACACAAAAATTGATTAATTATCTTCATTCATCTGGGAGTCTAAAAGAGACTAACTTCTCAGTAGTCTTTTCTCAGTGCCAAAAGCAGAGAAGCTAAGGAATAAAACAACATGGAGACTAGATTATCCTCTCATTCTTGGGATTGGTCCCTCCAGTTAAAGGCTGAAATGTTGTCAGGGTGCTGAGAGATATGCCAAAGCCACTGTAACTATTTTGAAGATAGAGAAATCCAGAAACATGGTAAAACAGATATATCAATTTAAAAAAAATAAGAAGAAGAAACACTTTTACCTTAATTGTTTCTTTGTGATTTCAAGTTCATTTCTATAGGCAACACATTTTTCATGCAACTTTTCTTTTTCTTTTACACAATTAACTAATTTTTTCTCTAAAGTTTCTTCTTCAGCTTGAACCTTAAAAAACGTTGTATAATGATGAAAACAATGATTTAAGCCACAAATAGTCAAAGAATATTCTGACAAAGAATAAACAAATTAAGCTGCTTTATACTGCAAAGATTGCTACTATCTCATTTCCTTTAGAGTAGACAGACAAGTAACCATACTGAGTGCTGTTCTGAGGCATGGGAGAGCAAGAAAAAAGCTTTTTCTTTAGTTGACAAGGAAAAAAAGGAAGAATCTCTTTGGTATTTTAGGGCCTACTTTTGGTCAGCAGTAATGTCAAGGTATGTAGCACAGTCTTGCCAATCTCCATGACCAAAGAAGCTTAACCAATGGCAAATTCGCCTTCAGGGGCAACTGCTGAAGGCTTATGTGATTCCTTGACTCCTTTTCCTACCCAAGAGAAAAAATTACAGACTTACACCGTAATAGCCATGGAAGGTAAAATTAGGGACAAACAGTTCATGCTCAATTTCTCCTCAACTTTGCTCCCAGCATGGGTTCCTCTGGATGATTTATAGACAGCCAGGAGGGACTAAAACGTGGCCACCCTAATTTAGTACTCACAGCTAAGAGAATGCAGCGAACGTGAATAAGATAGTTTTGTTTACATGTCAGATAAAAGGGGTTTTCAGCCAGCAGATTCCACATGAGAAATAGACTACCTAGCAAAAATGGCCATACTCACTATTTTTTTAATTTAAAACACACTATGGACATATAATCTACCTATGGAAGCTATTTGTTTTCTTGATAGCTATAATGAATAAGTAGGTATTCCTGCTGGAGGCATGGGATGGATTAGTCAAGCCTAGGTTTCCCTTCATCCTAATTTTGCATTGACCTCCTTAGAATTTTCAAGGCATATTCTTGAAACAAAAAGAAAAAGCTTGGTTGCAAGAGTTCAGAGCTTACTTTATAACTAAAAGGAGAAAAGGTGAGTTGTGTGTGATAATATATTTGTATGATAGATACTGTTGTTGTTTGGGTTAAACCTCATCTAAATTGTTGTGACAGCCACCCCTCATTTAAGATACCTGTGAAAGACAGCTATGGAGCTCCAATTAAGACAAAGAGGGTACGTGAGCCAACGCAGTAAGCGGATGTAGTGAGCGAAGGGCTCCATATAGTCTCTGACTAAGGGGATGGGTGTGAGGAAGGAAGGAAGAAAGGAAGAAAGACACGCAGGTCAAACTGAAGGACCACAGAGACATGCAGAATGAATTCCAGACACAGACAGCCTGAACAAGCTGTCTGAAAGAGTTTGGTGCTATGAGCAAAGAAACCATCTCATTTATTTTGTTCCTTCTATGTTGAGAGAAACAGGACTTTGGACATTCTTTGTAAATAAACAAGATTACATCAAAGCCACCAGACCATTGTCAATTTCTCCACCCAACTGGAACAATCCGCAGGGCCACAAACTTTGACTAGTCACTTGGGTCAAAAAGGGTAACAATACTTATCAAGCACTCTAAATGACAGTTTTTTCCAAAGTCTCCCTATATACTGTTAATGCTGCTTATGAGAGTTGCTTTCCCACTGTAGCCATGGCACAGGGAACAGAAAACCTATTCTAATAGTTTGTCCCTACCATGGGTACAGTGATGCAGCAAATTCACTTAAGCCTTTGTGATTAAAAAAGTATAAATAAAAATTTCTTCTGCTAACCCTTTGAATGTGGGGCTGGCTACAAATATGTTTTATTCACACACTTCAGAAATGTTGGCTAAGTAAAATAAGTTACAGTAGGCTTCCTTCTACCCCATTTCTTATGCAATGGAACCAAGGCTGTTGACATTTAGCATTTAGATATGACCAAATGGATTCCAGTTTCCATTTTAAATCCAAATTGTGTGGCCAAAAACTACAGATAATCAAGTCTTACCTTTTCAAGTTTTTCAGTTATTTTCTCTCTGTATTTTTTAAAAGCTTTCGTCAACTCTTCAGCATTAAACAGAGCCTCGTTTCTTTGCTGTTCAGCTCTACAAAAAAAAAGTGTCATTTTTAAATACTGGTACAATACTGATATAACTATCTCCCAAATTACCCAAACTTGAAATACAAAGAATAAATTAAATAGCATAGGGTAACTGAGCTTCCTTTCAACTTTCCAGTTCCTTTAGATACAACTTTTTAAATAAAATGGACTTTAACTTATCACATGAATTACTGCTTCATGTTTAAAAAAAAATTAGGCATATCTGCAAATATATTAAATAAGCTACATCCAAGCAATAATAAGGCTAAGAATTTAAGAGCAAAATCACTGCTGTACCCCTTCAAGCCCTGGGTCCACATGGCATCCACTACATTCAAATCCAAATACATCTTTGATTGTGAAAGTGCAATTATATAAACGGATTAGTGCCTACCCGTTTTATTTCTTCCTCTCTTTTGTCTTTAAAAAAAGAAAATACTATTACTGCACTGTTAAGCCTGAGAGATGCTTCCAAACCTCTGGAAATTCAAAAGATATTATACCCACAGCAAGACTGACTGTCACATTACATTTAAGTGGTATTTTTGATAACTCTTTATGATCTCAATCTGGCAAAAATTTACATATGTAAAGAACTTTACGCACTGAGTAGTCCTAATGACTTCACAGGGACTACTCTGAGTGTGTAAAGTTAAACAGATGCATAAGTCTTTGCAAGTTCAGGGTCTATATTTTTACATTTATGCTTCCATACAAGTGTAGTGAGGATGAGTTAAAATTATTGTAGCAAAAATAGACTTTGAACATGTATTTCAACTTTCACCTGAGCATTGCATCATCAGGGGTTTTTTTGTATTTACAAAAAAAAGAAAAAAAGTTTATTTAGCTAACCTATCGCTGCCAAATAAAGGTGTGTTTTAATGAGTGATACTGGGACAGGGATCATTGGATATTGCCAGGATAAAAACAAAAAACAAAAAAACAAAACAGACACCGTTCAAATTTAAATTAAAAAAAATAATAATAATAATCTTAATCTTGCAGGTCACCTTTAAACAAACTTGATTTTCCTCCCTTTTTCTTCTACAATACACCCATAAAGAAAAGACAACTTGGTGGCAGAAAATAATATTTAATAATTGGAGAGGGGGAATTTGCACATTAGTAAAATATTTTCTACTAGAAAAGTTTTGCTTGTTTTTAATTATATAAATCACCTCTTCCCTTGCTTGCTTCGATCAATTAAATCCATTTTCAATTTTTTATATTCTTCTTTAAACCTTTGCAAAATGTGTTCTTTTTCTACCACCATTTTCTGGCTTTGCTCTAATTTATCTTCTGCATCTCTAGAAAAAGAAATTAAGAATTATTAGACCACAACTTTTAAAAAAAAAAAAAAATTAGCAGGTAGCTTTTTATATCAGAAGCATTTGGTTTGGTGGATAGATATCAAATAGCAATTTTTTTTCCCCTTTTCCATATATGAAGTTCAATAGGGGGACTAGCTAGTCTGATATATGGGAAATCATTTTACCAGCCTCTCTATCCAAAGAAAGCAACAATCCTGTATTTGAGCTAATACAATAAGGACTAACCCAATTAAAGATATTAAAATTAATAAAGTTACTTATTTTGTAAAGTAAGTTTTGCCTATTTTCATCCTTATTAAACTGCATATTGAGATTTTAATCAATTTGTGGTAGGAATTTTCATTTACTATCTGTTTGTACAGCTTCCAGCACAGTGGGGCCCTATCTTGGTCCAGGCCTCTGGGTACCACTGCAATACAAATATATAATAATAAAATAATAATAATCAGGAAAGTCACCTTACACAAAATTCAGAGTCAATTTATAAGCAGGCTTGGCAGAATTTGATTTATTATAATTTTGAGAGATAATATAAATATTTAAGGACTTTCTTAAATCAATTTTTATTGATTTAAATTTTCACAGTTGCAGAAAATTATGTGGAGGAGGTCAGACAATTATTTAACGACAACTTTTTGAATCTCAATGTCTTTTAAGAGTTTTATAAACCATTACCACACAAACTGTCAACATCACATATCAAATATCATTAACTCAACAAATCATACCTGTTTTTACTATTCATTTGCTAGTCCATTTCTAACAAGCCTAATTCAAAAGTCTAAATCACTGGATTTTGACTCTAATAAGTTCTCAAGCAACATTTTTCTTACTTTGCCGATCAGAAAATTTCAATCATCATCCATGGAAATATTTTTTCAGTGATTTGTGTGTGTATGGTGAAATTGATGTTTACCGACATTAATTGATAAAAATTTGATCCTTCCAAATCTATTTATAAGACACTGCCTTCATTTGTATATAATCATTATAGAGATACATAGTAGTGACCAGTGGAATATCTGTTTTATCCTTAGCAATGCAGGGGACAGAGGACTGAGTGTGTTCTTGTGATAGCCCTGCCACACTAAGTGCAAAGGAGATCTTAGTGCTCTATCATGCATCATTACATTTGTTTAAAAAAAACCCACAGACATATAAAACAATGTAAAATATATTTGCAAAGAAAGTGTCTCAACTTGCTTCTATAACAGGGTTTGCAACAGCTGTGTATCTCTCTGTTTTATGTGGATGAGAAAATGAAAGTGTTATTGCGAAAGTGGAGGACTTTTTGTATTTGTTTGCCAGGAGAAATTTTGTCTGTTTTTTTAAAGTATTCTATGGTTTTGAAGATTACAAGTGTGTCCAAAAGGGCCAAATCTAATGCTACTTACACAGACAGTGAAATCTGCTTCAGCAGATAGATCAAGTTCTTACAGTATACTTAAGCAAATGAAGCATGTAAGTCAATGTGTGGCTTTAGTGACTGACAACTTTCGGGGACAAGCAGGACACTTTGCTTAGGTAAGTTTTATTTGGACAGCCATGATTGATTCTAGTGTAGTAAGTGGATATATTTGAGAAGACAAAAAGTTTGCTCATTGTACAATGGGCACAAATGTCTATATTTCTGCAATGTATATATAATCTCAATGGTAGGAGCACATTTATGTTTACCCCAGGTTATAAACTAGTTTGTTTATTTTACCAAATCTTCATCAATTACTTTTAATTCTTAGAACACATTTCATCATATCTTACATACACTAATATAAAACACCAATATAACACACATAAATCGGCAACTTCTCAAGGACACATTTCAAAACTCCGTAATGGTTCTGATGAAAAGCACTAGATTTGGAAGGAATCAGTTTTTCCCAGGAACAGAAAATATGGTGAATTAAACAAATAGACCAAAAGTTTTATAAGGGAGGGGAAAAGAACATTTTCTACCTCAGGACTTTATCTTGAGCCGTAACTTCTGCTTCCAAATTTGCAATCTGTTCTTCTAACATAGGAATACTGACTGAATGTGTACCTAAAGCTGATTCAAGAAAAGAGATCTGAAATATAAACATATTTGGGACTTCATTAAAATTTGCAAACATACCCTACAATGAATTGTGCCAAAAGGTTGTTGCATAATTGAATGACATTGTCTGCCTAACCCTGCTATAGAAATTGCCAGGATATTTCCACACCATATTCACTCTGACTTCAAGCTTTCCCTTCAGTTTTGCACAATACCATTCCATAAATACCATTCCTCTCTGAGACAACTGTAAACAAATTCTTTTTTAACATACCAAAACAATTTTTTCCTCCAAAAATTAATATTCCTCCATTTTCCCCTTACAAGCCAGAAAAATGAGTACCATATATACTCGATCATAAGCTGGTTTGTTTATAATCCGACCCCCCCACCCACCCAAGATGGCGAAGTAAAAATGGGCAATTTTTATGACCCATTCATAAACCGACCCTATAATTCCGGGGTCGGCAAACTTTGGCTCCCAGCCCATCAGGATATGCTGCTGGCGAGCCGAGACGGTTTGTTTACCTTAAGTGTCCGCAGGCACGGAGGTAAACTAAAGTAAACAAAGTGTCCCGGCCCACCAGCTGCTTACCCTGACAGGCCAGGACAGCAACTGGTGGGGAAATTTTTTTGGGAGGTGGGGGGAGAAGCTGGGGGTCAAGGGAGTAACCCCTGTGACCACCCCCCATATGACCCCACCCCTAGCCCAGGACCCACACACTGTTCCCATCCTCTCTCTTCCCACCTTAGCTGGGGCGGGCTAGGGGATGTCATCTCTGGCCTGGCCAGAGCTGCTCCGGCAGCCTGGGCAGCGTGGCCGCAGCCTACCAGCCCCGGAGCTGCAGCTGCTTCAAAGGTTGGGGGAGAGCAGCATTGCCAGAAGTGGAGAGACTCTTGCCCCACCTCTTCCCTTCTGGCTGTGCTGCCTCTCTTTACCCCCTCTCTCAGGGGAAGGGGCTGTGTCCCACCTCTCCCACTCTATAACCATTCATAAGCTGGCCCCCTTCTCTGATGCTTCCTTTTTTACTAAAAAAAATTCGGCTTATGAATGAGTATATATGGTAGTTTGTTCTTTGCCCTCTCACTCTCACTAGCTGTTATCTCTTCCTCTTTGTTTTTTCTCCAGCATCACTTGTCCTCTGCATAGAGTCTGAGAAGCACAGTTGCAAATTATAATATACTATAATATTTATTCTGCAGACCAACATGCACACAATAGAGTGGCTTACTTCTCAGTAACTGCGTTTCACAATATTCCTGCAATGCTGTAGTCTGCAAAGATTTTAGAAAGATTCTGTGTAAACAAGCAAAATAGTATTTCTTTAATTCAAGTATCCGTATTTTTTAAATATATGTGTAAATTATATTAACAATCTACCTCTCTCCATGGTCTGCAATATTCCCTCATAACTCATCTTCACTTTCTCTACACATCAGACATATTGCTCTTTATTTAGAAATAAGACCAGCCTTCTTCAGTTCTCATTGTTAATATGTATATAGGAGCCCAATTCGGCTCAGGCAGATATACTGCAAATATATTTATGTATAATGCTAAAATAATTTATCAAGTTACTTCCTGTATAGGTTACAGGGCATCTTTATTACTAGACTTAGATTGTAAGCTTTTGGGGGCACAGACTGTCATTTTGTTATGTTTGTACAGCACTTAGAACAATGGGTCCTTGACTAGGGTTCCTACTTGCTACTACTATACAAATAAATAATAGATTATTTATAGATTTTAAGTAGATTAATCCAAGGTGAACCGGTATATTCTACTCAAAACTACAATATAGTTACCAGTGATTTATTTTTCTAAGATATTTTGTGTTGCTAGAGACCACGTACTCATCCTTTACTCCTGGGGGGGATTCGGCATTACTATGCGCCTGCAGAAAACGCCCCCCGCAAATTCCTGCGCTTCCCTGTAGAAAACAGCAGGGAAGCAAAGTGAAGAGGGGGGTGGAAGAGGAGGAGAGATGACCATGGGTGCAGGTTTTTGGGAGGATTGCCCCCTCCAAACAGAGGTGAGGCATGGTAGGAGGCACACGGGTTTATGTGCCACTGCCTCCTGCCCCCCCATTTCTGCAAGTGCAGAGCTGCCCAGCTGAAGGAGGATGCCTCTCTGCTCCAGACTCTGCGGCTGAACACTGACTCCTGGGTCCTAGTGCCAGTCGTGCTCCCCTTCTGTGTGCTGGGAGCCTTCCTGTTTTCTGTGCAAAGTGGGGCTAGGGGAACTGAGAGAATGGGGGGGGGGGGGGGGGAAGAGGCAGTGGGGAAGAAAGGGAGGGTGGAATAGGGCAGAAGGAGGAGAATGGGGGCAGGGGGATAGAGAAGAAAAAGAGGATAAGACAATCATGGGGGAGGGAAGCAGGAGCCCTCGGCAGACAGCTGAGGCTACCCCCTTAAGGAGGCTCATCAAACCCTCAACCCTGACAAACCCTACCCCCCCACACACCTGGCCTCCTCTGACAAATCCCCACCCCCAATCCCCCACCCCACTGATCCCCAACCAGCTGCACCTGGATCCTCTGCAGACCCTCCCATTGAGCCCCCCCACACCTAGACCCCCCGAACTGAGCCCCATATTTCCACACCCAGACCCTGCCCTGTGCTGAGCCCCAACCACCTTCACCTGGATCCCCAGCAGAGTCCCATTGCCCCTGTGCATCCAGATCTCCCTCTGAGCCACCTGCACCCAGATAGGTTTCTGTGTGGGGCAATCTCCCCACACTAAGCCCCTCTACTCTTGAATCCTGATGGGCTGAGCCTGCCCACCCACACCTGGCGCAGAGCCCCAGGGTGTTTCTGGGGCAGGTCCAGCCCTTACACTGTGTCAGGGTCAGGTTCAGCCTCACTGCCAAGTTTGTGATCAGAGGAAGGGGGGGCTTCAGGGTGATCTCCCACCTCAGTGCAGCCAGTGGCCTATGCGCCTCACTGCCATATTGGAGCCACATTTATTTATTTATTTGACAAATAAAATTTGCAGAATTTTAAAATATTGTACATATAATTTTTAGGCACAGAATTCTCCCAGGAGTAATCCTTCTAAGATACTCACTCTCGTTTTTGACTGAGTCAGTTCAAAGTTGATAGTTTCAATTTTATTCATTAGACAGTGGTTCTGGGAAGTAAAAGATGCATTTTGCTCTCGAAGGGCGTTCAGCTTCTCTCTAAGATGCTCATTTTCTTGTTCCATACTTTTATTAAAAGGAGCGGACACTGGGTAAGACTTGAGGTTAAAAAAATATATATATATGTATATCAACAATGCATCTTTGTAGGCCAATCTTACTTAACTTTTTAAAACATCTTATTTCTATGACTTATCAGCAATATGTTACCATGCTTAACTCCCCAGTGCTTACTATATATTAGCTGAGAAGCCTACAAATGAAAGGGTAAAGTCAAATGTTCATAAAAATCACAAATGTGTAAAACAAACATGGCACCAAAAATAAATAAATACTTACTTTGGTTTGGGATTTTCTTTGAGAATCCCTGCTCTGGTGGGACATTTTACCAGCACTCTTATGAGCTGAATAATTTTGAAATTCAGTGCAGCTCAGCTCATCAAGATCTTCCAATGTTAGTCCAACAAACTCACTGAAATGAGAGCTGTGGACAGATTGTTCACTCGAACTAGTACTAGGATACAAAAACAAAACAATAATAAGCATTCCCCCTCCAGTAGTGTTTTTACCAAATATAACAGAAACAAAACACAAAGACAGACAATGAGTTACAATAATATAGTGAATAATATAGATTTAAACTACTGGAAAGACTTACAGCCTAGTTCTCTTCTTTCTTTTAAATACACACGTACCTGGAAAGCTCTTCCCCTAGATTTTGTAGATTTCTCTCAGTCTTCCTCAGTTGATTCCTTAATGCCTCTACATTTGCAAGCAAGAGTTCTTCATCATCATCTTTTTTATGGTAAATCCATAAATTGGATTCCATTGGTACTCTACATTTGTCTAAAATAAGTTTAATATTAAAATTTAGTTTGTCATCATTGTACACTATTTCTAGAAAGTAGCAGATATTTTTTCAATATTTTAAAAGGTTTTATGTATATTTGTTTTCCTTACATACAAAGTCTCACTTATTGCCTCCTTTCATACCAATAAAAACTTGAAAGCATATCTATATACAATTGTTTTTACTTAGCTATTTCTTTATTCTCTTTGTTAACAAATATATTTGTGTTTTAATATGCACATCTTTCCTACGCCTGAGAAGTGACAGGAATGAGCATACTAGGGTTACTAAGTACAAATAGCTGAAGAATAGGTTTATTTTCTAAAAAAGAAATAGAATAGAATGAAGAATTGGCTTATGATCTAGAAAATATGTACCGTTGATAGTCATTAGGCACATCTGCTCTTTTCAATTAAAGAAACACTGCACAAAATAAAAAAATATTTAACTCTCAGTGCATCTCACTTACTTAAAAAAGTCCTGGAGCATCAGGGTGGATAAAAATCAATTATTTAAAAAAAAAATTGGATTTTATTTAAATCAGGTTTTTTTGATAAAGTGCTTTTTGAGGCGGGGGGGAAAACCTATCTAAAGATAGTTTCAATTAAGATACATTATAGCTCAAAGAGATCTCATCATGGAATAGGAATTATAAATTCTAATTCTATAGTATGAAACAATATATTCATTTAATGTTTAAGAAAAGTTTTGAAAGTAAGTTCCAATAGTTCATGGATCAGGGACCCAATTTTATGGAGTTCCAGGGGCTTCTGTATAGATTATTTAGGTTAATCTTTCTATCTACCCAATGGGACTCAGTGCTCAGTCTAGAAGATACCACCAGAGAGGCTCAGTTTTGCAGTTCTCAAACTGTAGATTTGTGTCTCCAGAGATAACATGCTTGTTAAACAGCAAAAATGTTTTAAATAAATAATATATAGAAGTGAGAAACAACAGACAGAGCTCAACCCTATTCTCCCTCTGCAAATTTGTGTACAGAGAGTCAATCCCTTACCTCTCTCTAAAAGTGAAAAGTTTCAAAAAGTTCAATGAATAGAAGATTGTTCAGGGTGGTATAGATCTGGACAAGGAGAAGAAGCCTGGAGAGAAATGTGAGAAGGGAGGGACAGGCAGCAGAAACAAAAGTGAAACTGTTTGAGCAGCATATTCCAGAAGTCTTGAGGTCTTTGAGTGTAGCCTTCATTGATTTGAGATCTACCATACCATTCTCTCACTAGAAGGGAAAACCTAAAATGGCAGCAGGCCATAAGAGAGACCCAGTTTGGGAATATTTTAATGAAGTTCCTCTACCTGTGGGTAACACAGGCATGCATGCAAAATGCAAACAGTGCAACAAAGAAACGCAAGGCCTGGCTGCCCGAATGAAACAACATCATGAGAAGCGCTCCTTCTCAGGAGGAAGCTGCGCTGAAGATTATGAAAGGAACATGTCTGAACATGCAGGATCTTCAGGTGGTTAAACTTTTTTTATTTCATACTTCTTTCTTAAGGACTGCCCATCTTCCTTCTGGACTTGAATTCTCATGTTTGAACAAAAAAAATATAGCTGTTACTCTAGTGTACTACCATTTTAGATGCAGTTGTGATAAAAAATAAATAGCTGAAATAGGCAGAACTTCCTTTTACAATTTCACTTTTAAAGTAGTACGGAGTGTCAGTGAATGCAATGAGGAATACTAAATAAGCAGTATGGTAATAATAATTAAATAACTGCATTGACTTATTTTGTTTACGAGAATCCATCCTCAACATACAGGATTCTGAAGACTATCCACCTTCAAGATCGCCATCATTTTCTATAGTTTCAGAGTTATCTGCCAATGATAGTGTTTCAATCACATCATATATTTCACATAGCCACAGTAGCAAAAAGAAAAAGAATTCTCCATCATCCAGAAACAACCACAGAAAAATTTGTGATAAAACCCAGCAAATTACAAAAAGAGGTAATTGATGAAAAAAATTGCCCGGTTTGTTTATGCAACAAACTCTCCTTTCCGTATGATTGAGAACCCACACTTCATTAACACGGTTCAGTCATTAAGACCAGGATACAGTCCACCCAAAGGAGATGTCACAGGCAAATTGCTGGATAAAGCATATGAAAGAGAAACTGAGCAGCATGCAAAAGGTCTAGTGGGTAAAACTGTTAACCTGAGTCTTGATGGATGGAGCAATGTCCACAATGATCCTGTTGTATGTGCTTGTGTGACAACAGAAGAAAGTAATGTCTTCCTTACAGAAACAATTGATACATCAGGAAATGCACACACAGCAGAACACTTACAAGAAGTAGCAGTAAAAGCTATAACAAACTGAAAAAAAATTCAAATGTCTAGTACGCAGCTTGGTCACAGACCATGCTGCAAATGTATCCAAGATGAGAAGAAATTTAGAAGAGAGTCCCAAGCTAATAACATACAGTTAAAGTGCTCATTTGATACACCTCCTAACCAAAGACTTCAGTGTTCCAGAAATAAAGGTTAATGTTGTTGAAATTGCAAAATACTTCCGTAACAACCACTTTGCAGTACCTGCTCTGAAAAAAGTGGAAGGAACCAAACTAACTCTCCCACAAGATATGCGATGGAACTCAGTAATGGTCTGTTTTGAGCACTATATCAAGAACTGGCCTAATCTGATGACAGTTTGTGAACAGAATCGTGAAAAAATAGATGGCACTGTCACAGCCAAAGTGCTCAGCATTAGGCTTAAGAGAAATCTTGAACACATGCTGAGTACCCTGAAGCCTATTTCTATATCCTAGAACAGTGGTTCCCAAACTTGTTCTGTCGCTTGTGCGGGGAAAGCCCTTGGTGGGCCAGGCCAGTATGTTTACCTGCCGCGTCCGCAAGTTCGGCCGATCGCGGATCCCAGTGGCCACAGTTCACTGCTCCAGGCCAATGGGAGCTGCTGGAAGCAGCAGTCAGTACGTCCCTCGGCCCGCGCTGCTTCCAGCAGCTCCCATTGACCTGGAGCAGCGAACCACGGCCACTGGGAGCCGCGATCGACCAAACCTGTGGATGCAGCAAATAAACAATCCGACCCAGCCCACCAGGGGCTTTCCCTGCACAAGCGGCGAAACAAGTTTGGGAACCACTGGCCTAGAACAAAATGCAAGGAAATAGCTGTTCTGTTGCTGACACTGTTCAGAATTGGAAGGAATTGAGTGAGATCTTAAAAGAGAAATATGCAATGACGGAATTAAATTACAAGCATTAAAAAAACAAATGGGACAAACATGATCTCCAGCTCATTTTCTTGCAAATATTCTCAATACTCAGTACCAGAGTCAAACTTTAACTGCTGAAGAAGAGGAGTTGGCTATGACATGGATATCCAGCAATCATCCATCCATAATGCCAACTATAATAAACTTCAGAGCTAAGGGTGAACCATTCAAGAAATATATGTTTGCTGATGATGTTTTAAAGAAAGTCAGACCAGTGAACTGGTGGAGGTCACTTAAACTCTTGGATTCAGAGACTGTTGAAGTGATCATCTCACTTTTAACAGCAAAAACAATAAGGAGTCCTTGCGGCACCTTAGAGACTAACAAATGTACTTGGGCATAAGCTTTCGTGGGCTTTTAACAGCAGTAGCTTCTTCTGCCGGTGTAGAAAGAATACATAACGTTGTTGTTTTAGCCCTGGTCTACACTAGGACGTTAGGTCAAATTTATCAGTGTTAAATCGATGTAAACCTGCACCCGTCCACACGATGAAGCCCTTTATTTCGACTTAAAGGGCTCTTAAAATTGATTTCCTTACTCCACCCCTGACAAGTGGATTAGCGCTTAAATCGGCCTTGCCGGCTCGAATTTGGGGTACTGTGGACACAATTTGACGGTATTGGCCTCCGGGAGCTATCTCAGAGTGCTCCATTGTGACTGCTCTGGACAGCACTCTCAACTCAGATGCACGATTGTCTGCCGTTGCTCTGACGCAGGGAGGGGCGACTGACGACACGGCTTACAGGGTTGGCTTACAGGGAGTTAAAATCAACAAAGGGGGTGGCTTTACATCAAGGAGTATTTCAGGCAGGACTTCATGGAGGGTTCCAATAAGAAATGGTGCACCTAAGTTATTGTTCTTATTGGAACAAGGAGGTTAGTCTGGCCTCTGATTGATACATGGCTAGATTTACCTCGCTGCACCTTCTCTGTGAGTGACTGCAGTGTGACCTAGAGGAATGAGTCCCCTAGATGGGGGACGAGGGGGGGGCTTGCAAATGAGTACAAAACAAATCTGGTCTATTTCTTGTTTTGATACACTCCATCTATCTTTTACATCTTTGGCTGGCAGCAGATGGTGCAGAAGGACTGCATGCCATCCACATCTCAGGGCTGCTCGGCAGAAGATGGTACAATAGGACTGCTAGCCATCCTCATCTCTTGCCTGCCTGGCAGAAGATGATGCAATACGACTGCTAGCAATCCGTATCACCTGCCTGCTCACCATAAGATGGTTCAATAGGACTGACTGCAGGACTAAAGAGAATGACCTGATCAAGTCACTCCAAATTTAGTCCCTGCGCCCATGTCTGCCCAGGCGCTCCTGATCGACCTCACACAGGCGACCAGGAGCACCTCGGACATGACGATGACGGCTACCAGTCCTATTGCACCGTCTGCTGCCACAAGGCAATGGGTTGCTGCTGCTGTGTAGCAATGCAGTACCGCGTCTGCCAGCACCCAGGAGACATACGGTGACAGTGAGCTGAGCGGGCTCCATGCTTGCCGTGGTATGGCGTCTGCACAGGTAACTCAGGAAAAAAGGCGCGAAACAATTGTCTGCCCTTGCTTTCACGGAGGGAAGACGGGAACGGGGTCCTGACAATATGTACCCAGAACCACCCGCGACAATGTTTTAGCCCCATCAGGCATTGGAATCTCAACCCAGAATTCCAATGGGCAGCGGAGACTGCGGGAACTGTGGGATAGCCACCCACAGTGCAACGCTCCGGAAGTCGACTCTAGCCTCGGTACTGTGGAAGCACTCCGCCAAGTTAATGCACTTAGAGCATTTTCTGTGGGGGGACACACACTTGAATATATAAAACCAATTTCTAAAAAAACGACTTCTATAAATTCAACCTAATTTCGTAGTGTAGACATACCCTTAGTTAAATAAAACAATTTAAATGTCTGTCTGGTGATCTTCTCTTCCTAATACAGCATGGCAAGAAAATCCTCCAAATATTAATGATTAACCTGTTGAACTGGAGATAGTTCACCTCCCAATGACTTCATAAATACCTGCTCCAATTAGCTTTGATAAATGAAATAACCAAACAATTATTCATTTTCTGATATAGCTGTAAAAGTATTCTGAAAAGTTTTCAAAATAAATCACTTTAAAAATGTATAGGGTGTATCTTCCAAAAATGAAACCTACATCTATCTGTGAGTTGTGAAGAATATATATTAAAGGTTGTAACAACCAAAAAAAATGCACTTTTATGTAGAAATCCATGATTAAATCAAGTCTTCCTGACTAGTGATTTAAATTGTAATTTAAATCAATGTGATTTCAAATCCACCCTGGTGAACATGGACACTGTGAGGTACCCTAATTTTTTTTTTGATCAAAGGCAGAAGTGAATTTCAGAACCCAGACCTCTCATATAGAAAACACAATGCCCTGAGCTCTCACAATTCAGATGGGGGACCATTAGCAAGTTAGCAACTACTTTCAGTGGTCAGAATGGTACACAAGGAGAGAATCGCCAGAACCCAAACCACATAGGAGTTTATAAGTGGAAGACCCATGCATTACATTTAGACCAGAAAAAAAACTGATAGCCAGTACAATCTACACAATACAACTGTTGTGTGTGTCTCATGCAAGTATATTTAACTATGCTTTTATCACCCAGGTACCTGCATACCTAAGAACATCACTAATGGAACAAGATGTCATATTCTCCACTAGCTGAAGTTTCCATGTGATCTTCAACAGTAGCCCCACACAGAGTGCACCAGTGTCGTCCAGCAGCTCCCACTGGCCCAGAGCAGCAAACCGCGGCCACGGGGAGCAGCGATCAGCCGAACCTGCGGACGCGGCAGGTAAACAAACCGGCCCAGCGCGTTAGGGGCTTTCCCTGCACAAGCGGCGGAACAAGTTTGGGAACCACTGGTATAGTGGACTGACCTCTCATTTCATCCTTAAAGTGGCTCCTCCCAGTCAGACTCAAGACACATTGGCAAGGAATTCTGGGGAGAGGGGCCTTCACCAGCGAGCATGCCCAGTGCCACTACACACATACACAGATTAGACAGGCAAACAGAAGCAGGTGGGTGAGGAGGAAGAAAGCTTTATTCATACAAGTATCTGCAACAGCAGCAGAGAGGAAAGAAACCTTGCATGGTGCTTTCTTTACCCTTGTGTGTCGTCGTCCCCGGATCTTCTGCTCCCAGTACCAGCCCTGCCTCTAGGACTGAGCCCCTCCTACCCAGCCCATAGGAGTTTTTTTAAGCGCAAGATCACTTTCTGAATTTAAGTGCAACCCAAGATCTACCCTGCCCCTTCCCTGAGGCCTTGCCCTGCTCACTCCATCCCCCCATCGCTTGTTCTCTCCAACCCTCACTCACAGTTTCACCGAGCTGGGGAAGGGGGTACTGGAGGGGGTGCAGGCTTTGGAGTGTGGAGGGGGCTCCGGGCTGAGCCTGGGCAGGGGTACAGGAGGGGATGAGTGTGAAAGCTCTGGGACAGACTTTGGGTGCAGGAGGGGGGCTCTGGGATGGGGTGGAGGTTGGGTTGCGGGAGGGGGTTTGGGGTACAGGCTCCACCAGGGGGCTCAATGATGGGACAGGGGGTTGGGATATGGGAGGGGTGCAGGCCCCTGTTGGGCAGCACTTACCGCAGGTGGCAGCGCAGCAGGGCTAAGGCAGGTTTCCTGCCTGCCCTGGTCCCGCTCCTGGAAGCTGCCGGGACATCCCTGTGGCCTAGGGGGGCTGTGTGTGTGTGTGCGCGCACATGACTCCGTGCACTACCCCTCCCCTCCCGGCCAATGGGAGCAGAGCCTGAAGGCAGGAGCAGCGCCTGGAGACTCCCTATCCCCACACAGGGGCACCATGCTGGCTGCTTCCGGGAGTGGTGCAGGGCATGGGCAGGCAGGGTGCCTGCCTTAGCCCCGCCGGACTTTTAGCAGCCACGGGTTGGTGACCACTTAGGTTTACCACCTTTCAAATGCAAAAAGCCCAGCACCCCCACTACAAGGCAAGCCCGCTGCAACCTCAACCCCCAACCACAAGGCAACTCTGCAACTCCCCCTTCAACAGCCACTTATAGTATTTAAGGAGATAACACATACGTAAGATTGAGAACATCCCAGGCTCCTCACTCTAGCTGACTCACCCCCCGCCCCCCTCCCACACAACACACACGCGGTGGGCTTGCGCGTCGGTGGGCCCACAGCTACAGTATTATCAACAGTTATGATCTGTTATCGCTTAAACTGCAGAAGTGGGACCACTGCTGCATCTGTAGCTGGGCACAGAAACCTGTAATATTAGCTATCCCCGTGTATTGTCCGAATAGCGCCAGGCTTTAGACCCACGGAAAAAAGCCCAAATTACATTATTTGTCTGGCAAATCCGTTAAAAAACACACACACACACACCACCAGCCAAGCCAGTCAAACACCAGCCCGGGAACCCACCCCGGCTCCTCGGCCCCGGAGCGCAGCACGTCGCGTCGCTCAGCAACGCAGCTCTCCACTTCCCCATGCAGCCCCCGGCTAGGCAGGACCAAGAGCAGCAGCGGCGCCGCCACCGGCCCTGGCCTGGGGATCCCGCCGAGCCGGGCTCGCACTGTCCCCGCAGAGTGAGACCCGGGCCCACCTTGCGGGAGCCCCGTGACCGTGCAGCCCAGAGCCCCCCGCCTACCTTCCCCAAGTAAGGGGGTTGGCTCACCGCCAGGAAAGCCCCTGTAGAGCAGCGTCTTCCCGCACCCCCTCGGGGCGCGCTGCTGAGCTCTCTCGAGGGCACTTCGCGCTCTAAAGCGGTCCCGAAAGGCGCCCCGTCGGCGCCCGTTCGTTCGAACCGCGCGGGCCGTTACATTCCGAGGACAGCAACAGCCCTAATTCTCCTACTACGCATGCGTATTTCACCGTCCCTCCTCCCCCCCCCGCCGCCTTTTCCTTCCCGCCTGGCCCCCAGGGAATGGAAGCCTGATGTCTGGGCACATCCGCCCACTTCCACGGGCATCGAACTACATTTCCCACCACATGAACGTTGGGGGCGGTCCTTGAAGAAAAGCCTCCCTTCCCTTTGCCGGCTGGCAGCGCGGTAGCTTCCTCCCTGCCGCGGGAGCCTGACGGGGCGGTGGAGGGGCGCGCTCGCCGGGCGATGTTGAGAGCGCTTCCGGGGCGTGGCTGCCGCGACGCGATTGGGCCGCGGGCACGGGCTGCTCCGCCCCGGGGCCGGCTGCTCTCGGCCGCAGCCGCCTCGGGGGCGCTCTGGCAGGCTGGACTCACGCCCGCCTCCGTATCCGCGAGAACGTCCTGTTCCTGTCAGCCGCGGGCTGGGCAGAGCCGGAGCGCGCCGTGCCAGGCCCAGCGCTGCCCGCGGGGATGGGGACAGCGTCCCGCCTGCTCCTCCTCCTCCTCCACAACCTGCTGCTGCTGCTGCTGCCGCCGCCCGGCGCCTTCGGATTCGTTCCCTCCCTGGACAGCGACTTCACCTTCACGCTGCCCGCCGGCCGCAAGGAGTGCTTCTTCCAGCCCATGCGGCAGGGCGCCTCGCTGGAGGTCGAGTACCAGGTGAGGGGACCCGGCTCGGGGCGAGCCACAGTGGGCGGAGCCGGCCCTGCATCCTCAGCTGCGAGCGTGGCGGAGAGCAGCTTTCCCGCCCGGCCTTCTCGGTGTGCCGCCTTCGCTGCAGCCGCCTCCTGCGGCGCCAGGCGGGAGCGGGCCCTGCAGGCTGAGCAGGGCTGGGTGCTCTCGCGGCGCGGCCTGCAGAGGCTACCTGGCTCCGTTGTCAGGAAGATTTATTAGCCAGGCATAAAGCTCGTTTCCGGACCCCGCGTCCCAGCGATTGGCAGTAACGGGGTAGGGGGAACCCAGGAGTCTTCCTGCCTGTCACTGGGGTTACTGGGTGGGCAAATAGGCCTGGGAAAGGCAGACGGGACAGTGAGGTTCAGCCTAGGGTTTTATCCCTCCAGGATTGTCCTGGAGTCTGTGGGAATTAAAGGCTATATCATGTGATGAAACCTCCAGGAATAAGTCCAACCAAAACTGGCAACCCTAGTTCAGCCATCTCAGAGGTGCGTCTGGAAACCAGCCCCCACCACAGGATGGAAACTTTTAGCCAAGGGGAAAAATCAAGGAAAATGCTAGATGGGCCTCTAATGTCCACACTGGACTGCCAGGAGCTCAGGTTCAAATGTTATGCAAACGATCCTCACACAGCAAACTTCCCGACCTAACTATGTGTGTCTTCCAGAGTTTGAAGGACTAAGCAGATAGTAGCAGGCAGGCAAAAAGTTAAGGTCCTTTTTATGCTGCTGAGGCAATTATGTGTGGAGGTCAGACTAGATGATCATTGTGGTTCCTTCCGACCTTAAAGTCTCAGTCTAAAAGTTTGTTAAAGCAAAACAATGATGGGGTCTGTTTTAGGCAGCAGATTGCGATGTATAGTCCAGCAGGGTTAAAGTTAGTAATCAGCCTCCTGCAGTTCCATGCAAATATGTAGTGTTCTCTGCTCTTGCTCAGTTTCTGTTGTTTTTCCCCTCCATCAGTCTGTATGATCAGCTTTATAGCTTGCCATACTTCTATAATAAATTAGCTGTTGACTTATAGGGTCTGTTTACACAGATTTTAACAATGTTTGCAACTAGGTTCTAACTAATACAGTTGACTCCTTACACACTGTGTCCACCCACAGCTCACTAGTAGGTAATTCCTAACTGTGTGGCTGTGCCATCTTTTAACCTTGTTGTCACACAAATGCCAAGATGCAATTAAGGCTAACACAATTCTTCTGTATAGCTAGGACTGCTTAACTTTACTTAAATTAGCAAATCCTCCTATATACAAAGGTATGTTGAAATGTGAAAAAACTCTCACAATTCTCAGACCTGCCTTCAGATTTCTGTATTTTTTTCAGATGCACTTACACAATAAATGGATAAAGGACAAGAACAGTTTCTTTCTGACTGAAATTCTCCAAAGACATGTTCACAATATAGTAAAACAATATGAAATTGATACAATGTGCTCAGATGATATCGCTATATCAAAGTTATATCACTACTTATCTTTCATTCTGGTCACCTTTTTCCTTAATTATTTTCTTCCTCCTCCCTTTCAGTAAACCTCCAATCTTGCATCTACTGAGGTTATTGAAAGTTGTGCTATTGACTTCAGTAGGAGCAGGATTGTGTCCTGAGTGAGGAAGGTCTAGTCTGCACTTAAAAGTTGTACCAGTTTAACTCTTTTGAGTAAAGGTGGTGTTTATAAATAGTTATAATGATAAAAGCCCTAGTATGGACCAGTAATACCAGTATAAAGATGGCTTATACCAGTATATTTATTTTCCTTTCCATGTGGGAATAGCTATGCCAGTATAAAGAGCCCCTTTATACTAATATAACTGCATCCATACTGGTATAGTTAAAGCAGTACAACTTTTTAGTGTTGATAAGCTCAAAGGGTTTGATCCTGTGACATACTAAATGCCTTCAATTCCTTTTAACTTTGATGAGAGATGAGAATGCTCAGCATCTTGCTGGATTGGGATCCTAAATCTGCAGTACTTCCCTGACAGGCAGAAAACCACTGGAATCTCCTTTTCTGTGGCTGTAACTAGCGTGGTGAGTGTGCATGTCTCCTGCACTACAAACTCTGATCCTGGAATTTGAAACTGTGTAGCATCTTTCTGGCAAAAACCTGGTTCTGGTTAACTTGGTTTGAACTCTAGGGTTGATGAATTCACCCTTTAAATTCTCTCTGTATCGATTCCTTTACATAAAGTGTTTCTTTTCAACAATTCAAACAGGAGTTTTTCTTTTTTCTTTTTTTTTTTTTTGGCTGACTGCACAGGTTTTAGACGGAGCAGGATTAGATGTTGACTTTTACTTGGAATCTCCAAAAGGTGAAATTCTAGTTTTTCATCAGAGAAAATCAGATGGAGTCCACACGTAAGTCTAAAATCTCCAAACTTGAACTCAGTATTATATACAGCAGTATTATAGTTGCTTCAAACAAATACAAAACTTAGAATTGAGTATTTAAAATCATGGTTTTTCTTAACAGTTGTAAAAACTGGTTGTATTGTTAATCTAAATAATTTCATGAATGTAGACTATAAGAAGCTTGTTAGCTTGTAAAATGCTTGATAAATTCACATGCTTCAATTACTTAGTTTATTGTTATATTATAGGCTTTTTTACTAAGCAGCTTGAGCACACAAATATTTCATATATAGGTACTCTTAATTTTGTATTAGTCTATTAATACGTCATAGATAGGCTCCTCCAGGAGTGAAGGATGTTTGACTTGCCATAGTGGTGGTCTGTTTATTGGCAGTCAACAGCCAAGCTCTCCCTATTGTGGAGTTCCAAAAGGTCTTTGCTGCAGGGTATTTTCTCTACTAAAGTAATCTGTTCACTCTTTCAAGTAATCATTTATTTGGCATACTGGCAGTCTGATCTCTTTCCAGGGTTTGGTTTGGTTTTTTAAACTTTGATATCAAATGTACCTTCTCAAATATTTGGGGCCAATATTCATACAATTAAAATTAATTAACTTCAGTGGAGCAGGGACCATTTGTAAAGATGAAGATTCTATCCCCTCTGCTCCTTTTGCAACCAGTGGTCAATTTAAACTTTTAAAGGGTATTTCTATTTTCCATAGCTAGAAGAAGTGGCTGCTGTCTTTTATTTTTAAAAGTGATTGTGAGCATTAATCTTTCAAAGCTTTAATTTTTAAAAAATAAAGTGAAGGAAAGCTACTACTCATCATACTAAGATTTAAGATCATCTGAGTTTGTTTTCTTAGAAAAACTTGTAATTTTCGGTTCTGCTATCTCATTCCCTAGTGTGTCCTTGCATTTCATTTATTTCTATTTATGTATAGCATATCTAATTATTTCTGTTTGCATGACTGTCATAATCACATAAGGAAGAATGTTAAAAAATGTAAGTTTAGAGCCAGCATTAAAAATACAGTGTAGTTTAAAGATGTATGTTTGCTCATATACAGGGTGGAAACAGAAGATGGAGATTACATGTTCTGCTTTGACAACACATTCAGCACCCTTTCAGAGAAGGTGATTTTCTTTGAATTGGTCCTAGATAATATGGGAGAAGGAGAACAAGAGGACTGGAAGAAGTACATTACAGGCACAGACATGTTGGATATGAAACTTGAAGATATTCTGGTAAGTATTCTGCTCTACAGCATCAGATGGTTGAGGTTTAAGAGAATCTGAAAAACTCATATCATCATTCTGCCATGGGAATATGCCTTAGTCTTGTTCTATGTGAGGGCCTGAGCAGCTGGGAAAGAGAGTGATCAGCTGCGTTCCTCATAGGACATTATGTTCACTCTGTCCCGTATTGAGGGGGGCCTGTGGTTAAAGAGCAACATTGGGAATTAAAAGATCTGGATTCTAGTTCCAGCTCTGCCATGGATTTCCTGTGTGGCCCACCACAAGTGATTTAACCTCACTGGGTATGTCTACACTGCAGTTAGACCCCCATGGCTGGCCCATGCTAGCTGACTCGGGGTAAGGTGCTGTTTAATTGTAGTGCAGGTTTGGACTCAGGCTGGAGTCGTCTGGCCTCTCAGAGCCTGCGAGGTGGAAGGGTCCCAGGACTTGGATTGCAGGCCGAGCCCAAATGTCTACACCACAATTAACAGCCCCTTAAGCCCGAGTCAGCTAGCACAATTAGCCTGAGCCCTGCAGGCCCAACTCAGCAGGCATGGGCCAGCTGCGGGTGTCTAATTGCAGCTAGACATACCCTAAGTGTCTGTGAGTAATAACTATCATAGGGGAGCTTTGAGTCTTTGCTCAGTGTGATTTAATAAGTTCCTTGGATGAAAGGCACTAAAAAGTACAAAATATTACTATGGTTATTAAAACAGAATCCCAGTGTGCGTGTATAGTGGCAGGTTTTTTCATTGTTTTGTGTCTGTGCTTATGGTGACTTAAGGTTTATTTTCGACCTGGAGCAATTAACTTGATCGTGTACATATAGCATTTGGGATCAAGCTCAAGCTCATTTTGAGTGAGCAAGTGACTTGAAGGCACAAAGAAAGTCATAAATCTGACCTATTTGGTAACTATATATACACAAATGTAAAGTGGCTACCTCTTCATCTTCATAAGATAAGCAAACATATTTCCTAGAGGAACAGCAATAGTGCTGCTGCTGTACATCTCAGTGATGGCTGCATTTCAATGATGGGCAAAACGATTACTACCTACCACTTACTGCATAACATAGTATGAGGCTTAATTAGCTGACATTTGTAAAGTGGTTGGATGATAACTTCTGTATAAATATATATCATCATCATTCTTAGGCAGAAGAGAGAGAGGGGAAGAGAAGTGATCAAACTCACATGCATATAAGCTAGCCCCCATTCCCAAAAGTTGCCCTGAAATGTTGACAAATTTCTCTGCTTATATATGCCTATATACACGGTACTCTTTTGCTTTTCTTCCATGTGGTGTTTTGGTTAATCACAAAGTATATACAGTCCTCGATCTGCCAGAGGATAAATCAGTTTTGCATATTGTTTCATCTAAAGAATCTTCTGTAGCCCTGAGGATTCTTCTACTTGTACGCGTCCACTACCCTGCTACGTAAGGTCCAACAACACAATTTTCTTCCTTCCAAATGAGAGATTGGATGGGAAATATTTCAGTGTGTGTTTATGCCTCACCTTGCACAGTTGGAAGGGACTGTGTATGCAGTAGTCTGAGTCCTTTCACTGGCCACCTGCCTCCCTTCTCCACATTGGAAAAGGGACAAACGAACAATGCCTCCAATAGCTAAAAGGTGGTAATACTTCTCTCAAAGGGATGCTCTGCTCAGTCTCTGTGGTAGAGTCAGAAGCACTTGTTGGATATATCCTTTGATGTGTCTCATAATTATGCTGTTGGATAACTCTTGTTCTCATCTTGGCTTAGTGCCCTAGTCACTATATAGTAAATGGGAATAAATAGCAATTAACAAAGATGGGGAAAGAGGAAATAAGTAAAGCTTTAATATAACTAATACTTCTAAACAGTGGCTGAGCTGTTTATCTGAGTAATACAACTGAGGACTCAACCTTGGAGGGATGCAGATGAGAGTTGAGGGAGAGCAGTGTTAATCCACCAGTCAAGCTAATGAGCATGGTATTTTGTTGATGATGAAATACAATGAAGTCAACTGCAGGGAGTGGCTTCCGTAGTTTGTTGAATTGGCAAAGACATTATGCTATGCACACACTATGTCCCAAGGCATTGAGAAAATACCTGGGAGGGATATTATTTTCATGGAGCCCTTGGAAATGTTTCTGTGTCAGTGGCTGGCCCTCATGGCTGCCCAACTATCCTTCTGCCCCCTCCCTCAGCGGGGCGTGCAACTCATAAGCACACTGGAGCCAGCCTGCTCCTAGTTCGAAATCAGAATAACTGAAAATCCTAACGACAGGCACTCCATACACCATTTGCTTTAAGTGGTATCACTGAAACCATATACTGGCTTTACCCTGTCTCCACTGCCTGCATCCCAGTCATAGCCTTTTCCACCTCCCTCGCAACAGCATTCAGTTCACTGTGGGTGTAGAAGCTTGCTCTCATTGCTGTGACAGTTTTTTCAAACTGTTGTATAGGTTCCTCTGCACAAACTTTGAAGCAAATACTGAGTCCTGGACAATAAGGCTATGCCTGTGCTCGTTTCAGTAGCGCTTAGCAGGCTACAATACTGAGCCCTGAATTTACTGAGAAAATAGAGTCCTTCCAAAAAAGCAGAATCAGCATGCACTAAAAATTTATTTACATACCATCTGCTGTCCCACAGACTACTCATCCATGTAGAAAATGATCTAGTTTGTGTATCAGGTCCTATTTCCTATAATAAATGAAAACCAGGTCTTTCTTTCCTAACACAAACCAGAACTTAATAGAATGTTTAAGATGCCAAATCCTTTCCGTATTTATTTTAAATACATTTTAAAATATTGAAAATTAGATTATCCTTCACTTCCCAACAGAAGATAAAGATTATAATTAGAAATATTAACTCTTAATTTCTAAAGGAGTATAAAGATGCAGAGGTGGGATGTTAATGCCACAACTTTTACAAGCAAGAATCTGAGTTAATGTTCAGACAAAGTCTGCCAGTCCTCCTTTTTAAACAGGGGGCCATACAAATACATAGGAGAAACAGTCAACAGTATAAGCAGTAGGAGAACACACTCAAGAAATAAAGTTACCTATTACCTGAACACAGTTTGACTGCTGTGTCAATAGGTGCTCTATAAATAAATAAAAACAACATACTGTATGCTAATGCTAGCTCATTTTGTGTTAAAGGGTATCTTGGTCAGATAATCCAGCTGAGAACAGTTAGCTTTGTTTTGCAGTCCAGTAGTGCAGAATGGAACTGTTCATGAGCCACCTGATACAGATAATGGACCACTCAGATATCTTAAAGATACAGATTTGCAATGATGTTGGTTTGAAGCTGTACATTGTGAAATAGCTTGACTAATTTTGATTATTAAATCTAAATATAGCAGTTTTGGTTTATGTCCATCTAGTTCTACATAAAGTATAGTGCTGGTTTAATCTAAACATTTAATTTAATCTAATTTAATCTAAACATTCAGAGGACAACAGTATGGTGTCTTTCCTCTAATAATGTAGTTGCCATATCAGATGCTTGCTTGACACAGTATATTATAGGACATGGTCACATGGTGCTGGTTGTGAGCACCTCATCTTTGGTCTTCATGTCCCACATGGGTCTGACATAGCCCAAATTTGTTTACTTTTAGGGCATTCTGCTCTAAGTGTCTCTCTTTCTTCAGCGGGTGGGGTCTTCTTTTGTGAAATAGTTGTGGATTATTTTTAATGGATTTGTTAAAATGTCCAGAGCCTGGGATAAATATTACGTATTTAAATTCAAACACATGAAAATATACACAATAAGGCTAAAAAATATTAATGAAAAGTTCATAATGTGTAACATTCATCAGTGAAGTAACTGTTACCTAACCACGAAATGAAAAAATGGTAGTGACACATGCACAAATAAAAACCAGCAATGTGAATGATAGTGTGAGAAGTGTGATATGTATTTATATTAGCAGAAAATGTACTTCTGTTTCCTTCCAAATGATTTTACATTCTAAAAAAACACTATTCTGTTTCTTACCAGGAATCCATCAACAATGTCAAAGCCAGGTTAAGCAAAAGCCTCCAGATTCAGACGCTGCTCAGAGCATTTGAAGCTCGTGATCGAAATATACAAGAAAGCAACTTTGACAGAGTGAATTTTTGGTCCTTGGTCAACTTGGGAGTAATGGTGGTGGTTTCAGCTGTTCAGGTTTACATGCTGAAAAGTCTTTTTGAAGATAAGAGGAAAAGCAGAACTTAACAGCAAGTGTGATCATAGCAATAACCAGAGAGGAGGGGAAAATGCAATAAACTGCTACAGCAAAAGGGACTGGTGTTACCTTGCTGCTTGTTTTGAATAGACATTATAATCAGGTTCTTGATTCACATATGACTAACATGAACAGAATACCTTTGCCCGCATCCTTCCATCTCTGCAAGCGTTACTAACAGTCTTACTGGTGCATCTGTTTTGTTGGTTTGTTGCATTTGTAATGATTCTTACTAGATTATGCATAATACACAGAATGGTGGATCAAATGCAAACCAATGTTAATACCTGCCAGACAGTCATCTTTTCATAGTCACTTGAAAACCTTTTTATGTCCGCCTAAATAATAATTTGTTTTTTTACAAGTTTTTAAATAAGCATTGAGTAAAGTTACAGATGTGCCAAAGGATTGAGGCCCACCTATGTAGGCTATAGCTATTGTAAGTTCTCCGTAAATGTACAAAATTTCCTTGAGTCTTTATTGTATAGCATAATACAGAAACACTGGGTTAACATTTGTGAAGTGGTTAAAATGAGAAGTTATTTTTTCACTTTTATATATATATATAGTTATATATCTCTCTATATATATCAGCACTTTAAAGAGACAGTTAATGTGAAATTTAGTCAATTTATAAACTAATTAAAAGTAGCATCAGACACTATACCTATCCAAGTCCTTCTGCCAGTTGTTGTGATTGTACAGTCCCATTTTCCTGTTTAGTTGGTTGTTGCTGTGTGAAAGGTCCACTGGAACAGTGATAGTGACCATACAAAGTACAGTCAGATGCACAAAATAAAATGGCATTATTTAATCTTTAGTTATTGTAATCTTAGATATTATAACAGTAGATACATTCAGACAGAAGTGAGTTTTTTCAGATGACTGTGTTCCTTTCATAGTTTTTAGGTAAAATTGTCTGGAAACATTAACTTGACATTAAATGTTTATATACTTCCAAAATCCTTTCTATATTACTAATTTTGCTAAGATGTTTTGCTCCTTGAGGTCAAGCAGGTTTATGCCACAATTTGTAGCAGTTCACAAACTTCAGAGCTAAAGTTGTTTAGCTAAACCCGCCCCACAAAAAAAACCCAACAAATCTGTAGTCACATAACTATTTTCATTCTACTCCCCTGAGTAGTCCTATGAAATTAATGGGACTACTTGCATAAATAAAACAGAATTTGGCCCTAAATTTTGAGATTTATTTGGAGCATGAATTGATTAAGCAAGGTAATGCTCAATCATAGAAGCAGTTTGCTATCTTTCTCAATAAAAAGGCAAGTGGCTTGCATCAAACCTACCATTTCTTTCTGCTGAGGGAGTGGAAAAATACGTCTCATCTGTGCATTTGTCTTCTTTTGTCATAACCATAGTATTTTGAGTGCAGTTTAAGTATTTTGTAATCAGCCTAGATTCAAGCCAAGTGCCAACCCAGTGGAAGTGCCCATAGAAAATTGTGTCAGCTCTGAAAGTCCATGTTAAAACTGCTAGGGCTGTACCACTGTTCACATCAGCTGTCTTTAAAAAGATTTAAAACATTTGGTCTAGCCTAGGTATGCAAGTGTACTGCCTGTCTTTGAACTTGGTGTTAAGAATTGAAACACTACAACTAGACTGTCTCCTTTGTGATCACATCTGCCTGAAGGTCATTATGCTGGAGGGCCCAGCATTATCTCCTATAAGAGGATGGGAAAACATTTTTCAGTGCATGGACTTATTAAAATGCAGTCATTGTGGCAGAGGTGTATTGGCCACTTTTCTCTAGCAGGGGCTATCATATATAGAGATTACACTTTAGTTTCAATTTCAGATGTATGAATGAAGACTAGCAATAACCCTTTTAAATTACTGCTTTTAAGAAAAAAATACTTTAAAAGGTGCTACTGACTATATGACTTCAGGGGCAGCTGGATCTGCCCTCTGTTAGTCTGGGAACATAATATAGTAAATTCTCATTCGATGGGCAAGTTAGTGATAGAAAGGTCTAAGGGAGGTGTCATTTGATCTGTACAAATTTGCAGAATCATAATTTCAAGGTGTTACCCTCTGTGGTGTGGGAAGAGGGATTCATTGTTCGTCCCCTCCCAGCTCCTCCAATTGGTGGACATTTTGATCATAGTGTCATTGGAAATGGGTCAGGTTTGGAATCACACTTCACAGAAGTTGTGTGAAATACTATGCGCTCCCAAATCAATCTTGCAGCTCATCAAATGCTCACAACCCTGCAAATGTTTGGCCAGCAGCCTGCCTTGTACAGAGATGCGGGAGGGTGGCACAGACAAGGATCAATGTGACATGTCTAGCAGTGCTGCTCTAGACTGAGACAACACTGAGGATGACTTTGATGAATAAATGTTTTCAGTTATAAGTGTCAAGGCTAGATTCTTTATGATTGCCAAAGATCAATCTCTTTACTTAAGCCATGCATCCCTGTGTTAAATCATAATTAAAAAAATATTTTCTCAAATATATACATAATTGTTCTAGGTTTGGTATGTTGATGCCATTGTGTTTGTGAGAGAAAGGGCTTCCAAATGATACCCAACCCGTAATCCATTTCAAATGACTTTTGTATTATCAAAATTCCACCAAGTGGGGGGGGGGGGAGGGGGAGCACTGAGTCCCTCCTGCCATGTTGCAGAGGGTGACACCATTGAACTTATGAGCCTGGAGATTTTTACAAATTGAATTACACCATCCTTACCTTCCTTTCATTAACTTGTCCACAGAATTACACATGCTCCCACAGTGTATTGGATACATCTGTAGTTCTCACCCTTTCCAGACTACTATATCCCTGAAGCCCAAGCCCTGCCACCCAGAATTGAAACATGTAACTTAGCTGTGTGAGGCCCTGGGCAATTGCCCTGCTTGCCACCCCTTAACACTAGCCCTGACCTTGCAACTTCCCTAAACCTATGCCATGTCCCCAGGTTGAGAAACTGATGTAGATGAGTTAATGTACCCTGGAAGACCTCTGTGTACTCCTCAGGGGTATGCGTATCCCTGGTTGGGAACCATGGGATACATCATTCTTTTGGGTAGGACTCCCTTCAGAGCATTCTTTTGGGTAGGACTCTCTTCTCCCTTAATTGATGAGTGGGGCAGTGGTAAGCACCATGAGGTATTCCATTTCTCCAGGGACTTAATGCCCTATACCTAAAGTATTTGCAGAACAGGGAACAAGTAGTAAAAAGATCTCCTCTAGGCCTGGTCCAGAGCTCATCGAAGGCTTTCAGTGGAATGGCTCCCACTGACTTCAGTAGGCTTTGGCTCAGGCTCTTTTGAGTACAGGCAGACCCATGTTCCTAGGGCTCTGTCCTTTTAATAGAAGATAGAAGTGATGCGGCCTTAAATGTAGCACCACAAATGTGATGCTGCACCACAGCTGTGAAATGCTGCATTCTTTCCATGAAGCTGTGACTAAGAAGTCTACCTCTGACGTTAGGCTACTGTATTCTAGCTCTTAACTCGGTTATTAGAACAACCCTTCCTATTGTAACTTCTTCTCCATAACAAAATCCCCATCTCATAACAAAAAGTTTTAAACAGAGGATATACTATAGATGCAGCTGTATGAGACTTTGTCAACTGAAAAATATTTATCAGTGGCCATGGGTGAAGGATATGGGGTTCAAACTTAGACACAATAAATGACGTTTTAAATGGGATGTTGGAGTAAATTGTTCTTGTGTTTTGTATAAAAGGTACAAATCAAATATTAACTGAAATAAGGAAAACAAATCTAGTGTGTAAGATGAACTGTTTTTATTCTGTGCTAAGTAATGGTTAAAGTCTGAGGATGTTGAATAAAATTATATGCCAGAAGTTTAGATTTTACAATAAATAAGTCTAAATTTGTGTTTGTGCACACTAATTATAACAGTTGTAGGAAGAGCACTGCATCTTTGCACACTCTACCCTCCGGGCTTGATCCTTTAAAGGGCTAAGCACTCTCAGTTCATACTGACTTCAACAGGATTTGAGGGTGCACAACAGGTCCATGACTGCTCAGTATCTTGCAGGATTGAGCCTTAAAAAGAACAAGCATTGTAATACAGACTGATTGCGTAGCACACAGCAAAGCTTCATGACTTCCACAAGGTCAAAGCAAGTCCACAAAGCAAGTCATTCAAAGATTGAATTTCCAGAACTACTTGTTCTTTTAAGAGATCGGGTTTCACTTGATAACCCTAGATGGTAACACCTGTAAATTCAATTTAATGGTAAAAGGATTAGGAATGAAACCTGTGCAAAAGATGATTATAATTTATTTTCAAGTAAGATCAATTGACCTTTGAGTTTCTGCCTTGCTTGAAATATATACCACGTTTCTTCTCCAGTGTATAATACTCCCTTGTGACATTTCTTTCCTTAAGAGATGTCTCCTCTAAATTTAGTGGTGAAATTCTGCTCTCCGTTACCCTAGTGCAGAAGCAAACTAACTGACATTGAGCACAAACTCCAGAGTTACAATGGTGTGAGATCAGAATTTGACCCATGTCCTCTAATTCTTTAAACAGTAGGGGGGAGAACCTATAGTTTTGAACCTACATAATGTACAAATCCTGATTGTCATCATGCTTAAAACTTTAAATATTTACATCTTCATTAAATGTTAACAATCTTCCACATATGCATGTGACTGGATAGTAGGAGTAGCACTATATTTTTTCATAAAATACTAGGGTATCACACACTGCGCAATGAAAGCAAGCCGAGATTGTGAAATGAAACATATGTTGCCAGGTGTTTGTGTGAATTTCATCCTGCCTGTGGAACTCAAAACTCCCCCAATATTTTAGGGGAAAGGAAAGTGAAAAAATGCAAACAATTTTTGGAACTCTTTAAGCTTTCAATACTATGTGTAAGGAGGATAGATAGGGTTTAGGAAAAGTAATATGTGCAATCTTAAGGAAATTATGGTAAGGTTCATAAATGCTACTGCAATTGGCTTAGTCTAGTTTCAAGATTGCTAGCAGACAAAACACAGTTAAGAACCAGAGTAACTAAATAATTCTGTAATACAGTGGTCACGGAGGTTACACAATGTGTCTCAATTATTGCAAGATACGATATCCCTTTGACAGTAAACTATTACATTACACAACCATAATACGTGCCAACAGAAATAATCACTGACCTTTTATTCTTCCCCTTGCCATGAAAGAATGCAGAAACATCCTGGCATAAGCTAGAAATTTGCACATGACAAAGCATTCTCTCTCTTCAAAAAGGGGCAATATAGCATTTACCATCTGTTGTGGAAATGCCTCTCCTACTGTTCTAGCTTCTCTTTGCCATGAGCTTGTATGCATGCAAAAGCAGGCAATTCTCCATCTGTTAAATACTTATTGCCAAGTTTCAGGGGATGTGTGTTATAGACTTAACTGGGTGGACTTAGTAGGACAAAAAGGGCTACATATTTCAAGTCAGCAAATACAGTTACGATACTGTATTCAAGAAAAAATGTTTTATACCTCTATAAAGCAACCCGCCTCTCTTCTAAGGAGAAGTGGGCAGGGGAGAAGATGACAAAGGAATTCTGGATTCCCAGTTGAGCTGTTTAGAGTCAGATTTCTAATTTTGAGCTGAATCCCACAGTTCTTACTCAGGCAAAACTCCTAGTGCTATAATCAATTTGAAATTTTTAATTGAATGTTTAAATGTTTAATGTTGATTGAGTGAGAACTGCAGAATTTGGTCCTATGTGATCATAAAAAAATCAGTGGGCCATCTGGCAGCAGGAGTAGGCCAGCTTTTGGGAGGGAAGGGAGGAAGATATTAGTCCAATTTTTTCATTATTTGCAAGAATAAATAAGCTTCTGAAATCACACTCAGTGTCTAGCTGAAAGCAACTGAAAAGAGGTTGGTCATTCATTAGTAGATATCACCAGAACACATGGCCATTGACTGAAGGATTTTGTAGAAATCACTTAAAAGAAAGTAATAGTTAAAAAGCACCATAATCTACCAGAGCGAGGCAAAAAACTACTCTCCTTTCTCAAGAGTATTAGGTAACTTGCTTTGGATCCTGGCAGGCTCATTCAACCATTGCCATCCATGGATGGGGCCTTGTTACCGAGCCTTTTCTATAGTGCCATGTCTGTAGATAAGTCCTGTCATCCATTCACATGCAGCCCCAATCTTGCTTCAGGTTAAGGTAATGAGAGCAGGCTTCTAATCTGTTGGTCTGGAAAATACTCATGATCATAGCTTATGCAGCCAAAAACCTAAGATGCATCTTTCAATATCTAAAATCCTAGACTATTTTCTAGAAAGCTTCACACTGTCGGTTTAATGGACTGTGTGAACAAGGGGCCAGTATCCTGACAGGTCACAGTTACACAAGCCAAATCAGGATTCTTGTCCACAGTCAATTAAACTGCCTACATTGGGCTGAAGAGCATAAAGCAAAGTGTAAGGTCCCTCTGTGGATGCAATATGTTCCCAAGAGGGGACAAGAAAACCTCACACATATCCTACCTCTAAAATGTTTTTCAAAAGAATAATTCTTCCAGTGGTCTCTACATATTTCTAGTTGTGGGGATGGTGCCACAAGGTGCTGAGCTGTGGAATCTTCTACACTACAGCATCCACTGGGGTCATTTGACCTCCCTCCTCCCCTCACAGAGGGTTCTGAGGGTGTGAAAAGGGAACAGCTCCACTTGCTCTCTGTTCTTTCTTAACTGCAAGAAACAATAAGCTTGGATTGCACACAGTGTCTTCAAGTCTTTCCTCATTTGCTGTTTCCTTTCTTCTGTAGCTATTTTTATTTTTAGTGAGTTAGATTGCCTGAAAGTACAGGTTTCTCTAGTAGTAAAAACAAGGGAAAAATTATGCCCATCTGGCACAGGCAGAGTCTGGAAACATGGATGGCAGAGGGGCTCCTCAAGCCCGATCAACTAAATCTGGCAATGTGCAAGTCCAGCATAGAGTCCGGACATCCACTAACTTAATGTCAGCACCACTGTCTCCAAAATGGGAAAGGACAGGAACCGGAGGACTGTTCCCCACAGACAAAGCTGGGCTTTTCTCCATAGACCTATACAGGATCTGAAAACCCACAGTCCACAAAGAAAACCTGTAGAGTTCGCAGGTCCTGACTGAGCATGTTTCATCCCAGGGCTCAAAGGCAGAGCATAACTTTTCCTGCAATTGCTTCTGACAGTTTCCAGAGGCCACTGTGGCACTGAGCACCATAACTGAGAGCACAGAAATTGTCTCTCCTGGGCTTTCAGTGCCAACAATGCTAGTGTCCAGGACAGGTGGAGCAGCAGGAAGAAGCTTGCCAGGAATACAGAGGTGAGGAGCATGGAGAGAGGTAGATTGAAACCAAAGCTGGAGAAGAGGAAAGGGTGACAGGAGCTGGCGTACAGGAGGACTCCTTGGACTGGAACTGGACACTGGGGAGGGTGGCAGAGGAGACCTCAAAATGAGAAAAAAGTGGTGGTGCGGGATCCAGGGGATACAGATGTAGAATAAGACTAAAGGCATAAAGAACTTGGAAGCTCTGAGGACTTACAAAGGCTGGAGGGGACCATTCTTGGGATTGGGCGGGGGGGGGAAGAGAGGGACTGAGAGAGAGCCAGGTAGATGGGACAGAGGTGGAAAAGTCTAACCACTGAAGAACATTTCCCTTCAGAACTTGCAATTGTATCCAGGATTCTCCTTATTAAAAGTATCAATGAATATTAAAAGGCAGTATTCACTCACCCCAGAAATCATCTTCATTGGATATCCGGGCTGATATCCAAGTAGTGCCTCTCTTTAGTTTCTATTCGCTTGGCCATCTGAAATCCTGTCAATGTTAAATACATACCACTATATTAAACATCAGGATTTGATCCATTTTGTGTGTAATAAACACTGGAGTATTTTTGCTAAGTAATTTTACATATTTAATATTTATTTTATATAATGTAATATTTAATAACTTTATAAATGTCTGCCACTCCCATAGCAGCTGATTTTAAGATTCCATTTTCCAGATGCCAACAATAATCCACTATTCTTTCAGCTATCAATTGCCTTAAGTTGCCTGCCTAGTGAGCTTCTCCTCAGAAGGCATATAAAGCACTGAACATCTGCAGGAACCGAACAAACATTTAACTTCTTGCCCATCAGTTAAAAGAAAAAAAAATCCTCATCAAGCTCCTGATTAACTTCAGTAACATTTGCAGGCTGATGGTGTCACAAAGAGGCAGAGGCAAACTTGGAGTAGAATCTCAGTAGAATGAATGTAGATACTTACCATTAAGGTTCTATGTAACGTTGTTAGATACAGTAATTAGCAGTGAGTTCAGGCAACTAAATTAATAAACTATTCTAATGAAAAAATGTGTACATAAAAGGGAAGTCAACCTAAAATGTTTATCTAGCTCTGGGCAAGATACTGTAGGCTTGGTGTCGCAGTAACAGGGCTACCTGCCCCTCGGCCCTCTGACAGCGTCCCTTCAGATGTCAGGCCTTGTGCCTCTACCTTGCCTGGGGTAGAATTCTGCAGTTGTCCTACTCTTAGACTGGGCCCTTAACTACCAGTACTCTGTATCAGTTCCTACCCTGCGGGTCCTATTGTGTTCAGGCACCTGTGGTTCTTCCCTTTGGGGGCCTGAGACCAGTGGTGCACAGTGATCAGTCAGCCTAAGTATTGATTAATGTACAGCAGGAACAAAGCATTTAGAGAAGCAGGATTTTAAAACAGTCTGTGCACGTCTATCTTGCCTAAAGGCTTATCATCAAAGTCAGAGTTTCTCACAAGCCTAGGACTTATCAGGCTGAGGCAGTTAAGGCACAGCAGTTCCATGTGCACAATATCATATCTGACCACCTCTGACTGCCCCAACCTGCTGGATCAGGCACCCACTTTGCAGCTGAGTGAACTGGAGGTGGTCTTTCAGTGTGAGACAGAGCAAGACTTAAAGTCATGATGTTTAGGTTTGTAGCGAAGCATCTTAACCACTCAGCTACCACACCTCTGTCCCTTAATAGTAACCTAGACAAGCCTAACCTCTTTAGACACCCACAGCAGGTTGTGTTTCAGTTTAACTGCCCCCTCTTAAGAGAGGATTCCTTTTCAGAGCTGCTAGAGTTCATAGGCCATTTGCCATCCTGGCAATGACTCTTAACAACTCTCAAGCCATTGCTGTTAAGTGGCTGATCTTGAACCATCTTTCCTTTCCTGTTGGTTTTCCCCAACAGCCCCCTGTTGCATTAAAACAGATTCGTAAACATCCCAAAACTACAGGTAATCATATACCTACATGCAGTATTCATAAATTATTACAGAGCAACTCCAAATCCATCACAGTGCAATGCTATACATGTGTCTACCGCTACTGTAGAGTTCATCGTACAATAGAGTTAATTCTAAATACTTATGACTATTACTCATAACCTAGGACTAGTATAATTTGTGTATGTATAGACTGAAAATTGGTTTACAGAAGCATAGTTGGGCACAGGCATATGTCTGTTCCCTAAGATTTCAATTCAAGTTTGCATTCACGATTTATTTTTTTTAGCAAAGAAGTTTCCTTTTTCCAATCTGCCCAAATGTAACAACAGAGGTGTGGGGGGGGGGGGGGGAAGAGGGGAGTTAGTGAAACAAGTCTCCCAATGGCACAGGCAACCGTCCACCAGAAAAAAGCTTCAACATTATTTGACTTGGCCAACTGCCTCTTAATCAAGCCAAAACATGGGCCAGCCACTGGAAAACTGACTGCACAGTCCAGGTGAAATGAGAAAGGTGGCACAACTCAGTGTCATGAGCATAGTTCAGTATTGCATTCACTCACAGTCTCTCCTTATGTACACATATACACACCTCCTCTATACCCTCTGGCAGTGACATTTTGTAAATGATTGTAGGGGAAGGAGAGAGATCCTACAAGCACCAGTCACTTCTCTCTTGCTCCTGGTGCTGGTGCCTGAGCTACGTTCTTCCCAAGATGGGGGCAACACATTGCCGTCACCCAGCATACTGGGGTCTCTATCCATATCTTCACTGCTACCTTCAGGACTGGCACCTAATTCCCCCTCGCTCCCATTGGCTGCCCCATATAACTGACCACACTGCCATATTAAGGGCTGTTCTCAGTGACCCAGGCCCTATCTTATCACTATGGCAGCCATGCACAGCTGCTATTTTCCCCTGCTTCATTCCAAACCTTCACTGTTTGCTATCATCCAGCTCCTCCTTTCAGTGAACCTGCACATCCAACACTAACTGCTCCTCACTGTCTGCCACCCACCTAACAACAGCTGCATCTCCACACCGCATGTGCCTGTCTGCTTACATAAATAGCTCGTTGTTAACTGATTAATCTTGTATCAGATTGACTCATTATTGATTTAACTGGTTCACATTTAGTGATTATTTGCTCAACTGTTTTCTAATTATGTCCATCTGCTATTCAACCAGGCTCTCACCCCACCCTTCTTTTTGTATTATAGCTGTGACGGTGCACCCCATAAGGCTTTATGGAAATATATTTATGAATATATATATGACATAACTGGAATATGTTTTATGCTATATATGCCATGTAACATATCTATGTAAAGGGTATGATCTACTGAATATATTCATCCTATTTGTATGCATATGTCATTGCTGTATTCAAAGTTATGAATATTGGCTGTATACTTGTTTGATTTTAAATAGCCTTAGTAAGGCATTTGGTCAGCTTCTTTAGAAAGGAATTTGCAAGTTAAGTGTCCAGTCAAGAAGCACTTAATGCACAATGGATCTTGGAAGGCTCCAATACACATAAGAAGCCTACATGAGGATGATCAAGGTAGCATGTGGACAATGGCTGCTGCCTGTAAAAACTGAGTCATGCATGGACATGTGACTTGGCCATGTGACTCCAAAACTCCATCTTGGAGCTGGACTTTGCATAGGAGAGAGGAGGGGGTCTCCACCCACAAGAAAAAGAGTATTTAAACTTCTGGGAGACACCTCCATTTTGTCTTCAGCTGGCTTGAGATAGCCTCTTCACCCCCAAGGATACCTGAAAGAAACTGGAACAAAGGACAGTAACTACAGGGGGTGTGAGTGATCACTGGACCCAGACTAGAAAGAGACTAGTCTATAAAAGGAAGCTTACTGAATTCCTCTGAGGATGAGGTTTTTATCTATATTCAGTTTTCTTACTGTATTAGACATAGACTTGCATGTTCTATTTTATTTTGCTTGATAATTCATTTTGTTCTGTCTGCTATAACTTGAAACCACTTAAATCCTACTTTCTGTATTTAATAAAATCACTTTTTACTGATTAACCCAGAGTATGTATTAATATTGGGGGGGAGGGGGGAGAACAGCTGTGCATATCTCTCGATCAGTGTTACAGAGGGCAAACAATTTGTGAGTTTACCCTGTATAAGCTTTATACAGGGTAAAATGGATTTATTTGGGGTTTGGATCCCATTGGGAGTTGGGCATCTGCGTGTTAAAGACAGGAACACTTCTTAAGATGCTTTCAGTTTAAGCCTACAGCTGTTAGGGGATGTGGTTCAGACCTGGGTCTGGGTTTGCAGCAGGCTAGCGGGTCTGGCTGAAACCAGGCAGGGCACTGAATTCCCAAGCTGGGAGGGCAGGGAAAGCAGGGGCAGAAGTAGTTTTGGCACATCAGTTGACAGCCTCCAGAGGGTTTCTGTGATCCAACCCATCACAATAGCATCTACCCTCTTCTCCCAATAACAGCTCCGTTTCTCTTCTATCCTTACCCTCATTTCCAGCCACTCCTCTTCCACTCCCCATCCCAGTCTCCATGCCCTACCTATACAAATCCAGATTCCAAATTCACACCTGCCTCAGATGACTTGCCTCAAACACTGCACTCCCCCCCTCCTCACTCACCCACCAGAACAGCTATGTTTGATCTTGTCTTGACCAAGCACTGCTCTGTGATCTCTCCATCACGGAGTTCCCCCTCTCTGACCAGAATCTGCTCTTTTTAAATATTGCCTATTTACCACCCACTCCTGCAATTTCCAGTCCAATCAATTTCTTCCATTGACATGGGTGTTTGATACTTACTCCTGAGGGCATTCTGCACCACAAAATTAAAAATTCTGTGCAGTCTTTTAAAATTCTGCAAGTTTTATTTCTCAATAAATGCAGAGGCTCCAGCATGGCACTGGTGAACACAGGCCACTAGCTGCACAAAGGTGGGAGATCACCCTGCAGCCACGACAGGGCCACAGACTCAGCAGTGAGGCTGCACCCGACCCTGACACAGCACAAGGTCTGGACCTGCGCCAGAAACACACTGGGGCTCTGCACCAGGCTCACCAGATGTAGGGTAGGCAGGCTCAACCAGGCAGGATTCAAGTGTGAAGGGGCTTAGCATGGGGGGATCCAGGTGTGGGGTGAGAGGATTCTGTGTGGTACAACCTGGGTGCAGGCAGCGCTGGGGGGAGGTCTAGGTGTGAGGGCATCTAGATTCACAGAGGTTCACTGGAGGGGGTTCCAGGTGCAGGGGCAAGGGGACTCTGCACGAGCTTCCAGGGGAAGGGGGTTGAGGCTCAGCAGAGGGGTCTGTGTGTGAGGGCAGTGGAGCTTGGCTGGGTGGGTGTCGGAGTGCAGTTAGTTGGGGGCAGTAGCATAGGAGCTCAGGGTGGTGCAGGGAGCTCAGTTGGGGGTGGTCTGGGTGCAAGGGTCCAGAGGCAGGGGGGCTGGGTGCAAGGGGGCTCCAGATGCAGGGGTTGAGGTTTGGGTATGGAGGCCTAGGGGGGTTCTGGGTGTACAGTGTGAGTCTTGTCAGGGGTGTCAGTATGGGAGGTCCAGATGCATGGGGGTTGGGTGGATGGGGAGCAGCTCTCCCACCAGTAACCCCTCCCCCCACAGCTTAGGAGTGATGGGGGCAGGGGAGGATGCTGAGCTTCCTGGAGCTGGGGGAGGTTTCTGGGGGTGGGTCTGACAGTCTCAGCCACTCCTTGGCAGGTGAAGAGGAAATCCCATCCTCTCCTGCCTGCAGCCCTGCCAGGACTAGCAGCTGATCCCAGCCTAGGGTAGGAGCCACTGGCTGGCATGGCCCCAGCCCTGCAGTGATTTACCTCGCTGCCAGCTGCCTGAAATGATGTACCTGCAGTGCTAGGGAGTAGTACATGACTGCTCTTACAACTTCCCTTTGCTTCCCTGTGAGAAAGTAATTTTTCTGCAGGGAAGCAAAGAAAGCTGCAGGTGACATGAATTCCACACACATGCACTAGCTCAGAATTACCCCGGAGTAGATACTCCATTCTACACTCTCCTCCACCCTTGACTCATTGGCCCCTATCCCCCATCACAAGGTCTGCTCTGCCGCCCCCTAGCCTTACTCACCCCAGCATCTGTTTCTGCTCTTAGACAGCAGGGGATCTCCAGCAGAAGTTCCATGCCCATATGGATTTCTCCTAAGGTTCTCTTAAACTCTGCAATTTTCCTTAGCAAATTACTTTTCCACCTTGACCAACTCCTACAGTCCTAATGGATTATTTGCCATCTTCTATTCTCCCTTCTTCAAATCCTCCCCACCCATTCATTTTTTTTCTCTGCACAGAATCTTGCTTTTTCAAACAGATCAACAAATTCCAGTGTAACAACCCTCTCCCATCCCCCATCTAACCTTTCTTCCCCACTACTCTTTTTTCTCCCTCACTGATAAAGAAGTTTCACATCTTTTCTCCCCCTTTAGCCTCTGCACCTGCTTCAGCATCCCCCAGCTCTTCCCTCCCCAACTTCTCCCTCTCCTCAACTACTTCCCCTCACACTGCAAAGAAGTTTGTCTCTCAATCCCCTGTGCACCCTCTCCACACACACACTTAGCAATTGGAGGAGGAAGAAAAAACATGAGTAGTAATTGGGGCTGTCTACAATGGATGTCTGGAGTTCCTCTTCCAATTCCATCATAAGTGGTCTCCAATGTGGCTTCTGCTCCTTCCATTCCACTGATCCAGTTCTTTATACTCTAATCTCTTTCTGGCCAAAGTTCAAAATTCTATTGTCACATGCAGCCAGGGTAAAGCTCCCTCTGCTGGATACTCACCAGGCCACTGTGTTTGAGTCCCTAACACTGTAGAGACCCTGGTGTTCTTTTCTCCTGGTCTGAGTAGACTATATCACTCTTTCCTTGGCCCCTCTAGCATGCTTTCTGGGCAAAGGCTTTGTGGATACTGGGCCTTGCAGTAAGATGCCATGGGCCCCCAAGACCAGTGTTGACCTCTCAGTCTTTTCAGTAACTTTAAGGACACACTCTCCCAAAACTCTGGCCTCGTGGGCAAATGATAGATGAAGCACACACACATAGGCTTCAAAGGTTTCTAAACCCAATTACTCTTTACTTAGCATGAGAGAGATATGGATCCAGACAAAGTAAGAAATGCCTCGGTTTCCTCACCATTCTTCAGCACTCTTTAGGCTTAGGTCAAAGTCATCCAGGATCCCCCCTCATAAAGCAATGACTTCTCCTCCAAACCATGGAGTTGTCTTTTCTGTTGTGCAGCCAGCTTCCTTCTTCTTCAGATAGTCCCACAGTAAAACAAGATGATCGCTACAAAAGCATGCCCATTCTCTTACTCTTTCCAGCCCAAGGTTCCTGTGTCCAAGTCTCTGAGTTACCCCATAACTTCTGAAGGCTGGTCTACACTGAAAAGTTTCATCAGCATAGCCATGTCTCTCCGGGGTGTGAAAAATCCCCTCACCCCCAAGATGTAGTTAAACCAACCTAATCCCTGGAGTACACAGTGCTAGGTCAACGGAAGAATTCTTCTGATGACTTAACTTCTGCCTCTCGCGGAGGTGGATTAACAGTGACAGGAGAACCCTTTGTAGTGTCTATACTGAAGCACTTCAGTGGCACAGCTGCAGCGATGCTGCTGAAGCATTTTATGCGTAGACAAAGAAACCACAGAGCTTCAGGCTAAGACCCAGCATTAACAGTTGACTTTTGTTCTCCTGTTTGGGTATCTCCATACTGCAGTCATGCAGACAATCTTGGTTTCCCACATCAAGCAACCCTTGTTAGCGTACCCATCGTTCAGAGTACAGTCACTGAGGTTAAATGGCTCTCCACTGTCTCTGGTATTGGAATATGTAATAGCCCTGACAGCACAGGACTGACTTCAAAGGCCCTGAGATTCCATTATACAGCAATTTCATATCGACCAGAATTAATAAACTGCACCACAGACAGATTCCCAAAATTCAAATACTTTCAACTATCCTCTCAATCTCAAAAATCTTGTCTTCCCTCTGCTTCCATGATTCTGTTCCCTCCTGGTTCTTTCTACATCTCTAATTGCTCTTTCAGTGTTTTGTTCAGTGGATATTTCTCATTCAACCTCCAACTTTCTGAACAGGTGCCCAAGAGTTCCATCCCTGGCCCTCTCCTCTTTCCTCTACACCGTCTTTGGGGGGGGATCTCATTTGAGAGAACTAGTTCAAGTATCATCTCTATGCTGACAACTCTCAGACCTACTACTTTTCTCCCGACCTGTCTCCTCCTGTCCAAAAAAAAAAACAAAAACACAAACACTCAGGGCTTGTCTACACTTGCAACGCAGCTACACCACTGTAGTGCTTAGTGAAGACACTACCTACTCTGATGGGATAGCTTCTCCTGTCAGCATAGGTACTTCACCTCCCAGAGAGATAGTGGCTATACTGACAGGAGAAGCCCTTCTGTCACCACAGTGCTGTCTACAACAGTGCTTGGGTCAGTATAACCACACTACTACATTGAGTGTGGTCTTAACTCTACCATCTCCACATACTTAGTCTGTGTCTAAAGCCTGCCACTTCATCCTACATAACATCTCTAAGATCAAGCCTTTCCTCACTATGCATACAGCTAGTTCTCTTGTCCAAGCCCTCATCTGTGCCTTGACTACTACAGCCTCTTCCTTTCCAACCTAGACAAATCCCATTTTGCACCACTTATCTCCATTCAAAATGCTACTGAAAAAATCTTTCCTAATTTATTACTTCAACCACATCAACTTTTTCTTTGCATTCCTACAATTGCTTGTCCTTCACTGCAAATACAAGCTACATGTCTTCACTTTCATGGCTCTTTATGACTTATTTCTGCCCTATCATTTTTAATGTGATAGCAAGATGTCAATCCCTGCTTTCATTCCATAAATGGTACCAGACTTGATTGCCCATTTTAAAAAATTTACAGATAAGCCCCTTTTGACCACTACTATGGATGAGAAGAGCTCCCCGTAAATATCTGCAAAGTAACCCCCTTGTACTCTTTCGGATCTCTCCTTGAAACTCCTCTCTGTTGAGATGCCTACATAAAACTTGACAATGGTTAGGCAGCTGTTTTGCTGTGACCATTGTTTTTCCAGTGACCAATATACTTCCATTGTGTCCTTGTGTTCCCCTTGACTGTTTTAGCCACCTTACGCTTAGATTGTAAGCTCTCAGAGCAGGGCCTTTGTTATGTTTGTACAGAGCCTACTACAATGGAGCTCTGATACTCTGGGCACTACAGTAACACGAATAAATAAATATGGACAAAGTATTTATCAGACACCTGGGTAAAGAGCTGCAAAATCAGTGGGCATGAAAGTTCACACTTAGACCCATGTAAATCAAAACAATGATTGATACACAAATTGTTGTTAAAAAGCAAACTTTGTCTTTTTCTTTTAACAATCCATGACCATAAATATATTTGTATTTACATAAGGAGGATGCAAAGAGTACCACCATGAGAACTCTTATGACCAAAACATTCCGTGTGTGTACTGGAACATTTTCAGGGATCTATTGCTTCTGTGTGTATGTGCAGGGCAACAGGCTCAAAAAAATTAGAGGTATGGCTATAGTTTGAGGGAGGACACGGAAAAAAATTCAAAGTACTAGTATGTATTTCACGTGAATACAGAAGCAAAACTCCTATCAAAAAATACACACATTTAATGTTGGTCTTTTTTAATTCTAAGAAACGCAACTCCAAAAATACAAACTGAACATCAGTCTCATGTCAACCACCATAATAAAATGAAACAAAGACATTCACAATAGTTAAGTCTATGGACAATGTAAGTGTGACAATTGTTATTTCCCTCTCCCTTCCCCCATGTATAGTCCAATATTTATCTTCAAAAAGAAGAATTACGAGAATACTGCTGGTGTTCAGTTAGAATTAAAGGATTTGGATAAAGTGAAATAAGACAGATACAGGTGTGAGAGTAAGGTTACAAAGGCTTTACATTTTGGATTACCCCAAGATATAAAAATTCAAAAATTAACAAACTTGCTTTTCTCAAAATATTACAGCTACAGGCAAGGCATCTTTAAATTAACAGCTGAGGGTGTGTGAGAGAAAAAAAACAACCACCACCACATTTTAGTGAAGGTAAACAGAAGTGGCAGTTCTTAATTAGCACTTTTGTAAAGCTCATTTATTACCTGGCCAACAATGAACCAAGCACAGGGCAACAAAGTTTTCTCTGCTTCCTTTGGCAATAAGGTGACAGAAAAATCATCTTTTGAAGATGCTCAAGACAGGCAGTAAATTAAAAAAAAAGAGTCAAAGTAGTAATGGAATAAATAAGTACTAAACCAGAGAGTACATTTAAACCACTATGTAATTAACAAATTACATAACATTATTTCGGTGGCAAACTCCAAGTGTGTAAGACAGACAGTAAAGTGAATAACCACCAAAACAACAATATTCTTCTGTTTACTCTTTGGCTAAAACCCCTCAAAATAGCAGACAAAGAAAAATACATCTAACACTGGTGATAAACTGTCTCTTTACAAGTAAAATAAAGTTATCAATTTAAAACTTGGTACATTTTATAAAAACAAAAGAGGTAAAGTTGTTATAAAAGCAGTACTGTTACTTCAAATGGCAACATACTGTTTGTTGACCCTGTGCAATAAAATACTTTGTTCATTCTACATTTATCCAACATGACTAACAATTACTACAGACATCATAGGAATCTTGTGTGTGGCTCCTGTTGACTTACTTTTATAACTGGGAGACAAAATTTACAATCAATGTGCCACAAAAAACTTTGAAATGTTACTTCTAATAGAGTTCATGTTCAACATTTTCAAATCCTGCTTTATGTTTTGAATGGCTGATTTACAAGGAAAATAATTGACTGTATTAGTAAGAGCATATGAACATCAATGACTGCACCCATTGCCAGGAGACACTGCACTGGTTTGACACTTTTCCTTAGTACATAGAAAGCAACAGCACCCAATAAAGCCTGAGAAGAAATGCTGCTGTGTAAATACTGCAACTATTCCTGATAAAAGAATTATGGGACACATACTCAGAAGCTGCCGAATCCCATAATTTGTATTGCATAGGTCACAATCACACATATATACACACACGCGTGTATATATAGTGTGTATTTATACACACACACGGAAAGAATATATTAAAAAGACAATGAAGTCTAGTCAAAGAGCAATTTACAGGCTCAATATATTTTTTTACACTTTGCTTGAAAGAAAATTTCAATATTTTACAGTAGGCATTATATACACTGCACTTTATGAAATCTAGAGCATACTGAAATAGAAATACATTTCTGCAAACATCTGGGTAAGAAAACAGACCAAGATTTCTTCAAAGATTTGTGCTATCTAGGTATTTTGCCTAATCACAAAAAACTGTAACCATGGAATGTTATCTAGAAAAAAAGTCTTTTTTAAACACCATGCACTTTATAAGCAATTGTAACTCAAAATATCCCAACCTAAAACAATCTAACAATGGTCACATTAAAAAATTTAAGTATCAGATCTGATTTTAAGAAAAATCTTTATCACAATATTTGTAATGTTAACAAGTACGTGTTAAGGCTAAATTGGTTCTTTTTTAGAAACACAGTAAAGACATGTCTCCTTCAGAGCCATGGGTTATAAACTGTACCTACAGATGACAGTGCAGTGAACATAATGTTCAGTCTTACAGTCAGGATGCAGTTGCTCCTTCCCACTCCACAAGATACTGCACCTTTCCATCAAGGGTTACCCGACGAGCCAAAACACGGTATTTTTCACCACAAGCTATTCTACCTGCTGCACCAAAATAACTAGTAATTGAGTTCTTTAGATGATTCAGCTGTAATTCCTGATCTGCTAAATTGTTAAGAATCTCTGTATTGAGTTCATCATATTGATAATCTTCTTTACTGTCATCATCTTTTACAATTTCTGAATTCTGAGGCTGGAGTGCTTTTCGTGGAAAGCGACCTCTTCTCCTCAAATGTGGTATTGCAGCAGGCCAAGTTCTTCCTGTACGAGTCCGTTTTCTGGAGTCTGATAAGCTACTTAACAAAAAAAAAACAAAACAAAAAAGACACCAACATTAAGTCCTAGAAATATTGTCTATTTAAAAAGTTTGCCTCCTGTGTAGTTTTATTCTGCTTTACTATTTTAGTAATATCTGTACAACTCAGTTATGATTTGTTGATATTTTAATCAATATCGAGCAACAGGTATAAACGATAAATGGCTGCTTCAGGGGCTTACAATCTAAGGGCTTGTCTACATGAGAAAGTTGCACCTGTTGAATTGAAGTTGGTTTTTAAACCAATTTAATTAAACTAGTGCAAGCCCATGTATGGGCACCTTATTTTGGTTTAAGAGTGACTTTTCTTTTGGCTTATCTTAAATCTGTTCCTAACTGCCCCTCTTAAATGGAGAAAGGCGCTGCAGGTATTTGCACCAGTTTCACTTAATCTGTTTAAATTCACACTGTAACCTAAACCAGGTGCTACTCTCTCATTTAGACAAGCCCTCAGTTACCGAAAATATCATTTTCTAAATCAAGTGCACCTCATTTTTGTTCTCTTAAAAAAATTTAAAAAAAAAACAACTTTGCATGGTCTCCTCTATATCAATAGTTAATCTCAATAGAGTCTTAAATTTCTGACTCCTCGCGGACATTTTACACACAGGCGAAAAAAATGTCTATGCGCAAAATTCACAGACTAGATGTACTGATGACTAGAGAAGAACAAGATGTAGCATTGTTTAAGTGTTATATTATAGGGTTGAGGGATTTAAGTCTTTGAAAAAAAGGCATATTTACACCTACATTTTTGCACACTAGAATGGTTGGTGCACTAAGACATAATATGGGCTTGGTAAATTAAAAAAATAAAGCTATGACCCTAAACTGGTGCACACGTAAGAATGTTTAAATGAAGTGACTTGTTAGTTTAAAAAAAAGTTTCATTCAGTGTGTTTTGAACATTAAAAATAAAACTGCAGAACTGTAAAACCCGGTCATTCCACAGATGAAGACACTTCCCACCTTTAGACTGGAAAAAAAGACAAGTCATATCAAATGTATTTGAAATTACAAAATGGGGACAAAACTTGCAAGACATGAATCAAGACCCTTATGAACTCTGTTTTTCAGTTTGACAGATTATTTTAGGAATGTGAAATATGGGACAGAAAACCGTCCAACAGATATTTGCCGAAGATCCAGAAGACCAGTTTTTTCTTAAGTAACTGATTAACTTATCAAATCCGTGTGTCAAGATGATTCAATCCCAGTGGAAAATATACTGTACTTGATAATTTTATATAAGCTGGGTACTTAATTTTCTTTAATAGAAATTATGAAAACAAACGCTGTTAAAGTGAAATGAATTTGGGGTGCAACTTAGTCCTACCAAACTCAGTTTTGTATCAATTAATGTTTATTAGAAATCTAATGTGAAGAAATGGCCATACAGTTATTCCTTTTGTTGTAATCAGTTCAAGTGCAGACTGTATCTCAACATTAAAAAGTAATTAGTAATCAAAGAGAAATTGGGCTAATTTCTCCTTAAAATAGCTTTTGTTTAAAAAGAGAAAATTCAATGTTTCAACAAGTACAAACTCTGTAGGATGCCTGCAACATTAGTGCTGCTTGTTAATTAATGATAAAGTACTGTCAGAGATGTTTCTGCATGTTTCGTTTTAATGGATAATTCAGTATTTACCTATAATGCCTGGAAATGCTAGATGAGGTAGTTTCTTTTGTACTGGCAGCACCTGTGGAGTCCACATCTGAGGTATTGGATGAATGAGCAGTTCCATCAGATCTCCTGAGACATAAGAACACAGTTGCCATGTAATGAAAGTAATCTAATGTTAACCAATTAATCTGACATTTGACAAGCAAAAATGAGATGCTATTAGGATGGTTTAGTTTTTTCATTTACCCAACAGAGCAGGGTAAATCCAAGGCCGGGTTCTCTAGCACTGGGACTGGTTCCTTATCCTGAGAAGTAGGGGAAAAAATTCAGATAGTTTCAATGGAAACAATCAATTTTTGAAAACCACAACTTAAAACTTAGTGGTTATGTCATTCCTAAGAAATGATATTCTAAAGTATAGAAAGAGAATTATTTGAACGCATACCAAAGAAGATGGCTCTGAAATTTTTTGAATCATTTTTCTTGTATATGGGCCAGGTGGACGACCTACTGATTTTTTCTTCCCCTGTCTTTCAATGCCATTACTTATTTCCCTAGAAGAAAGATGACATTTTGTTTTAAAATACTGGAGTGACTAGTCCAAGGAAAAGATTTAATCAGTGTAAAATAAATAAAAGTTTAGACATTTACTCTAAGTCAGTTATGCTAAATGAGTTTTTCCTTGTAAATTAAAATTTGCCAAATCGACAAAAAGTTGCAGATCTTTGCTGCAGTGTAATATGGCAACATCAAGACAATAGACAAAACCCAAAACCTTTTCATGGACATATGCCACAACTCAATGATTTAGGAAGAGCGCATATTAGGCTGTTCAAACATTCATACAGCACATTCAATTTATGTAGAATTCTGACAGTGTTAAAATCAATTGTTTAAAAAGTAGATACTGAATTTTTACAATACAAGATAGGAATTTGATTTACAACTTGAAATCTCATCGCCTGTTTAAAATCATCGCATAATAACAGGCCCCAAGGAGAAGCAATGTTTTTTGTTTACTAAAGAGCAGCAAGGTCTGCTTAGCTCATATCTATTCTCGGTGCTGCTAAATTAAACTGTTTTCAATGAGGTCTTTCTGAAGGTTAAGTAGATTAAGCTCAACATCCTGATTTCACAACAACCTCAAAAGTTCACTGCATAAATGTACAGATCATTCTATATTCTTAAAGCAATTGCCCTCAAAGTCCAGAAGTAAGTTATTCACCTTCATACATGTTTAATAATGCATAATAGGTACTAAAAATCTTTGGGGAAGAGACCCTCTCTGATAACAGACCATTTAAAATATTTATGGAAGTTTGAATTCAATATTGTTTTAGACCCAAAATCCAATCTAATGCAAAGTTAGTCTGCTGGAGGAAAAAAAAAAAAAAAAAAGTCTTCTACAGTCATTAAGAAGTTAAGAATAAAGTAGTCGGGAGCTACAAAATAGGTATGTGCTACCTCTGCCTCGCTAATTAGTTACACATCAATCCTAGGGTTGTACTAAAATGGGTGAAGAAACTTTTAGCATGATACAACATTAAGGTAATATTGGTATTTTTGACAGCTATTTTTGTATGATTTCAGTTCCATTACAAAGTTCTGAAGTCACTATGCTGTAGATTTATTTTACCTTGCCTCAGGTATGGGTTTGGATGATTTTCTGCCTTTAATTTTGAACTCATGAGATGTTCCCTCTGGTTCTCTCTCTGCCTTTAAAGCAGCATTTGGTGGCATAGGAGGAACACGAATTCTCAAGCCAAACAAATGCTTCTTTTTCTTTATCTCTTTTCCAGACATAAACCTAAGTGATTAAGAATTAAAATTCAGACATTGGAGAAAGCCGAAAATATCTTAAAAGTACACAAACTGAACATTTAACAAACTAGAATACTCTTTCTAATGCTATTTCTGTGTATCCTATTGTGGTCTCCCCACTCCACCCCAATATGTAATGCCACGACTGGGAAAAAGATGGAAGTTAAATCGAGTTTTGCTGGTGATCTGACTTCCAAAACTACCTCAATCACCACAAAATATTCAATGCAGAAAGAGTTCAGTCTATGTAGTAAAAATGCCACCTGCAGCCACCAATAGTTATAATTCTGTGTAAAGTTTCTAAGACAACTGTGGAGGGGTGTGTGTGTGTGTGGGGAATCTACATTAAAGTAAGATGTAGAAAGAGCATTTAAAATGTATAATAAAACCTCAAACTTACATGGTCTTGTAATCATTTAATGCTTCCAGCACATGCTCATATCTTTCAGATTTTGGTGTGTCTGCCAGCTGTAAAGTATTAAGAAGTGATTTAAACTTGCTGGAATTTTCAGTATTAAAGGTCCAATGACCTAGATCAGAGCTCTGCTTGCTTAAAGACTACTGGTTTGGTATCATAGTAGGTCTTGAAGATATAATTTATGGTGAAAGTTGCCTTACCCCACGCATGGGCTATTATAGTTAGTACCCAATGTATTCCATGAGTCTAGGCTGTGCGATTTGCTGCAGAATCCATCCTTGCCAGAGAATCTAAACTTTCATTTTAAAAGGAAATTGTTTCTTGTAGCTCTTACAATTTTTTAGAAAACCTCAACCAGAACTTATAAATACAATAGAATTATAGACTATAAATTGATGCAGTGTTGTCTTCATGAGCCTGCAGATATCCTGGAACAAGAACTCTGTGGTGTTAAATATTCCACTGAGATGAATGGGTTAACCCTGAAAGTACAAGACAGTTTATATATCAATATTGTTAACTATTTAATTGCTGATCATTTTAGCAGACATATCCTGCTAAGGGGCCTAATTATTATTTAATCTAAGGTTGCTCAACACCACTCAGGAAGAGTAATAGAGGTTTTACCCCCCCACTTTAACACTTCCTTTCACTATCAGAACAGTGTAAATAGGGTTTAGTGTAAATCAGAATTACGCTCAAAGCGTTTACCCCACAATCCTAAACTTCCTCTTATGGTGCCACAAGTCCCAAATGGTTTCTTCCCAGCTACCAAAACCTGCATCTTTCCCCCTTAAAGCTTATAGAATGCATTCATGAGTTGCCAATACAAAAAAAACGACTTAACCCTAAGAACTGAAGATATGGGGACAACATAAAATAAATGTAACTCACTATTTAAATAGTAAGTAACTGGCTCCAAAGTACTGACTTCTCCTCATTTTCATATTTAACATCTTTTATTTTTTTTTATTTCAGTGAAGCTTCCACATACATTCTATTCTAGTTCCCCAGAATTTACATCCAGCTTGCTGTGGAGTATGTGGACCTTTGACTATATAGTCAGGCCCAATAATTTACCACAATTCATGATCAGGACAAATACCATGTAATTGAGGGCTGACTGTGATATATTTACAATTTGCAACAAATTACAAACACATACCTCTAAAGAATACAAAAAAGGGAGGAATAAAAGGGGAAAAGGAAAAGTAATCAAGGAGAAAAGCAAAAGGTAATTTTTTTTTAAATCCTTTCTATTTCCCCACATCTATAAAAGTGGTGGCAGAGGGGCAAGGCACCACATTTAGCACTTCATTTTTATTTGTATAATAAAAAGCCCACAAAAGTGACGCAACACTGTGTAAGATAAAAGTTCTACCAGAACCCATATCCAGGAAAAAATTGACTTTACACAAGCTAGCTTTTGGGTATATCTACACACACATGCACCCCATGATTTAGAGTCTCTGAAATTTTGGGGCCAACAGCAGATTTTGCAACTGTGCAGGACCTGAGCTACAGAATCAGTACAAAACTTCTATAACAATTCTATCACTCTAAAAACAATGACACTGAAATGTTAGTTTTAGGAGTCTGGTTCCAGTCCACCACGTTCCTCCTATTTTACATAAGGGTCAAGAAACTTAGCCTCTTATTAATTTAAAAATGCACTAGTCTGAAGGAAAAATCAAAAAGTTATTTCTAAACACCATGGACTCCTCAGCAATGCAAGGAGAGATCTAGGAAACATTTATACTCTATACATTTCTAATAAATCACTGCTTTGCAAAAACCCAAGATTTACCAGCAATATCAAAATACAGAGTTGACTAGCACAAAAAAAAAAAAAAATAGTGAAAAATTGTTTCTCCTGTAGTGGAAGACAGGCATGGAGGTTACCACATTTATACCCAAATCTTGAAGATCCCCCCACTCCACTTTTCCTCTACTGTACAATACTATCTATACTCTCCTAGTTCATTTCAATCAGAAGGCCAAATTCTGTAAAGGAAGCACTTCCTCTGGCAGCTTACAAACGCTGCTGCTTAACCAGCTGGAAGTGCCACTTAACAGACATGAGTGAATTTTCCAGCTTTATATCCTGTTTTCATTCTCTCTCTGACATAATGGTTTTAGCAACAAGTTTTGTTTATATCAGAGGATAGTTATAAATAAAAGAAGGTTTACTTCTGCAGCATTTCTGGCCTAATAGTAAGAAACCAGAAATTAAAACTAGATATCAAGTCCACTTGTCATGCAATGTATTAAAAGGTCATGGCGCTTGCTGGAATATTCAATTTTTTAAACTTATTGAAATGCCGTGAAAAGTGAGTACTCACCACATTCTCTACTATTCTGCTACTGTATTTCATTATAGATTAACACATTTACACTTTTGCTAAAATAAGTTATACTTCTGAATACTCTTAAAAAAAAAAAAGCATAGAACACATTGACCTGTTCTTTATTATTTATATAAAAGGCTCTTCCTACAAATGATCAATCAACTTCAGAATTAGCAAACAGATGCTATACATCAGATTCCAAGTAATCCAGATACCTCTATCACAATAATTCTGTTTAATTACTGCTATTTAAGATGGGTCATAATTAGACTCAAATAAAAGTATCCACACCCAAAACTTTTTGAACATAGTTACTTGAATGTGTTTTTCAAGAATTCAGGAATAGTGACAAATAACATGGGTTTGAGATCTAAAAAACCTGAATTTTGTGTCTCAAATTTACTTTGGCTTAGACAAAAAGGACTACGTAGATATATTAATTTATTCAATTTATTGAATTATTAATATTGAATCAGGATATAAACTTTTAAAAGTCAATTAAATACAGTATCTGTATTCAGAGCTGTCCCGTTGATAGGACGGACCGGGGCAACCACCCTGGGCCCCATGCTTTGTGGGGCCCTGCGCTTCAGGGGCACACAGGATCCAGGGCAGCCTGGGGGGTTAGCGGCGGGCCTGGCACCGGCAGCAGCAAGCAACCGGACCCAGACTGCCCAGCATCGCTCGGGGGAGGGGGCAGAAGCCGGAAAGAGGTGGGATGGGGGTAGAGGCTTTGGGGAAGGGGTGGAGTGGGGACAGGGCCTGGGGGTTATTGGGGGGGGGTCCCCCGGGCCCCAAACCCCCCTAGGAACAGCCCTGTCTGTATTTAATTATGTCTGTCATTACCTATGCAGAACTACAACCCCAGGTGTTAACACTTGTTCTCCCTAATCAGACTTATCGGGGAGTAGGTTTGTTTAGGGAACTGAATTTCTTTAATCCTCAGGCAATTACCCAGCAAATCAACTAGCTTGAAAATAAGCAGCACAGTGGTGCAGCAACAATAGGTTGCCTTATGTCACTGGAAAAGAGTCAAAACAGACTACTGACAATACTTGGTGGCACTGACATACTGATCTTCTGTGAAAAATCTGTTGGCTAAATTTTACAAAAAAGCTTGCAATTTAGTAAAAAAAGAGAAAGATGAACTGGTTTTTTTTAAAATTATAAACAAAATTTCTACCCCATAACTTATAGATGTCAGCCAACATTTTTCAAAACACCAAATATGGCAAAAGTATTAATAGTAACAAATATTTTTTGAAGTGGTTAGAATGCAAAAAGCATTCTATTTCAGCACTTGAATGATTCAAAATACTAACTGACAGATCCTAGGTAAGTCATGCTTAGATGTATCTGCAGTAATGTAGTGCTTCAAATGTTTTTTAGAACACTAAAATTTATTTTAAATATTGAGATATGGAAAGAAAATATGATTCACTTTTTTTTTGAAAAACTAAATATATATATACTCTTACAAGAACAGCATATGTTTAGGTGGTTTTTAATTAACAGCTTCTGTCATATATGGAAAATGTTTGCAGACTTCAGTTTCTCTTCATTTTCCCCTAATATTTTCTTATTAAGGACTATTTTAAAACCAATTCACAGACATTTGCTACTTCAGGTGTCACAAAGCTGCTAATAAGCTTGTGTTCTGGCTTTCACACAGAGTTACTTTGACAGCTACTTTTAACAGTTTACTAATCTATTTAACCTCTTGGGTACTTAATTTGCCTGGTCAGTGGGCAGGAAAATGCTTACAGTTTTGTGATATATTTCTAAATGGAAAAAAAAGGAAGATACAAAAACAAACAAAGATTCAGTGCTTGGGTATAAACAATGAAAGTGGTCATCTCAACAACAAACTATGCAATAGTTATCTGGATCACACTAAATTTTATAGCTCAAAAAAGTCTATAACACTTAAACGTTATGCTGAATAGTTCTAGGAGTCTATTAAAATAATATGTCTCATTACTTTTAAGATTTTAAGGCCAAAAGGGACCATTATAATAATTTAGTCTGACCTCCTGCAGGCCGCAGACACTCACCCAGTAGTTTTGTGAATGTATTGACTGCTAAGAGAAACAAAAACAAGAAAAGAATATTTCAACTACCTACCTCACCAGGGTGCAATCTATCCCAGTTTTCATTAATGTATGTCATAAGTTCAAGCTCTGAATCAAAGTATTTCTTCTTATGAATAACACTTAGGTTGTAAAGGCATAGATGTGCTATATCTACCCTAGAATTCAGAAATATTTAATCAAAAACATTAAGTTTTTATTTCTTTAATTTTTTACAAACCATTAGTCCTTGAAATAGCTTTGCACAAAAATATTAGCACAATATGGCTAAAAGAGTACAAAGCCTGATTAGAAACAGTCTCAAATCTCCAAAACAATATTCTTATAAAATCTGAACTTATATCCCCCTTTTCTGACTTATCTCCTGTTTTTTCCCTAGGCCTCACCCCACTGCCATGATGTACTTTTACTTCCAAAATTTGTTTAGATCTCAGAATATTTTACTGGTGCAAGATAAACACAAGAATTTAACATTGGCAAATTAACATCAAATGAGTTTCCATAAAATATTCATTCATCTTGCAAGTTATTCAAAATATTTGGTGTTTGTATAGAGGAGCTAAAGTTAACAAGGTTCAAACAACAACTCACTTCTAATTCTCAACTTGGAAATTCTATTGTAAAATATGTCAAAATGCTTATTAACGTACACACTGTATTTAGCTTGCCCAGTGGCAGTACTCTACTTGGGTAACAGATCCTGTTTAAAGAAAGCGAGTACTTGTGGCACCTTAGAGACTAACAAATTTATTTGAGCATAAGCTTTCGTGAGCTACAGCTCACTTCATCGGATGTTGTAGCTCACGGAAGCTTATGCTCAAATAAATTTGTTAGTCTCTAAGGTGCCACAAGTACTCCTTTTCTTTTTGTGAATACAGACCAACACGGCTGCTACTCTAGATCCTGTTTAGACTTTTAAGTTTCTCATACCCAAGCCAGCCAGTGGTTTGTAATACTGCATTGTCCAAGGAAGAGGACCCTAGATATCATGCATTAACTACATGACTAAGGACACACAATAACTAGCTTTGAAGGAGACCTGTCCTTTGTCTATAGAAGCAGTGGGTACCACTCAAAAAGGTCAAAATATAAAGTGGATGATCTTCAGGTTTACAAAGAGACATGACATCTCCAGGAGAAAAGTGGGTAGAGGGTTACATTTTTCTTTTTTAAGTTGCACTTACCATCTCAAGGGTAAACGTTTGAGGTACTCTGGTCCAGAACTGCAAACTGAGCAAATGAATGTATAAAACCTAAAACAAAAAATAAAATCAGGATATTAAAAGCCAAAGCTCACAAACCTAACACTTCAGATGCCTCCAGTTAAACAGCAAGAGAACTAAAACTTCATTTTGTTGTGTCTTCCTTAGAAACTGCATTCTAAAATGCTTTGAGAGTTATGACTATTTTAATAATAATAAATGTTTAAATACAAATAGAAGATTAGAACATGCCACATTTTAAATAAAAACAGCCATAAATCAAAAAGTTCAGTTCAAGCTTCTTACCTGTCACCGAAAAGCATTGGCTTTTGGAGACACTGCACACAAGCCTCATGAAACCACTGGTTACATTTGCAGCACTGCAGCATCTTTAAATACCAGCTTCACCAACAGAAATAAAAATAAGACAAGTGTTACAATAAACTGCTGCAAATGTTTCCTCAATACAGTGTGGTCATATTATATTTAGAAAGACTATTAGGTCAAAGTTGACCAAAAAATTTAAAAATAAGATTTTATTAAGTGCATCATCAATAGAGATATTTCAATAAATTTTAGTTTCATGGTGAAAATGACTAGAAACTGTCTACAAACAAGGGAAACTGACTAGTCTACTCTTGTTTATTCAGGTGGAAGAAATGCAAAGAAGAAGCAGCTGTAGAATAAAATAAATTCTGTTTATTATGTGAACTCTTTACTGTATATGTACAGACATTTATTTAAAAATTAAAGGGAAAAATTTTTCTTTTGATAACATCCTCTTTAAATTATCAGTTAATTTTCAAGAAAAACTGCAGTTAATTAGGACCAACATCTTTTATTACTCTAGACTATTCATAAGTAATTTGGTTCTTTAAAAAAAAACTAATGGTCTTTTTTAGTGTAATATAAACAAAATGATACATTGCTGAATACCTTTGAAAGGAAAAGCTACATCTCTTCCAAATGTCAAGAAATTAGGTTCATTTTACAAAGATACCACTTTTATATACGCCAGACATCCCTCTTCCCACTTTCTCAACACCGCTTTCCCAACCTTAACGCGAGTGCCAGTAAAAGTAGTGAGATTCAGATATTTTATGTAAAGTTCTAAGCACCGTGCCAGGTAGCACTTAGTATAAAAATGAGTAAGACACAATTGAGCAGGTCAGCAAACAGACCTATAATAACCGCAGCCATTCCATAATTTTCAAAGTAGACTGTTAAGAGTCTTCTCTACGATGACTTCAGCATGCACCATTGCAATAAACACACTAACAGCAATGAGGCACAAGCAGCATGAGGACACCAGTCGCAGGTCTGTTCTCTGTGTTACCCTCAGGAATGAAATATCACCTAAAAACACTACTGCCTGTAGAAAATAGCACCACTACTCAGTGCCATTGGAATAGGGGCCAAAATTTTGTTTGCAACTGCACAATTCTGTCATTCCCCTGCCCCCCCCCCCACCCTTCCCCATGGCAGGCCATATACATAATGGCTGCAGCTGGAGAGCAGTGCAGTGGGGCGCAAAAGATGAAGTGTGAATAAGCACGCCAAATTTAAAAGAGAATAAGGGAAGGGAATTCTGAAACTTACCTTCAGCTTTCCATTGTGGCTATAAATATGATACAATGATAGATCTGCCTGTTTTATCTGTAGCTGCTGATGTTGCGGCCAGGAGTGGTGCCCCCTCCATGCACATGCAACACGAGCAGGAGGAGGAAGGTGCAAACTGAGAAGACATGTTCAGTGAGATCCTGCAAGCCAGTGCTGCATCAGACTGTGAACATACCAGAGAGCCTAGAGGAGGAAAGAGCAGACAGGAGAAAGGCCCCGGAGTCCCAGCCGGAAGACAAGAGGGAGATGCATCAGGACATAATGGGGCTTCTCAGGCAGCAAATACAACTGATGCAGACTCTTGTTGTCTGAATTGACAATAAGACAGTGTCCCAGCTGAGTGTCAGAGGCTGGAGTCCTGGTCAATGACGTAGTGTTCTATAAACGTGTGAGAGGATGTCCAAGTGGCTGCTTTACCTATGTCGGTGATAGGCACATCATTCAAAAATGTGGCTAACGATGTGGCTACAGATCTCGTGCAGTGTGTTCTGATCCATGATGGAGGTTGCAGTTCATGCTAGACGTAGCAAAGTTGGATGCAGCCTGAAATCCATTTGGAAAGTCTCTGCTTAGATATATGTGTTTTCCTTTGGACTGTTCCGTCGTGGAGAGAAACAATTTAGGAGTCTTTCAGAACACTGGTCCGTTCTAGATAAAAAGCCATGCCCTTCTGACGTCCAGAGTGTGGAATGCCACCTCTTGTTTGTTCTTGTGAGGTTTAGGAAAGAAGATGGGAAGACGAATGGATTGATTAACGTGTAATGAAGAAGGGACTTTAGGTAGAAACTTTGGGTGTGGCCTCAAAGTGACCTTATTCTTAAGAAAGATCATATATGGTGGGTGTGCCATAAAGACCCCTAGTTCTCCTACATGTCTTGCAGACGTGACAGCAACAAGAAAAGCAACTTTCATGGACAGGTGTAGTAGTGAGCACTTAGCCATAGGTTTGAAAGGATCACTTGGGAGGGACTGAAGCACTAGAGTGAGGTTCCATGGAGAAGTTGGGGATCTGGGTAAACGTTACATACGTCCTGTAGGAATCTTCTGGTAATCGGATGTGCAAAGACTGAGACCCCATTGACTTTGTGGTGGAAGGTTGTGATCGCTGCCAGTTGAACTCATATAGAGCTCATTCAGAGATCAGATTTCTTAAACTGGAGTAAGTAATCCAGGACTACTGGCAGGGTAGAGATAGTGGATCAATTCCATTGTTTAACCACCACATGTGGAATCTCTTCCACCTGTTGAGGTATGTCAAGCGTGTAGTTGGCCATCTGCTGTTCAACAAGATGTCTTTAACTTCCTCAGAACAGATCATCTCCTAGCTTTGGAACCATTGATGAGCCAAGCTTTCAGGTGGAGTGTCTCCAGGTTTGGCTGCAAAGTCTGGCCTGCATCCTGTGACAAGAGGTTCGGAAGAGGTGGGAGGACACAAGGTGGGCATGAGGACCAGCTGTTGTCAGTATGGATACCAGGTTTGTCTGGGCCAGACTGGGACTATCAGGATGACTTTGGCTTGGTCAGTTCTGATCTTGTGGATAACCCTGACCAGCAACAGGGTCGGGGGAAAGGCATACAGGAGAGGCGCATCCCATCCGATGAAGAAGGTGTCACCCCTGGGTCTTGGTCCCAAGGCCTGCTCTGGAACAGAACGCTGGACATTTGCTGTTGACTTGTTGCAAATAGACTTATTATGGGGAAACCCCATTGTTGGAATATGTTGTGAATCACTGAGGTGTTTATTTCCCACTTGTGGTCGTGGGAGAACTTTCGGTTTAACATGTACGCAGTGATGTTCTGAAATCCTGGTAGGTAGGTGGCTGATACGGAGATGTTATGTTGAATACACCCTGTCCACAGCCTTTTGGCCTCTGTATATAGGGAGTGTGACCTCACTTCTCCTTGTTTGTTTATGTGGAGCATGCAGGTCACGTTGTGTCATGATCTGCATCGCCTGATTTTTGATCAGAGGCAGGAAACGTGTGCAAGTGTTGTGAACGGCTCACAGTTCCAAAATATTTATGTGCAGTGTTGATTCCAAAGAAGACCATCTGCCCTGGATGGTGAGATGGTCTAAGTGGGTGCCCCACCTTAATATGGAGGCGTTTGTTGTGATTATCAGTTGGGGGCGAAAGGGGGGGGGGAAGAGTCTGTAGAAAATTGTGCAAGAGGGTCCACCACGGAAGGGAGTCTGACTCTTTTTGGCACGTTTAAAAGTTTTTTCAGACTGTTTGTGTGGGAGGTACACCGTCCTGAGCCACACTTGCCGGCAGCACATGCGCAGTCTGGCTTGTCGAACAACATAAGTGGTCGCCATCACGTGTCCCAGTAGTCAGAGGCAGGTCCTGGGGGATGTTCGTGGACTGCTCACCGTGGTATTGATCAGGTTCACCAGGGTGACAAATCTGTGAAATGGTAATGAGGCTTTCACTTCTAGCAAGTTTAGATGGGCCCCAATGAATTCCAGTGCTTGAACTAGTGTTAATGTTGACTTTTGACGGTTTATTTGCAGGCCAAGGTTTGTGAAGAGTGACATTGTCTTGTGTGGGTTCGATGGCTTCTTTCCAAGTGGGAGCCTTGAGGAGGCAACCGTCTAAATATGGGTATATCATGACCCCTTGCTCGCACAGGTGGGCTGCTGCTGCTGCTGCTGCCACTGCCAGAGCTTTGGAAAACGCTTGGGGAGGCATGGAAAGGCCAAAGGGCAGTACCGTGTATTGATAGTGATCCTGTCCAAGGACAAATTGGAGGAATCATCTGTGTGCTGGATGAATAGTGACATGAAAATAAGTATCTTGCAGGTCGAGGGCTGCAAACTAATCTTGTTCCAGAGCTGGAATGATTGTTGCTAAAGTAACCATCCAGAATGGTCATGTTTTTACAAATTTGTTTAGGGTCCTGAGACCGAGAATAGGTCTCAATCCCCCAGACTTTCTCTGGGTTAACAAACGAACAGTAACAGAATCCCTCTGTGTCGTAGCGGCACTGGTACTACTGCACTGAGTTGCAGAAGGTTATCTATTTCCTGTCTTAGGAGGAGCTCGTGAAAGGGATCCTTCAGGAGGGATGGAGAAGAACGGGACAGTATCTTGTTTTGATGACTTCCAACATCCATTTATTGGAAGTAAGGGTTTGATATATTGAGTAGAATGGTATTACATGACCTGTAAATGGACGATTGATGGAGAGTGGTGTCAGCACTGGTAATTGGGGGAGGTCTGCTAAGCCCTTGACCAAGCCTTCAAATTTGATGTTTGGGATAGGTTGCTGTGGTGTGGTGGGTTGAGAAAGTTTGTTTTATGCTTGGGTGGTTGTCTGCGCCACGGAGGATCGTATTGTCTCTGGGTCTACGCATAGGGAGCCTGTGTAGGACGTTGCGAGGTGTAATACCTGTCCTGCTTATGTTTTGTTGCAGGTGTATATATGCCAAGAGATCTGAGAATGGCTCTCTAATCCTTTAGCGAGTGGAGGGATTCAGGTCTTACCTGTGAACAGTTTTGGACCCTCAAAGGGGAGGTCCTCTACTGTGGATTGCACCTCCCTTGGAAACCACGACAGGTGAAGCCAGGAGGCTCGGCACATTACAATGGCAGTAGCGATGGACCTAGCTGCCGTGTCAGTTGAATCCAACGATGCCTGAAGGACCACGCAGGCCAACAGGTGTCCTTCTGAGATGAGTGATGTAAATTGTTCTCTCTCTCTTCAGGTATGCAGCCAATAAATTTAGAGAGAGTTTGGAATAATTCATGTGGTTGTATTTTGCCATTAGGGCTTCACAATTAGCAATTCTAAATTGTAATGTCGCTGATGAATAGGCCTTGCGGCCGAGTAAATCCAGTCTCTTCCACTCGGTCATACACGGTGGTCCTGGAATAATGTTGCTGCCACGTGCGTTAACTGCATCTACCACCAGAGGGTTTGGCTGGGGGTGAGAGAATAAAAAGTCCAGCCCTCTCAAAGGGATGTAATATTTTTTATCCTCCTTCTTACGTGTAGGTGGGATTGTGGCAGGGGTCTGCCAGATGGCTGTGGCAGGCTCCATGATTGCAGCATTAAATTGGCAGGGAGATCTTGGAGGAGGTTGATGTGCGGAGTATATCGAAGAGCTTGTGCTGTGAGTCAGTGACTTCCTTGAGAGGCATTTGGAGCATGTCAGCCATCCTTTTAAATAGATCTTGAAACTGTTTGAATTCATCTCCGGCAGTAGGTGGCGGAGGCATGATGGTCTCATCAGGCAAGGGAGGAGGGTGGGTGACAGGAATAGCCTCCTGGTGCAAAACCTCCTCTGTTTCCTTGAAAGATTGCACATGGGAAATGTCGAATGGTGCTGCTGATGCTGGTGAGAAGACTGAGCTTCCCTGGAACCCCTCGGGGGTTCAGAGTAGTATTGGCTGCCCAAGGGTCCCAAAGGGCCACTGTGGTGGGAAAAGTACTGGTGGAGGTCCCCACGGGTGTTCGTACCACCCCTGGAAATCTGATCTATGGTGATGCCTAGGCTGCACTTGTGGCTCAGATCTGATATTGCCTGCTTATTGCTTGCTTGTCTTCCTCGCTAGAGAAGGCAGGGTGGTAGTGACAACAGAAAGGCGGTATTGGTACCAAGGAGAGGTGACTCAGGTGCCAGGGCCACTGACAGATCCGTAGGTGCAAGAAACGGTTGTAAGTTCGGTACTGGCAGAGCCATCTGCATTTATAGGGTTGCACAAGAAAGGCAAAGGACCTTAAACTAAAACTTATGGAGAAGTCCCTCCTTCCAGCCTCGGACCCAGGGCCACAAGCTTCTCCCAGCTGCCAATCACCAAATGCAGCTTCTGACAGGGCTCCCTCCTCCTCAACCCTGCAAGGGAGGGATGTGCAAAGAGGAGAGCTACCACCTCTTCTACGAAGTCCACATCTAAGAGGAGTTCCATGACTCGGGCTCCAGCATTGGTACCGATTGTACTGTGGCAAAATACCTATGACACAAAATACCTATGGCACAGCGCCACTCCACCTCTGCCTCCACTCCAGTAGCTACTTTTCCTCCTTCGACTCAGATATTATGAAGGATACAACAGGCAGCTATAACCACTGGGATATTTTTCTCACTGAGATCTAGTCTGGTGAGTAAACACTGCCAGTGCCCTTTCAACCCAATGAACGTACATTCAAAATTGTCATTCTGTGCCGCTGAGTCAGTAGCTGAATCTTTCCGGGATGCTGTTGAGGTGACCAGTGTTTGGCTTTGTAAGACAGAGAAGCAAGAGGTAGGCTGAGTCCCCAAAGATCATTATTGGCATTTCAACATCACTAATGGCAATCTGCCAGTCAGGAGAAAGCATCCTGCTTGCAGCTTCATGAACAGCCCTGTGTTCTTAAAGATGCAACTTTCCCCGACCAATCCACACAAATGACAGTAAAGCATCCCTGGTGATCTACCAATTCTTTCATAACCACAGAAAAAGTAGCCCCTTCTGTTGACGTACTCTGCGTGGGGCCAAAATAGGGATATGCATGCCATCTACTACCCCACTGCAGTTTGGGAACCCATAGCTACAAATAAATCCACAATATCTTGCACATTAGGAGTGTCACAGTTCTGTGTAACAGGAGATAAATGGCCCTCTATATTTGCATAATAGCCCCCACTGTGGATTTTCCAACTTCAGAATGATTTTCCACTGACCAGTAGCAATACAACGCTGTAAGCCTCCATGGTGCTATCACCACTCACTTCTCAACTGCCAGTACAACTCTCATTCTTATGTCTATGCTCTGGAGGATTGGGGCAAACTCAGCTAACAGATCCAGGAACGTGGCCTTACACATCGTGTAGTGCTGCAGCCATAGCTTGTCCCATATCTGCGCTACGATGTGATCCCTATCAATCTGTGCTTGTTTCTCAGGCCCAGAATGGCCCTGTCTGCAGCTGCTCCATGACCATCACCAAGCTCCAACCGTTTTTCGTTATGTCCCTTAGCAATACGTCTTGAAACAAATCATCATGATTCCCCACTATTGCAGTATCTCCTGCGGCTCTGCAAATACCAAAGGATCATTCATTCTCTGTTTGCAATGTTCATGACAACAGCGCAGAGCTGTCCAGGCTCCATGCTTTTGTCAGAAATCGGAGATAGCAACAAGTGCTGAGAGAGTTTGTGGAATTTTTAAAAAGGACCAAAAAATCATGGGATAAGGACGGCATTAAGGGGATGGAAAAAGTTGCATGATGGGAACTTGACCTTACTCCCAGTCACCCCCTGCATGCCCCACAACGCACTGCGAAAATTCCCTACAAGGCACTGCACTGGAAGGTGGTATGTGGCACACTGGGATACCTATCCATGGTACACTGCACTTTATGTCACCACAGGCACTCCCGGTGAGTACATGCACCAGCAATGGAAGCAGCCAAGTATGTAGGAGCACTATACTAACAGTACCAGCTTCATGCTGATGCACCTTGCATTAACCAGTTTGTAGTGTAGACATGGCCTGAGAAGTGTGAATTGCCCCATTCGTAACAACCCCAATCCACTCATCCAAGGAGATACCACAGCTGCTGGGGCAGGTACAGGAAGGCACCCAGCTTCACCCTCTCCCCTCGGGGTAGCGAGAGAGGACCACCTCCTGTGCAAGGGAGTAGGGGGCCTCCTAATGCCGCTCTGGAACAAAAATGAGTCCTTTTGCCACAACCACTCCAAAGTGAGGGGCTGGGCATGGTAAGGAGGCAGAGTCATAAAAGGCCCCATGTGTACTATTACCCCAGATTGCTTTAATTTGGCCCTCACATAAAGTCACACTTCTGCAAACCCTTATTCAGAGGGGTACTCCTGTTATTCATGAGAAGTCTTAGGGCTGGTCTACCCTAATGCTGTAAGTCGATCCAAGTTACATTCTTCAATGTAACTTAGGTCTACTTATAGCGGTGTCCACACTGTGCTACGTCAACGGCAGACGCTCTCCCATTGACTTTGCGTCCTCACCAGACCTGGTAAATCGACACCAGTGCATCAGTGCCAATTTAGCGGGTAGCGTAGACATGGCCCTACTCTAACTTCAAAAGAACTACTCCCAGGAGTAAGGGTTTGCTGAAACAAGAACCAAGTGGCTAAATTAAGAGGCTGTTACCTCAGTGTAATAGCCTCTAGACATCCTCTGAGAAAAGTCAGCATTTGCAGCTTCAAACCTAATTTTTGAAAGCTACAAATCAAGTCATTTCTTCAGTAGAATCTCATTTTAGGCACATCCGTCATTCACTACTCCTCCAGATAACTTAAAAATATGTACATTTGCCTTAAAGTCAACTGTGCCAATATCAAAATTCAACTCCACCATTTTCTTTCTCAGTATCACAGTTCCATTATTACCACTGCCTATAACTGCAATGCCACCAAATACTCTAGATCTTTGACCTCAAATATAGACCAGAAATAATGCCATGAAAGCAGTGATTTTTGTAGAAGGCGTTCACAGCTACAACTCTCATTGGTGGCATGATAAAACCTGAACAGATAGCTAGATACATGTGAAGACATGATGCAACAACATAATGCATCAATTTGTATTGTTGTATCTAGGAACTCTAGTCATGGACCAGGACCCCATTGTGCCAGGTGCTGTATAAAGAACAAAAAAATAGTCCTTGCCCCAAGGAATATGTTTACCACAAGACACATTGAAATAAAGAGTTGAGCTTTGAAATAAACATGTTTATTAACTGTGCCTCAGCCCACCATCGTACACACTGAGTACTAAAGAAAAATAGTTAGGCCCTGATCCTGCAAACATTTAAGTGAAGTTAACCACAAGCCTAAGTGCTTACAGAATAAGGGCCAAAGTTTGTAGAGCTGCATGAAGGAGAAAAAGCTTTTGATGGGCATTTATATTTACTTACTCTCCAGGGCCTCCACAGTAGCAGTAACATTGCTGGGCATTGGTTTTATGGCCTGCATCCCATTCAAGGTCTGCTACATTGTACGGTAATGTTTGCTTCATGACTTGTAGCGCTTTGGCATTTGGTCCTTTCTTCAGCGCACCACCCCTCTGGAACAAAACAGATCCATGGTTTTCATAAAAACAATAAGTTAATTATGCCAATTTCAAAATCTTTCAACACAAAGGCATATATAGTTACAAAAATACTTTTATAAGAATTTTATCTGCAATTTTGATATACCAGCTATTTTATTAAAAATAGCCTTTGAAAAAATATCAAATTTCATAGCTTCCAATTGACTCACAAAAATTTCCCATCCAGATCAAAGCCAGGAACTGTGGGAAGTCTCTCAAAAAGCACTAGTTTTTATTTGTCACTTTCAACCTCACACTTAAAAAGTTTTCATTAACCACCATACAAATACTATGGAGGAGTAGGTGAACAAGTTATGTCAGCCTGATAGTCAAAAATTTGTTTCCATAACACACCTTAGTTGTTGTTGCAAAAACACACTGTCGACAGAGCCATTTATCATCTGAATCAATCACGCTGGAATCAATATTTGGTGTGTGGCACAGCTGATGGTAACCTGAATTCAAAATACAGATTTTATTCTTGTAACGAAACCCATTAAAGACTTTACCCATATTTACAGGAACTAAAAAGTTTTAAAAAGAAAAAGTTTAAAACAGAAAGTAAATGTAAAATATCCTTCATTTAAGTAAAAATATTATAATCAGCTAATAAGATCAATAGGGTTCCAAATTTTAAAGTTCTTGTGGTAAAAACTACATTCACAAATCAAACAACAGACCTTGTAAGTCAGTTTACAACAAACAAGAACTTTGAAAGGTTACAAAACTCAAGCCAAAAGTAGTCAAGCATCCACCCCTGTTCTGGCTTCTTTTGCCTTTCCATTGGTCACAGCTAAAAATAAACCAAAATGTCTTAAATGGAACAAACATCAACAAACAGAAGTTACCTTGGCCACATTTATCACATATAACCATTTCATTAGGTGCTTCGGAATACTCTTCCTGACATATTGTACAGACCATTTCCCCACTTTCAGTGGCTCCTAAAAATAGACAAAAGTGAAACTTATTATATATTTAGAATTTTCCCATTTCTTTCTCTGTTTAGACTAAAACCTTTAGTTAGGAGTCACACGTGTGTGCATTGCAGGGAGCAGATTCATGTTATATTGAGTAATTTTTTGTTGACTGGAAATCTGCATGCTTTTCCAGTTTGTAATGGAATAGAAGCCATGTGTCTCCCACCTTGTTTATTCACCATGCTATTTCATTGTCACAAGGGTCAATATTTATAAAAAAAAGTTACCTAAGCTATAATTGCAAATAATTAATGTTAAGACCAGCTTTCTGTTTAAAGCTTGACTCTTCTAAGTGCTCTAGAATCTATACAGTTTCTTGGATTGTCTTGAAATTTGGTGTGCTTCATGGGGGAGCAGGGTTCTGTTAGTAATCCAAATTTGGGGCCATCTGAAGAAGGGGATTCCAAGATACGGCCCCTGGTTGAGGAAAAAAGCCAGCTTTGGTAAAAGTGGAGAGATTCTGGCAATCTTTTTTTGCTCAGACACACAGATCAAATCAGGGTTTTTATCGCATCAGGGTCTCCAATGCTTGAAGGTTACCCCATAGAGAGTTCGGCTCATCAAAAGCCTCATGTGCTTATTCAAGCAGATAATAGATTATAATGGCAATGAGCATGTGAACGTGCAGAGAGGCTAACTATCAGGAAACACAGGGCAGAGAGGGGGTTTAAATTTATTTTGGAGAAATGCAATCTAAGTACAGCACAAGATTCAGAAGGTGCTGAAATTATTTTTTGGAAAGAATAAATTTCACATATGAGAATTCATTGGGAATGGAGGGATGATCGAGGTGCAAGACTAGGCAGTAATAGGGAAGGGGATAAATAGGAATGAGTGGCAGGAGTGGGAAGGGGGGGTTGGAGAATATGAAGGGTAACAGAGGAATGTAGGGGCTAGCTGGACCTGAATTTACCCCTTCCACGTGTGCTGGGAAACAGCAAAGTGCTATCTTTCTGAAGAGGACTGAACCACCCTCCCTGGGCTACTTCCCCATGGCCTCCTCCCAACACCTTCTTTTTCCTCACCATAGGACCTTCCTCCTGGTGTCTGATAATGCTTGTACACCTCAGTCCTCCAACAGTCCGCATTCTCACTCTCAGCTCCTAGTGCCTCTTGCTCCCAACTCCTCACACGCATACCACAAACTGAAGCGAGCTCCTTTTTAAAACCCAGGTGCCCTGATTAGCCTGCCTTAATTGATTCTAGCAGCTTCTTGATTGGCTGCAGGTGTTCTACAGACAATTAAGACAGGCTGATTAGAAGGTTCCTGATTGTTCTAGAACCTTCCCTGTTACCTTACCCAGGGAAAAGGGACCTACTTAGCCTGGGGCTAATATATCTGCCTTCTATTACTCTCCTATAGCCATCTGGCCTGACCCTGTCACAATGGGTAGGAAGTGACTTAAATTTTACAACTCCTTCACACTTGCAGTCAAGATACCATCTAAACCTATACTTTCCCCTACCCATCATTAGATCCACAGACTGCTCTCATATTCTACCTCAGTACTCCTAATACCTATGGCAACAAGACCCCAGAGCCCTGCTATTGAGCACCTCCATAATTCTGTATTGAAGCAATGCAAACTGGAACCTCAAGGTACATATGCACCTCTTTTCTTTGATAATACACATAGGGGCGGGGGGGGGGGCGCACCGTGCAGGATTGGGGAGGTGACTCAGACCCAAATCTCCTTGTATCACAATCACAGTTCTTCTAAACTGCTCCAACTTTTTTCTTCACTGTTCAATACAGCTGCACCCAACAAAGTGAATGCACCCGGAGTGCATGCAGCTAATTCTTAGTGGTTATTGCCAGGTCCAGGGAGGGTACAATTAAGGATGCATGAGTGCTTACCTTAACTATTTCTGGGTTCTTAGAAGTTTGAGTTTTGCTAAACCTGATATTCTGGAGGGGCATGAGCTATAACCAGCAACCTTAACTCTGTATTAACAATTTTTTTTGCTATTTAATATAGGTGCAGAACCAAAAAGATGCATCTTCAAGTTCTAGATAGGCAACTGGGAGCTTTGTTTTGTATGCAGAAACACATTATGTTCAGTAATTTATTGTGTCTTTACATACAGATCTTGTATGTGCAATTTATGTTCATACCTTTTGAAAGATTTGCCCATAGTGCTTTGCATTTTCTTACCAGTAAATACACTGTTAAATAATCCTCAAAAATCCTGTGAGAGGGGAAATCACTATTTATATAAAACCATGTACATAAGTGTGCAGCATTAGTTTAGCCCCATGTCCATTTGACTAGACCATATTAGCACAAGTTTAGTTGCTGCTGCAGATGAAGCACCATAGGCACTACACACAAACAAGAATGTGACTTTTTAAAATGGAGATTTTGTTTTTTTTCTTAAAAATTGATAGAAATATGAGGACATTTCACACTAAAATGGCAGGAAAAATGTTTGGCCTAACAAATAGGTAGCAGCAATGACCAGGTCCATTTACCATTATTTACACATGGCAAGGAAGATGTGACTGTTCCTCACTGATGCAGATCTTGCAACTGTCATCCATACCTTTGTCACCTCAAGGTTACACAACAGCAATGCACTCTAAATAATACCTTAAAGCCATCTGAAAGCTGAAGATGGTTGCAAAATCCAGTGGTGCACTTGATAAGTGAACTCTCTCACTGCAAGCATATTAAATCAGCACTTCACTATCTGCACCAGCTGCCTGAGGGTTTCTGGTGAAGTTTAGTGTGTTGTTCTTGACCTATATGATTTAGGATTTACCAATCTGCAAGACTGCCTGCCTCCCTCCCCCACACATGCCATGGTTTATTGATGCTGGGTCTTTAAACTGTACTGTATTTAGGATGTGTTTTTCACTCATTTCAAGAGAATACCACAGACACCGTACTTTAGCATTTAAATTATTCTAAATAAATAAAATATTGATGATAATTTAATTGAAGTTCTTGCCTGTTTGTATATCCTTCCAGAGAACCCAGGATTTGGAACTGTCTTCAAATATAACGAAGCAGCTCTGTTTCAATTTGTTTATCTGAAAAACAAAGATACAATTACGATTTTGTGAATATGTAGAAATGTTAAATAAGGAAGAGTTTTATTTAACATTGTAGTCAAGCTTAACGTATGATGCTACAGGACTTCCTACATGTTTAAAAATTAGTTACCTTTTTGATAGTTCCAAGATAAAACAAGCCATCTGACCACCTCGCTAGGACATCCTGACCTTCTTCAAATTTACACACTGGCTTTTTGGCTTTCTGTCCATCCCGTAAGGACAGCTTGGCCAAGGATGTTGGTGTCTTTTGGTTTCGAGGTAAAGTAGACCGCTTTTGGACCAGTGAATTACCCACCCCTGTAGAGTTTCTAAAACAAAAAGAAAAAACTAAATTAGGATAATTTATTAAACCTGTCACTTGTACTTCAGTCTGCCTTAATAGCACTTACAAAGAAAAGCCTCTCTGCTAATCTTCAGAACTGTGCAATAATTCAATAACTAAAACACATTGCCATTAAAATTCAAAAAGTACCAAAACAATTGAGGGAATCCAATACTTAAGGGGGAAAAGGGAGGAAGGAGGAGAGACTGGTTCAACGAGACAGGTAAAAACAAATTTGTAAGGTGACCTATATAATCAGTTACTATTATTCTATCGTGATAGAAATTACTTGTCTAAAGGCAATGTGGATCTAGATAAGAAAACTGTCATTTTAGTAGCTCAAAAGTTACAACTCAGTTCTTAGAACAAACTGTCCCTTCTTCCAGGACAAGCTGCTCATCTACCTATATTTAGATCCCCTGGATGCTCTGGCTGACCCAGTGTATCTAACTTCAGCCTGAAAATGAAAACACCCCCCCATCTCATTTTTTGAGTACACAGAAAGGCAGAAGCAGCATTCTGCATGCCCAGACCATTGCTTTGCTACATTTCTTTTCTAACTCCACTCAGACAGTTGAGTTACAAACTAGACACTAGAGAACGCATGTGGCAGACTGTCTCCAAAGTACACTATGGCAGTGGTCCCCAAACTTTTTAAACACGTGTTCCCCCCTTACTCCTTCCACATCTCCACCCTCGGAGCCAGGGACGCAGCCCCAGTGGGTATGGGGGGGTGGAAGGACAAGGACAGGTGTAAGGGGGCCAAGACTGAGGCCACAGCCAGGGGTGGGAATGGAGATGAGGCTGCAGGGGAGGGGCCAGGAGAGGAGCTGGGTGGTACTCCCTCTCCCCCCCCACAGGAACTTGCCTAGGCCCTAGCCACATACCCCTAAACGTTCCTCAGTGAGCCCCACAATTTGGGGACCTCTGTACTACGTAATACAACGATCATTTGGTGGCATTTATGAGGAAACTGAGGTGGGAAGCAAGTTTTCATTTTCCACATAAGTTTGGATAATTTATATACCCAGAATTTAAATAAAGTGCAGCACTTGGTACAGCAGCCACAAATAAAGTTCCATTCATTTAGATCAGGGTTTCAGTTGTCCTAGCCTCCGAAACAGCAAATTATTTCTTAATCTGTATAAAAAGACAGTAGTCAAACAAAACTTTAAAATAGCTTAAGGCAAGTCTACACTACAAGTCTACACTATTGCATTGGCATAGCTGCAGCTCTTCTCAGTTTAATAACTCCACCTCTGTGAGAAGTGATAGCAATGACTATGGAAGAAGCTCTTCTGATGACAAAGCACTATCTATAAAGGGGATTAAAGTTGGTACACTACTGGGATAAACCAACCCAAATTACGCTATTCCAGCTACATGAATAATGTGACTGGAGCCAATGCTCTCTCTTCGACTTATCTTATTCTTCCCGGGGAGCTGGAGTATCAGAGTCAACCGGAGAGCGCTCTGCAGTCGGTTTAGCAGGTCTTCACCAGACCCACTAAACTGACACCTGCTGCATCAACTGCAGCAGCGTAGATCTCCCTGATAGTGAAGACAAGCCCTATGTCGATGAGAAGCGTGGATTTTTTCAAAACTCTTGTGATGTAATTATACCGAAGTAAGTGTGTAGTGTAGACCTGGCCTTAGTTATTTTATCTATTTTTAAAGGTCATCTGAAAAAAGATTTGTTTTTGTTTTTTTAAAGTTGTACTTGCACCCATTTTCTTGATTGTCATGTAAAGTTTACACCTGTCTCCCCTCCAAAGCAAAATTTTTTTTTCAGCTTAAGTTTTTAACCTTAAACGTAACAAGAATATCAAGTCTGGTCTTCTCCAGTTTTATTGAATGATCTCAGGGATGTTTATTGTGAGCTTTAACCCCTTCAAGTGGGAAGTGTGGATTCTTTCACAAAGGGTTCCTGTATCCAAACCGTTAGTCACTGAAGTTAAATGGGTGGTAACAAAATAAAAAACAGTTTTAACAATCTAACTAAAGAATTCCATTCCCTCTCAATTAGGCCATGTCTACACTACAAAGTTAAGTTGAGTTAAGTTATGTTGACATTTATCCACTGCTGTAATTAAACCACAGTTGCACATCCACAAAACACAATAACTTGCGTCAGCGGAGTGCATCCACAGTAGATACTCTTGGACCGACAGAAAGAGCAGTGCACCACGGGTAGCTACCCCATTCTGCAACTCGTCACCATCTGCTGCTTAGTGCACTGGTAAGGGTTCGCAGTGCCTCATGGGGGTGGGCTCAACATTCCATGATGCAGTTTTCTCCACCCCATCATTCTATGGGCTTCCTAGTACATTTTGCACTGCTTTTCAACAGACCCTGTAAACTGCGCACCCACCCAGTTCTGTCAGGAAGCATGGATCCTGCACAGCTCTCAAGTACTGCAATGAGCGTTATGAACACAATGCAGTATTTCATGAGCTGAAAACTGATGAGGACACCATGGTGTCTGCCCTGCTGTGTGCCATGGACAGAAACAATTCAAGATTTGCAGCTGCTCTGTGAATGCCAACAGCAATGGTAGACCATCGGTTCTGGGTGTGAGAAACAAGTACTGAGTGGTGGGATCGCATAGTTATTTGGGTATGGAATGATGAGCACTGGTTGCAGAACTTTTGGATGTGCAAAGCCATCTTCCTAGAACTGTATGTGGAGCTCGCCCCTGCCCTCCAGCGCAATGACATGAAAAGGAGTGCTGCCCTAACAATGGAGAAGCCAGTGGTGATCGCTGTGTGGAAGCTGGGCAATGCCAGACTGCTACCCAACAGTCACGAATCAGTTTGGAGTAGAAAAGTCCACTGTGGGGGTTGGAGTGATGCAAATGTGCAGGGCCATTAACTGTCTCCTGCTACAAAGGACTGTGACTCTAGGCAATGTATGTGAAATAGTGGATGATTTTGTGGCAATGGGATTCCTTAACTGTGGTGGGGCAATAAATGGCACACATCCCCATTTTGGCCCCAGTCCACCTTGTGACACAGTACATCAACAAAAAATACTATTTTTCTATGGCATTGCAAGCGATGGTGGATCACCAAGATCATTTCACTGACATCAACACTGGCTGGTCAAGGTGCATGACATGCATCTTCAGAAACACTGGCCTGTACAGAAAGCTCCAAGCAGGGACTTTCTTTCCAGACCAGGGGAAATGTGGAAATGCCAGTTGTGACCCTGGGAGACCCAGCCCATTCCTTCTTCCCAGGGCTTATAAAGTCTTTCATCAGCAACCTTGTCTGCAGTAAGGAGCACTTCAAAAAGGCACAGCAGGTGTAGGGCTTAAAGGGGCACTGGCAATGCCTCTTTGGCAGGTTAGACCTCAGTAAGCAAAGTATTTCCATGGTCATCATAGCCTGCTGCGTTCTGCATAACATTTAGTGAAGCTAACGGGGGAGAAGTTTCCACAACGTGGAGCACTGAGGTGGACCAGCTGGCCGCTGTTTTGAGCGGCCAGATACCAGGGCTGTCAGAGGGGCTCAAAGGGGAGCTATTCGAATCAGAGAGGCTTTAAAAGAGCATTTTGACAATAAGCCACTGTAATGCATTGAGCCAGGCATTGTTTTCTTGCACCACAGTATGAACCTTGTAATGATTGCTATGTGCGCAGTAATTTAAACAATGCAAACACACGTATTGGCACTGTCTGAATTTTAGCAACCACCACTATAGAGAGTGGACAAAGATTCATTCACTTTCTGTAAGTACATTTTTAATTCACACCCATGCAAACATTTCTATGTTTGGTAGGAACATGAAAATCAAAAGCACAATTGCCAATGAGGCTCTCACAGCTGGATGCATGTCCAGCCATCATTGTGAAAAATCTCCCTTGAGTTTGACAGCCCTAGAAGATGTGAAGAATGTGTGGGGAGGGCCTAGAAGGCAGTTCACCCTGGGCTGCAGGGGGAAGTGAGCATAATGTATTCCGCCTGAAGTTCAATCAGGGACCGCAACACATCTGTTTACTCCCTGAACAGCTTTATCATCTGCTCCTGCCCGTTTCTTATCCTGACTATCCATCCGCAGTTTGTCACTGATAGTAGACCACATTGAGAGAGGCTCCCAATCCAAACCACCAGAGGATCCTGGAACTCATCTTCCTTATTCCTCTTGTTTTGTCTCCTTATCAGATGGAGAGGCTCAGCCAGTGTGCAAGAAAAGACCTACAAGGGCACCTCTGCTGATGCTAAAGAACCATAGACAGAAGCTCTCTTGTGAGTGCACTCACACCCTTGATCCAAACAAGTTAGAAACACAACTGTCTCACTTTCCTATGATGGGCATAGAGCACGGCAGTAGCCCCAGCCATGCTGAGTTCAACATGGGGGTGATAACAGTGGGTATCTTGCTCCTGAGCAGGGCCGGCTCCAGGCACCAGCATTCCAAGCAGGTGCTTGGGGCAGCAGTTAGAAAGGGGCAGCAGTTCCTCCAGCCGCAGCAGCAATTCTGCAGCACCTTCTCTGTTCCACCCGCCGCAGTGGCAAATCGGTGGCAGCTTCTTCCTTTTGCCAGCCGCGGCGGCAGTTTTTTTCACTGCTTGGGGCGGCAAAAACTGTAGAGCTGGCCCTGCTCCTGAGGGTAACCGAGGATGCAAGGGTACAGCTCCTGCATGCATGTAGCTGCAGACTGGGACTGAATGCTGTTCTCTTATGTGCTGCTATGATGCCTGCAGAAGTAACTGTCGATTGGCACAGCAAAGTTTCCTACTGTGGGGGAAGAAACAAGGCAGCCCTCCCAAGAAACTTTTGGCAGAGGATTGCAGATTACCTCCATTAACGTTTCCTAGAGATCTCTATGGATGATTCCCAGGACATCCTGGTGTGCATAAACTAATTTTTCCACAGGGCCTCTCTGCCTAGCTGCACAGGGGAATGAGAACTAGATACAAACTGTACCTGCGTTGGTTATTTCGATCCCTCATCTACCCTGGTTAACAAACCAGAACATCAGCACATGTCCTTGCAGATTTAAAGCACAATGAATACTGACCAGAGCTTCCCTCTCCTGCATTAGGCACACCAGAGCCGGAGTGCTGGCATTGGCTAGACTGCTCCGGAATTAAAGAGAGGTCCTGGCTTGCCATGCCTTTGGATGTCCCTGTCACCTGTCCCCCATCCTCCTCCAACTCCACTTCCTCGTCCACTATGTCATCCTCAGGGTTCACTCCGCTGGCCATGGACTCCAGCCCCCCTAAAGTATCCACAGGACTCCTGGCAGTTGAGGTGGGGTTGCCGCCGAGGATGGCAAGCAGCTCCTTCTAGAAGCAGTATGTCTGCGCTGCCACACCAGAGCAACTATTGGTTTCTCTTGCCTTCTTGTATGCCTGCCTCAACTCCTTGATTTTTGAACAGCACTGCTGTGTGTCCCTATCGTATGTATTCTTTTTAGGTGACAAATCTGAGGAACTGTCCCAGACCGAGGTGTCATGAGAGGTGGTTTTGGAACAAATTGATAAACAGTAACAAGTCACCAGGACCAGATGGTATTCACCCAAGAGCTCTGAAGGAACTCAAATGTGAAATTGCAGAACTACTAACTGAAGTCTGTAACCTATGATTTAAATCAGCTCCTGTACCAAATGTCTGGAGGATAACTAATGTGACATCAATTTTTAAAAAGGGCTCCAGAGGTGATCCCGGCAATTGCAGGCTAGGAAGCCTGACTTCGGTACTGGGCAAACTGGTTGAAACTATGGTCAAGAACAAAATTGTGAGACACATAGATGAACATAATTTGTTGGGGAAGAGTCAACATGGTTTTTGTAAAGGAAAATCATGCCTCACCAATCTACTAGAATTTTTTGACGGGGTCAACAAGCATGTTGACAAGGAGGATCCAGTGGACCTAGTGTACTTAGATTTTGAGAAAGCCTTTGACAAGGTCCCTCACCAAAGGCTCTTAAGCAAAGTAAGCTGTCAAGGGATAAGAGGAAAGGTCCTCTTATGCACCGGTAACCAGTTAAAAGATAAGAAACAAAAGGGTAGGAATAAATGATCAGTTTTAAAAATGGAGAGAGGTAAATAGTGGTGTCCCCCACAGATCTGTACTGGGACCAGTCCTATTCAACATATTCACAAATGATCTGGAAAAAGGGGTAAACAGTGAGGTGGCAAAATGTGCAGATGATACAAAACTACTCAAGATAGTTAAGTCCCAGACAAACTGCGAAGAGCTACAAAAGGATCTCTCAAAACTGGGTGACTGGGCAACAAAATGGCAGATGAAATTTAATGTTGATAAATGCAAAGTAATGCACATTGGAAAACATAATCCTAACTATACATATACAATGATGGGGTATAAATTAGCTGTTACCACTCAAGAAAGATCTTGGAGTCATTGTGGATAGTTCTCTGAAAACATCCACTCAATGTGCAGCAGCAGTCAAAAAAGTGAACAGAATGTTGGGAATCATTAAGAAATGGATAGATGAGACAGAAAATATCATATTGCCTCTATGTAAATCCATGGTATGCCCAAATCTTGAATACTGCGTGCAGATGTGGTTGCCTCATCTCAAAAAAGATATATTGGACTTGGAAAAGGTTCAGAAAAGGGCAACAAAAATGATTACGTGTATAGAAAAGCTTCCATATGAGGAGAGATTAATAAGACTGGGACTTTTCAGCTTGGAAAAGAGACAACTAAGGGGGGCATGTGACTGAGATCTATAAAATCATGACTGGTATAGAGAAAGTAAATAAGGAAGTGTTATTTACTCCTTCTCATAACACAAGAACTAGGGGTCACCAAATGAAATTAATAGGCAGCAGGTTTAAAACAAAAGGAAGCATTTCTTCACACAACAGTGTCAACCGTGGAACTCGTTGCCAGCAGATGTTGTGAAGGCCAAGACTATAACAGGGTTCAAAAAAGAACTAGATAAATTCTTGGAGGATAGGTCCATCAATGACTATTAGCCAGGATGGACAGGGATGCTGTCCCTAGCCTCTTGTTTGCCAGAAGCTGGGAATGAGCAACAGGGGGGTGGATCACTTAATGATTACCTGTTCTGTTCATTCCCTCTGGGGCACCTGGCACTGGCCATTGTCAGAAGACTGGATACTGGGCTAGATGGATCTTTGCTTTGACCCAATATGGCCATTCCTACATTCTCCTCCAGGCCCCAAGCAATATGCCCACTGATATCAAAGTTCCTGTGGCTGGAGCAGAGCTGTGACTGCACAGCCTGCTCTTCCCGCAGGCCCAGCAGATGCACCACATCTGGTGTACTCCAGGGAGGAGCGCATTTGCTGTAGGGAGCCGTCGCAGTCAGCTAGTCAGATGCTATGTGAGCTCTCCAAGCTAAGCAAATAGGAAGAGCAATTTCAAAATTTCCCAGGGGATTTAAAAAGGAAGAGGCGCATGCCTGTGTACCTGGCTGCAGGGCAGCAGAGTTCAAACCAGTGACCAGAGCGGTCACAAAATGGACATTGTGGGACACTTCCTGAAGGCCACTTAGGGTGACATAAGCAATGTAATGTCTGTACCCAACACTTCGTTTCTCTAACTACATTGTCTTAAGTGCTATGCCTCTCATCAAGGTGGTTTTAGGTCAGTGTAGTAGGAGAGTTAAATCGGTGGGAGGAGCATTGCTTTGTGTACACCTGCATAGGTTAGGTCAATGTAAGCTGCCTTATGTCAACTTAACTTTGTAGTTTAGACAAGCCATTACTTGACTTTTTACTCTTAATTCTTGGGATGTCATTTCACTCACTCTCCAGTCACCACAGAGTCATCCAGCATGTAAAAAAAGAAAAATTGGGGTGAGAATAGAAGAGTAAGTGAAATGAGACACAATAAGCCTTTCAGCCCTTCACACATCATAAACTTCAGACCCTAAGTTCTATGGAGCAGGAACCATCTTTTATTGTGCTCGTACAATGCCTAGCACAAGAGCGTCCTGGTCCATGACCAGGGTTCCTTGGTGCTATCACAGCACAAATAATAGAGCAGCAAAGATTACATAGAATCCTAACGTTTTCCTTTGCAAGTCTCATTTATTTTATTTTCTTTTTGTTGTTTTAAGTTGGGAGAGAAACTAAGGCAGACAAAAGGAAACAAGCTCCATACTCATATCAGTACATATTTCCTTTTTATAAAGATGACTTACAAACTACTTTTCTCTTGGAAGCACAATGTAAGAAAAACGACAGCAAATTATGAAGTAGGACCAGCTGTCCGTTAAACAATAACCTTCAGAACGGAACTACAGGAATTGAGATTATGAGGTTGTAGATAAAGAAGAGAAAGTTTTCCTTCTATGTAGAAGTTTTCTTTGGAAATTGAATACGTGACTGATTATTACTAAGATGCAAACACAGAACAAGGAATCAGTTGGGATGAGGTGTTTCAAAAGAAAAATTTTAGTTCACAGCACTTAGTTTACAATATTTATTGCCATTTTAAATTGGAAAAACTGGCTAAAAAAAGTAGTAGAATGTAAGTGACCCACAGTGTTTAACAAGAATTGATAGGGAGATGAAGTTGGAGAAATTACTCTAAACACTCTCAAAAATAAACTAACTCAAGTACCAACTTTCTTACACCCAAAATATGTTTAATGAAAATAATTTTACATTAAGATTCCAACAAAAAAAAATTACATTTTAGTGAGCATCAGAATCGCAACAAACAAGCGTGAAAGCAAAAGTTCTCATTTTCTGGTGACTGAGCAACGCCTGACAAACAGCATGAAGAAAAAAATTCAACAAAACCTAATTACAAACTTCCAAGTCAGCTCAGAGACAAGATGTTCCACCAGAAGTTCTCACCACACGCCCAGCAGTTGACATCAGGGCAAAGTGAAGAGCTTTCCTAAGCATGACCTCAGCAAACCCATCCACCTCACTAGTTTTTTGGGGACCAGGCTGCCATTCCCCATGCTGTCTGTGAAGTCAACAGGCCCAGATCCAAGGTGAACGAGGAAGTAGTAGCGGCAGTCACTATGATATAGATTCCTCTCATTTTCATTGTGTGATATACACAGACTTCCTGTGGCCTCTGCACCTTCAAGACCATTTTTGCAGAGCAGATCAGTGATGACTGCAAGCAATGTTTTCTACACAGACTGGCACAAGCCCAAGAAGATGACTTCACCAAGTACTGCAAGAAATGGCAGGATGAGACAGTCAATGCCAGGTTATCTGGGTTACAGGTCTCTCTCAGATGCATTTGCTTCCACTGTGGCAGAAGAAATCTCACTTGATGGAGATCCAAGTATATGGTGGCATCATTGTTGTGAAGCTGGACTGGGCCTGAGAGAAGTTGGAACAGCAGGTGCTTGTGTCAATCACCTTTGGTCAACATGAAAGTCACCAAAGGATACAAAAGGAGTCACCAGCTACCGGCACACCAAAAAGCTGCCCCAAAGACTCTGAAGAGTCAGCAAAGTAGCCTGCACTGGTACTTGGCAATCTGCTTGCATGGCTTTCTCTGCAGTCCAAGCTAGTCTGAAGGGGTACCACCACTATACAGAAATCAATTAGAAGACCTACAGGATTAGTCAAGGTTACCAATTAAGAATGGAAAGCAGATCAAAAAAACAATGCATCAGCTGACTATGATCTGTCTAATAAAACCATTAACTATCTGGGCAGTTCTGTCCACTATAGCAAAGTGACTAGTGAGTATCATGTTGAAAGACTGTGCTGTCGGGAGCAAGAAGAGTGGCCTAACCCCATGAAAATCCCTACTTGTACAGATAAAGAGTCAGGCCTCAGAGAAAATCAACTAAGTTTATCAACAACTTCCAAATTCAGTCACGGCCACTTCCAGGCTGTGGTGGTGAAAGCAGCTTACATTGTACCATTCAAGAAAGATTGCGTTGCTAAAGAAGAGACAGCTTAACATCTGAAACACTTTCCTGTGCAGCTATAACCTGTGATCAGTCTCAAATAAAATTATACATATTTTCAAAAAAAGCTAACTACAACAAACAGAACTTTTCACACCATTCTTTTCCTAGCCATTTTTCTGCATTTCTTTTCACTTTGTGTGTAACATTCATCCACATTTCCCAGGAATCTTGCTTCCAAGACTTTTCTTAAGGCTCTCTCCATAGTGAGAGATTCTCCTTCCCAGTTTTAAAAATATCTGGAAAACAAAGGGGAACAGCATCATGCTCATGCCCTTATTTACTTATTTATGATGTGTGAAGGCATACTGAATGCTTTCTCCATTCCCAAATAAAAAGGAAACAAGCAAAAAAAACTTAGTGAGAAATCCAGGTCCTGACCGCCATTGAAAATTATTGTGACTTTTCTACAATAGAAAAGTGGTGGGATAGCAGTATTGATACTGCCATGTGTCCATACTAGCCATACTATTTCACTTTTGCTTCAGATACACTTCACAGTACTAGATATGTTGCAGTTACACTGCCCAGTGCCCTCCAAGTACCAATCCCACAAACGGGTAAAGAAATAGCTTCTGGGAGATTTTGAAAGCCATCTGGTAGCATAAGCAATTATGGGAGAAGTCAAGCTCTCAGATCTCTCCGAAGAATTATATACCGAAATCAGAAGTTCACTGGGCATGTACCACCGAATCCTGCAGAATCTGACTGTACTGAAGATGTTCAGTGGTTGGAGCTTCAGCTACAGAGTTATTCTTGAGACAAATAGAGGCAGTTGCAAAACTTCAGACTGATGAACTAGGCCTGATATTGCAGCATTACACCACAAAGATAGATCACTGCTCTTCGTGGCAAAGAGAATGGCAATCATCCAGTGACGTCAGGCTACTCAAGATATTACGCTATGTATCAGTCTGAAGTCCATTGTGGGTAACTGTGCAGGTTTGAATAGCAATATATACTTTGTTGCATGTACATATGATCAAGATGATTAGCAAGCGAAAGGAATTAAAGTTATTAGGATTTTTCAATTCTGCAAGTACTACTTATGGAACTCTTTTACCCATTCTCCCCACCTAATCTCCTAGAACAAAACAAAACCCACACCTCTAAGGGTGGCTGGGCCTGATACCACAATTTTTCTAGAAAAATCCTCTGCCCTTCAAAAATGGGCAGCAGGGGATGCTATTCCCACTAAATATTGAATTCATGCTGCCCCCCTTCTCAACATAATTGCAGGTGATGCTATATATTCACCTTTATCATGTCTAATGACACCATGTCCTGCTTACACAAGTCTGGGAATAATGCCAATTCAACTGCACACCAAGCAGGTGCAAAGTCGTGGTAAATTGGTTTTGGGACCCAAAAAAGGAGAGAAAGTCTAGCCCACAATGACTGTTCAGTAACTAATTGTGACATAGGAGACATGTTGGAAAAGGATCCCCTGATCTTTGTAAAGAACTCTCTCCTCAGATCTGTTAAATACATCTACTTTTAGCCGAAGTGCTCACAAGTGCTATGTGGTTAATAAGAGCAGTGGTTTAAGGAAAAAAAACTGGTAAATTGGGGATACACTGCACCTTTGGATGCAGAGGATCTGGAATGTATGTGAGTAGCCAGTGTCAAGGGCTGAATATCACAGGGGAATGGTTCAACTCATTACACTCAACACATCTTGCAGAATATTTATCCATAAGGTACATCAGGTGAGGTTTCTACAGAAAGCTCATAACTTGTCAAAACTCAGTCACGGGCAGATGTACATTCAAGTAATATTTAAGGAAGAGTGTATTTATACTCAAAGTAATTACTACTCCCAGTCCAAAAAGCATGATCACCAAGAGGTAACATCTGGAATGCCCATCCAAGCTAAAGGGAATTCTCACTCCTCCTAATCAGAAGGCAAGGTAACGCAAGGTAAAATGAACTGACCAGCCTTGCTCCCTCCCAAAACTATCAATGGAAAACCAGAGGCATTACCCAATCATCAAAACTTCAAGGAACCTTACAACAGACAGAGCTTTGCCCTGGCTGTGAATAGAAACAAAAGACTTTTCAGTGTACCAGTGTAGGGAAAGACACACTGGATCCTTTCACTGAGGAAGCTCCTTGTGGAGTGACGGTGCTTTCAGGAACATCTTGGACCTTGGCTATTGAGAAACCAGCCAGCTCTGCAATACACTGAACTCTGGGTGGGGGCAGAGGGGAGAAAATTCACTTTATTAGATTGGAAAGATAACTATTCATAAAATGGGAACCTTGATATAAACTTATGATTTTGTTTTGTATTGTAACTACTTGTTTCCACTACACTATTTCTAGTTAAATATTTATTCTTAAGCTAAAAGTAGATTTAACAAAGTGCTCACAAGTGCTGTGTGGTTTATAGGAGCAGTGGTTTAAGGAAAAACTGGTAAATTGGGGGTACACTGCACCTTTGGATGCAGAGGATCTGGAATGTATGTGAGTAGCTGGTGTCAGGGGCTGAATATCACAGGGGAATGATTCATTAGGATTTGTTAACCTGCCTAGACAGGCAAAAGCCATAAACGCAGAGGAGAGTACTTTTGAGTGGCTGAAGGGCTGGCAGTGTCAGGGAGCTGACACCCAGCTACCACAAGAAAGACTCCATCACTAGAGGCAGGGGTTAACAAGGTGACTCCCAGGCCTGGGTCCTCCGAGAACCATCACACTAATGTAGCAGTTTTAATATTTGCCTGATGCCCAAAGATTGACTTATATGGACAGCAGAGGGAGGAGGCAGCAGGACTTGAAGCAACTTCTGCAGAGCTGAAAACACAAGCTAGACTGTTGCAGGCTTTATTCTAACATAGTCAGCATGTTGACCAAATCAAAATACTCCGTGAACATTGTCAAATAAGCATGAGGAACTTGGAATGGATAAGTGAATCATCACTTCTTTATGGCCCATTGATGCCAATTCTTACCTTATGTATTACACTTGTTCTTTATTACTTATTCCAGTCTTGGGCAGAGGTGGGCAAACTATGGCCCGCAGGCCACATCCAGCCCATGGGACTGTCCTACCCAGACCTTGGGCTCCCGGGCCCTCCCCCACAGCCTCAGCTCGCCATGCTGCCAGCGCTATGGGTGTGTGGCTGCGAGCTCCTGCTGGGCAGCACAGCTGCGAGAGTCGCCAGCCTGCCCCAGTACTCTAGACTGCACGGCAGTGTGGCTGGCTCCGGCTGGGCGGCGCAGATGCCAGTCCTGGTACTCTGAGCGGCATGGTAAGGGGGTGGGGAGGTTGGATAAGGGGTATGGGGTTCTGGGAGGCACTCAGGGGACAGGGAGTGCTGGGATAGGCGCAGGAGTCCCGGGGGGGCTGTCAGGGGGGCAGGGGTGCGAATAGGGGTTGGGGCAGTCAGGGGACAGGGAGCAGGGTGAGTTGGATGGGTTGGGAGTTCTGAGGGGGGCAGTCAGGGGGCGGGAAGTAGGAGAGGGTGGATGGGGGCAGGGGCCAGGCTGTTTCAGGAGGCACAGCCTTCCCTACCTGGGCCTCCATACAGTTTGGGAACCCCAGTGTGGCCCTCAGGCCAAAAAGTTTGCTCACCCCTGGGCTGTGTCTACACTACACATCTTACAGCAGCACAGCTGTTCCGCTAAAGCCTTCCCACTGTAAAGCACACAATGTAGCCGCTCTTTGTTGGCAAGAGAGAGCTCTCCTGCCAACAAAATAAAGCCAGCCCCAACGAGGAGCAGTAGCTTTGTCTGAGAGAGAGCGTCTCCCACCAACAAAGTACTGTCCACACCAGTGCTGTCTTATCAAAACTTTTGTTGGTGTTTTGTTTTTTATGCCCCTGCCCGACAAAAGTTTTAACAACAAAATTAAGTGTAGACATAGCCTTATTTTCTATGGAGATGAGGAAGAGCATTGTTAGTCTACCCACAGGCCATTTGCTGCTATGAAGTGATTGTGTGTGACAGTGGAATTATATACACACATACAAAAACAAGACTATCTTAGTGGTACATGGTGGAATGATACAATACAGTAGCGAAGACTGGTACATTTGATGTTCAACTTACACAGTGGCTCTCTTTTCCAGAAATTTCTTAAACTTTAAAAGTTAGGCTACTGTAATAACAAAACAACTTAATATAGTCACACTAAAAAAGGGTTGAGATATATTAAAGGTTTATAAAATACTTCATTTGGATTTCAATTTTCCTTCCCATGACCTTATCAAGGAGGTGGAAAAACCCTGGAAAAATTGAACCTGAATGTAACTGATACAAACATATTTGAGTGAGTTTGCAGAGCCTGAAACAATAGCTGACATGAGAATTACTTTACTCATTTCAGTAAATATTTACTCAGATGCCAATAATGATATTTTAAATTCAACACTTAACATTACACTGCTCAAAATATGAAAAAGACAAAGTATCATTATGATCTATTCTGAGTGACAGCTCATTTTTGGTACCACAAGGTAATAGGCCCGTGAAAGGAATACCCCTTATCTCCCACACCCCACCCAGGGGAAACCCTATTCAAAGGGCCCAACAAACCCCGATGGCTGCATTTTAATCCTAGTGACAAGAAGCCAAGTCCAAGGACCAATGTAGAACCTATGCAGCATACATGATCATATTCTGAACACCTCCACAATTCAAGGGATGTATCAAGTGGACAGAATTTGTTTTTTGGGCACAACTTCCCCTAACACCAATTTGAACACTGAGTAGTATCATATGCATTGAAAAAAAATGGTAGTGGACAGAAGGGGTGGGTCTTAAGTGAATGGATATGACAAGCAAAAAAACTAATGAAGTTATGATAAGAATGAAAGATAAGGAATTGACAAGTGAAGTTATTTTTAGTTGCACATGAAAATTTGTTTACTTCTATTTAAATTTCACTGACTAATATTTTGGAAAAACAAAGTCCAAAAGATATACCACCACCTACCCTTCATATAAGGCCTAATCTACACACCATTTTGGTACCATCTAATTATTTTGATGAGGGGTGTGATTTATACTTAAAGTGGTGTAATTTCCTAGTGTGGACACAGTTCTATCATTATAAAAGCACTTATATAAGCCACACCAATATAAGCCCCTTTATAGTAATATAACTGTGGGATATGTATATGTACCACTTAACTATATTGGTTTGTAGAAACAAAACTTTCTAGACAAGCCGTAAGGTTTGAGAGCTCACAGTACCCATTGAAATCCTTGCTACCAAAATCAGGGAAGACCAGACTTTACACCCTTGATATTTAAGCTTTAAACATCTACCTGCCTTTAAAAAAAAAAAAAAAAAAGCTTAATTCCCAGGTCCTCTTTATATACCATAAAACCAAAAGGGTGTAAGCTTTCGTCCACCCCACCTGCCACAATCCTTTGTCTTTTAAGGCAGTTTTAAAATAAGTTTAAAATTCACTTTTTATTGTTACTTCATAAGAAAAACAGATTTCTGACCTATAATAAAAATCAGTAACTTCATAAACGCAGAACTTTACCATTGTTGTATAATATGAATGTATTATGTAGTACATTGTGAGTTTCCATCACGATCAAATTCTCACTGGCTGTAACACAGGTTACTGTACATATTAGTATATATATTTGAGTATTTTCTACTCTTTTATGGAACTTTATGGCTGAATAAATATTTAAAATTTATTTTGATTTCCAACTTTCTGTCCCAGCTCACATACTAGATATATTACTTTTACAGAATTTTATCAGATTTAATAATTTTACTAAGATAATGTTGAAGTAAAGAGAAAACGGTACAGAGTTTAGGCATGGAAGTTTCTCGTTATCAGGGAATAAGGTACAGAATATCAAGGGGTGAGAAATTCAGTTTAGGAACGGGTGGCGTAAAAAATACATAATCTGCACTCTCCCAGATTGGGGGTAAAAGTTTAACATCTCAATGTCTGTACTTTGACCTATGGGGGTATGTTGTCCATATAATGGCTATGTTCAGGTGTGGAGTATAATGAGCGGATACAATGATGGGGATGGATCTACCCTCATTTGGTGGGATTTAATGTTCAGTGAGTTTATGGTTCCAGTTCATACAGTCCAGTGGAAAAAGCCTCTCAGTCCCTTTCCCATAGTTGATGCACGATGTCGTACCGGCTCACACCTCCTGGTATTGTCGGTGGGCGGTGATGTGTTCGATGTAGATGTCCCTGGACCATTACAGTAACACTTAGTGCCAATGTTGTGCTAAGAACCGTACAAACACATAAGATATAGGCCCTACCCTAAAGGGCAAGTGTATTTTGCTCTAAAACAAGAAACATACAAAGGATAGAGGTAGAAACACAGTCTTATTCAATTTTTAAGTATACAATCAAAACAAAGTTTGAAAATGTAAAATGTGCCAAATCCATCTGCCACTCAACCCACTGTTAATTGACAGATTTTTTTTTTAATAGACATTAGCAGAAGTGGGCCTTAACTATCATTTGAAGGAGAATGTGCCTTCCCTTTATGATTACATGTGGAAAAGCCTTCCTGATGTCAGAGTGTTACTTGCTAGCAAGTGAAGTGGATTATAAACACCCACCCACACACATATATACACACACAAAAACACTCATGAGCTGGAGTTTCTGAAGACAGTTTGTGCTAAGACTGGGAAGTAGAGGAAAGTAGAATACTGTACATGGTCAATACATTATTTTTGATTACTTATGAATTTCTTCAAACAGAGATGTTTATCCTCTGAGAACTAGGGCCTGGTATACACTATGAATTTACATTGGTATAGCTAGGTCTCTTGGGGGTGCAGCTGCGCTGCTGTGATGTTTTAAGTGCAGACATATCCTAAGTGTATCAAATGTTAAGTTCTTAAATCAAGGCATTTGTAACATGCTCACAGGTGCAAAAAATGTCGGCTTTTCTGGTGTATTTTATCTATATTGGGATAAGTAACCCCAGTTTTTTGGCACCATCACTCTGGAGTTGTCAAGAGTGCTTTATGCTGAAGCACTGAAAATGGGGACATACTGCAGGATGAATGTTTAAGTATGGCCTATTTAGTTTGTTATACCTCGAGACCTGACACAAATAGGCTGTCACTTTGAAATAAATAGTTTACCACCAGTGAAGTGTAAACAAAATAGAAATTATGAAGAAAAATATTAAATCTATTTAGTCTCAGTTCTGAGGGAACAATCCTATAAATATAGACAGCAGTGCTGAATACTGAAAAAAGGTACTTCAATTCACATTCAGAAGGAGGGCACAAATATTAGAATTAATGCACAATATTGTTGATAAAACCTTCCACAGGAATCTATAGTCCTATTTTTAGGCTTCTTAGTAAAGAACAGTTACTTTAATTATGAACCTTTTAATTTGGAAGAGACCAGATTCTTCCAGTACCTTTCAGAACCTGGCATAAGAAAAGGATATTTTAAGTACAGAAAAAAAAAAAAAGACAAAAGTAGGACAAACCAGTTTTATATAGTTTGGCTCTCTTTTTGGAACATGAAAAGTACATTAAGGTGGACTTACATTTATAAGGTCTACAACTACTTTTGCAGTGTAACATTAATTGTTCTAGTTTTGGAGACAAACCCTCACACTTTTGCTGTATTACTGTTATGCGCTTCTAATATTCTTATGTTGATAATTGCTGTCATTTCTGTTAATTTTTTTAAAGTGTTGGATAGTTTGAGAGATTTTACTGTAAGCCGACAGACTGAATATATACCTTCTCAAAAATCTATTCTTTAAACATTCACACACACACTTCAAGGGCAATATTCGTTCTACTTTTGAACACTACAGTTTACTTCAGCCCCAATTGTGATCACAAGTGAATATCATGCAGTATGCTATCCCACTAAAGGATTATTAAAAATGTTTTGGAAAACAATTCTACATCTTGGTGGTCAAATTTGCTCCGAGTTCTTCTTTCCTCTGGTTAGACACCTGGGGAAAACCTTTATCAACCACAGAACATTTTTCATTTGTTCATATTGCTTTTCAAATAGCTTTATCCCGTCAAAGTACAACTCATCCATGATAGTCAGTATTTGATGCAAACAGCTATTTTCTTTGCTATGGAATACAGATTCTTAAAAAGGGCAGAAAAGCATTCCCACAGCCCTTTCAATCATCATCAGACTACCTAGGAATCTCTTTCATTCCACACATGAAAGAGATGCAACTGCCCTTAACCTATAGGATTTATCCTCAGAAGTGAAAACTGGTTAAGTCCTTGAGCAGAAATCCTAGTGAATACTGCCACTAGACTTCCTTATCTTGTAATCACATTCTCTCTGAAGATCCTAAAACCCTAACTTTCCATAATTCAAAGTACAGTAACTCCACGCTTAACATCCTCTCGGTTAACGTTGTTTTGATGTTACATCCCTGCTCCATTACAGAACATGCTCGTTTAAAGTTGTGTAATGTTCCCCTATAATGTCATTTAGCCACCTGCTTTGTCCACAGCTGGCAGCCCCCCCATCAGCTCCCCTACGTCCCCCACCAGCGCCTCCCACGCACCAGCGGACCCCACGGATCAGGACCTTCCCCCTGCTCTCCCGTGTCTCCTGCCCGCTGCAATCAGCTGTCTTGAGGTGTTCAGAAGGCTGGGGGGAGAAGCAAGGACACTGCACGCAGCCTCCCACCTCCCTCCCCAGCCTCCTGAATGCCCCAAACCAGCTGATTGCCGCAGGCAGGGGCGAAGGGGGAGGAGGTGGGGGGGGGGAGAGAAAAGGCAGGTTAACCATGGGGACTTGGGGGAAGGGGTGGAGTGGATGGGCCGAGGTTTGAGCCCTCTGCCCCAGGCAAAGTCGGTGCCTGTGCTTGCAAGAACAGCAAGAGGAGCAGCCGGACAATCCACCCTCTTCCAGTCTCTGACTTGGCTACCTCAGCCAAGCTTCATACTTGGCAATGATGATTGTAGTATTAAATTGTTTAAAACTTATACTTGTATTAAATTGCTTGTTTAAAATGTATACAATTCCTTTTGTCTGGCAAAAAAAAAAAATAAAAATGTCCCTGGAACCTAACCCCCACCATTTACATTAATTCTTATGGGGAAACTGTTTCGCTTAAAGTTGCATTTTTCAGGAACATAACTACAACATTAAGTGAGAAGTTACTGTAGTTATTTTTAGTATAATTTATCATAAAAAGTCCATCAAGACTCAAAGTCTTTAAAAAGTCATCACAGAATGGTGGACTGGTCTCCATGAATCTGTTACTAGAACTAGGTTATAGGTTAACTTGGGAGCGAGTACACACACACACACACACACAGAGAGAGAAAGAGAGAGAACACAGACAGAACACAAAGGGAAAGGGAAAAAATAAGGTATCAGAACTTTAACAAGTCTCACCTTGTTTGTTTCCCCCTCCCTGAATCCTTTGCCCCAAATGTTATTTAGTGTGCAGTCTCCTTGGGTTAAGGATGTTCTTTTGTGTTTCTGAAGTAACTAGCCCATTGTAAGTACTACCATAAACAAATACTTGAGGGTGGGCAAGTATGTCAGGAGGTCCAAGACACTTCCATTTGAGTTGTATTGAAAAAGGGCATAACTTTGCATATCTGTGAAACTGAAATCTACTCTCAATCTTAAAAACAAAAACAAAAAAAAACCCATAAAGAGAACTCAGTCTTAATTTCCTCATAGGCCATCCTAAAAGAGGAGTGACCCTTAAGAGAGCAATTTATCTTCCCCAAGTTTCTTTCTATGGAATAACCTACACCTGAGGAGCAGAAGAAAAAGTGACCTTTGGAAGTCATTTAACACTAGAAATGTGTCAGAACTGACTGCAAATCCATCCTTAATTTTCTTCCCTCAAGGTTAAGTTCAACCTCCCTGACGAATACCACCTGTATTTTTCAGTAGGATGATCCATTTCTGAAGTGATGCTGTCAGCTTGAAATCTAGTTCTTTTCAAAATGTTAAAAGTTGTTTCAGGTATTACGCTGCCCCAGGGACTGTCTGGCAGTACACCTCTACCCCAATATAATGCAACCCGCTAGAACGTGGGTTTGCATACAACGCGGTAAAGCTCCGACACGCTGCTCTGAGCAGAGTGTTAAGGGTGCTGGACTGGGCCAGGGCAGAGGGGTTGGGTAAGGTGCAGAGGGTCTCAGGGGCAGTCAGGGGCTCTCCCCGTCCCCCCCCATGATATGGGTGGGGCACTTTTGGGAGCCCCGCAGTCCCAGTGGGGCCCACGGTATTAGCGGGGGGCCAGAAGTAGCCTGCCCCGCATCCCTCATCCCGGCCCCAGCTGTGTCGCTCGGGGAAGGGGGCTTGGAGGAAGGGATTCCCCCCCTGCACTCACCGGCAGCAGCGGAAGCAGAGCAGCCCGGCTCCAGCCCGCTCCACTCTACGAGCTCCTGGCCACAGCGTTCCGCTGCCCACCGCAGGTGAGTGCGGGACCTTTCCCCAACACCACCCCTGCCCTCCCACAGCGACATGGCTGGGGCCTGGGCAAGGAAAGCGGAGCAGGCTGGGGCTGCATCGCTCCGCTTCCTGCTGCAGGTGAGTATGGGGGGCGTCCTTTCCCCAACCTCCCCACATTCACCAGCAGCGGGAAGCAGAGCGTCGCGGCTGAGAGGTGGCAGAGCGGAGTGGGCTGGGGCCGTGTTGCTCCGCTTCTCACCGCCGCTGGTGAGTGTCTGTCAGGGGGTGAGGGGTGTGGATAGGGGTCAGAGCAGTCGGGGACAGGGAAGAGCGGGGGTTGGGTAGGGGGAGGTCAGGGAACAAGCAACTGGGGGGGCCAAAGCAAGTTAGATATAACGCAGTCTCACCTATAATGTGGTGAGATTTTTTTGTCTCCCGAGGGCCACATTATATCAGGGTAGAGGTGTATTTGTGGTTTTACAATCCTCCTCCTGGCTTTTTCAGAGACATTTCTCTCTCCCTTCCCCAGAGAAAGGCCCACACAAACAAGGTGAAACTGGCTACCTAAGGAAGTCAGCAATACACAAAGTGCTGCTAAGTGTGCAAACAAATGAAAACTTTAATCTAAACTGTTACATAATATCAAAAGTGGTTTTTGGTTTTTTTTGGTAGCATTAAAAGTAACAAAAAAAACCCAACCACCAGACCAAATGCAATTAAGACACTCTTTAAAGCCATTCTCAGATGCACACAAAACAGTAACACCTCCCCACTCAAATGTCTCCCAAGATATGGATGCCCACCCTTTACTAGCCAATGCTACTAATAGCCAAATGCTATCTACTATTCTTCTCTCACACACACACACTCCCCCCTCCCCGGAGGGAAAACTGAAAAGAACTTAATATTTCTGGGATAACTTTTGGAATTAAAAGTGGTGCAGTGTACAATGTACTTCATATTGTTACACATAAGTTTAGCAAAAAATATTCCACATATTTTACTGGACACCAGCCAGATGAAACAAGCCTTACAGAAACAGAGTGGAAATTTGATTTAGCACAATGGAAGACACATTCTCAAGGAGAAGCATCATAGCCCTGTTCTCCCAAACCTGTGGGGCCACACCAAACATCACTATACCATTAAAGCTCCGGTTCACATCTCACAACCTTGCAGCTCCTCACAGATATTCCCCTCCCCCCTTTCACTGCCTCATTCTGTTCATTTCCCTTTCTTTCACTCTCAATCTCTTTGTTTCCCCTTATTCTCTCTCCAGTTCTCTCTTCAAATTGAAATGGTGTCAATTTATTAGCCTATACTCCAATATTGCACTACTCAGGCTTTTTAATCTTTCACCTTCAACAAATGCTTTGAACTGAATTGTAACCTTAAATCTCTGTTTTAAAGCATTAGACAACAAATCATTTCTGGACATTTTCATCTACTTATAGTTACATGTAACAAATATTAGAATAAACTATTTTCTCTATTGATTACACAAACGAATGTCAAAAACACCTAAGTATAGTTACTGTCACCATTTCCCCCTGCATAGTTAGCCAGTCTCCCCTATTTATGAGCAAAGACAGATCATGTTTTAAATGTATTGCTAACTTGCTTTGACATTTTAAAAATTATAAACAGGGCCAAACTATCAGAAACTCATGGGATACATATTATGCTAAAGAAAGAATGTTGTAGATTATAATTGTATATAGCCTCTTTCATTCAAATTGTATCCAAAACGCTCCAAGTGGTTAAGTGCAACTTCAATCCTTTAAAATGTTGCCAAATAGACACTGGTCTCAATTTGAAAATATAAAGACACATCTTGTTACCTCCTATTAAAACAAGAAAAACATCAACCCATTTTCTTTTGTGATTCAAGTGATAAGAAAGAGAGTATTGCGAGGGCTTTCTAGTTACACTAACAACCACCAGTTTCCACAGTTTTGGGGAAGAAATATCTAAAGTTTCTCAGGACAACACAACATATTAAATTTGTTATAATTCGTCCATCTTTGAGATGAAACGTACTATTGTAAAAGATACATTATCTGCACAAAAAGTGAACAGTCCTTCAAATAAGCCTGCCCTCTCTCTTTCTGTTGCTTTTTCTTTTTATACTTTAACAGCTTTGTCCATAGTCAGACACAATGTCTGATAAGGAAACCACCATCTAAACACCCAACTACACCCCACACCACCCAGATTCCCTCCAGGACCCCCAAGATGGTGATGTTCTCCCCTTTGTTTGGTCTCCACAGGGCACTTGCAAATCCCCTCATCATCTGCCTGTTATAGGCAGCCTCGAAGACGGCCCTTATTTCTGAAGTCCTCTGGCCCCTAAATATGCCCCACAAGACCAGATGTGCCTACAATGAGCACAGCACTGGGGGAAGAACGGCTGGAGGGCTGGGTTTCCCCACCCGGCTGGGGATCGACCCGACCCTCCCCTCCCCCTTTAGGGGAGCCCTCTACGCGGGGGGGGGGGAGCAGTCCTCGCTGCCCACCCCACAAACTCCGGGGCGGCCGCCCACCCGCGGAAAGCCCGGCCTCCCTCACCTCATTCGGTCTCTCCAGTGGTGCCAACCGCCTCATGCAGGGAAATCAGCGGACTCAGCACCCTCCCCCCTGGAGCCTCTCTGCGGCCGGGCCCTCCGTGCACAGCGCCCCCAGACAGCCCTCGCCGAGCGGAGAGTGGGGGAGGGTCAGAGTCGATTCACACACTACCCGGCTCCGCCGCAGCCCTTCGCCATTTTTGTTTCCCGCGGAGGAGAAGCTGGTGCATTGTGGGAAAAAACAAAGCGCCTCGCCTCACCCCCCTCGCCCCCGCTGGGCCCGCCTGCGCCGCACGGCCGCTCTCCGGACAGGGGGCGGGGAGTGGGGGAGGAGGCCGAGCGACAGCGGAAGGAGACGTGCGACAGAGAGCCTCTGCCGCTGGTGAACAAAGAAGAACTATTTTAGACTTGATTGCAGCGAATGTGAATCCCTCCTCCGAGTCCTCCCCCTCGGAACTACGTCTAGCAGAGCGGGGGAGCGGCGTTCTCCTGGCTTACCTATTGTTCCCCCTCTTCACTCACACCTCTGGGGGGAGGGGTGGCAGCCCTTCCCCCCCCCCCCCCCGCACGTCTCGCTTGTAACTGCTAACGCTTCCCCACGTACCCAGCTGTCTGGCTGTGCCAGCTCCCCACAGTTCGACAGCCAGCAGCATGCACAGAAATGTAGGCCTGGAGAGATTCCCCTCCCCTCCCCCCCCCCGGGGTCACCTAGTCCCCCATCCCCTGCTGAGGCAGGACCACGTATACCTAGATCATGCCTGGGTGCGTGCCTCTCTATCCTGGTTTGAAAAACCTCCCGTGACAGGCATTCCTTGGTGGCCAGTTCTGGTGCTTAGCCAGGCAGGGTGTCAGTTCTGCCTCTTTCTCCCTTCTCCCGCCGAACCCCCTAGCCTGGCGTTTCAGCCATGAATCTGGAAAGGGTCACAACACAGGAAGGAAGTAGATCGCACTTCCTAGCCACCATGTAGCCACCAATCCTGAGAGCTGCTAACAGAGACCAGGTGCTTTCGCTCCAGGGCTGAAAGACTCTAACTGGCTGGAGGCCTTTTCCTTTAAGGGAGCAGGCCAAGAAGCAGATGGGCTTGACAACCTGTCACACAGCTGATAAGCCATTTTCATCTTCCCACTTATGCTGGAAGTGCATGATGGGAGTCAATAAAGCTCCTTGCAGAAGTCACCAAAACTATTACTTAGCATAGTCTGTGGAAGTGTGTTACTGAGGGGCTTTTATTTTTATCTTTCATATTTATGCACTGAAACCTGTTTTAATTATTTGTTCTATCAGTGAGATTATAGTTCTTACAAGGATTCACCCATGTTAGTTTATTGTGGCTATTTAATATTACATGTAGAAAAATAGTCTAATAGTCAATAGAGTCTGATGTGGAGCCTCTAAGCATTTGTGTAATGCAAATATTTACCAAGTCTACAAAATAACTGTTTAGAAGATCTAAACGATACTGAAGACTAGGTTGCTGGCAGTGAGCAGCTAAGATTCAATAGTAACAGGCACATGACTGACAGAGTGAAGAAACTTAACTCCATGCTTTGGTTTTCCACTCTCATCTACAGTCTTCTTATGGTAGGGTAATTTAGTGCTTTGACTAGAGCTCTCCCATTACAGGATAAACAGTTCAGAACAAAAAGAAAAGGAGTACTAGTGGCACCTTAGAGACTAACCAATTTATTTGAGCATAAGCTTCCATGAGCTACAGCGAATACAGACTAACACGGCTGCTACTCTGAAACAGTTCAGAACAAACATCGCACAATCTTCCAGCCCTCTCTGGGCTCAAATAGTCCTTAAACAGCTCTTCCCTGCCCACGAGTCCATTTACCTGTTGACACAAACTGTGTAGGTAGCAGGAGCACAGTGGTCCGTCAGCCCTTCTAAACTCAGTATGTAAAGGCTTCTTTCCACTCTTATTGAAAATCCAAGCTGGGGGCCCTAAACAAAGACAGAAGGCAGTATCAGACCCCAAACTTGCATCTCTGCTGAACTGTCACAGGCCTTTTCCTTTTCTTGCTTCATCCCTCTTTTCTACTCATGCCTGTTTTCAAACCATTTCCCCACAGCCCTACTGGCTGCTTTTCCATGTTGGTAGTGAAATACTGCAGATCTGGTTGTTTCACAGGCTGCCCTTTTTTAGTCTGGTTGGCACATGATCACTCATGAGCCCCTCCAGACAAATCCTCAAGAATACCCTTGTCCTGACTACACCAAGACCAAGCTGTGCCTATAACCTCCTCTAAAGAGTCAGTGCATACCCTGTTTTGGGCTAGTAAGAATAACACTCACCTCTGCTTCTGAGATTGCTGATGCTTCTGTCAGGGCTTGAGCCTTTCATAAGTTTCTTTTAAAGTTCCTCATCTCTTCTCCCTAGATCTATTTCTAAACAGAGTATTGCCCATATATTAGTACACCCTTTAGCATAATAAAGATATAAAAGTATCCTCCAGTCCAGTTTTTTTTCCTCCTTTGAAGGTCATCTTTAAAGGAAGAAAGAGTGTTCTACTATTCCTCCAAGTCATTACCTTGTCGAAGCTGGGTTCTGTTTATATCAATTACAAGGCAGGCAATATCAAAATCTGTTGTTCACAATCCATGACCTTTAGGCTGCGTATAAACTGAGAATTTTATGGAATTCTTTTATATTTGATCTAGCACTGGTGGTAGCAATAGTGGCTAGTATAGACTAGCTATTGGTGTTTTTACCATCCATGTAGTATTCAACACCGTTCAGAGCAGGTCCGCACAACACTGACCACTGGATGGTCTAGATCTGTTCTCCATCAGTGGAGTTTCATTAGTAGAGCTTCATTAGTGTTAGCTCAACACTGAGGAAAATCTAAGTGTAGATAAGGCCTTTGTTTACATCCAGCTCTCTAAATCTTCAAAGAATATAGCTCCAGGAAATACCTGCTAGGAAGGCAAGTGTTTGTTTTTTGTTTTGTTTTTCAATTCAGACTGTATTAATTACAGTAATGCAAAATCTATTATTTAACTAAAGATTAAGAAATCAGGATTCTCTATTTGTATTAGAATGGATTTGGGCAAATTAGTGCTAGTAACATACCCCACCCCCCTTATTTCAAGGTCATATTTGACTTTTCAAACTGAACTGCTATTCTGGTATCTTTGGTATGGTTTAGGAAATCTTAGGTGATGACATTTGCAGACAGATAACCCATTAGTTCTTTATTACAGTGGATGTATTGGTTTGGCCAATACTTTGCTTTCAAAGGTGGTGGATATAAATTTCTACTGCCTTATTGTGCCACAGTTGTGTAAACACCGTTATCTAGAACTGAGATTCTGGGGTGAGATTCTGAGCTGTAATTCTCAGATTGCCCCTAACTCATTGCCCAGAAGTGCCTACAGCAGCTTTAAATTACCTTTGCACATTTCCAATCCTGTGCTGCTCTGAGGGATAGAGCTTCCCCAGCATAATTTATACAGCCGTGAGGTAATATATAAGTTACAGAGCATCATGGGCCACAGCATTGTAAAGAAACTCCATAGTCCTGCACGATATGGCCCCTATTCAGCATGCTCATCATACCCCAGCATACTTCTACCCCAGCCTTTGCAAGGGGGTCTTTGCAATGCAGCTGATAGCTCCCTTGTACAGCGTCTATACTAGGGGAAATCCTCCCCTGGTCAGTTATTGGGGGGTTTAAGGTCCTTTAACTGGGTCTTACTTCACTCAGTGACAGATCCTACTACTGCCTCAGTTTCCTTCCTTCCACAGGGAGACAGAATCATCACAGTAATGCTTTGTAATTACTCTCCTCTTTTGGGAACTGGTTTATTACCTAAAATAATTAAGGGAAAGCTAGATTCTTCCAGCCTCCTTCTCCAGGCTCACCAGTCCATTACATCCCTCCTCTTGAACACCTAATTCCCTCTTGGGAGGAATTTTTCTTCTTTTTTCTTGCCCTTCACTAGAAGTGGCTCCAGCCAGAGCTTCTTCTGCAATCCTTTTTGACCTAGGTTCCCCCAAAAGACTCTCTCCCCCCAGCTCCCTGCTAAACCAATTCAAGACCATACCTAATCTGCTGGAGCAGATTGGGTGTTACAGGAAACCCTGCTCCCCAGTTATCATCATGTAATGCCTGGTCACCTGACCCAACCACCAGCGCAAAACCATCATGTGGGAAGCAAATAACTAGGCACAGGTGAGGCTGAACCCAACTGCCCCTAAAGAACTAACTACTCATACTATGACAGGCCCTCCCTTTTTTTTTTTTTAAAGTATGAAGGCCCTGGTGTGAGTCTAGGATCTCACTATTAGTGCATAAACAATCCAACTACAAATAGTCTTCAGATTTGAGAGCACAAACAACTGGAATAAATAAGTCTATACTTGGCTGTGAATGGGAAGAGGATTCTCAACACTACTGGCACATGCAGTGCAGAGAAATCAACAATAGTACTGAAACTCAATATGTTTCAGACACTCTTTACACAGTTGTGACTACTGTAATGTGAGACATGTATAACTAACATGGTTTTGGGTGAACAAAAGCCTTTACGTGCTTTCTGACCAGCCACAGTAATCAAACAGAGCCACACCTTGGGTATACTCAAACCTCAGGGATGATTATTCCTTATAGTAACATATGTCAAGTCTACATGCTCGTTATGACTTGTGATGAACCTTTCTGCCTCACTTTTTAATAGTATCCCAAAAGTATTTGAATGTATAGTTTAACAACTTACAGTGCTGTGTTTTCACTTTCGGACACATTATGTACAGAAATATCTTGACAGAAGCTGTTACCAACTGAAATTTCTCTTTTTGAAACCTCAGTCAAACCTATTCTTGTGAAGAGGCTTAGGGGAAAGAACATTTAGATTATCTGTCATTTCAAAATCCAGGTTCTGCTTAGTCTAATATCTACAACTTTACTCTGTCTACTTTAGGAAGTAGCCCTGTTTCAGTAATTGGTTTAGCTGAAGTGGGGCTGATGACAATTAGCTGTAAGTATAGACAAGAACAAACCTGGATTAGTGCCTCCACCTAAAAGTTTTTGAAAGGGATAGTCTTTTGGTTTTTGTCTTCACCTATTTTCCTTCATTTGACTATTCATTGTTTGTCCATTATATTGTTAAACATATCCTGAAAATGTGTATTATCCATACAAACTGGAAACAGGTACAATGTCTTTGTTTTCTGTACATCAAAGTTTTCAGTAAATAGGGAAGAAACTTTAATCAGAACTATACTTTCACAAAAGCCTCTAAGTTAGTGTGGAACTAAAAGCAAGGGGAGAAGTTCTGAAACATAAGCTGTAAATAGCTCACAACTTTGCTACTTTCAGAATGATGGACCATCTGCAGTACAAAATTAATCATGAGGGATCCTTACCATGTTCTAACAGTGTCCCTGCATCATAGTGCAGACTTTCATCTGTGTTAGAAGATGGAACTATATTTTAACTTTGGGGGATAACTGCCATGTTGTAAGTGTGGTTTCAGAGTAACAGCCGTGTTAGTCTGTATTCGCAAAAAGAAAAGGAGTACTTGTGGCACCTTAGAGACTAACCAATTTATTAGAGCATAAGCTTTCGTGAGCTACAGCTCAAGTGAGCTGTAGCTCACGAAAGCTTATGCTCTAATAAATTGGTTAGTCTCAAGTGAGCTGTAGCTCATGAAAGCTTATGCTCTAATAAATTGGTTAGTCTCTAAGGTGCCACAAGTACTCCTTTTCTTTTTGTTGTAAGTGTGGTTTCTTCAATACAGCTCACGTCACAAGGTAGATGGGGCCTATGTTTATGACATCAGGTACCGTGACATAATGAAAATGGATAATAAAAATCTAAGCTCAAAATTTGTATTTTAAATCCTTCATTGTTTTTACTTTAGTAAACTGTAATACAAACACTGCTGTGAATCCAAAATTACAACCCAAAACAGCAGACTGCTATCAAGTACTCACTCAGGAATGTCACATAAACAAATGAAAATGTTGAACTTGATTCCCATTTACAGTGTGGCCCCTTTACAGTGCACAGGCATTGTAAAGGGATATTAAAGTGGATGTAAATGTTGTGACACTATGCCCCAAATTCTTCACAGAAAGTTATAATATGATTATAGTACAACTATGATATATTTTGTGCAAGATAAGTCATGTGAGAAAGGCATGTAAGGCATGAAAAAGGTTATGATTTTCTGAATGTGATTAACCTATTTGTAAGTATGTATCATTTCTGTATCTGAAGTTAGGAATACTGACTATATATCAATTACAAATGGGTTTACACCTGGGGACTGCCCACCAGACAGAATGCAATCAGTCTGGATGGGCCATTAGAAAAAACAATAGGTCTTTGAAGATGCTAATCTCTCACGTTCCTGGAAAGCCTTCCTATGGATGCTGCAAATAGACTTTTGAGTTATGGCTGCAGGGCCATATGATCACATCACCTAATACTGGACTCCATAACAAAATTAGTACTTTTCTGCTGGCTGGGGGTGGGAATCACACTGGAAGACAAAGGGTTTCTGCCATATGTAAAACATTTAAGGCAGGGGAGTTACATAATCATCAGTTGTTCTTTGCTGAATCCCTGCCCAAGATGACTGCTGTAAATACATAAGACTGAACTGGGGAAGAAAGGCCTGAACCCAGGCTAGAATGTATCTGGCCTGTGAAAGAAATACCTGGAGTCTTAAGCTGAAAGCAAGAGCAGCTTTCCTTCAAGAACCTCTGCAATCTGCCTAAAACAACATTTAGGGTGAGAATTTGCTAGTTATAACCAATTTCTTTAATATGTTAAGCTTAGCTTGTGTGTTTGTTTCATTTGCTAGGTAATCTGCTTTGATCTGTTTTCTATCCCTTTTAATCACTTAACATCTATCTTTTGTAGTTAATAAACTTGTTTTTGTTTTCTCTGAAACCAGTTTGTGGAATTCATAACTGGGAGGCAAAAAGCTGTGTATATCTTCTTCCACATTGAGGAAGGGAGTGAATTTCACAGTGCTGCACAGTTCTCTATGCAGTGCAAGATGGTGTAATTTTGGGTTTGCACTCCAGAGGGGGGTGTGCACTTCAGTATCTGGGCAGTTCCTTAGCTGAAGCCTTCCCATGCAGGGGCTAGTCAGAAAGCCTGTTTGCATGTTACAACAGCTGGGTGTATTCCTACCTCTCTGTGTGTGTGTGTGCTGATAAAGTGCAGTCTGAAGCCTGAGGGAAGACTTGACTGGCTTGCCTCACCAGAACAGTGTAAAGGGAACCCAGGCTCATAGGACAGGCAGCCTCAGTTTCAAGTGGCACTCTGGGGGGGAGCCTGTCACAAATGTATAAGGGTCTTTAGCAAAAATGAGAATTTGGCCCAGGTGATTGGCACCTAGATTTGAGCACCCAGATTAGCCAAGTCTGAATGCAAGCCTCACCTGCGTTACTGTGTCTCCTTTTCTATCTCACCTGTGTATATCTGGGGTCATATCCTGGTTTCTTTGTGCTGAGATGCTTTAGGATTCTTTCCCGGTCAATCAGGGAAGAACTTGTCTGTCCTTTAAGGGGAATTGTGGGAAGGCATTGGAGGACTATCAGAATTCAAGTGATTTATCTTGCCCCCTCACTGCAATGTGGGCTGGTTCAAGTCCAAGTCAAAGTGGAGTCTGGGCGCTAAGTCACTCCCTCAGCCTGATAAACTAACCCCCAGGTCAGAGATTTTTGTGTACGAACAGTTAGTAGGGTTTGGGCTAAAACCCAGCTAAAACCTGGGTTAACTCTGCAGTGAAAATATACCCTAAAAGGTTAATTTGCAAATGTAACTGCATACCATTTGAGGTGAAGGCATAGCCTAAAGTGTAGGGAAGGTGGTGACTCTACCCTTTACTACACGTACCTAACAGCAGCAAGGAAAAATGAGATTCCATATTCAAAATATAATTTTATACTGTACAAAATAAAGGCTTAAAAATGACTGTATAACTTGCTGGAGATGTTTAGTATAGTGTGAGGTTGTCTGGGGCTGATCTAGATTGTTAAAATGTTTTTAAAAGCCAATGTTATGCCCCTTCCACGCTGCCAGAACAACCATATAAGCAGAAACTTTTTTTTTTTTATTTAACAGGTTAGAACATATAAATGGAAGTTCAGGTACCAACTGTTGTAGAGTATTAATTTCTGTTACCTTATTGTGTTATCAGACATGGTGTCAGAATGATACTCTTAAACAAGATCCATGTACAGATGGTCATTATAACCACAATTCAGCAAGGAGGAACAATTAGATCTCAGACTACTTTCTCTGTATTATTTAAGCATGGGAACAGTCAGGGAACCAACCTGGGATCTCCCCATAGACAAATTACATATGGTGCATATTTTTATGCATAAGCATCAGTGAGATAGTGTACTTGTGATGCATCTACTATGGAAGGGTCAAAATATTATCTTCAATTTTAAAATTAAAGAAGGCAGGTGATGGGAAGTCATATGAGAGAAGGAATTTAGACCCATCTACCTGATCCTAAAATTACAGTAATGAACCTCTCTTGTAAATTTAAATCAAACATCAGAAATGGCCACTAATAGATGGATAGAAACTTAAAATCTTAAATGTAATTTTTAAGTCTTTTCTCAATAAATACTTTTTCCACTTTAGCTCAGAATACAAAATGGGTTTGGCAATATCCTTGGGCCCTATCAGCCTTACTGTGTAAGAAACATCTCTGACATGCTAACTGACATAGTTGCACCTAACACAGTTCAGTGCTTCCGTTCAATTACACTTTTTCTGATGCTAGCCTTTCTAGTCTTTTCACAATGCAGAACCATGTTTGCATCAGATATCAGTGCACACTGGGAAAATCTGTTCCATATCACTGCAGCTTCTGGTGTTCATGAGTATTTTTAGGGTGCAGTGTTCTTAGAACTACTAATTAAATATCACATTTTTAACACTAGTATAGACAGGATTTAACATCTTTACAAACAGGTTAACCGTCATGGTCAATCTAAGGGCATGTCTTCACTAGCAACATTAAAGTGTTGGCCGTTGCAGCGCTTTAACCTGGCTGTGTAGTCGCTCTCTCCCAGCACTATAAAAAAACACCTCCACAAGGGGAATAGCTACCAGCACTGGTGCACTGTCTACACTGGCACTTTACAGCACTGAAACTTGCAGCACTCCGGGGGGTGTTTTTTCACACCCCTGAGAGAGACAGTTGTAGTGCTGTAAAGTGCCAGTGTAGACAAGCCCTTAGGCTCCCTACTAGGTTTGAAATTGGGGTGAATCGTATTTGTGCAAGCTTAAGATTGGTGCAGTGCATCTACCCAGGGTGGAGGGTTGCATTAGGGTAGCTATATCCTTAGCCAAATTACAAGTATTTTGATCACTTGGACCAGAATAAAGCCATCACTTCCCATTCCAGGATTAATCTTGTAGATTTCACTTACAATTTAATTCATATTTATATTTTTGAACTATATGTGATTAAATATATTTGATCAGTACACATCACAGGTAGATCTAGGTAAAAGTAAACATTTCCATACAGGGGCATTGAAACAATTTTTATAGTGGGAGTGCTGAAAGCCATTGAACAAAACTGTAAACCCTGTATAAGATGGAAACCATGTATTTGATTGTTATTATTACTTCAAGCCAAGGGGTGCTGCTGCAGCCCAAGCACCCCTAGTTGCAGCACCCCTGCATCCACATTGATCATCAAAAACTCTCCCTTCATTCATCTTTGTGAAAGGTTAATTTAAAGCTTAATTGGAGCCATTCAGATGCTAACCTTGTTACATTAAACAAAACAAATCAAATGAAGAATTAATATGATATTTGCCCCCATAAAATCCTGATCATTCTGCTTACATATTACGTCCTTTCCTGTCCCATTACATCTGTTTTGTTAAACCCATAGATTGTAAATGTTTGAGGTGTGGGTTGTTTTAGCATATGTTAGTATAGCCTAGCAGAATGGGGCTTTTAGGCACTACCAGAATACAAATAACAAATTATTGCAATTATTATAAACAATGGGATCATAAACCCCTAAGGGCCTGTGTACATTAGCTGTGTGTGTCAGGGGTTGTCTATATTTTAGAAACAATTATGCCAGGTGGCCTGTGTCCTTAAACCATTCTACGGGCATGGTGAGACCAAACTTCAAAGTCAGGTCTACTAGGAAAAATGCAAGGAAGGTAGCTCTGGCTCTAATAACAATGCACTTCAAACATATTTTAAATTGCTGAGAAATATCTATCCAATAAGAGGTCAATTTTAGAAATTCCCTAATACACTGGCAGATCAGGTACCAGCTCATGGCAAGGCCCCAGGCCTCACTGAACACCGACAAATGCATAGCTGGAAACCAATCTAGCTCACCTGTGGATTAGTATAGTTAAAATAGATATTAGTGTTATAAGAATGTGTTTAGACTTTATGGAATGCTTTTAGGATGCTGCATGTATTAATCCTACTTATAATATCTGTATCCCATGCTATAAGATAATACTTAAGTGTTTACAACTGCAAAATGTTCTGAAACGCTGTAACTTCCAAATAAGAAAAAAGCTTCACCTAATGCAAAATGCTGGATTCCTTCAGAAGGTGTTATTTCCTCCTGTCAGACAGGAAAAACTATTGAATTGAAATGGGCCATTATGGAACAAAGACTTTGTTGATTGCTCCCCACACCTACCCATAAACAGGTTATGTGCAGAAGCGCTCATCCTATCACCTTGGACTCCAGGGAGATGGGGATAAAAATCCCTGAACAGAAGGAATTAGGGCCTTTTCAGACGGTTTGGACTCTAAGGGGCAAAGTTTCCTAAACATAAGCAAGAGATGTCCAGGACTAACCTGGATTAACCCTAATGGACATAGAGAGCTGGCATATTTCAGCAGCTCTATCACCATCTGAAACCTAAGGCTGAAACTCATTTGTGTGTGTATGTCTATTTGTTTTAGCCTTGTAAATAATTCTCTTGTTTCTTTTTCCTAGTTAATAAACTTCTAGTCAGCTTATCAAAGGATTGGCTATAAGCATTGTCTCTGGTGTGAGATCGAAGGTGCAAATTGACCTGGGGTAAGTGATTGGTCCTCTGGCACTGGGAGTAACCGGAATATTTTGTGATCTTGGGTGTAAAACAACCATTACAGAGTCAAACATCCCTCAGTGGCAAGATACAGACAATGCCCTTCAGCATTTTGATCTAACTCCATGTTAAGACTGGATAGTGCCTGAGGAGTTTATACTTGTTACTTGGTCAGGGCCGGCTCTAGGCACCAGCAAAACAAGCAGGTGCTTGGGGCGGCACATTTCTAGGGGCGGCATTCCGGCGCCGGCCATAGCACCCCTAGAAATGTGCCCCTGCCACCCAGCTCACCTCCACCTGCTCCCCTGAGCGCGCTGCCGCTCCGCTTCTCCCCCCTCCCTCGCAGGCTTGCCGCGCGCAAAACAACTGTTTCGCACGGCAAGCCTGGGAAGGAGGGAGGAGAAGCTGAGCGGCGGCACACTCGGGGGAGGCAGCGGTGGTGGAGCAGAGGCGAGCTGGGGCAGGGAGCGGTTCCTCTACCCCCACAGTTACTTCCTGCACTCTCCCCCACCCTCACTCACCTCCACTCCGTCTGCTCCCCTGAACGCGCTGCCTCTCCCTCACCTGAGAGGGAGGAGAAGCAGAGGTGAGCTAGGGGGTGGGGAGCGGCAGGAAGCAATGCTGGAGGAAATGCAGCACACCTGGGGGAGGAGGCGGGGTGGGGATTTGGGGAAAGGGGTGGAGTTGGGGTGGAGCTGGGGGTGGGGAGGCATGAAAAAAAAGCAGGGGCGGCCAAGAATTTTTTTGATTGGGGCGGCAAAAATCCTAGAGCCGCCCTGTACTTGGTTCATGAAATCTAATTATAGAACTCACAACCTGTTTGGGGATTGTGTCCTGCTTCTAAAATCTGTCCTAAAGTAGTTGTTCTTGCCCATGAGCCACTCCAGACTGCATTATAGTGTACACTTACTAAACTTATGCAAAAAAGTTCAAGTCCAGATTCTATATCACTGAATTTATTTTCCTCTACTTCTATCTAGATTTTGCTCAACAGCTGGTCTGTAGATTACAACTGAAAACACTTACCAGCTGTTAAATTCTCTCATAGTTCTAATTTAAAAGCTTAATTATCTTCAATTTGCAGTTTACACACCCTTCCCAGATGGCTGAAAACCTCTCTGCCTATGATGAAATCTAAAATTAAATGAACTATGCTGTTCCTAGAAGAGTGGAGGTGACCAAATAAGGAGTCTAATCCTGTAAACCCAGTAGTCACATGAGTAGTCCCACTTAAGACCGCCAGTTTACTCACATTAGTAAAAGGTTTTTTTTTTATTTTTAAATTTTTTAAAAAAAATTCTTTTTTAAATGTGAGTTCATGCAAACATATGGTTTGTTGACAGGTAAAATTGTGACTAAAGATAAGGAGGAATCTAGGATGGAAATACAATATAGTGAAAGTGGTACAACTCCTCTTGTGTGGACCCAGTTATACCTGTATTAAAGTGCTTATACCAGCATAGTTTATTCCAGAGTGAGAAAGGGAATAAGTTATACTACTATAACCTTTGTATATAGATGAGGCCTAAAAAAATTATGTCAAGTTGTTCTCCTCTATCCACTATCTTTTTGACACACAAAGAATTCTAATAGATTAGTGAGGCACAATTTTTGTTTGCAGAAGATGTACTGGTTAGTCCCTGTCACATACCTGTAGCTTAACTCCACACAGAAGCTGAAGGTAGAATAGGTGCTGGAACTTGGGGTGCTGCTACACCCCCTGGCTTGAAGTGGTTTCCATTATATACAGGGTTTACAGTTTGGTTCAATGGCTCTCAGCACCCCCATGATAGTAATAGTTCCAGCACCCCTAGAAGGTAGTGCAGAACTTAGTAGCATGCTTGTTAAGTGGGTGTCTGCCAGGAACACTTTATACCAGTGCTCCAAAATCTGCACTGGCTACCTGTTGGTTTCCAGGAGGAGTTGTTTCAGGTGGTAGTTTTGACCAACAAAGCTCAAAATTTTCTTGGATCATCCTGCTTAATAGACTGCTTTTCCATTCTCTGCCACAGTTGAGGTTAGCAGGGGTGCTCAAACTAGGACATGTTTGGTATATAAGATAAGGCGCTCCTGGCCCCTTGATTTTGAAATTCACTCGCCTTCCACAAATCTGTTGGTCTTTTGGACAAGCTGCAAAATCGTCTTCTTCTTAAGCAGACCCTCAGGGAGGGATGAGGTGTCTAGCATTTCATTTGGATATGAGAGGGGTAAGAAAATTTATATTTGGCCTGTAACATATTTTTGCTAGCTGGTGCTGTTATGAGTGTGGGGAGTGTGCTGCTGCTTTCGTTTTCATAATGATTTTTGCATGATATTTTTAACTAATCACAAGGGCACATTGAGCCCAGGGCAGGCAGGCAGTACTTTATGAGTGCTATTTAAATTCAAATAAAAAATAACATAAAAGCAAGCCCCAGGCTCAAAGGACAGAGCGAGGAATCTATGGTTGGGGATATATGGTGCTGGAGGGAAGACTGCCAAAAATGGAAAATAGAAGTTAAACATGTCTGAAATGGGAATTGATTTTAATCCTGCTTCTAGATTGCTTTTTAGCCAAATACAAAGAAGCAATGCTGTGTTAGAACAGAATCAGGATTGTCAGATTATATGCTATGCATGTGAAGAGATTCAAAGTATGAGTGAGGTTTTAAATATTGTGTTTCAAGAAGACAAAAATGCTTAAACTGCACCTTCTGTCTGAGATTCTCAGTGTTTACAAACTTGGAAAGTGTTTACCCCATTTACAGATAGGAAGAATGAGGCACACAGAGGTTAAGTGACTTGTCAAAGATAACATAACCAGAAGATAACACTGTAAAATCTGGGATTAAAAGACAAGTCTCCTGGTTCCAACTATTGTTTTCTTTGGTGATTATGCACTTTTAAAGCACTAACTAAGTGCTTGGTGCAGTACTAAACACAAAATGGAGACAGTCCGTACCCTAAAGATTTTACAATCCATTAGTCAGTTGAGAATCTGATAGTCTTTTTCCGAATAAATTGACAATCTACTAGCAAATTTACAGTCCAAAGCCCTGATCCTCCAAACACTTACACATGTGAGTAGTTCCACTGAACTCAGGGGGGACTACTAATGTGCTGACGTGCCTGCAGAATCTTGTTGTAATTATGTCCCAATCATAAGACCTTTGTGTTTCCATCTTCATAAGACAGAGATGCCATAAAAAGTACTTGTTAAAATTAATGAAAAATGAGGGAGTCTGCGGATAAGTGAGATGTGGCAGGCCTGCTGAAAGGTTGAGGAAAAAGCCCAAAGCTGCATTCCAGGTGGTAGGAGCAGAGAAGGAATGCTATATTAATTCTCCGTGCAACTGCACTGATGTTCAGGAGAGATTTTTATTGCAGATAAAACAGCAATACTCTGCTACGTAACTCTGCCCTGAAGGGATGTTAAAACATTTTTTGCTTCAATTTAAAAAGTTAAGGGGTATGTTTGTACTGCAGTGAGTGCTAACCAGTGGTGCAAATAGATTTTAACTCTTATTGGTATGGTACTGACCCCGCGACCTCAAACCCCGCCCCCCCCAAATGTCCGTGACTAGAACCCTGCGCGGATACAAATTTATACCTGCAGAATCCGATATCCACAGATAGAAATTGGTATCTGCTGAATCACAGGGCCCTCCCGGGAACCGCAGAGGCAAAAGGAGCAGAACCCAGGAGCCAGTGCCCCATGCCAGCAACTCCTCTGGCACGGCTGCGTCTCCCGTCTGGGGTCTGTATAGCCCCGCCGGAGTACAGGGCTGGGGGCGGGGCTGAGGGCAGTACAGCAGCATCAAAGGAGCTGCCAGCACCGGGTGCTGGCTTCTGCGAGTGGTGGTCCCATGTTCTGTTCCTTTTGCCACTGCAGTTCCCGGGAGAGCCCTGAGGTCCAGCGGATACAAATCTCTATCCGCGGATAGAAATCAGTATCGGCGCAGTGCTCTCCAGTTCATTCTTGAAAATGTGTCTTTCTGGTATGACGTACCGGCAATAACCATGTTAAGGGTATGGCATACTGGACCTGACCGGCTTACTTGCACTACTAGTGCTAACTATACAACAGCTGGAAAGGTGGGCCAGAAATGCAGAAGTATCTGATGTATAAAGAGATTAGAATTCTGCTATTGACAGACAATTATACAGTGCTTAAACACTCATGACAGACTGACAAACATCCTGTCACAAAAGTGTGTAACTCCACTGTCTCCAAGAGGTTAGAATACAATCCTCAATTTTAAAGTAAACATTATAAGTTAACAACACTATCACTGATAATGGAGCTCTGCGGAGCTCCTACTGAAGTACATGAACAATATGTTCAAATGTTTAAACTAGAACTCCAAGATGTTGAGCATGGTTTGTTTAGTGCTGGGGGATTGTGTCCTCAGGGATGAATATGAAAAGTGGCATCCCTCAAGAAACTAATGTTGTCCTTTTTTGGCCCAAGGAGTTAGGCAGTATTTGGGACCTCAACAGTTTGTTTTCGTTAGAAGGAGAAATGGATTATATGAGTCAAGTTTATTCTTTGGTGCAATCTTGTTTATTTACAAAGAGTGTACACAAAGTTCTGTTTCCCTGACCACAGTAGAAACAATAGCAGCAGTTGCTTACAATGTCCAAGCCTGTCTCTCCAGTGAGCCCTTTGACCCAAGAAGCTCGTTGATTATCCTGTGCCTTTGCAGGACTATTCCCTAGTTCTCTGCTGTCTTTCTGCTTCTAAGGCTATGTCTACACTACAGACCTTACAGCGGCACAGCTGTACAAGGCAGTTGTGCCACTGTAAGGTCTCCCGTGTAGCCACTCTATGTCAGCGGGAGAGATTGTCTCCCTCTGACATAGTGCTGTCCACACCGGCACTTTTGTCCGTGAAACTTATGTCGGTCGGGGTGTGTCAGACTTAATGCTGGTGGAATGTTGTTAAAATTAACTTGTTAAAATTGCAGTCAAATATGTAGTGTTTGGACTTTCCTAAGCGGTGGTGAACAGGGCCGTCCCTAGCTATTCTGGGGCCCTATGCAGCCCCTCCGTGGGGGGTGGGGGTGGGCAGGCCTCTGCGGGGGTGTGGGGCTGGCTTGGGGGGTAGAGGGGAACCTCCCCCCAGCACTCACCGGCGGCATGGCTGGGGTTGTGTCGCTGCAGTTCCCACCTCCATTGAGTGCAAGTCCCGGCCCTGCTGCAGTCCTGCGGGGTTGGGGAGGAGCAGGGCCGGGGCTGGGGCGAAGCAGGGGCGGGGGCCATGGGGAGGAGGTGGGGCAGGGGCTGGAGCAGCACACAGCTGCGCAGGGCACCGGGAAATGTGATGCCCCAAATTTCCTGGTGCCCTGCGCAGCTGCGTACTTTGCAGATGGGTAGGGACGGCCCTGGTGGTGAATGGGGATGACTGTACTGCTCATGTGATAATCTCTGTAGTTCTCATGTTAAGAGTAATATGTACATTTGTGTAATATAACTCTTACATGGCTGGGACAGATCCCATGATAACAATAGCCATTAATAACTGCTGAGTTTTGCCCACAGAAGTGGCTACAAACCTTAAAGAAGACAGTGGTTAATTAATACCTACTAAAAAGCAACATATCCAGAGGAAACTCCTTGATTCTCAAGACAACAGGTAGAAACCAATTTACAGAACAGTGGAGAAGGGGAAACTCCCGTCCCAGACATAGGATAACTGCACTGAAGAATTACCTCATGGACCCAGAAGCGCCAACTCCGTGGGTACTCCGGTGCTGGAGCACCCACGGGGAAAAATTAGTGGGTGCTCTGCAGCCACTGGCAGCCAGGAGGAGAGTGCAGGACCCCTGAGCTGAAGGGGAAAGAGAACATAATGCCTCGATATAAATCCATGGTACACCCACGTCTTGAATACCATGAGCAGATCTGGTTGCCCCATCTCAAAAAAGATAAATTAGAATTGGAAAAGTATAGAGAAGGGCAACAAAAATCATTAGGAGTATGAAACAGCTTCCATATAAGGTGAGATTAAAAAGCCTGGGACTTTTCATCTTGGGAAAGAGACAACAAAGGGGGGATATGATAGTGGTCTATAAAACTTGACTGGTGTGGAGAAAGTAAAAAAGGAAACGTTATTTTTCCTCCTTCATGTAACACAAGAACTAGGGGTCACCCAGTGAAATTAATAGGCAGCAGAAAAGGAAGTACTACTTCACACAATGCACAGTCAACTTGTGGAACTCATTGCCAGAGGATGTTGTGAAGACCAAACTATAATAGGGTTAAAAAAAGAACCAGATAAGTTCACGGAGGATAGATAGGTCCATCAATGGCTATTAGCCAGGATGGGCAGAGATGCAACACCATGCTCTGAGTGACCCTAGCCTTCTGTTTGCCAGAAGCTGGGAGTGGGTGACAGGGGATGGATCACTTGATGATTGCCTGTTCTGTTCATTCCCTCTGCAGCACCTGGCATTGGCCACTGTTGCAAGACAGGATACTGGGCTAGATGGACCATTGGTCTGATCCAGTATGGCCGTTTGTATAATACTTACACTGGAACCCTACGAAACTCTGGAGTGGACGGTGATACTCCAAGGGCCTCTCTGAAGTAGGACAGGCCCATATCCTGGAGAGAGCTGCTTACCGGTTTTCTTTTCCGTTCTTTTGTTTAATCCCATTTATTGACTGCTAGCAGTTCTGTACTTCTGCCTGGGATCCCGGGAGGGGACGAAACTCCAGAGGCCCGCTAGAAAGACACCCTGCAACACCTGCTAGGGTGGGGGATAATTGGACTCACATGTGTGCTCCCCTTGTAGCTTCTCAAGGGGGTGCTCTGCCACAGACAGGTTTGTGACCTGCATTAATAATAGATAATAATAGAGCTGCTCTGCAAAACAAAGGAACTTTAGAAAAGGTTTGACTGCCCATTCAGACAAAGGAGAGCGCTTGAACTCATACAATCCCCTCAACCGTTGTCTGGGCATTGTACTGCATTGGGTAACTTTAATTCTTTCTGTGTCTGGTGAGTTTGGTCCTGAATGCTTATATAATGATGACTTATAACCTTCAAGACAGTAGCAACTCTGGTCATAACAATAGATACAGTAGAGTTTGTCTGTCTATATAAAAGATAAATTAGCAGCCCATCTATTAACTCAGATTTTCATGCCTACATTGCTTTTCTTTCAGAGATTCATTTATTAAATTTAAGTGAATAAAAGCTTTCATTTAGCTGGGCTGTCTGTGTGTCCTTTTTACATGTACACTAATTTCATTATAGTTATTTTTCAGACGACTAGGTTAGATTTAAAATGTAAGGTGCAAAACAAAATCGCAGGGTACAAACAAACCTAGCCTAAAGAAAAGGAGTACTTGTGGCACCTTAGAGACTAACCAATTTATTTGAGCATGAGCTTTCGTGAGCTACAGCTCATTTCATCGATGAAGTGAGCTGTAGCTCACGAAAGCTCATGCTCAAATAAATTGGTTAGTCTCTAAGGTGCCACAAGTACTCCTTTTCTTTTTGCAAAGACAGACTAACACGGCTGTTACTCTGAAACCTAGCCTAGTAATGACTTTGTTTCTCTTAAATCGCAGGAATGATTCTGAGCTGGTCTCTATTAAAACAAACCATCAAATATCATATCATCTAATTTGGATACACCACTTAGACAAAAATAAATATAAAAAACCCTCTAAATCTAATTTACTACTCACAGCATAACTATAATTGCTTTGGCCAAACCACTATAAAACAGTAGCCTATGACTCTACCACAGTGAGGATACATAACCTTATCAAAATAAAATCTCTAAGTACAGTAATATTTTATATTATAATACCATAGTATAGATTAGCAATTTCTAAGGTACTTCTGACCCCAAATTACCTGATGTTATTCAGTTCAATAAAGAACAATTAGAAGCTGAAATACTAAGAAGTTAATGTCTCAATATTACTAGTGTATAGATGCATCAAAGGTACATGTTGTGCAAAAATATATATAATATATAGAGGAAAACACATCACAAGACTCCCCCCCGCACATTCTGTCCTTTTCTGTCTATCTTGTTTATTTTTTATGGTGTTGTTGTAAGAGAAGTGTTGAGTGTGACTTTGCATTCAGATATTCAGAAAATTGCAGTTACTCTATTAATACTTTATGGCATCTTTTATGCAAAAGATCCCAAAGTGCTTTACAGAAAGTGTGTACAGGAATTAATTAATCTATAATTGAAATCCAGCTACCTCTGGGGAAGAAACACAGTAGCTATTCTGTGCCAGAAATATACTTATCTATTACTTTTGAAAGAAGTGACGAATATCATATCAAGTTGAAACCACAATGAAAATATAAGTAGACAGATTGTAAATATCAGTATCTGATTGGGAATTTAACTAGAACATTGACATGTCCTGCAGAATGTGGGATTTTTCAGAGAAAAGTTAACGTGATATACAAGTAACCTCAGATTTATCAGGTTTTAAGAAAATATTAAAAACCAACAGATGATTACATTGCTCTAACACACAAAAGCTTTTAAATTTTGAGGTTAGATATTCCATGAAGGGGATGAGTTATTTCCTAAGCATGCTCACTGATCTTTATTGCTTATGCAGGATGTTGATAAGAAACCTTAGATAACTCATTGCAAAACTCTTACATTCCTAACATAAAGGTCTGTGCATGATGGAAGACTAATAGATGAAGACAAAAGTGGAGTAAGATTATTTTATTTTCAATCATTAGTGCAAGTGTTATAAAGGGTGTATTTTGCAAGGCCCTGGGACATACTTTCACTCTTGTTCATGGATTCATAGGACCAGACTCTCAGCTGGTGTAAATTGGTGTGGCTCCACTGAAATCAATGAAGCCGTGCAGATTAATACCAGTTGAGGAGTTGGTCCATAGATTTTAAGGCCAGAAGGGTCCATTATGATAATCTAATCTTACCTATTGCATAAAATAGGGCATAGAATTTTACCTAGTGATTTCTGCATCTAGCACAAGAAATTGTGGTTGAACTAGGGTGTATATTTTATAAAGATTTATATTTCACAAAGATTTAGTCTTAATTTCACAAATCCACATATTGAAGAATTTACCTCATCCCGTAGTAATCTATCCCAATGCTTAATGATCTTCAATGTTAAAAATTTACATCTTATCTCTATCTTTGCTGACTTCAGCTTCCACTGTTGGACCTTGTTATGCCTATATGTGTTAGATTAAGGAGCCCTTTAATATCTGATATCTTCTCTCTTTGCAGGTTGTGAACAAGTTCACTCTTATCCTTCCCTTTGCTAAACTAAATAGATTAATCTCTTTTTAAATAGATTAATCTCTCACTGTAAGTGTGTTTTCCAGACTGTGAAAATTTCTTATAGCTCTTTTTTGATCCTTCTCCAATTTGGGAACATGTTTTTAAAAATGTGGACATTATCCTTGGACGCAATATTGCATTAGTGGTCTCATGAATGCCATATACAAAAATAATTACAGTCCCAGAGTTTAAGGCCAGAAGGATCACCAGATCATATAGTCTGATCTCCTGTATATCATAGGCCACTAACACCACCAAGCACCCACACACTAAACCTAACAAGCCCATTTTCCACTCCTGCTTGATATTCCCCTGTCTATACATCAAGGGATCATGTTAGGCCTTTTTTCCACGGCATCACCCTGGGAACTGATGTTCATCTGGTTATCAAAGTCCTTTTTGGAGGCACTGCTTTCCAGGATGCAGTCCCCCCCTTTTGGAAGTATGGCCTGTGTTCTTTGTTCTTATATGATTTACCTTACATTTGGTTGTATTAAGAAGCATGTTGATTGACTGCACCCATCATACCATATGATCCTATCCTTGACATCATTTACCACCCCACCAATCTTTGGGTCATCTACAAACTTATCAGTAATGATTTTGTATTTTTTCCAGTTCATTGATAAAAATATTGAATAGCTTCCTCTGCCTCCATTAAAAAAACATAACTGTTTTTTTGGTTTTTTTTGCTGTGTGCACCCATGCCTTTTTAAATCTTTGAAAAACATGCTTGACATTTATCATTTATCCCACCAAATAATAAATAGGCATTATGGCATTAAGTTTTGGGAAGTTATCTAATGGGATAATTGTAGGATTTGTATAAGGTCCCATCTTATTCAATATCTTCACTAATTACAGTGAAGAAAAGTCAAAACCACATTAATTAAATTTGAAGATGACTCTAAATTAGGAGATGTGGCAAACACCAGGGAAGATGTACCCTAGGAATAGTAAAGAAAGGGAGCTAGAGAAAGTTAAAAAAATGGGCAGAAAGTAACAATGAGATTTAACATGGAAAAATATAAACTAATACAACTAGAGAAAAATAATCTGAAATCTAGATATTCAGTGAGAGATACTTAGGCCATGTCTACACTACAAACTTTCGTACAATGCAAGTTACATCAGCATAGAGCCACCACAGTGAGTATGCATGCTTGGCTCCTTGAACTAGTACTGTGTATACTCACCAGGAGTACCTGTGATGATGCACAGTGAGGTGCACCATGGGTAGGTGTCCCAGTGTGCAACTTGCCATTGTCGAGTGCACTGTCTTTTGCATGATGGGGCAGGGACCACTGGGAGTGAGAGACCAAGTGCCTATCACGCACCTTTTTCTATCCCATAATGCCATCCCTATGCTATAATTTTTATGCCTTTGAGTTAAAATCCCACAAACCCGCATGGCACTTTTGTCTGCCATCTCTGACAGAAGCATGGAGCCTGTAAACTCTGCACTATTGTCAAGAGTGTTACAAACACAGGATGCACGATCCCTCCATGTTTCCTGCTGGGACTCCTGGGCCTTTCTTCTGTCTGCTCTTTCCTTCTTCAAACAGTCTGAAATATTCATCCTCCAGGCCCTCCGTTCATGGCCCAGTACAGCACTGGCTTGCAGGGTCTCACTGTACATATCATCCCGAGCCCTCTTCTTTCTCCTCCTTACCTGGCTCAGGCTTTCCATGAGTGTGGAAGGAGAACCCCTTAAGGCCACAATAGAGCAGCTACAGATAAAACACACAGAGCTACCATTGTCAGTACAGTCACAGCAAAAGTTAAGCTTCAGAACTCCTTTCCCTTTGGCCTCCATGTGGAGGAAATAGAGAAAATGGACTTCTATGTCAGTTGGTGCTATCTGGAGACAACAGCAGCAGTCCAATGTAAGAACACCCTTTGGTGCACTGGTGTCATACACGGAGCAGTATGATCTCATACCCAGATGGCAGTATACTGAATTTGGAGAAAACTAATAACCAGCATGTGGGACAGTATTATGTTTATAGCCTGGACTAATGGTGTCAGTATAGTGTGTCAATTTATATGTTGAAAAAAATATATTCCTGGTGGAGAGGGCCAGTAATGTTTAGTGATCAACCATCAAAGATATTTTTATGGTCAATTGAAGTGCGAGATCTCAAACTCACCAAAAAGGCATATATATATAGATTGATCATATGGCAATATCCCCTGTACCTGTTATCTTCATTGTATTGTGGTGTATGCGTCAGAAAATCAAAAAAATTAGATTAAGCAAAAGGTATCAAGTTCTACCCCACATATCTCCTGTGGGAAATCAACCCCAAATTATATATGCACCAAAAGAACCATTCAACCTCAGGTAATCACTCAAGCTCAGGTAACAATACAAAGAACGGAATAATTATGTTTTCATTTGGCCTGCAGTTACTGCAAAGGTATAGCAGGTACCAGAACACCCTTATGCAACTAGTTATCCCAGGCAGTTAATCGTAGCCTAACAAATTTATTAGCCTTCTCATGCAAATCTAGTAAGGCCCTAAATTTATGTGATAGGGTTTATTAATAATCACCCTATCAAGGGGGTTGTGGGACTTGTAGCCTATACATAAGGCATAAGTATAAGTTAAAGTAGTAATGCAATGAGCCTACAATCTCAAGGCCTATAAGATAATAGCTGAGCTAAACTAATCAAGGCATAAGGCCCAAAAAGCCTTAGCATAAGCAGCTATCAAAGAGGAACCCTAGATCATAAGATATCACAATATAGACAGCTGCTAAACTGCTGACCGGTAACCACAAAATGCTAGTTTATACCAGTTTGAGATAAAGTTAGGAAAATCAGCAGATGTCCAACCACAAAGATGCTATGGTAACTAATCAATGTTTATGCTAATAAGCTTGAGATAAAAGGGCTAGTAATCTATGGGAGAATGGCACCCCAACATTAGTATGGTGAGGAAATACAAATAAGGAAAAGGGGAGAAACCTCTCTTGAATATGCATTAGGCAGAGTGGCGTCAGCGTAACACATTATAAAAGTTATAGCCTGGTCTGTGTGCCCTGGGAGATGTAACTCTTGGGAGATGCCAGGATGATGACCACTGGTTGATGCTAATGGTGGGTCTGATGATAAGGAAGATAATGACTAACACTTCGGGTTGTTTTGCAAGGAATGGTGTGAGTATATGGATGCTCAGATGCACATTCTATATTATCTCTCTTTACCCTGCTGTGTTAGAGTGTTTGCAACTTTGCTAACTGTTAATAAAAGTATTAAGAATACAGAGGGTTTTTCCTAGGTGTGAGTGTTGCAACTGTGCACGTTGAGGTTCCCAACTGAACAGTCATTTTAATAATACTGGGCCTGATTTTGGGACAAGAACTTGTCAAATCTCAGAGCGCTAACTGGGAATTCTTAAGTCATCAATATAGTTAATATACAATCAATAGATCAGGCAACTCTCCCCTAAAGTTTTAAACAAGATATGCTTACTGACATTTCAGTTTTGGAGCGCTTATGCACAGCACTGCTCTCCAGTCCCAGCCATGGGGAATATGGCTTGCCAGAGGTGAGGGGGTGGAGAAATGAGAAGGGAATTGTTCGGTTGCATGAAACAATATGAGTATAGGGCACTGGCACTGAATACTAACACTATTTCCCACAGGCAGTGGTGATTTTAGATGATACCTCATTCCTCAGGGTAACAAAGGCACTGAGAGCACAGCCGTTGCTGGAGTCCTGAAGTCATTCAGGCCTGTATGCTGCTAGCCTGTTTACTACAGTAGAGCCTGCAGAGGAAGAAATAAGGCTGTTTCATCCTTAGAAACTTTCGGAAGAGGATTGCGGAGTACCTCCATGAAAGTTTCATTGAGATCTCTCAGGAGGATTCAAAGGACATCCCTGGATACATAAACAAATTGCTCCACATTCCAGGCTCCAGCCTAACTCTAAGGAAATGAAAAGCAGGTAACAACCTCTCTTTGTTGTACTGTGATCTCTTCTAGCACTGATAAATTAGTGAAAAGTCAAAAGCTGTGTCCTACTACACTGGAGTCTGGCACCTTCAGTACATTAAATACTAAAGGGAAATGCTTTCACACACTTACCCAAGGTTCCTTCCCTGCATCCGGCTAGCCCATGCTTGACTGCTGGGACCATCTGGACTGTGGTCAAGCCTCAAACAGGTTCTGGCTTGCGGCATAGCTTGACCTCCTTGGTTGCATGTCCCCCATCATCCTTCTCCTCCTTGCTGTTCATGGCAGGGTTCTGTGGTGTGGGCTTCTTGGAGGTTATCCACAGTGGTCTGCAGGGTACCAGTGGTAAAAGCAGCAGGTCTGTGGCTCAGCACTGGATTAATGGCTGGCCTCCTTGGTCTTCTGGCACGCCTGCCTTAATTCCTTCACTTTCACACAGCATGGGTGCTGATCCCAGTCATGCCCCTTCACTTGCATCCCCCAGGCAATCTGCTTGTAGATGTCGACATTTCTATGACTGCTTCGTAGCTGTGCCTGCACAGCCTCTTCTCCCCACATTCCCAGGAGATTCAATACCCCTGTCTACTCCCGGCAGGCGTGCATCTGGAGCATGTAGCTGGCCTGATCAGGTTGGTGGTTGCACACAACAGGGGAGACCTGCTAGGTGTGCTTGCCATGCTGGGCAATCAGGAAAAGGCTTCCAGTCTCAGTGACCTCTAGGCAGTGGATTTCACAATTGAGACCAGAGTGGTCTGGTCAGTGTTGGGCATTGTGGGACAGTTGCTGGAAGACTGTTAGGATCAATATAGGTCATTCAGTGTCTACATTTGCACTGCGTTGACCTCGCTATGTCATCCATGGCTCAATGCCATTTAGAGAGGTGGTGTTACTGCATCGCTGTTATGCGGTACTTATGTCGGTGGGAGACACATTTAAATGTAGACGCATGCACAATCAAGTTAATGAAAGGCATCTTACATCAACCTAACTTTGTAGTGTAGACCAAGCCTTAGAAAGCAACAGTTATGCTGAGACTTATATGTAACTTTGTAAAGTGATGTGGGAGCACAATAGGCTAATAGAGTTTGGGGTATACATGAAGTAACAGTCATGCAGTAATAGTCTCTCTCTTTCTCCCTTTTTGGATTTGGGGTCTCTACACATGAAATTTAAGTTCAGTCTGGGCACTACAACAACAGCAAATGCTGGGTGGAGAGGGCAAAGCCCAGCTGACTTTCACATACTTTTCTCCCACCAGGATTCCTGCCTCAGTTAGTGCACAGGATGGATGCACATTGGTCAGAATTAAGGTAGCCTGGGTAACCATATAGCTGGCATTTCCTAGCTTTTGAATGCAGAACTTTACAACCTAAATAACGTTCTTTTAACATAGTTTTTTTATGTTTTCTATACATTTGTATAACATTCTTGCCTAACAATGGATATATAAGGAGAGGGGAAAATGATACATCTACAAATATTTCAAAGATTAAAAGGTAAGGGATTGCTTTAGGATTCTGCTTTCAGTATGAAGAAGCTGAGCCTTTTTAGTGGGCAAAAGAGAATTGCCCTGCAAAAGTGTACTAGGTTGAGTTACTACTCTGCAAGAAAGGGAAAAATGCCTATCCACTATGATTACCTGGGAAGACCATTAAGGCACTACCCAGAGGGCGCAGGGAGGCTGTTTAATATCTGGTGCATGTGGAGTTCTACCTCTGGTAACCTTTCCTCAGTGTGTTGCCAAAGACAAACAAATACTTGACGAAGATTTTGTAATCGTGAACCAGACATGGCAGAGTTTTCTTTTAGATCAATTAAATCAGCCTGCTTTACAGAGTTTGACCAGAGCCATCTTTATTTATTTTTTTTAAAGAGGATTGGGTCTGTAAGAGGGAGAAAATCTCAGGGTTACATTGTACCCCAGACTGCACAGCCATTTAGGGGCATAAGACCTCCCCCAACACCTCTGAGTGGCCACCCGCACTTGAAACTGGGCATGTACAAGTAAACAGGTACTCCCCCTAAGTAGGTGAGGGGGTGAGAAGATGGTAGAGCCTGTGCTCCCTTTGCCCTCTGCCCTCCAGTATGTTGTTCTGCACAGCTACAGAGGCATGGTAGGGTGGTTGTGGTAGACTGCTACTGGTGAGGATCTACAGCAGATTTTCTCTCTAAAGCAAGAGGGAACAGAGGTATGTGATGAGGTGTTGATCCCACACTTGCCCTGAAGGGGTTAATGTAGGCTAAGCAGGGCAATTAACCATATAGGCCACAGTTGAGGGGGATCAGCTGGTTTAAGTAATCCACTGACTGAATAAGGAAGGAGCATGCCTAGCTGAAGAGAAATGAGCTGAGCTTATAAAGAAAAGGAAGTAGTCCTCACTGAAGTTAACTATGATGTGAACTAAGTAATCTGCAGTCACTCTCTGGGAGAAGGGAGGTGTGGTTGGGGGACTATAGAGTCAAAGTAGCCCACAATACCCCCCTGGGAGGAGGGAATTTCTGGCAAATTGGAGGGCCAGAAGATTAGGAAAGGCTTAAGGGAAAGGCAGTAAGGTACAAAATGGAGCAGACTACAGCTGCTGATTAGAGGGTTCCTGAAGCTGGAGTAATAGGCGGGCCCAGGTTCCCCTATCAGCCACTGGGGAAGTGGCACTGGCTGGGTAGTGAAGAGGAAGACTGCCTGAGCCTGTTTGGAAGAAGGGGCTTTGATACCCTGGAAGGGGAGAACACCTGTGATTTGGCTGGAGGCTAAGCCACAAACAAAGAGCATCTTGTCTTGCTGAGAGTCAGAAGGAGAAGGTAGGGCATGTGGCAAGCAGCGGAAGGAGGTGTCAGACCTGGAATCAGCTAATCCCCAGAGCAACCAGGAGGAAGCGCAGCAGTAGTGAGTAGACCTCCATAACAAGGTGCTGCTCTTATAGGGCAGTTTGGAAAATTGCAGTGGAGCCCTATGTAAATGTCAGCTGGAATATTTACCTTAAAGAGCAAATACACAAATAAGAAACAAGAATTAAGACTATAGAATCAAGTCAACCTTGTGTCATAAATATAAAGGGAAGGGTAAACCCCTTTGAAATCCCTCCTGGCCAGGGGAAAGCTCCTCTCACCTGTAAAGGGTTAAGAAGCTAAAGGTAACCTTGCTGGCACCTGACCAAAATGACCAATGAGGAGACAAGATACTTTCAAAAGCTGGGAGGAGGGAGAGAAACAAAGGGTCTGGGTCTGTCTATATGCTGGTCTTTACCGGGGATAGACCAGGAATGGAGTCTTAGAACTTTTAGTAAGTAATCTAGCTAGGTATGTGTTAGATTATGATTTCTTTAAATGGCTGAGAAAAGAATTGTGCTGAATAGAATAACTATTTCTGTCTGTGTATCTTTTTTGTAACTTAAGGTTTTGCCTAGAGGGGTTCTCTATGTTTTTGAATCTAATTACCCTGTAAGATATCTACCATCCTGATTTTACAGGGGGGATTTCTTTATTTCTATTTACTTCTATTTTTATTAAAAGTCTTCTTGTAAGAAAACTGAATGCCTTTTCATTGTTCTCAGATCCAAGGGTTTGGGTCTGTGGTCACCTATGCAAATTGGTGAGGCTTTTATTCCAACATTTCCCAGGAAAGGGGGGGTGCAAGTGTTGGGAGGATTGTTCATTGTTCTTAAGATCCAAGGGTCTGGGTCTGTAGTCACCTAGGCAAATTGGTGAGGCTTTTTACCAAACCTTGTCCAGGAAGTGGGGTGCAGGGTTTTGGGAAGTATGTTGGGGGGAAAGACGCGTCCAAACAGCTCTTCCCCAGTAACCAGTATTAGTTTGGTGGTGGTAGCGGCCAGTCCAAGGACAACGGGGGGAATATTTTGTACCTTGGGGAAGTTTTGACCTAAGCTGGTAAAGAGAAGTTTAGGAGGTTTTTTCATGCAGGTCCCCACATCTGTACCCTAGAGTTCAGAGTGGGGGGAGGAACCTTGACACCTTGAAATAAATTTTTTTTCAGTGGATGAATATCCAACACAAGCTAAGTAAAAAAGTATTTCTGTAAAAAAAAAAAAAAAAAAAATGCAAAAATTAACTTCAAGCAATAAAGATATATATTAAATTACTAACTCAGATAGGGAAACAGCCATAGACAATTAGCCAAAGTACCCATGATGAAATTTGGCAGTCCTCAAATAACATTAGGTTAAAGGACTTGTGTGAAGATTTTCAATATTTGACGAAAACCTTTTCCCAAAGCTTATAATCTAGAGCAGGGGTAGGCAACCTGTGGCACGTGTGCTGAAGGTGGCACGGGAGCTGATTTTCAGTGGCACTCATACTGCCCGGGTCCTGGCCACTGGTCCGGGAGGCTCTGCTGCTGGCCTGGGGTCCTGGCCACTGGTCCGGGGGGCTCCGCTGCTGGCCTGGGGTACCAGCCACTGGCTCCCTGCCAGCTGGGATTCTGTCCGTTGGCTCCACTCAGCCTGCTGCTGGCCCCAGGCTCCACTGCCAGCGGAGTTCCAGCCACCAGCCCCGCTCAGCCCGCTGCCGGCCCTGGGTCCCAGCTACCAGTCCAGGGGCCTCTGCTGCCGGCCTGGGGTCCTGGCCGCTGGCCCGGGGCTCTACAGCCACCCCCAGCTGTGGCCTATTGGCCCCAGCCTGGGGTAGTGAGGGGTGCAGACAGGGGCAAGAGGGGGGCACAGCTCAGCACCCCCACCTTAAAAATTGTTCCAGCGCCACTGTGCTGGGATATTTTTAAGTCCTGATTTGCTGCTTACATCACTATCACGCCACATGGAACAGCGCACTGCATTTGATGTTGAGATTAGAATGTACATGCAAGAACTGGAATCAGAATTTTCTGACAGATTTCAAGATTTTCAGCGATTTGGCCCAATGCTTTCTTTTCTAATTAAACCTGAAAAGTTCAATGAAAGCGACTTGGATTTGTCTGTATTTCAGTGGATGGGTGTTGAAGATTTCAAAATGCAGCTCATTCAGTTAAAAAGCTCAGAATTGTGGGCATCAAAGTTTGGAGATCTGTGGAGTGCACTTGAAGCTACCGAGAGAGATCATGGGGCCTCTATTCTGACCTGCTGGACGTCCCTGCCAGTGAAGTGTAACTGTTTGAAAAAAATTGCTTTTGCAATGCTTTCAGCATTTGGATCCACATACCTGTGTGAAAATACCTGTTCACACATTAAATCTGTCCCTCTCGGAGCCGGTTAACAACTGATCACTCAGAAGCCTGTGTGCAGCTTAAAGTATCCAAATATGTGCCAGACATTGGAAAACTCAGCAAGGAAAAGCAAGAGCAAGGATCACACTAAATTGATAAGATCTGCATTTTAATTTCATTTTAAATGAAGCTTCTTAAACATTTTAAAAACCTTATTTATGTTACAACAATAGTTTAGTTATATATTATAGACTTATAGAAAGATATCTTCTAAAAACGTTAAAATGTATTACTGGCATGCAAAACCTTAAATTAGAGTGAATAAATGAAGACTCAGCACACCAATTCTGAGAGGTTGCCAACCCCTGATCTAGAGGACTCTTGAACAAGAAAAACAATAATGCTAGAAACTGTACACCAATCAAGCATTTTAAAATTCATCTCTGAATGAAAATCCTGAACCTAAGGAAAATTACCAATTAACGGAGGAAGTAGGCTCGAAAGGATATGTGTATATGTTCACAAAAGAAGCCATTTTTTTTTATTGGCTGACTAAATCTGAACTGTGTAGTCCTTGTAGACTTTGAAACAATGAGAACACAGATGCAGGCTGTTGTATAGATTTGCCAACAATTGGCCATTAATGAGGTCTTCGTTTTCATGACTACAATCAAACCTTTTCCTCTGAACAGAACAACTTTAGAATATCCCGAGTGCCTAATATATGAAGCCTTCTATATTGAATTTACTAAAACAGATGTCAGTAATTTAATTGATGGCTACTTCATTGTAAAACATCTGGTGTATCTCAAATTTCTTTGAAAATTCAGAATTTAAATTAGATGGCAGTGTTTGAGTAAAGAGCTCCAATCTCTTTGCAAACATAACTGATTCCACTAACTGTATTTTCTTAATAGCTAAGTCCACTACATGATTAACTTCAATGAAATAATGGATATATAGCTCTTGTTTTAAAATGTAGGAACACAAATTAGAAACAGCATTATTTGCTCAGGTAACATAGATTTTCTTCAAACATAAGTTAGATTAAGCTCTTTATTTACTATATTTATGAGTGTACAAATTCTACTGATGACTGTGGAGAGCTTAGATTCTTCCTGAAATCTTCCATGCTGATAGTCCCACACTCTCTTTCAACCTATGGCAAAAGCACACTGCATTCTGGATGTTCCAACAAGCATAACAGCCTGTTTTAAATTATGCTGGGTGCCTAACCAGCCCCAAGCTGGCTCCAGAATCAGGAACGAGTATGAGAAGTTGGTGTGCCCATGACCCTAGGGTATGCCAGGCACTGTTCTAGTGCACCTGAGGATTGAGCCCTATCTAATTATTCCAAAAACCTTGTTTTTATTTGGAAATGACACTGAATTCAATGGATCAAGTTCAGTGTTGATATAAATGGTGGAGAAAGTTACATGTTGGCTGTAAGCAGTAAAGCAGTGTAGCTTGTATTGTTCTGACAAAACACATAACTTGCACAAATTGCAGAGCAGAAGGCTGTGTACATCAGGAAAAACAACAAACAGGAATGGGGGAGGGATGAATGGCTTTATGTTGCACCTTGTTTGATTTTTTTCCTGCTGTGTCCCCTCCCTTTCCATTCCTTCAGAACATTCCATTTGTTTTGCACTCTCACCGAATGCCAAGGCAGTAAAAGCTATACCTCTTCTGCTGCTGTTACTGCTAAATTGGCCTAGAGATTCCATATGAATTGCACCCATATACCCAAGACTGAATTTGGCCAACTCTATTTACACTATAACCAAAAAAGATTGCAATGGCCAAACATGTATTACTTACCTGACCCTGCATAAGGGAACAAAGAAAAAAAAATAACTAAAACTCCAATGCTGGAAAAAAGCATCTACTCCTATAGTCAATGGTGTGACTAAAGTCTCATGTACTGAGTGGAAAACTTAGGGAACACATGCCTGGATCTGGTGGGATCCAGACATACTCAGAAATGGAACATCTAGGTCTCTGACTACCATGTGGGAGACCCAAGTTTTATTGTCAGTCCCAAACTATCATTCTCAGGGCTGGCACAGTGCACTGGATGAAGAAATTGCTCCAGACTATTCAACAAGATTTTAAACTTTTGCTCTGCAGTTTTTGCTTGCGTTGCCTTTCTGTTCCACCCCCACACTGTAGCTGGACTAGTACAAGGAGGTGGAGGGAAGAGAAGAGTAGAAATGATGCAGAAAGCAGAGTCAGCGCTGTGCCTGTTGCTATAGGAAGGGAAGAGGAGAACATCCTAATTGGTAAAATTTTGACTGTTAAAGCCTGGATTACTTTAAGAGGTACCAGATCTTGTTCATGAATTAGCAGGGCTTCGCTTCAGAGAAGGTCCATCAGTGACTGTTATTCCAGAAGTGTTCTCACAGCATCCCTGGGCCTTAAAATGCAAGACACTTTAAATTCTGCACAATCCTCTACAGCTTTGTGGCTTCACAACCATATGTGGTTTCCAGATTCACTTCTTTCCTTAAAAGAAGGTCCTGCCACAAAACCACTACTTGGAAGCTCAGCCTAGTACTTTTCTGTACCTTCAGCTGAATCAGAACAGCCTTCCTTAAGGAATGTAATAAGTAATATATACTTGGTATATGTAGAATGCTTTTCATCCATAGATCTCAAAGCGGCAGATTTTTAAAGGTATTTAGGCTTTGTTGTGCTCAGCGAAGCAATGCCTAACTGATGTAGGAGCCTAGGTCTCATTTTTCAAAAGGGATTTAGGCACTTAGGAATCCAAATCCCATAGACTATCAAGGGGATTTAGGCTCAGGCATCTGCTGACATATGATCATTTGGGGGAACCTAGTGACCTACAGATCTCTGGGGTACTGTTGGGGGAGAGTTGCTTCAAGGGAAACCCCTGGGGCCTGTGGGTTGGACATTGGGGATGCTTTTGACCAATGGGGGCTCTGAGTTTCCTGTTGGGCAACTTGAGGCTGTGGATCCCCTCCTTGCTGGGGACAGCAAAGACTGTTTTTGGGGGAAGTAGGGAGAGTGGTAACCCCTTCAGGTTTAGAGAGCATGTTCCCTTTAAAACCTCATCTTAAAGCAGAGGAGGTGTTGCGCTGGTTGTTCCAGTGGGGAGGGGGTTGAGAGAGAGAGGGAGAGTAACAGGTGTGAATTTCAGAGTAGCAGCCCATGAAAGCTGATGCTCAAATGAATTTGTTAGTCTCTAAGGTGCCACAAGTACTCCTGTTCTTTTTACAGGTGTGAGTGTGGCCCTTGCATAACAAAGCAGCCGAGAGCCAGCCAAAATGTCAGGAAGGACAGAGTGCCAGCCAGGAACATCCCAGGATGGGAGGAGTGCTGTCCTGGGAAAGAATCATCTGAGAAGGACAAACTGAAGCCAGACCCAGTATTGCCATCGCCCAGAACTATATGGGTCTGAGTACTGGGGCTTGTGACTTTGCACTGGGAACTAAGGAGGGAGGTTGTAGCTAGTTAAGTGAGGTTGTTGCACTGTGTAGGTTTGCAGAAGAGGGCACTGGAAGGGTTTGTTGGGTAAAATTTATGGGTGCCAAAGACCATCAGGAGCACCCAAGAGTCACTGCTGAACTGGAACTCTGCCAAGGATTCCTGAGCTCTGAATCTAGATGCATTGCTCAGTGTCTATCCTTTTATAGGGTAACACTGGGACTGTGGGTCCTTGTGTTGGATGTAACCCTACTTTACTGCTCCCCCTCTCTCTTCCCTCTGTTTTCCTCCATTCATCCCTCTGTCAATAAATATTTCCTTTGTTTGTACTAATCCACTAATCACTGTACTAATCCAGTGTGTGTATGTATTTAGTCAGTGGGGTTAGGAACAGGTGCTCCTGGGGTAGAAGAGAGATTCTCTACTGTGTTCCTGCATGTGCCTTTTCTTGGGCAGAATTGCCCTATAGAGCGGACTCCATCTTGGCCATGAGGGTAGGGTGGCCAGATGTCCGGTTTTTGACCGGAAAGTCTGGTTGAAAAGGGGACCTGACAGTATCCAGTCAGATTTATTGACCATACCAGACACCCTAAGTCCGGTTACTGCGAGCAGGGGAGGTGCCGGGTCATCACTGCTCCAGCCCCTACTCAGCCAGAGCCGCCTCCTATCTTCATCGGGCAGCTGCAGCTCCCAGCCCCCGCTCCGAAGATAGGTCCCTCCTGACCCGGGTGGGAGGGGAAAAGCAGCAAGGAACTTGGGGCAGAGGGGAAGAAGAGTGGGTAGCGGGGCAGGGAGGTGTGGGGGAAGAAGCAGGGCAGGGGAGGTTCTAGCACTTCTGCTGGAGTGTCTGGTTTTTAAATATTACCAAGTTAGTAACCCTACATGAGGGCGCTGTAGTTATACGGAATATGGGAGGTGACCCACTAGAGAACTGTTGCCAGAGCTGGCCTGTAAAATACTCAGAACTTATGGATGGGGAGGCCAAGGCCCAGTTTGCAGTGCAGCAGAAAATTTGAACACAACTGCGTAGGTACTACTGGGACAGATATATTAGAAATTCTATAGAGAGGCAGCTACGAATAGAGGTGGTAGAATAATCAGCATGAATAATGTATTTGAGTTCTTCCCCATCAACTATTCCATAAAGATTTTCATTATTCAAATGCCTCTGGTCAAAGATATGTACAAAATAATATCACAGTAGTACAATCAGACACATTAGTAATAACTTCCTTCCTTATTTGACCAGCTCTAGATGGGACTAGACCTGGTGCTGCTGTCTGAGCATGTGTGTGGAGGGAAGGGAAAGGAGAGATTAGAGGAAAATTAACCACTCTGGGAGGTTGCCCACTGCCCAGCCCCCATCCTAAATCCAGATCTGGGTGCTACTCTCCCCCAAAGGCCTAGAACTATTGAGAGGGGCAGCCTCGCTTCACAGCATTGCACCAGGGTCGGGGGGGGGGCGTGGATCTGGGCTCGTGACTGCGGAGGGGGGTCCCGTGACTGCGGAGGGGGGGGTGTGCCGCTGCCCCACGCACTGGGAGGGTGCTCAGTACTAGGCTGTTGCGTGGGGAGGGGGGCGTTATCCTCCCTCGGCGCTGGGGCGGCCAACTTCCCCTTTAAGCTGAGGAGGCGGCGCGGGCGGTCTGTGTCGGCAGAGACACTGGCCGGCCGCCCTTTAAGGCTGCGCGCTGCCCTGCCGCTTGCTGCTGTAGCAGCCACCAGCGCTGAGGGGCAGCGGGGTCGGAGCCGCGACCGGCGTCTCCTGCCCTGCGGGCCGCAGCGGCCCCCGCCCCCGCCCCAGCCCGTTCTCCCGGCGCCGCGGTGCGAGCGGAGGGGGCCGGGCGGGGAAGCGCTGCCTCCGCTCCGCCTCCGAGCGCAGCCCGCTGCGGGGATGTGCCATTGCCATGGCGAGGAGGGTCTTCCCGGGGGCCTGGCTCAGGAAACCCTTCTACGCTCAGGTAGGCCGGCAGCGTGCCGCCCCCCCGGCGCAGGGTCGCGGCTGGCCTGTGGGGCGAGGCCGGGGGCGCTGTGCGGGGCGGGCGCCGGGGGAAGGCCGGGCACACTTACGGGGCACCTCAGCCGAGACTAGCGGGAGGGACGTGCCATGCCCCCAGAAGCTTTGGTGGGTCCGGCCCGGCTCGCTGCGCAGGGGCGCTGCCGTCGCGGCCCCTCTTGCCTTTGCCGTCTGAGCGCGGCACAGAGGTGCGGGCGATCCCCGGCCGGCCTGGCGTGGGCGCAGCTACCCGCGCGTGTCAGGCTGAGCGGGGCGGCGCCAGCCCGCTGCTCTGGCTCCTTCGGCGGGGCGCGCTCCAGCTGGCCGCGGGCCTTGGGCAGCTTCCAGGAGTGGGATGCGGAGCAGCCTCGGCCGTTTGGCAAGTTAGACGTCGGGGGGAGACCGGTACTGGACCTGGCAGCGAGACTTCATTAGTAAGATCTAAAATGGGAACCTAAAATACCAGCCACTAAACTGAAGTATCAGCACTAGTGTCATGTGCCTGTCACGGGTTAATGCAGGTGTATTAGCCCACACCATGCGCGCGTTTTCTCTCTCTCTCTCTGTATTTACTTTTGGGGATCGTGTATGTTGATGGCTGGTCTCACTGGTTCTTCATCAGGCCTCCTAAAACTGTCATCGGTCTCTAATGAACTCTATCAACCACCTTAACCAACTCTCTTTAGCACTGCAGTGTTGATGTGTAAAGTCATCTCTGTTTACAGAGATTATCAGAAACCAGAGAAAGAGGCTGGCATGTGGACTAATGTGTGTAACAAGTTCCAAAGTGCCATTCAAATGGCTAGCTACACCCATCATATTACCAATGGCTTTGAGCCACCACTGTATTCATGTGAAATCTTTTTTTAACTCTACAGACATCCATTCCATTGAGAAGAAAATGACAGGATTCGGTAACAGTTTAGATTAAATGTAATTATTTATATGGGCAGCAAGATGGTTCATTTTTGAGACACCTGCCCTAAAAGGAAACCATTTTAAAGGGATCTATATTTTGTTTTTGGGAAGAAGTATATCTTGTATATACAACAGATGCTTCACCCTGCATGTGTGCACATGCATGTCCTTGTGTGTGTGTGTGTGTACCTGTGTATGTAGTGTAGGCAGCATTATTGTATGCTATGAATATATATTACATACATTGTCTGTGCATACACTTTCCCCCATCTGTAAAATTAGGGTAATAATAACAATCTTTATAAAACAAAATAAGATCTTTTGGTAGAAAATTCTCTTTGCCTTAAGAATACCTTGTGACATGGAGTCTCATATTGAAATCCACAGACTATGAGCTTAGTGTAGGAATGTCTTCAGGCATATGGGGAGGAAATTCCTTGTATCTACTTCATATTTGCATTTTCATTTCAGTGGGTGTCCATTGCTTTTTCTGTTTTGAGAGAGGGTAAATGGAGCACTTGATTAATCTTCTCTGTACTATTATTCACTTACTACATCACCTCTTTCCTCATTCTTAAACTTAGTTCTAAACCACCATCTTCATCTCCTTGTACTAAAGTATTTTCAGGTCTGTTGTCATTTGCATTGCCTTTCTCTAGACCTTTATAGGGGGTATTTGGAGTGGAGGGGATAGTATTGACTTCTGTAATGCTGCTGTTGTTTGAGCTGCAATATTGTCAATAACATTTGCATTTAAAATGGGAAGGGTTATCCTTAAACTATTTATTTAGTTACCTGCTTTTAAGAACTTTATCTGTTGAAGTATGTGCTGTAAAACACATTTAAAAAATAAAATTAGACACTTGTACAGGCTTCCTAGCTAGTACCCTCCAAACTAGTTGCCTCCTCTACCCTAATATAACTCAATCTAACCACCATCAAATCTCTGCTTTTCCTCCACTCACCCCTCACTGGACTTGGGATGGGAAGACGTTGGCTTTTGAAACCACCTTTTCCTGAGACGTAATTCTGAAATATACAGAAAACATGAGTCAGAATATTGATAGAACTTCCCTGGAACAATTTTTTTTCTTTTGGTTTCCTATTATATTTGCTGGGGAAAGAGGGAAAAGTAATAGCCATTCTGACTTTGGACTGATGCCTCTGAAAGACCCTTTTATGGTTCTGTTTTGAGAGGGTTAATGAGATAGCCTTTTTGAGTGTGAATTTATTTTGCTATGATATGTGCTTTCTGCCACTCGATGCATGTGTAGAATTGGCAGGTGGCTGTCAATATGTTGGCTCTACTTGTCGTTGTGTGGTGGTGTTCCCACACTGTATAGCTCTTCCTTCTAAAGATCCCAAAGGGCTCACCAGACTTTATATAAAGGGTTCATTTAACCCGTTATTGACATGTAGCTATGTCTGGGATGGAGAGTGGAAGATTCTAAACAACACACAGCAATACTACATAGCAGTGGAGGACCGAAAGGGAATATTATTGTAAAGAGAGAAAGCTGTTGCCTAGTTTAGTGGTTCCCAACTTCATTGGTTCTTGTACCACCTTCTTAAAAAATTATGTAAATGGCATTGATTAACATCTAGCTCCTGTAGCAAGTTTGCGCCCCCAAAGGTTGGTAAAAATGAGGATGCAAGTCAAAACACTTTACTCTTGTTTAATGTGTAAACCAGATAGACATTAGGCCAAATTTTCTATTCTTATCTGGCCATTGTGTGCGCCTCGGGCTGTACAAAGAGGCTCAAATCTGGCTATAGCTGGCTGATTGATAATACCCCTGGCCAAGGAGGATGGAGTGGGTTGATCTCTCGGCTGTTGTAAAGTCATCGGAGCAGGCCCCTCCCAACCCTGGCATCAGGGACGGCAGGTTTGTATAATTTTTGGTGGTGCCCAGAATGGGTCCAAGTCCTCCACTGCCTAAGACTCTGGGAGGGAGTTTGGGTGCGGGAGGGGGTTTGGAGTGCAGGCTCTGGGAGGAAGTTTGGGTGTGGGAGGGGTTCAGGTTCTGAGATGGAGTTTGGGTGCTGGTTGCAGGCTCTGGGCTGTGGCAGGGGGTTGGGGTGCAGGGGGGGATGTGGGCTGTGGGAGGGAGTTTGGGTACAGAAGGGAGTTTGGGGTGCAGGCTCTGGGAGAGAGTTTGGGTACAGGAGAGGTGTGGGCTTGGAAGGAGTTTGGGTGTGGGCTCTGGGCTGGGACGGGGGGTTGCGGGGCATGGGGCTGGGTTGGGGGATGAGTTTGGGGTGCAACAGGCAGGCTGTCCTAGGGCTGGGTTTGGGGGCCAGAGAGGAGGACTCCCCACAGCCCAGCTCTCTCTCTGTTGGCAACAGCGAGCTTTGGGGGGGCACCCCTCCCTGACACTCACCCAAGCCCCCCCAGGGTGTTGCTCAGGAGGTCCCGCCAGAATAAGCCCCCCTCCTCCTTGGAGTTGACTCAGAGTCACCTGCCTGGGGGGGTGCTGCCATGTGCCTCCTCCCTCTGCAGGCACAGCAGCTGCCTCATCTTGCCCCCAATGCCGCTCCCTTGTAGCCGGCCACGGCTGGTGAGGGAGCACAGCATGGAGCTGCAGGGGGCAGCCACCCACTGCCCAGGGCAGGCAGGGCTGCTTTGGGGAGGGGGTGCGCAGGGGAAGCAGGCAGGGCCGGGGAACGCTCTGGGGGAGTCATGCGGGGTCAGCAGGCGGTGCCAGGGGAGAGACCGGGCCCCAAACACTGGTGGAGCTGGGCCCCCAGGCTCTGAATTTTCTGGAGCCCGGGCACCACAGGCCCATACAACTTGCTGCCCCTGCCTGCAGAGGTACTGGGGGATCAAGTGTGGCTCTATAGTGCTTCTCCACTAGCATTTATTCCTTTAGAGATTATAGAGCAGCCCTGGCCTGCTGTAATTTACACTGGTGTTGGGACAGTATAGACCAGCCCTCAGAATCTGGGACCCAGAACTGTCGTGTTTGTTGCTCCCCTTTTGGAATTTGGCTTCAGAAGAGAGTCTGTCTCACCGATTTATTTATTTTTTTCATCTCCTTACTAACAGTCAAAAACAGTATCTCCCGAAGTGTGGGTATATCTCCCCTGGGGAGGCACAAATAACTAGCCAAAATGGCACTGACAAATCTGAGGCTCTAGAGAGCTGAAAGGTTTCAAGTCTCCTACTCGTTTTTTAAAAAAAAACAAGTCTCTAGTTGTTATGGTTGTAAAGAAAAACTTGACCTGTGTGTTACACGCACTATGTATCTGAAGCAATGTCTGCCTGAGTCTGAAGGAAGCCTGAAACAATGGCTCTGAAGTATGAAGTGCCCCGTTCATTTCAATGGATGCTATCTCAGTAAATAATTTAAATGTTAACACTGTTAACTATTTCACTGCTCATCAAACACGCATGGGTGTGTCTGATTCCCTTTATTTTGAAGAAAAGGGGGCTTAGCTTTCAAAAATTTGGGGGAATGCTGATCTAGGTTGTTCCTAAGAGCAGCCAGTTTACGTGCAAATCTTTTAACTAGAATAACTGTATTGTGATTGACAAACTAGTAGATTCATGTGTGGCAACAGTAGTGTAGAGAAGAGCTTTTCACGCTTGGAAATGTATCCGCTACCAAGAGAAATACTGTGCTGAATTTTTTAGTCATATCATGTGCAGTCCTACTGGCTTAAATAGTATTGTGAGGCAAAAATTTGCCTGTTGTCTTAAAAGATCTCAAGTGCAAGCAATCAGAAAAGTCACTGGTAGCAGAAAATTACAGTAATCTGATTTCCCTCAGTTTTTAATCCTTGATTTATTTTCGATCTTCTTTACTTATGAGAGAACATCCTGTTTTTCTATCTTATCTTTTACTGTAGTACAACGTCCATCTCGCACTTGTTCCTCAAATTGCTGATTATTTAAGATATAAATAGATCAAGACATTCATCATCATAGAGTCTAATGTATATGTTTACCATTTTTAGAGAAAGCGTGAATGCATCCATGCCTTGTCAATTGCAATTCTCCGTTATTCACAAACACCAAATATTATGTGTTCACACCAACCTGGGTGAAACATACTCCGTCTTTATAAATAATTTAAAATAGAAATGAGCAGATAACAAAAGGAAATTCCTAATGTGGTCAAACAACAATATTAATGAGCTGGAAGCATAGTAAACATTATCTGGAACCTGCAGTACAGAACTGAGACCTGTGTTCTATGTAGTTTATTTAAACAAGATTATATAATATGGTAGTAAAACACTTTGTAGAATTAACCAAAGGGATACATGTTACTTTATATTCTGCTATAAGAAGTTTTTAAGTAGTTACAGAAAAACTGGCTAATAATTCGTCCTGATATCTTTCAGTTTGCTATTACCCATGTCCTCTGGAATGCATCCAGCTTTGAATTTTGCCAGAAGTGGTTTTACCAGATATGCATCCCAGGGGATGACTGTATAATTACCATGCAGCACACATTTTAGTAGAATGTAAAAGTGATAGCAAGATGTTTGTGTATATGCCTTTTTAGGTGTGTCAAGCTTCTTCCTTCATGCCAGTGTTCCCTGGCTCATGTCCAAGACCAAGAGGATTGGTGAGAATGTAGCGTGGAGGAAAGAGCCAGTATTTGCTGGCTCTTCCTTTCTGGCTCATCTCAAAATTCTTGCACTCCCACAGTCCTAATCATTTAATGATTGTTCAGAGTTTTCTAGGATATTGCCACATGTCCATATGAAATATATCTGTATGAATAATCATCTACACAGTGAATATATTAAACTTTCCATAAAACCTACGTTCTTCTTTTTCCCTCAGTCACTCCAGATTTTCTAAAATTATATTCTGGCTTAGTTCTGTTTCTGTTCTACAGTTGATCAGCCATTATGTTAAAACTTTTAAGCAAACAAAACAAAAGAAAAAATCCTGTTGCTGTTTACCAGGTTAAGTTTTATTTAGAAAAGTAAGACAAAGAGGTTTTCTTTAGCTTTCACTTGCTGTAATTTCTGGTCAGTTGTGCCAGTCTTACTTTCACAGTTTGTGTGGGGAAAATACTGAGGAAAACATGTTAAATATGCCTTGCAAGAATTGTCAATAAATATAATTCAGAAACATGATATATAGAACTTCTCTGTCTAGGGGAGTTTTGCAGTGAAGAAATCTGTAACAGGCTTCAAGAAGGCAGTTTTTTGGGATTGCCTTAGGTTCTAAGGATCTGATGAAATCATTCATAGCCACTTTTTCCTGTAGGTATTATAAAAGATTACATCAAGAGCAGGGTAACTAAACTAATTGCAAAGCAGCAAAAGATTCACTCTTAAAAAAATCCAAGGAAATAAAGGGTCTTCCTGTGGTAGAACAAGAGTACCTTTCTTTCCAGCCAAACACTGCTCCCAGCATCCTGTTATCTACGGACTTGCTGCTCTGCAACGGCAGTCCTTCCGAAGAGAATCCTTCATCTCCTTTGTCTAATTGCTATAAATTGCTCTGGCATCCTGCCTAAAGTTGCTTGTCCAAAAAAACGTTTGCAAGCCATATTGATCCCAGAGTTGTGTGAACAGCTGTTTCATACAGATGCCCTGCCATGGAGGACATTCGGTCTGTTAAAATCAGTCTTCCTAAAATGAAAATATATCTAAAGTGAAGGACTAAATTGAAGATGAACTGCAAAACTAAAGTGAGAGTGACATTAAGTCCAAAGTGCATGTTGAACAGCTCCTACTAACCAGGCTTCTTGTGTTGTGCTATGTGTGTGTTTGGAAGTGGTGGTGCTTAGAAATAAGTTGGATTTTTTTTTTTTTTTCCTGGCCAACCTGTGCAATAGAGTTTAAAGGGAGTAACTGAAATCCAGTCTTAGGCAGATATGTACTATTGCTATTGTGTATTCTGTAGAACCCAGATACTGAATAGAATTGCCCTGGACTGTACCCTGAAGAAGCTCACAGTGTATAGATAGCTTTACACTGGTGAGCAGTTACTCAGCTGATTAGTCCTATTGACATCAGTACACATTACATTTCAATTGTATGTAGATATCTAGTTGACTTATGTTAATATTGCTGAAGTTCTAATTTAAAAACAAAACAAGGGGCTTGTTTTTACTGCATTGTTATCTTGAAGAATAACTTGAATGTTGTCCCTTACCTGCCTCAGGTCTGCACACAAACCTCTCTAGGTAAAGTAAGTGGTGCATTAAGCCTGAGGTAGATGCCGGTGGCTTGTTGGGATGGATGGGTTGAAGCTTGAGTGCAGGTGAAGTTTGCATAGTAATGCAATCAGGACTCTGCTTACAGTCCAGTCCATTCAAGTATCATGAGGTCCACCCCCATGCCTTCCTGAAACTTCCACCCAGGTTAATTGTTGTCTGGTCCCCCTCGTATCTTGATTGGACATTATCTACCGTGTATTAATACTCAGTTTGATACTTTGGACCCTGTCTTCCATGTGGCCCTTTGCACCTGTAGCATTTGTTCTAGCTCAGCTATTAAAACCCTGAAGACACTGTACTGCTGGGAAATGACTAAGTGAAACCCTGGCAAGCTCACTTGACTACAGTTTGACTGGGTGATCACCAGCATGCAGCTCTGTACCTAGGCAGCTCAAAGGCCTCTTGAGAAGTTCATGAGTGATTGATCATGGAGGATCCTGAGGAGGACCCAGAGCTGGGCCTGTTTCTGGACATGGAGTTCTTGCGTGAGGCAGAACCAATGCTAGGGGCCACAGTCACTCCATCCTTGACCAAGACTCTGGGGAGAAGATGCAGAAAGCAGCAGCTGAAACACCATTACTTCAGCCGGGTAAGGTCTTGAATGACAGTTGTTATGGTTGGGGGGAGGAGGGGCAGATATGACATAAGGGACCTGTTATTACCTTTGTAGAACCAATCCACACAAGGGTATGTTATGTGGTGGAGGGCGGCCTTTAAGAGATGCCATCTGTAGTGTCCCTTTGGGGTGTGGGAACCATCATTACCTTCACCATCCCCGACATCCAGAGGGTAGATTTTAGGTAATGCTGCCTCAGCGTTTCTTGCTGGGCATAGGAAACCATGATCTCCTTCCCTACCCCTCCACCCCTAGAACCTGGCATCCAGTAATGTCCATCCAGCACAGCAGGTAATGTAGAGGAACAAACTGCCATTTCAAGAACTCTGGAATTTAGCAGCTGCAAAATGAAGAGTTTCATTTCACTCCCCTCAATTAATATCTTGATGTGACAAAGAAAGATAAAGGGGAGATTCTCTTCCTTTTTTACCCTACACAGTAAAGCTATGTACTGTTGCTTTGCTTTACAGCTCATTTGCATAAGTGCAGTCCAGCCACCCTCCCAGAAGGCCAATGACTATCAGCACCAGAGTCTAGAAGCAGAAGGTAGAGAACACAGGAGGACCTTTTGAGGGACTTGGGCAGAAGGTCTGACCTGCTCTTCGAGCTTCAAAGGGAGATGCTGGAGGAGGAACAGCAATTCCAGATTGCGGCTAAGATGATGTTGGAGAGGGAGAAATGCATGGTGGCAGAGTAAGTTGCTCATAATGTGCCATGTGCAAGCCAGACTGCTAGCAGAAACACAAGGAGAACCCACACCAAATGATTGTATGCCTTCTAGGCATTATGGTCAGTAAGTGCCAGAGCAGCCTGGCCACTGCATTTGCCCAGGTTCATCTCCAGCCTAATCTTGCAGCCATGAACCATAATTAAGGCGAAGATTTTGTCACTGATATTTTTAGTAAAAGTCACGGACAGGTCACAGGCAATAATGAAAAATTCATGGAAGCCGGTGACCTGTCCCTGACTTTTTTACTAAAAATATCCATGATAACGTGAGCCTGGGAAGCTGTGGTTGGGCTGGGAGCTCCAGGGTCCCCTCTGCTGGCGGCTCCGAACTCCGGAGGTTCTGCCTGTGAGCTGCGGGGATGCCACTCACGACAGCCGGAACCTGTGGAGGGTCTGCCTGGTGGTGGCGGCGGCAGGGAACCAACCCTGCAGCTCCCTGTCGGGGTTTGTGGCGGTTCAATGATGAGACAGAACACAGCTTTATGCAAGCAAGCAGGCTGGTCAGCTGAAATGGGCTGCTTCCCCCAGCTTTCCACCTTCATTATATTTCTCCTCCCTATGCATTACATACTTCTACCGCAAAAAGACACACAAAGGAATGTATGACGTTGATTAATATACTTGTTTACCAACTTTTATCTACTACAATCCTGGTTCTCAGGCCTTGAGCCCAGGCTAAGAAAGCTTCCCACGGTTACTGTCCTTTAATCAACTTCTCATGGTTCATATCTAGTCCTTGTCCTTGAATAGAGCAATGTGTGCATTGCTTCTACAAAACTGTCAGGGTGTGCCCTGACTGTTTCCAGGTGGAATAACTAAACATGAACCCTTCAGGGGCTGGCTGCAGTCACGGAGGTTTTTGGAAGCCACGGAATCTGTGACTTCCGGGACTAAATCGCAGCCTTAACCATAACACCATGAGCTGCTCCCAGTGACCCCTGCATGGCAGGGGTTACTCAGTGCATGGAAGTAAGTGCCCATGGTAAGTTTAACCTCTTCACTCTACTTCTGTGCAGAGATGGCAGGGTGATGACCGGTACCCTGACTATATAGACTTCCTGTTCCTATGACATGGCACTGTACCCCTTGTGCATGTCATATCTGCTTAAGGCAGCTGGACTGATCGTATAGTGCACTGTTGCGGAGTAATAAAGTTAAATTGGCTCCACTGACCGTGTTATTCATTGTTGCATTGTTAAATGCTTAAAGCAGATGTACTGATAGTATTATTCAGTTTGAATAAATAATCTTTGTTCAGTCCCTTTGTTTCTGCGAGTTTTGATTTGCGCTAGAAAGAGATGGGTACTTAACAACACAATTTTATTTTGGCATCACCATAACAATAAATGCAAATTCAGGCCGTCTTATGAAGGCCGTCTTATGAAGGAACACTGATACAGAGCACATCAGTCACTTCCTGCAACTCCAAGATTGCAGGGGAACCAGGAGCTGGGTGGGTAAGAGCCGTGGATCCTACTCATCATTCTGAGTGGGATCCATTGTTTTCCACCAGAATGCAGACAACAAACATAAGTAGAAGTGGTGTACTGCAGTAGGTTGCTGGGTGAACACTACTTCCACCCATTTGACCAATATAGACAGTTTTCTGACATACACAGTGAAAGTTTGAAAGGAGCTGCTCAGAATAGTGCAGTGCTGAGAACCAAGGTGTATGTCCCAAGAAGGCAAGTGCCTTCACTTGAATCAGTACTCTACAGTGTGAACAGTGTAGAACTGGAAGGTGGCTCAAGCTTGCCTTTGCAGTATGGCTGCTCTCACTTGAGTTAGGCCAGCTCGAGTGTACCAACTCAAGCTAACAATGCAGTGAAGACAAGTCATTAAAAATTAAGTCCTGGAAAGGAACAATAGAGAAAAGAGTATAGACAAAAGCTAAATATTGTTTGTTATAAATATTGAGACATATATTTCCAGAGTGAATTATGGGGTTGAGGGAAACTGGTCCCCTTAAATAAAAGTTTGTGTAACTTGCTAAGAATGGTGAAATTCATTTCTATTAAATAACCGATCCCATAAAGTAAACTATTGATGACAATTAATTGAGTGTGGACCGAACGACAAAATTTTCTAAAATGTAGCTTTTTTTGTACCACTTCTCTGATGCTGTGATATCTTCTACTTTGATTGCAAAGGCAAACAAAGTCATTTTTTCTGTTTGGTACTCTAGCTAGTTACAGAAAAATTAGGCCAAAGATGATAATTGAATGATTAATCTAGGGAGATGATCTCAGGAAATGGTATTGTGAGTGGTGACTTAAACTGATTGCAGATCCTTTGTTGGCATTGTTAAGCAAAGAACATAGACTAAAATTGTCAGGCTTAGGTGCCTAACTCTAGGCATCTCAGGCCATATTTAGGTACCTTAATAAAAATGGCCTGAGTGCCAAAGGAGCTGAGCTCTGAGCAAAGTCTGTAGGAGTTCAGCACAATCAAAGCTCAAGCCACTTTATTTAGGTCCCTGTCTTTTGGTAGCAACTTTGAAAATGTTAGATGTAGTAATGACTGAGGTAGGTGTGACAAGACAGTGAACTATCTGGTCAAATAATGTCTGCTAATCACCTGTTATTTGACTACTGTCTAATATTGTCAAATATTCCAACAAAAATGCCCTGATGTGGTCAGAAGCTTACCTTTTTGTTTGTACTATGGTTCCATTCTTTCCTTTTTGTTTTTATTACTGTTCTAATAAACTAGTGCTTTAAAATAGAGTTTGTTCAGTCAGTTGGCAATTATTTTTGGACCAGTCTGATGCCCTCCTAGACTGAGGGTAGGTCTACCTTTTGTGGTTATGATTGAATGTTTAAATCTCCTGGGTATGCTTGTAGCCATCCTTGAGCTGTAATTTTATTCAAACTCTTAGGGCTTGTCTACACTTACAGCGCTGCAGCAGGGGAGCTGTACCACTTTGTGAAGACACTACTTACGCTGATGGGAGAGCTTCTCCTTTCAGCATAGGTGCTCTACCTCCCTGAGAAGTGGTAGTTATGTGTATAGGAGAAGTCCTCTTGTCAATATAGCATGTCTATGCTGGGAGTTAGGGCTATATAACTGCATAACTTGCGGGTATGGTGATGTAGTTACACTGACATAAATTTGTAGTGTAGACCAGGGCTTAGGCTAAGCAAGGAAAGACCTGATCAACATCTGGATGGAAGTCCTTCAAGGAAAAACCCAGCTGCTATAAGAAATGGTGTTGCTGATTCAGTAGTTAGTACCCTTCCCTCCAAGTTTGTTGAAATCGTAAGATTTTTTTTTTAACGGGGCTATGTTGTGTACTTTTAGAGAGGAGTGCTACAACAGCAACATTATTTTGCGCCTGTATTCTGTGCTGAGAGTGACTAAACAACTGAACTTGTGATGGACTCTCAACTTCCTGCCAAGAAGTTGCAGGATCCAGCCCAAAGCTGGTAAAGATGCATAAGGAATTGGGGTCATTAGGTAAAATGTGTAATGTTGACCCCTATATCTTGTGCTAAGAGCCCCACCGCAGCTGGAATTATTTGAAGATGTGTTGAATGTGAACTCTTGAGGTTATAGGGGAACTAAGATTGGGATTCAGTGCTTCCACTCTGCATTTTCTCCTCTCGAGTTTGGCTTTTTGTTCTTGGGCATAAATGAGAGGCAATATTTGGTCCACAGTGCATATCATTAAAGAAAATTGAAAAATGGTCCCCTAATATATTACATTATTTTTTCCTAATTTGAAAAACTGCAGCTTGCACATGCTCCTAGAGACTTGCTAGAACTCCGCAGCTAAAATATCTATCTGCATGCTCAAGTCAGGAGCTCAGCCGATTTTTCCATTCAGTTGTAGCTCTGGGTTGCTGTGGGCTGGGACCAAGCACCTGAACTGAGAGCAGGGAAAGTCTCCTGTTCTCTCAGTCCCTTCCTGCTGACACCAAGACTATCTGGAAGAGGAAGCTGCCTGATACAAATGCAGAGTGGTCAAGAGCCAGACCGGGGGTGGCAATGGGAGCTGGTCAGGACAAAGAGCCTCTGAGGATTGTGGGGAGGACTTGGACTAGAGGCTGAGAGGGGTGGGGGAAAGATAAGGGAAATTGGGAATTAGTGGTGAAGGAGGCTGGGACTAGCTGGGCAAGAAGACTGGGACTGGGAGTTGGCGTGGGGAAGTGATGGGTGGGGGAATGGGACTAGGAGCCATTGGTTGGGGGGGGAAAGACTGAACTCAGATGAGGAGTGGGGGACTGGGAGCTGATGGGGCAACAGGAGACAGGCAGATTGGATAAGGTGCCAGGAAAGGATGAAACTGGGACTGGCTGAGCAAACAGACTATGAACAAGTGGGTGGGGACTAGAAATGGCTGGAGAAGGAGAATGGGTTTTAAACTGTAGGGGTGTCTGGAGAGAAGGATGCGGGTGGAGAAGCTTGAGGAGCTAGGTGAGAGGATAGGGATGAGGAGCCAGAAGAGGCTATGCTCCCTAGAGAATGTTTCCCCTCTAGAGCCTGGAATGGAATCCAGATTCCTGAGTCTCCTCATTCCTCTGCTGATAGCAAATATCTGGAAATCCACTGACAGTGCCCCCATCCTTTCCTAATACTGGTCCATAAAGGATGACACTATTACTGTTATCAATTGCTCCCTGCCACTTTCCCCTAAAACTTTATCCTTTCTGCCCTATCCCTGTCCCACTTTTCCTTTTATCCATTATCTGTCCAATTCTACCTGAGGACATGGGATTTGTAACTTAAGGTTTTGCCTAGAGGGATTCTCTGTGTTTTGAATCTGATTACCCTGTAAGGTATTTACCATCCTGATTTTATAGTGGTGATTCTTTTACTTTTTCTTTAATTAAAATTCTCTTTTAAGAACCTGATTGCTTTTTCATTGTTCTTAAGATCCAAGGGTTTGGGTCCTTGGTGGGATTTTTTTGGTGAGAATCCTCAAATTGGTGAGGATTTTTATCAAGCGTTCCCTAGGAAAGGGGGTGTAGTGCTTGGGGGGATATTTTGTACGGGGGAGACGTTTTCAAGTGGGCACTTCCCCTGTTCTTTGTGTAACACTTTGGTGGTGGCAGTGTTTAACCTAGCCTGGTAAGAATAAGCTTAGGGGGTCTTTCATGCAGGTCTCCACATATGTACCCTAGAGTTCAGAGTGGAGAAGGAACCTTGACACCCAGCTTTTCTTGGCTTTGCAGAATTTACGGTATAGATGTGACCTAATAATTCCCTAGCAGAGTTATCTTGCCTTTTAATGTGAATGCATTTTTTTAAATGTTCAGTCTTAATTCAATGACTTAGTGGTGCAAGCACATTAAAAACTTGGAGGGGACTAGGAATGATGAGGAATCTAGGAATGATGAAGTCCTTCACTCAGAGTGTAATTTAATAACAAAAAATTAGTCGTCCCTACAAGTTTTCAATAGAGAATCTGTTTCTTTTGAAATGTTATCTGGACCCCAAATATCAGATCTTTGTAAGGTATTCCAGGATATACCATTCTTAATGTAGGGAAAACCAAATTGTAAAGAGCATTGGGAGAAACTCTTCGGAGGAGCAATTTGAGGTACAGTACTAAGGTCTCTAGTGAATTTTCTAAAGAATTAATATTTCATTTGAAGCATTTTGATTAGGGCTGTCAAGCAATTAAAAAAATTAATTGCGATTAATTTTGTGATTTTAAAAAAATCACAATTAATCGCACTGTTAAACAATAATAGAATACCTTTTTATTTAAATATTTTTGCATGTTGTCTACATTTGCAAATATATTGATTTTATTTACAGCACTGAATATGGTGTACAGGGCTCAATTTACATTTATTTTTTATTACAAATATTTGCACTGTAAAAAAAAAAAAAAAGGTATTTTTCAGTTCCCCCATTACAAGTACTGTCATGCAATCTATTTATTTATCACGAAAGTTGAACTTACAAATGTAGAATTATGTACAAAAAAAACTGCATTCAAAAATAAAACAATGTAAAACTTTAGAGCCTACAAGTCCACTAAGTCCTACTTCAGCCAGACAAGTTTGTTTACATTTGCAAGAGATAATGCTGCCCACTTTTTGTTTACAATGTCACCTGAAAGCGAGAACAGGTGTTTGCATGGCACTGTTGTAGCCAGAGTCACAAGATATTTACGTGCCAGGTGCGTTAAAGATTCGTATGTCCCTTCATGCTTCAACCACCATTCCAGAGGACATGCGTCCATACCGATGATGGGTTCTGTTCGAGAATGATTCAAAACAGTGCGGACCAATGCATGTTCATTTTTTATCATCTGAGTCGGATGCCACCAGCAGAAGGTTAATTTTTCCTTTTTGGTGATTTGGGTTTTAGTGGTAGTTTCCACATCGGAGTGTTGCTTTTTTAAGACATTTGAAAGTGTGCTCCAAGCCTCGTCCCTCTCAGATTTTGGAAGGCACTTTCAGATTCTTAAATCTTGGGTTGAGTGCTGAATCTATCCTTAGAAATATCACATTGATACCTTTGTTGCGTTTTGTCAAATCTGCAGTGAGAGTGTTCTTAAAATGAACAACACGTGCTGGGTCATCACCCGAGACTGCTGTAACATGAAATATATCGCAGAATGCGGGTAAAACAGAGCAGGAGGCATACAATCCCCCCCCAAGGAGTTCAGTCGCACACTTAATTAATGCATTATTTTTTAATGAGCATCATCAGCATGGAAGCATGTCCTCTGGAATGGTGGCCAAAGCATGAAGGGGCATACGAATGTTTTGCATATCTGGCATGTAAATACCTTGCAATGCCAGCTACAAAAATGCCATGCGAATGCCTGGTCTAACTTTCAGGTGACATTGTAAATAAGAAGCGGGCAGCATTGATTCCCATAAATGTAAACAAACTTGTTTTTCTTAGCAGTTGGTTGAACAAGAAGTAGGACCTAGTGAATTTGTAGGCTCTAAAGTTTTACACTGTTTTTTGTTTTTGAATGCAGTTATGTAACCAAATTTACATGTGTAAGTTGCACTTTCACGATAAAGAGATTGCACTACAGTACTTCTATGAGGTGAATAGAAAAATACTATTTTTTATCATTTTTACAGTGCAAATATTTGTAATCAAAAATAAAAAATCAAAAATAAAGTGAGCACAGTACACTTTGTATTCTGTGTTGTAATTGACAATGTAGAAAAACCTCCAAAAATATGTAATAAATTTCAGTTGGGATTCTATTGTTTAAAATAGCGATTAATCACAATTAATTTTTTTGAGTTAATTTTGATTAATCGACAGCCTAATTTTGACTTTAGGATCCACTTAAAGATACATACTGTCATTCAGAGAATGTTTGGTACTCAAGTTTCTGCATTGTCACTGCTTTATTCCTCTAGTGATTTGTTACACTTCCCTTCTACAGTTCCATGCTGTTGTTAGATCTGACCTCTACTAAGTTAAATCAGAACATGCCATCTTAAAATGGCTGTTTTAAAATAATTCCATAAAGTGTTAATAGAACATTAAGGTTGAATGAATAAATATCAGTAGACACCAAATTAAGATTCACATGCAACTTTAGCAGTGGCCCCTTGCACTATTTATTATGATATTTAAATATATTATATTTATTTACATTATTTTAATTACATTAGAGCATTATATCTAAAATAATATAGTATCTTACAACTTTTTTCTACAACCATGATTAATTTCCCCTGGAACAAGTGAAGATACCCCTTTTCAATAAGATCTGCATATTTTTATGCCAAATTTCAACTTTCAATCCACAGCTAATTTGGCTGTGGATTTATGTGTGGTGTTTTATTTTAATAAAAGTTGCAAGTATATTTTTATAATGGGGAAAAAATGTGTATTACTTTTCTACCCTCCTACCTGTGCAAAAAGGGTCAACTGACTTTGTTCAGACTTTCCAAAATAATTCACCTCTGGGCAGAGACCATGCTAGGAAATCTTCTACAATCAGTTTGTTAGGCTGGTGACAGTTGTGCACATTCAACTGTAGCCAATACTGCTCCCTCTACAATAACATTGTATTTTAGTGAAGCATAGATGATTGCTACCATCTAATTTGGTATGAAGTTCAAAATCCCTCAGATGATTCTTTTGTGACACTTTGCTACATTTAGGATGTAGATGTTTAAAATAATAACAAAGCATAGGTCCAAAGATTTTAAAACCCCAGCTGTTTTCCCTAGCAGGGACTCTAGCCCCCAGGCTTAAAAAATGAAGCTAATGATTTAAAAATCAATAGTTTACTCCCAAATTCAATTTTCTCATCAGTTCTAATGTGCATGAAGGTTAAGGAACTGGCTGTTCTGGAAACTGAAATCCTCTGTTTATTCACAGGTCAGATACGATGCAGGCAGCCAAAGTGTGAGCTTTCTTACACTGGCCCATTGCTGACCTGAGCTCTGATTTGGAGGGACCACCTTCTATAAGGGTAAGAGGTAGTTCAGTCTCCTTACTACAGGTAGTTCTCTCCTAGGTCTTTCTCCATCAGAGATTTCTAATAGTAGTTTACTTTGAATTTTGTATGTGGTGAGCATTTATAGTGTTAATGACTCTTCTGGCTTAGAGAAAATATATGATCTGAACCATAAACCCATGATACTATACCTGTTTGTTTGGATTATAGAATTAAAATATTTTCTGGATGGATAATTCCATTATGAGGTATCTTGCCCTTCCTTTGAAGCGTCTGGTACACTGTCAGTACTGTCTGCTCAACTAGATGGACGATTTTTCTGATCTGATTTGATAATTCCGGTGTTGCTATATTATTCTTCTGTTGTACGTTGCAGTTTTCTCTAAACAGTTATTTGAGGAAGCAGAGAGGGAGAGAAACTAGATGTAAGTAAGAGGAGCCTTGAGTATTTGAATTGTTCTAAGCTACCTGAATCTTTAAAAGTCAGCTTTCTTTAGTAAGGGTTGATTTGGTTAATCTTATTTCATGTTCCTTTCCAAAATTTATATTAAAGGTGTGTAATATCTTGTTACACTATAGGATGAGCATCCACAGTACCCCAAGATCAGTTTAAAAAAATTTCAGTGATCTTTTTCAAGTATCCATAAGCAAAAGTTTAAGTTCAGGTACCATAAACCATGGTATTTACCCTTTCACAGAAAATTTCAGAAAAGTCAGTAGTTGCAAATACTTTGAAAAAGTGTTTATATTTTTTAACTGTGACTGTTATTTCTAGGTAAATATTATCTTTGTATGTAAAGGAAAACTGCACTCATTTTATTCTCTCCAGCAGTCTAAAATTGTAAAGGGTATGAAATGGTTCTCATAATAAATAAAGCATGTTTTATGGTTGACTGTCTTGTTGAAGTGACTTAATTTGCAACACTGGTAGTTTAGGAACAAAAAAGCACAACTCTAAGCAAGTTTCAGATTGTAACATTTCAAATAACTTAAAATGAAATGTTTTGTAGAAACAAGTTTTGATTGCTGAAACATCATTAAAGCAGTCTGACAATTTTATTTAGTTTCTTTCAGCAGTCTGTCACACAGGTGTTGTCGCAAGTGGCATTTCTTCAACAAGATGGCTACTTGGGCTCAGAGTTGCCAATTTATTTTCCCCAAACACACTTAATGTTTTATTCATGGCAAGCTATACTTCTTACTTATACTGAAGCTTTGTATTTTTGGATGGAACCAGGTGACATTCTGTTAGGGGGGAGGGATAACTCAGTGGTTTGAGCATTGGCCTGCTAAACCCAGGGTTGTGAGTTCAATCCTTGAGGGGGCCATTTAGGGATCTGGGGCAAAAATTGGGGGTTGGTCCCGCTTTAAGCGGGGGGGTTGGACTAGATGACCTCCTGAGCTCCCTTCCAACCCTAATATTCTATGATTCTTCGATGAAAGTTTTCTTGGAAGACTCAAACAAATCTAAGCGGAATAGATAAGGAGAGATGGATATTAAAAATAAGGATGATACTTTCATATCTTGATAGCAGAAGGTGAGAGGATAGATGTTGTTGCAATTCAAGCACTAGACTGGGGTTCATGAGATCTGGATTTAGGTCCTTGCTCCGCCACACACTTCCTGTGTGATCTGGACAAATCCCTAAATCTCTCTATGACTATTTTCCTGTCTGTAAAATGAAGGTGTTAATATTTCCTTACAACACAGATGTTGCAAGTATAAACTCCATTCATGTTTGTGAGTTGCTAAGATGGTGTAAAGCATGAATGTACTTTAGCTTTTTTGGGGAATAGGAGTTTAAATCTTAACTCATGGCATTAGGACTGTTGCAATACTTACGGGTGCATTATTGCTTTTCTATTTAACTTGTCGCATTATGCAGTGTTTGAAAACTCCACATGTCTGGGCTGACCAGGAAGCTTTCTTTGGTTAGTGCCATCAACATTTACAAAATAATTATTAAAAAACAAACAAACAAACAAAAAAACCTATAGTGCAGGAGTTCTCAAACATTCTGATAATGTGGTCACACCCTAATAGAGATTGGTTAACATTTTCAAAAGCATCTAAGTCACTTTTGAAAATGGGGTTTAGACTCCAAAAGCTGGGTTTATGCTACAAAGTTAGGTCAATATAAGTTGGCTTACATCAGCCTATTTGTGCGTACGTCTACCTCAAATTCTAGACTCAAATTTGTCTCCAGCCAATGTAAGCACCATATTACAGTGACTCAATAAAACCATCTCATTGAATGATATTGAGCCATGGTTGATCTACTGAGGTTGACGCAGTGCAAGTGTAGATGCTGCTTGATCTATGTCGTCCCTAACAGTCCTCTAGCAGCTGTCCCCAATGCCTGACACTGACCACTCTGCTGCCCAGGGGCCACGTAGACCAGAAGCTACCATCCTTTAGAAACTCTGTGTATTTTTAAAATGTTTTTTCCTGATTGCCCAGCTTTGTGAGCACACAAGCTGTCTCTTGTTTCATGCAATTGCCAAACTGACCGTGTTAGCTCCATGCACTAGATGTGCTTCTGTGTGGAGTAGATTGGAGGCACTGGATCTCCTGGGCCTGTGGCGAGAAGAGACTGTGTGGGCACAGCTATGGATTAGCCATGGAAATGTGGACATCTATGAAAAGATTGCACAGAGAATGCAGGCAAAGGGATACGATAGGGATCAGCAGCAGTGCCATGTAAAAGCGAAGGAACTTCAGCATGCATACAATAAGGCCAGGGAGGCCAACAATCAGACAGCTGCAGCAGCACAGGAGCTAGCAAACAGAGCTGTAAACAGGGGAGTTTGAGTGGGAGTTCTGTTGGAGGAGAAGGTATTTGTGTTTGTTTGGCTTTGTATTGGTAGTATTTGTATGTGTAGAGGCTTGTAGGGGCTTTGTGCTGGAAGAGAAGCTGAGCCCTGATTAGGGGGCGGGGCTTCACTGACTAGGGGTCCTATAAAGGTAGCAGCCAGTCAGGCAGCAGCACAGACAGCTGCAGCAGCACAGGAGCTAGCAAACAGAGCTGTAAACAGGGGAGTTTGAAAGGGGAGTTTGTCTTGTGGTGCTTGTGTGGGGTTTGGTTTTGCTGTGGGTGGTGGTGTTTTGGTGTGGTTTGTGTTTCCCAGATTAACAGGATTTAGGTGGGAAGGCTATGACAGATTCAGAGGTGGCAGTGGGAGTGACCCATGTAGCAGATGACACAATGAAGATGACTGGATGTGGAAGCTGTGGTATGTACATGATCCTGGAGGGGGCACCTGGTAAGAGTTTTGTCTGCATGAAATGCCGTCTGATAGAGCTGATGGAGGAAAAGATCAGAGGTTTGGAGATGCAGGTGGAAAGTCTGGTAGAGTTTAGGAAGGGGTTTGAGCAGATTATGGAGCAAAGACATGAGGTATCTGAAGGGAAAAGCTCAGACTTGCAGATGGAAGCAGGACTAGGGAATTTTGAGGGGAGACTGGGTGAGGAAAGTGGTCAGTGGAAGCATGTGACTAAAAGAACTAGGCAGAGGAAAAGACGGGCTAGTGAAGGAGAAATAGAGCTTCAGAATAGGTTTGCAGAGTTGGAAAATGAAGAAGGGGCTCAGCAGGTAGTCACTGAAGGTGACAGGGCAAGGAAGAAGAGAAGAGCGGTTAGTCCTATAGGAAAAGGGGAAGAGTTAATGGAGATTACACCAAATATGAGCCCCAGGAGGATACAGGATGGGTTAAAAAGGATTACAAGGGAGAATGGGAATGGAAAAAACTTGCAGCCAGAGGGAACAGGGGATAGACTGGAGAATAGCACCGTCACTAGGAAAAGGCAGGTCTATGTGATTGGGGACTCTTTATTGAGAAGAATAGATAGGCCTGTAACCAGAGCTGATCCAGAAAATAGGAGGGTGTGCTGTCTTCCAGGTGCTAAGATACGGGATGTAGACCTGAGGTTAAAAAGGATTCTAAAGGGAGCAGGAAAGAATCCCCTAATTATCCTTCATGTGGGAACAAATGATACGGCTAGATTCTCACTGGAAAGTATTAAGGGAGACTATGTTAGGCTGGGGAGGACGCTTAAGGAAATTGAGGCTCAGGTGATCTTTAGTGGGATTTTGCCTGTTCCTAGAGAAGGGCAACAAAGGTGTGACAAGATTATGACTATCAATAGATGGCTTAGGCAGTGGTGCTATAAGGAGGGCTTTGGGATGTATGGCCATTGGGAGGCATTCATGGATAGAGGACAGTTCTCTCGGGATGGACTTCATCTGAGTAGGGAAGGAAATAGACTTCTAGGATGGAGGCTGGCACAACTGATTAAGAGAGCTTTAAACTAGGAATTTGGGGGAGATGGTTGGGAGATGTCCAGGTAATCTCCACGCCAGAATTTAGCATAGAGTGGAAAGAAAATGAAGTAAGAGTGGATACAGCTGTAGGTAGGAGGAAGGGCAGTGTAGATACAAGTCTAATAGGTTATACTGGTAGTAAAATAACCGTGCCTAATAGGGTACAGAATGTGAGTGAGGCCAAACAGCAAAAATTAAGATGTTTGTACACTAATGCAAGGAGCCTAGGTAACAAAATGGAGGAACTAGAGTTACTGGTGCAGGAAGTGAAACCAGATATTATAGGTATAACAGAGACCTGGTGGAATAGTAGTCATGACTGGGCTACAGGTATTGAAGGGTATGTGCTGTTTAGGAAAGACCGAAATAAAGGTAAAGGTGGTGGAGTAGCACTGTATATCAATGATGAGATAGAATGTAAAGAAATAAGAAGCGATGAAATGGATATGACTGAGTCTGTCTGGGCAATAATTAAATTGGGGAAGAAAACTATTAGAGCCTCCCCTAGGATAGTGCTTGGGGTGTGCTATAGACCACCGGGATCTAATTTGGATATGGATAGAGCCCTTTTTAATGTTTTTAATAAAGTAAATACTAATGGAAACTGTGTGATCATGGGAGACTTTAACTTCCCAGATATAGACTGGAGGATGAGTGCTAGTAATAATAATAGGGCTCAGATTTTCCTAGATGCGATAGCTGATGGATTCCTTCAACAAGTAGTTGCTGAACCGACTAGAGGGGATGCCATTGTAGATCTGGTCTTGGCGAGTAATGAGGATCTCATAGAGGAAATGGTTGTAGGGGATAATCTTGGCTCAAGTGATCATGAGCTAATTCAGTTCAAACTGAATGGAAGGATTAACAAAAATAAATCTGCAACTAGGGTTTTTGATTTCAAAAGGGCTGACTTTCAAAAATTAAGGAAATTAGTTAGGGAAGTGGATTGGACTGAAGAATTTATGGGTTTAAAGGTAGAGGAGGCCTGGGATTATTTTAAATTAAAGCTGCAGAAGCTATCGGAAGCCTGCATCCCAAGAAAGGGGAAAAAATTCATAGGCAGGAGTTGTAGACCAAGCTGGATGAGCAAGCATCTTAGAGAGGTAATTAAGAAAAAGCAGAAAGCATATAGGGAGTGGAAGAAGGGAGGGATCAGTAAGGAAAGCTACCTTATTGAGGTCAGAATATGTAGGGATAAAGTGAGACAGGCTAAAAGTCAAGTAGAGTTGGACCTTGCAAAGGGAATTAAAACCAATAGTAAAAGGTTCTATAGTCATATAAATAGGAAAAAAACAAAGAAAGAAGAAGTGGGACCGCTAAAAACTGAGGATGGAGTGGAGGTCAAGGATAATCTAGGCATGGCCCAATATCTAAACAAATACTTTGCCTCAGTCTTTAATAAGACTAAAGAGGATCTTAGGGATAATGGTAGCATGATAAATGGGAATGAGGATATGGAGGTAGACATCACCATATCTGAGGTAGAAGTGAAACTCAAACAGCTTAATGGGGCTAAATCGGGGGGCCCAGATAATCTTCATCCAAGAATATTAAAAGAATTGGCACAAGAAATTGCAAGCCCATTAGCAAGAATTTTTAATGAATCTGTAAATTCAGGGGTTGTACCATATGATTGGAGAATTGCTAACATAGTTCCTATTTTTAAGAAAGGGAAAAAAAGTGATCCAAGTAATTATAGGCCTGTTAGTTTGACATCTGTAGTATGCAAGGTTTTGGAGAAAATTTTGAAGGAGAAGGTAGTTAAGGACATTGAAGTCAATGGTAAATGGGACAAAATACAACATGGTTTTACAAAAGGTAGATCGTGCCAAACCAACCTGATTTCCTTCTTTGAGAGAGTAACAGATTTTTTAGATAAAGGAAATGCAGTGGATCTAATTTATTTAGATTTTAGTAAGGCGTTTGATACTGTGCCACATGGGGAATTATTAGTTAAATTGGATAAGATGGGCATCAATAGGAAAATTGAAAGGTGGATAGGGAATTGGTTAAAGGGGAGACTACAACGGGTCCTACTGAAAGGTGAACTGTCAAGTTGGAGGGAGGTTACCAGTGGAGTTCCTCAAGGATCAGTTTTGGGACCAATCTTATTTAATCTTTTTATTACTGACCTGGGCACAAAAAGTGGGAGTGTGCTAATAAAGTTTGCAGATGATACAAAGCTGGGAGGTATTGCTAATTTAGAGAAGGACAGGGATACCCTACAGGAGGATCTGGATGACCTTGTAAACTGGAGTAATAGGAATAGGATGAAATTTAATAGTGAGAAGTGTAAGGTCATGCATTTAGGGATTAATAACAAGAATTTTAGTTATAAGCTAGGGACGCATCAACTAGAAGTAACGGAGGAGGAAAAGGACCTTGGAGTATTGGTTGATCATAGGTTGACTATGAGCTGCCAATGTGATATGGCTGTGAAAAAAGCTAATGTCGTCTTGGGATGCATCAGGAGAGGTATTTCCAGTAGGGATAAGGAGGTTTTAGTACCGTTATATAAGGCACTGGTGAGACCTCACCTGGAATACTGTGTGCAGTTCTGGTCTCCCATGTTTAAGAAGGATGAATTCAAACTGGAACAGGTACAGAGAAGGGCTACTAGGATGATCCGAGGAATGGAAAACTTGTCTTATGAAAGGAGACTCAGGGAGCTTGGCTTGTTTAGCCTAACTAAAAGAAGGTTGAGGGGAGATATGATTGCTCTCTATAAATATATCAGAGGGATAAATACCAGAGAGGGAGAGGAATTATTTAAACTCAATACCAATGTGGACACAAGAACAAATGGATATAAACTGGCCACTAGGAAATTTAGATTAGAAATTAGACGAAGGTTTCTAACCATCAGAGGAGTGAAGTTTTGGAATAGCCTTCCGAGGGAAGTAGTGGGGGCAAAAGATCTATCTTGCTTTAAGATTAAACTCGATAAGTTTATGGAGGAGATGGTATGATGGGATAACATGGTTTTGGTAATTAAATATTCATGGTAAATAGGCCCAATGGCCTGTGATGGGTTTTTAGATGGGGTAAGATCCAAGTTACCCGGGAAAGAATTTTCTGTAGTATCTGGCTGATGAATCTTGCCCATATGCTCAGGGTTTAGCTGATCGCCATATTTGGGGTCGGGAAGGAATTTTCCTCCAGGGCAGATTGGAAGGCCCTGGAGGTTTTTCGCCTTCCTCTGTAGCATGGGGCACGGGTCACTTGCTGGAGGATTCTCTGCTCCTTGAGGTCTTCAAACTACAATTTGAGGACTTCAATAGCACAGATATAGGTGTGAGGTCTTTTTTTAGGAGTGGTGGGTGAAATTCTGTGGCCTGCGTTGTGCAGGAGGTCAGACTAGATGATCATAATGGTCCCTTCTGACCTAAATATCTATGAATCTATGAATCTATGAATCAGTCTGGTGCTAAGCTGCAGACTTACTTTTTTCACCAAGCTGCATGCCATACTTGGCGGATACTCCATTAGCACTCGTCAGACCACTCTAGATACCTCTGAGGAGCTTGAGACACAGAACCCCGCTGTGAACAGCAAGAAGGAGGGGTGTGGGGGGGGACACAGCATGGAGGTCCAGCTATGCCACCAGCCAGGACCTGTTTTTGAGACTCCACCACAATCTAGTGAGTCCCACCAGCTGAGCGCAGAGCCCAGTGAAGGGGAAAGAGCCTTGAGTGAGTGTGTGAATGCATTTTTCCTTACAGTGTTTAAATGTAAAGATAGAACCAGGCCCAACCCCAAATTAGCAGGACAAAGGTATACACTTTTCATTGCTTTGCTCCTACAAGTCAAAGTCAGCTGCTACACCTCTATCCTCCATCCTGGTGGCAACTTCTCCTTTGCCTCACAGATATTCTAAAGGACGAGCAGGCAGCTATAACCTTTGGAATATTTTTTCCCGCTGAATCCGGACCTGTGAGCAAACAATGCTAACATCCATGCCATCTACCAAAAGCATATTCAACTGTCATTCTGTGCCTGCTGAGCCAGCAGTTGAATCTTAACAGCATCACGCAAAGGTGGCTAGTGTATGGCTTCATACACAGGGAACAAGGGGTAGGCAAGGTTCCCCAAGATCATTAGTGGCATTCCAACATCACCAGTGGTAATCTGCTGGTTGGGAAGAATGTCTCTGCTTGCAGCTGTGTGACCAATCTTGTGTTCTTAAAGATGTGAGCAGTGCACCTTATCTGACTAGCCCACACTGATGTCAGTGAAGCATCCCTGGTAATCCATCAACACTTGCATAACCATAGAAAGTAGCTCTTTCTATTGATATACTCTGTGGCAAGCTGGCTGGTGCCAAAATAGGGATGTGTGTGCAATCTATAGCTTTACCACAGTTCAGGAATCCTCTTTCTGCAAATCCATTCACTATGTCCTGCACATTGCCAAGATTCACAGTCCCTGTGTAGCAGGAGATTATTAGTGGCCCTGCACACTTGCGTGACAATGGCCCTCACTAAATTTTCCAACCTCAAAATGATTTCCACTGACTGGTAGCAATGCAGTGTGGCAAGCTTCCATGGTGTGATCGTCACTCACTTCTTTGCTATCAATGTAGCTTTCATTATGGTGTCTCTGTGCTGGTGAGCTGGGGCTAGGTCAGCATGCAGATCCAGGAATGTGTCCATTTGCATCGAGAAATTCTGCAGCTGCTGCTGCTCGTTTCAAAGCAGCCACTGCTCGTCGATTGAATTACTGTCCAATACCACCACTCAGTGCTCATTTCTCAAGCTCAGGAGTGTTCCTTGACTGTCTGCAACTGCTCTGTGAATGCTACCAGCTACCTCAAATTGTTTTTTCACTGTGTCCCTCAGCAATCTATCCTGCAGCTCTGCAGATATTGGAGGATTGTTTGTCCGGTGTTTGCAACAGTTGTGAGAGTACTGCAGAACTCTGTAAGAGACTGTAGGTTGTGAAAGGGGTTGTACCCACCTGGGTTTGTGGATTTTTATTTATTTATTTTTTTAAAGGCATGAAAATTATGGGATATGAATAGCATTATGGGAGGGAGAAAGTTACATGTTATGAACTTGACCCCTTTGCTCCCTGTCACCTGTGTGTGACTTTTTTTTACTCCACAATGCATTTTGAAAATTTCCCAAAAGGCAGCAATCCTGCCAGTAGCAAATACCACACTGGGATACCTATCTGCAGAGTCACCATACTGTGCATTAAAACAAGCACTCCTGGTGAGTACATGCAACACTGATGCAAGCAGCCAAGTATGCACAAGCGATATACTTATTGCCGTGGCTTTATGCTTAAATAAGTTGAATCAACTTGAAGTTTGTAGTGAAGACATGGCCTGAGTCATTTAGGTTCTTTTGACAATTTTATCCAGTATCTTGTGGGACACCTTCCCTCTCCATTCACAATCATGCAATCACCTGCTTTTCTATTAATTCTGCCAAAAATCCATGTGGTTGCTACAACAGTTGCTTTCACGGAAAAGTAATATTAGCAGTATGCAAAACTAAGGACTGACGCTTACCCAAATGACAGGAGAGGTTACATTACGAGAAGGGTTTCTGCACTATGTCTTGCATTCCTACTTCTTTTTGGGACCCGACTACTGACAAATGTACATGGGTGTCAAAATATGTTCCCTAACAATCTTTAGAACTTTATGGAGTGTATCGAAGTACCTGAGAGGATGCATACACTGAAGCCTGGGGCAAGTTACTATGGAGGGAGGTGGGGGGGGGAACTGTAGGTGAAGTCTTGCAAGAGTGGCCCCTTCGTGGGTAGAGGCTGAAATGTATTGCATTGTTAAGGAATGTAGTACCTACATTTTGAAAATGTGTGTGTGTGTAAATCACTGTGTTCCTGTCTGTTTAGAACTGTTTCTTCGATACTATTGAGTTTTCTAGAAAACTATATGTATTAGAGGGGAAAAATACATCTATTGGAGCCAAATCATAGAATATCAGGGTTAGAAGGAGGTCATCTAGTCCAACCCCCTGCTCAAAGCAGGACCAATCCCCAACTAAATCAACCCAGCCAGGGCTTTGTCTAGCCTGACCAAATAAGCAACTTCAGATGAAATCTTAGACATAATTATTGAGCTGCTTCTCTGGAGCTGTAATTCTGAAAAAGGGAAATGGGGACCATGATTTGGGCACTTGCAGAATGTCACTATTGTGGCGTATCCAGGGTTGCTTAGCTGATCGCACAGCTTCAGTGGCAAAATGTCATGGCTATGAACAAAAGCAGCAAACATATGTTCTTGGCTCTTATGTAATAGTAGGATACAAAGTGAAGAAGATTGCATCAGATTGAAACTTCAGGGAGAACTAAGTCAGCAGAATGTAACTGTCTGCAAACTAGAATTTGGGTAGAGCACTTTGGATAACAACCCATGATTTGTGTTTTGTGGGATCTTTAATGACTGCAAGCTGTTGGGACCCCAATTCTTTCATCTGAAAAACTGAACCTTCTTTAGCACACTGTGTTCTTTAACACTACCGGGGTATTGGTTCAGTACCTGAAAATAAGTCTTCTAAAGAGCCCCTATCAGTTCTTGCAGCATGCGGGGCTTTCTTTGGAAGTCTTGAATCCCAGCTATGAATTAAGGACAATTCTGCCTACCTTGAGACAGTACTACTCCATAATAGGGAAATTATATTTACCTCCCTCCCCCCAACCAAATTTTGTAATGGAAACCATTTTGACATCACAATAAGATGACCGTGGGTTGTATATATAATTATGCCTGTTGTCCCTTATGTGTATTGCAGTTGGGAGTAGAGAGTGACAGTGGAATCTGTTTTTGTCTGTTTGTTTTTTTGTTTTCTTCAATGTAGTCTTGTAAATTCCTTGTAAATAAACAAAGTCCTGTTTCTCTGAATACAGGAGGAACCAAAAAAACAAAAGAAGATATTTTCTTTGTTTAGATCACCAAGGCTCTTTAGCAAGCTGCAGACCCAAAAACTCCCTCTCATGCTCCTTCCAGAGCTGTACTCCATGCTTGTCCAGCCTGTTTCTTTCTCTCTCCCCCAGACTACATCTACACTTGCAGATGTAGAGCTCTGAGAGTTAAACTAACCCTCAGACAGCAGCAGGGAAAGCGCTGCTGTGGATTCACACTGTGCTCCTTGTGGCTATGGAGCATGTCCACACTCGCCGCTATTGCAACGCCACAGAGAGCAGTGCACCGTGGTAGCTATCCCAGCGTGCAAGTGGCTGCAGGGTGCTTTGGGAAGGGTTTGCAATGCCTCATGGAGCAGGCACAGCATCACGATGCAGGTTTCCCAATCCCATTGTTCCAGGTTATCCTACTAGATTGCCAGCTGCTTTTCAACTGGGGGGCATGGAGTGTGACAGGGAGGGTGTTGTGTGTATGTGGGGGGTGAAACAGTGTGTTTTGGGGGGCGGAGAGTGTGTCCAGGACCGTCCTCACCAATTATGGTGCACTACGCAGCCTGAGCAGCTGCTCCCCACTGCTCCCCTGGGCTGCAATCAAGGCCTGCAGGGCTGGGGAGGCAGGAGCTGTTGGGGGCTGTTTTGGGGGGACCCCACAGGCCCAGAGCGGCTCAGGGGAATAGCTGGGTGCCTGGCGCCAGCAGCAGGAAGCAGAAGGACCCAGCCCTAGCCTGCTCCGCTCCCCTGCCCCAGCTGTGTCGCTCGGGGGAGGGGACTTGGGGAAAGGGGTCTGCCCTTCCCCCCCCACTCACCGGCAGTGGGAAGTGGAGCGACCCAGCCCCAACCTGCTCTGCTTCCCTGGCCCCAGCAAGGTCGCTTGCGGGAGGGGGAAGGACCGCCCTCGCACTCACTGGCAGCGGGAAGTGGAGCAATGCGGCTCGGAGCTGGTGGAGTGGGGTGGGCTGGGAACGGGTTGCTCCGCTTCCCATCGCTGCCGGTGAGTGCGGGGTCACTGGGGAAAGAGGTGCAATGGGGGTGGAGCATGGGGAAAGACTAAGAGTCAAGGCGGAGGGAGTTGTCCCGGGCCCCACACTCCCCTAGGAATGGCTCCGCCCCTTGCAGTGGGCGCAGCCTGCAGCGGGGCAGGCTGGGGGATAGGGCTGGCTGCCGGAGCTGGTGCTGCCGCATATGCGGCACACAGCTGCCTAGGGCACCATGAAATTTGGGGCAGTTTGGTGCCCCAAATGTCATGGCGCCCCACGTAGCTGCATATTCTGCGTATGCCTAGGGATGGCCCTGCGTGTGTCAACATGCAGTCTTGTAAGTTCAGACAGCGGCAGGAGGAAACCCTGACATCAGCCCCACCCCTAGCCGGCCTCTCTGCTCTGATGTAGAGGCAGAGAGAGAGATTCTACAGTAATGGTTTGCTTTGTGTCCTGGAACAGATAGGCATGCCGGATGTCAGAAATGGAGCTTTGAAAGGGGATAGCTGCATGCCTGCAGCCGAGTTCAAAACCATGACAAGAGTGGCCACTTGACTTCAAGGGATTATGGGACGTTGCTGGAGGCCAGTCATAGCACAGTAATGCAACACGCCATCCACCCTGACACCCCAGGGCTTCAGCCTAGGAGCAGAAAGATCTGTATTTCTCATGGAGGTGGATTTCCAGGGGTGCTCCAGCTACCGAGTCCAGGCGCTCCGAGTGCCTTGCCAGTGTGGACGCCTCAGGAGTTAGGCCGCCTGGGGATGATTTAATGTGCCCTAACTTGCAAGTGTAGACAAGGCTCCAGTCTCTTGCTTCTCTTATGTTTCTCTGGAGCATATACATACTCTCTTTTACCCAAACAATACTCAGCAAAGCTCCTCTACCTAATAGTCTGAATTCTGGACATACTCGTTATGCCTTGTTGTAGGTGGGTCTCCTTAATTGTCTCTCATAGCTATTTTAAATGAAAGGTGTGTTCATACCTATCAGTGTCAATGAGATTTAATCTAACCCACAACATCTTCATAATGTTTGGTATTATTCCTTCTTATGGATAGGGTGACCATATTTCCCTCTGCTGAATATAGGACACCTGGTAAAATTACTCGTATTCAAGAGAGTTCAACCGCAATCAATCAGAACTATGCAGTACAAATGTTCAAATTGACATCCCTGTTGAAAAGAAATATGGCATCGTTGAATTCTTTTTATTTACCTTCTTATCTTTAAGGCTTTAGGGCTCACAGCGGGAGAGCGCACGCGCACACACGCACTCACAGAGAGAGAGAGAGAGCGCTGTGTGAGAGAGGTGTACAGGACTGACCTACTGTCTCCTCCCTGCCCAGCGCTCTCTGCCCTCCATGCCTGTCTGGGCCCTGCTGGGAAGGGACAGGAGCTGCTTCTAGCCGCAGGAGAGGGGAAGGGATGACCAGGCCCATGTCTTTGCAGAGCTTTTCTCTTTTCCCCCACCCCCCTGTAGCTGGAAGCAGCTCCCATCCCGTCCTGCCCGCACAGTGTCAAAAGGCAGCTAACACCTCCTCTCGGCTGCCACCTCCTGTCTGTCTGCCCGCCCCTCCTCACCCTCCCCTAGCTACAGTGCAGGCAGGAAGGGATTAAGCCCTAAGGCTGCACTATGCACCAGGGAACCTGACTGCAGGGACTTCAGCAAACCCGGCCAAAGAGGTGGCTCAGCAGCAGAGGGTGCCTAGGGGACCGAGAAGCCCCATGGTACCTGGGGGTAGGACCCAGGGCGGGAGGGGGCAGGTGAAGAGGGTGCTAAACCCCTGTCTTGGGGGCTGCTGTGGAGCCTGCAGGGTCAGGGCGTGAACAGACTGGAAATCACTTCTCTACCCCCTTTCCCTGCCCCCCGCCACTCCAGAGCTTAGCTGAGGGGCAGAGAGGCTACCTTGTGCCAGCGCTGTGCGGGGCTTTGACTCCTCCTAGTCAGCTCCCTGGGCCAGAGGGTCTTGGGCTTGCCTGGGCCAGTGGCCCAGGCAGAGGCAGTGATGGAAGGAAGGAGCTTGCCAGTAAACTGAGCACTCTGACCAGGGGCTGGTTCTCCACGCAGCACTGGGAGCAGGATGTGACCTGGCCGGAGGGATATGGAGGAGCAGTGGGGGGAGGGAGGGGACAGAGAGAGTGAGTGAGAAGGGGCAAAGCAGGGAGTGGACAGTGAGGGGGGAGCACATAAATGGTGGACAGTAGAAATGACACGTAACCAGCCACTGCCTAGTGCCTGCCCACACTCACTGGCTGCCACAGCATACAGCCAATGCTGGCTGGAAACAGGACAGGGAGCAAGGCCCTGCTGGCTGAGAGCTGGCAGGGAGCAGGGGCTGCACTGTCGGACAAGCAGGGGAAGCAGCTGGCCCTGCACGCTACACCTTTGCCCTGCCACCAGCCTTGCACTCCTGTCCTCGACCATTGGGCCCTCCATTCACCACTGGTGGGCAAGGAGCTGGTGAGCAGGGATCTAGCCAGAAGCAGGACCTGCCAGTATTGATGAGAGGGAGGGAAACAAAATATGGGACAATTTGCCCATTTTTAAGAAAAAGTCAGGACTCCTGTAGAAGGGCTTAAATATGGGACTGTTCCTCTAAAACACAGGATGTCTGGTCACCCTACCTATGGACTTTGTTCAGTGGCAAAACTGTTAACTACATTGATATTTAAATTGTTCTCATTGGTCTTCAGAGCTAACACGCAATTGAGATGAAAAGGAACAGTATGTACTCAGTATGTACTGAGTTTGTGGACTCAGGCAGACTTCACTTCATTGGTTTACACTATGTTCACGTTCTGAAGGTTTTCTTCACAACCGTAAGGGTTAGAGACTTAAGTGTGTGTTAAAAATTAAAATTTTAGATTTGGAGGGGAAAATAGCAGCCACCACAGAAAAGTACCTGGTAACACTTACCTTTGCAGAGGCATAAATGAATGTAGGAACAGAGAAAAATAGTTTTTCTGGTCTAAATGCTGCCACAGAATATCTCCTACCTTGGTCACTATTCTGACTATGTTTAGTTCCTCCTCAAGTTCCCATCACACCAGAGCCAGAATAAGGCACTACTGGCCTTTGCCCAGGGTCCCAATTTCTAGAGTTGTGATAAGATCATCTTTAATTTTTCATAGATTAGAAAAGGAAATAAAGCTTTCCTCTTTTTTCTACTCCCACTGGTTTTTGAATGAACTAGTCATTGAACTGAACAGCGCTGAATAAATTGAAATGACAATATTTTGTCTGCCTTTGAGGAAGAGGCTCCTTGGGTTAAAAGCTGGTTTAGCACTGCTGCAAACTCTTGTTGCATGTGCGTAGCCACTGACTTCTACCAGTTCAGTAGTTTGGCTTTCTCTAATACCTCAGTAGCAAACGTGTACTACTTTAATTTAAATTATTTTAATAGATTATAATAAGTTTAGGCCTTAACTTAGGTTGTTATAATTTCTAATTTAATTTTAAATGGGTTCATATTAAAAGAAAAGTAGTGAATTTAAATTAAAAATCCATTTTAAATTTTAAAAAAATTATTAAAAAAATCATTGATTTTTATGCACCCTGTTTCTATATCTTACAGTTGAAGAGAAGCTTATAAATGTGACTTGAGTGCAACTGATGACTGCCTGCATATTCAGACAGCCTGAAACAATAACCTCAAGAGGTGTGAACTGAGAAATGATAATAAATAGACACAAGAAAAATACACAACCAAAAAGCCCACCCTAAACCAAAACTATAAAACAAATAAGACACATGCTACTCCACCACTCATTCATATTGCTTTGGGTTGCATCCCATCCGTTGTCTATATATGCTCTATTTAGAATAGGAGGTTCTTGGTGAAAGAATCTTCCTTTTTATACTTGTTTCCAAGTGTCTAGCAAGTTGAAATAAAACTAAATAGAGCACTAATTAGAAGATATCTGGAAAACAAAACTAATATGTCATGGCAATTTTTATTTTCCTTCAAGGAAAAGTGTTGGAACATAATTATGAAAGCAAATGATCTTTAAAGTAAGATCAGTACTAAAAGCAGAGGGTTGCGGTTTTTTTTAATGTTTATTTTTTTAAAAAAAGATAATCTACTTCCAGCAAATTCTCTCTTTATTCTCCTTTGTAAGATCACTTTTTAGAGTGAAGTATTTATGCTAAGATGCTTAAACAATTTTGTATATTCTCTTTGAGTGGTTTAATTTAAAGACGCTATCATTTACAGCAATCCAGTATTACAGAGCGCTCTCTCCTGGAATTGCTATCTCCAGCTGAAACTGGTATTCATATTTGGTGTAAGTGGACCTTTAAAGGCCTCTGGTTGTGATTTAAGAACAAGAACCTTCAGAAACAAAATCTTTTATGTACTTTACTACCTCTCATATCCATGCTTTTGCTTTCCCATCTCTCCTTTCCTTGCATGCCTGCCAAGTCTCACTGTTTTGCTATACAAAGCACAGATTTCATGTGGCTGAAGAAGAATGAACAGGCATTTTAACATTTACGTAATCTGAATCCTCACTCTTTATGTTGCCAAGACTGGTCTTTGCTGTTCTGTTCTCTCCTACACTTTCTGTTGTTCCTGAGAGCAAAATCAGATCATGAGCACTTCAGATTGTCAGGAATTAAAAACTAAATGGCCAAATGGCCAGATCAGCATCTCCCTGCTTGTTTTTTTTTAAGCCAGACAGGAGCAACCCACCCTCAAACATTAAAAATCCAAACAACCTTCCTTTGTCCAAAGGGATAACATGTAGTTGATGAGGTGGAAGTAGACAGGAAATGAAAATATGACAATGTAGAAGACTGTTGGAGATCAGAATAGTACATGGAACTTTCCATCACCTTCCTTTGAATGCAACTGTTTAGCCACATAATGGAAAGTGTTCAAACACATGGGAATTACTTCCTTCTACACACACCCCGACCCGCATATACTGATGATTTCATATTTATTTTTAATCTGGATTAGGTTGTATCTTTCATTAGTTTCTGCTCTGTTGGAACTGATTTTCCAGAAGTAGCACTTCTAAGTGACTGACAATAAATGCTTCTTCCAGGTGGACTGGCATAGGTAGAAATAGTAGAAATTTGGCAGTTTCAAATTTTTTACTATTTGGTAAACTTTTACCAACCCTCCCTTTTGGTCTCACTTTTCCAGTTTCTATTATCAGAGTCCTTCTTTTTCCCCTATAGTTGGTATCCAACCCCGGTTCTGTCTGATGCTGGAACTTAGTGTTCTAAAAAATGACAACACATTAATAAAAAAGATGACTGGATTTTAAATAGAGTTTTTGTAAAGACTGAATGGCAGATCATGTTAGGACAATGGAAGCAGTTCAGTCTATTCCTGAATTAATTACCTTTGTTTTTCTTTTATATCTTCAGGTTCGCTTCTCATATATGCGAATGAAGTATCTCTTTATCTCTTGGTTAGCAGTATTTATTGGCAGTTGGATTATATATGTTCAGTACTCCACTTACACAGAGCTATGCAGAGGTCATGACTGTAAGAAAATAATAGTAAGTATATTTGTATGTCTTGTTTGTTAAGCTTTTTTATCATCCATGAATCTACTTTTGAATTATTCAGTAGTCACCATCAAAAGTAATATTTACTATTACATTATGCAAATACAATAATCCTAATTTCAGTTACCTACAGCTAAAACCAGTTATTTTTGTACTTTATTTTCTCATTGATTAAATGGCTCAGTTGTAAACCGCCATGTGATCAAATTCACTTTGTGATAGTTTTGTTGTGGGAGGCTCAATCATAATTGACATACTAATTTTAACTTAGTGATTCCCCCTGCCTTTGTTTAACTCCTTCTGATGAGTTAAAAATGATGCATGCTACTAGAGTACCCACAAGACACTCAGGTGGAATCTCACTCTTATAAGAGAGGAGCAGCTGGCAGTGTGTTCTCCACATGGGGCGCTGTAGATTTGAAACTTTCTCCTGCACAGTCCAAAATAATTTTAATTTATTGGCTTTTTAGGGCATGTTGTTTTCCCTGGCTGCGAGGGATCGGAAGGACTTTGGTGAAAGATTGTAAAGATCTTAAATATGTTTTTGGTTGCTGGGCTATTATACCTTTAATTATTGGTCAAAGGAAAGTTGCTAGAATAATCTAATCTTATACTTGTATTTTTAAAATGTGTCAGTACCTACAGCGAAGCATAGACATCCTTTTTTTTTACTGAAAGAATGTATAGATTAAAAGAAATAATACTACGAACTCAATGGCAGGCTGTTCCGTTTTCTATTCTTTCAGAATGGTGAAATCTGAGGATTCCATGTGACAGTAGAGATACTCATTAGCAGACCCCTATGTAAAAGTAGAGATGCATGTTAGCAGATGACTTAACAAGTTAGCAGTCATTGTACTTCTTACATTCTCCGCCTCCTCCCCCCCCAACCCCCCGAATAGGCATCTTTTGCACCATATAGCATGTAGTTTTGTTTGTTTGTTTCATGTTTTCGATAGGTCTCTTCTGATTGAGAGTAAAAGCTCTCCATCTGTCTCCCAGTTCAAATAATTTACCCAATAAGGCCCTGATCTTGCAAACTGCTCCATGCAGGTAGACCCCTGGGCCTGCGCAGAGCCCCATTAGCTTCAACATTCTGTTGTATTCTATTCTATATAGGGTCTCTGTGCAGATGCAGGGGGTTCACCTCTGCAGAGCAACTTGCAGAATTGGGGTGTATCTGAATATTTTTTTTGTACCCCAGACACATTTCAGAGTTTGTACAGCTTTTTTCTCATTTTACCGGACAAAAGCATAGATATTGGAAAAGCCAACAGGTGTATTGTTTCCTCTTTCTGTTCTTCAGTTCTTTCTAGAAACTATTTTCCCCTTTCTTATCTTTCAGTGTGATAAATATAAGACTGGAGTTATTGATGGATCAGTCTGTAGTAGTCTTTGCGCTAAAGAAACTCTGTATTTTGGAAAATGTTTGTCAACGAAACCCAATAACCAGGTATGACTTTATTTATATGAGCTAATCATATGATTCTTTATCTAAATCAGGTTTGGGGGTTGTTTTTTGTAGAATATTAAACAGGTCTTATGTAAAATGAGTTACAGTTAAATTTTACTTATTTAAGTTTTGCTCACTGAGATATTCAAGGGATGAGAATTTTAAACAAGGGATCTTGTTGGCACAGCACTTATAATCCCATTCTAAAAGTGAGAAATCTGAGCTGTCAACCAGTATAGAACACTATCTTAGAAACAGCAGACAACAATTCAGAATAATGTTTGATTCTATTTTACAAGGATGATACTTGTCTGAATTTTGTATTTAATTCACATTTCTGTTTCCATGAAATAGGATGTTCGCCACTCAATCATTTTTAACTCTAGGCATTTTAAATCCAATATGCTCGGTTCAGCAAATCTGTGATAAATTGGGTAGTGGGGGAAATGAGGACAGTGATTTAGATAAACACTACAGTCCAATAAATGTATAGATTTGGTATTTCTTAGTGTATTTGATGATTCGGCATATCATATTATGCAGATGTATATGCATGCTTTAAGTAATACTGTGTAACTCTCTACTTCTCTAATTTTACAAATGCCACTTTTAAAATGCTGAAACTTTAAATGTACAGTAAACCTATACTTGATATGGACCCTGCACTAGAGCAGCTATGAAATCCCATTTCATAATCCCAACTATCCTATTTCATAGTCCCAACTATACATATCAAATGATAGGGTCTAAATTAGCTGTTACCACTCAAAAAAGAGATCTTGGAGACCTTGTGGATAGTTCTCTGAAAATATCCACTCAATATGTAGCGGCAGTAAAAAAAAGTGAACAGAATGCTGGAAATAATTAAGAAAGGGATAGATAATAGGACAGAAAATATCATGTTGCCTCTATATAAATCTGTGGTATGCCCACATCTTGAATACTGTGTGCAGATGTGGTCGACCCATCTCAAAAAAGATATATTGGAATTGGAAAAGGTTCAGAAAAGGGCAACAAAAATGATTAGGGGTATGGAATGGCCTCTGTATGAGGAGAGATTAATAAGACTGGGACTTTTCAGCTTGGAAAAGAGATGGCTAAGGGGAGATATGATTGAGGTCTATAAAATCATGACTGGTGTAGAGAAAGTAGATAGGGAAGTGTTTTGTTTACTACTTCTCATAACACAAGAACTAGGGGTCACCAAATGAAATTAATAGGCAGCAGGTTTAAAACAAATAAAAGGAAGTACTTCTTCACAGAATGCACAGTCAACCTGTGGAACTCCTTGCCAGAGGATGTTGTGAAGGCCAAGACCATAACAAGGTTCAAAAAAGAACTAGATAAATTCATGGAGGATAGGTCCATCAATGGCTATTGGGCAGGAATGGTGTCCCTAACCTCTGTTTGCCAGAAGCTGGGGATGAGTGACAGGGGATGGATCACTTGATTACCTGTTTTGTTCATTCCCTCTGGGGCACCTGGCACTGGCCACTGTCGGAAGACAGGATACTGGGCTAGATGGACCTTTGGTCCGACCCAGTAGGGCCATTCTTATGTTCATTACACGGTCACTTCCAAAAGTGCCAACACGCCAGATCCATTAAAGGTTTTGACAGTGTGCCTGTGTTCCGGTACAGTGTGCTTCCTCTCTCTCATCTTGCCCCACCAAACCAAAATAAATGCCTCTTATCAGCTTTAATGGAGAAGGTGCTGATGCCATTGTATAAAGCACACTTTTCATGGAGCATGGGCCTGTTGCTCTTTAAAATCGTATTTGGATGCAGTGGTCTCTCTTAAATATGTTTTAAAGTGGCACAGTGTACAGGGAGTTGCCACTACCAGTCTGAATGCTGGTTCCTTGCAGTTTCAATGAGCAAACCCAGCATTCTGACTCAGGACAGTAGAAGACAGGAGAGCTTTTGAAGAAAATTTTATGCAACTATCTCATTGTCTTTTTTCTTCATAGAGATATTTAGGAATCTGGGGTAATCTACAAGGTGTTATAAAATGCCAGATGGAAGAAATTATTCATCTTGATCTTGGAACTGAACCAGAACCAAGAAAAGAAATAGTTCTATTTGATAAACCAACTAGAGGAACTACTGTTCAGAAATTCAAAGAAATGGTATATGGTCTTTTAAAAGTAAGTATATGTCAAAGAAGAGAAAATGAGCATAAATGCTGATTCTCACCACATTTATTTATTTATTTTATTTTTTGCCTGATTCTCTTTTGTCTGTTTGTTTGTTTTCAGCAGGAAGAGTACACAAATTAAATGTAAAGTCAAAACCTACTAAGCTACAATTCCAGTTAGGTTAGGGATGACCTTTTATTTTAGCCTTGAGAACAATTTTCATATTTGTTCACTTTAAGAACCTACTGTGATTGTGGAAAAACTCAGTTATGTTATAGGCTACAGTGGTTGCTGGTGAGTAGATCATATGAGCATGAAAAATTTCTGACCCAGAGTTACATGTTAGAGACAATCATGAGTAATTTAAAAGAAAAACAAAAATAGAGGGGTTGGGGTGGCATGATAGTTATTGGAATGGAAGCCAGCATGCAACTTTTACATGTTTAAGGCTTCAGCCTGTTTTTGGCCCTTAAAATCTTAAACTACTGTTTGGAACTGTGTTGTAGCCTGGTCCCATGACATGGTTGTATTTATAATGCTAGTGGTGTCCCGAAGGCCCTATTCATACTGGGATTGAATCCTCTAGAACTCTGCTAGCATCAGTTTTGCTAACAATTGTGACCAGAGAAATAGGTATCTCTTCCTCTGCATTTTTTTTCTGCACCATACTAAAAACTATTCCTATCCTATTAAGTAGTCTGCAGCTGAGTTTTCCCAATATAGAAGTATTGATATAAGGATATGTTTACACTGAGGGTTTTCTGAACTTCTCCCTCCATTACTCTAATACAGACTAACATGGCTGCTTCTCTGAAACCTGTCATTATGTCTATCAGTAACTATCATTATGTAACTCCAGTAGTAATAGCAACTGTGGCAGTGTGAGTTTAAAAACCAAACAGAAAATCTGATAACTGATCTACAGGTGTCACTTACCCCTGCTCAGAGCAGGTCTATGCAACATGATGGTAAGAATGTTGGTGACGGGTTTACACTAGTGGTTTCCCCTATAATTAACATTGGTGGAGCTGTAAAGATGCTAGAGTAATTGCAGGACAATATCAGAAAATGTTCTGTGTAGATAAGGCTTTGAAAAAATGTCCTGTCTATACTGGTCATAGATGTGTGTAGCACAGTTCTGATTCCAGAAGAGACAGGACTTCCCTATTCAAAAGCGCAGCAGTCGTGCTGGTTTGTTAAACCAGTGAAATGAAAGTTATTATAGTAAGTGACAGAAGACAGAACTAAGTATGAAAATACATTTATTAGTATAGGAGTAGTACTAAGATATTAAAAACATATTTATGACTAGCTAGAAATTACTGTATTCCTTGTTGTAATCTCTTGTCACTATTGCAAGACTCAAGCTTTAATCAGCTGAATCATAGTAAAACAAGCTCTGTTTATTATGAAATGTTGTTTGAACACAAAACTTTTGTAGCAAAAGAACCACAAAATGTTTGTATTACAAGTAGGGTTGTCAAACGATTAAAAAATAATCATGATTAATCGCACTGTTAAACAGTAATAGAATACCATTTATTTAAATATCTTTGGACGTTCTCTACATTTTCAAATATAGTGATTTCAATTACAACACAGAATACAAAGTGTACAGTGCTTACTTTATATTTATTTTTGATTTCAAATATTTTCACTGTAAAAACCAAAAGAAATGGTATATTAAAATTCACCTGATATAAGTATTGTAGAGCAATCTCTATATAATGAAAGTAGAACTTACAAATGGAGAATTATGTATAAAAAATTACTGTATTCAAAAATAAAACAATCTAAAAAAACTTTAGAATCTACAAGTCCACTCAGTCCTACTTCAGCCAATTGCTCAGACAACAAAGTTTGGTTACAACTTGCAGGAGATAATGCTGCCCACATCTTATTTACAATGTCACCTGAAAGTGAGAACAGGCGTTTGCATGGCAGTGTTGTAGCCGGCATCGCAAGATATTTACGTGCCAGATGCGCTAAAGATTCATATGTCCCTTCATGCTTCAGCCACCATTCCAGAAGACATGCGTCCATGCTGAAGACAGGTTCTGCTCAATAATGTTCCAAAGCGGAGCGACCAATGCATGTTCATTTTCATCATCTGAGTCAGATGCCACCAGCAGAAGATTGATTTTCTTTTTTGGGTGGTTCAGGTTCGGTAGTTTCTGCATTGGAGTGTTGCTCTTTTTTAGACCTCTGAAAGCATGCTGCACACTTCAAAATCTGGAGAGGGGTGGAAGGCACTTCAGATTTTTAAACCTTGGGTCTAGTGCTGTATATTTCCTTAGAAATCTCACATTGGTATCTTCTTTGTGTTTTGTCAAATCTACTGTGAAAGTGTTCTTAAAATGAACATGTGCTGGGTCATCATTAGAGACTGCTATAACATGAAATATATGGCAGAATATGGGTAAAACAGAACAGGAGACATACAGTTCTCCCCCAAGCAATTCAGTCACAAATTTAATTAGTGCATTTTTTTTTTTTTTTAAATGAGCATCATCGGCATGGAAGCATGTCCTCTGGAATGGTGGCCGAAGCGTGACGGGACATATGAATGTTTAGCATATCTGGCACTGTAAAGGTTCGGACTCAGCCTGTGGTGCCTCCTGCTGGTAGTCGTCGGGAATTAGCTCACCAGCTGTCAGAGCGCCCTCTGCAGGCCGGTGATCCGCCTTCCCGCCGGCCCCCATGTCCCTCCCAGGACCCAGTGCCCTTTTCTCTGGGGTACCGCCACACTCTCAGGTTCTGGGTCTCCCCACCCAGGGGAACCCCCAACCTCTAACCTCACCTCGCCTCAGTCTGGGCTACTGCTAGTCCCCACTTAACCCCTGTTCTCTGGGGCCGACTGCAGTGTAAGCACTACTTATCATAGGCAAGGGGGGTTTAGATCTGCTGCCTCTGCCTACCCATGGGCTGCCCCTGTGCAACCCTACACCTATTCGGCCTGTAGTCAGGCCTGCAGCCTGAGGCTTTCCAGGCCAGAGCTCCCAGCTCTTCTGGCCCTTCCCCAGCCCTGCTCCAATCTGGGTGTCTGCTCGGCACCTTGCAGCCAGGCCCTTCTCCCTCTACAGGTAGAGGGAGACTGACTAGGCTCCTGGCTCACAGCCTCTTCTAGGGGCCAGCTGGACCTGATTGAGCTGGCCACAGCTGCAGCTGCTCCCTTAATCAGCCTGGGCTTTTCCCCACAGCCCCAGCCCTCCCAGGGCTGGCCTCAGCCTTGTCAGGGCCGGAGCGGGTAACCACCCCACTACAGGCACATAAATATCTTGCAAATGCTGGCTACAAATGTGCCATGCAAACACCTGTTTTCACTTTCAGGTGATGTAAATAAGAAGCCATCAGCAGTATCTCCCATAAATGTAAACAAACTTATTTGTCTTAGCAATTGGCTGAACAAGAAGTAGGACTGAGTGGACTTGTAAAACTTTAGAGCTTACATTGTTTTGTTTTTGAGTCCAGTTATGTAACCAAAAAAAATCCACATTTGTAAGTTACACTTTCACAATACAGAGATTGCACTACAGTACTTGTATGAGGTGAATTGAAAGATAGTATTTCTTTTATCATTTTTACAATGTAAATATTTGTAATAAAAGATAATATAAAGTAAGCACCTTACGTTTTGTTTTCTGTGTTGTAATAGAAATCAATATGTTTAAAAATGTAGAAAAACATCCAAAATATTTAATAAATTTCAATTGGTATTCTATTGTTTAACAGTGGAATTAATGGCAATTTTTTTTAGTTAATTGAGTGAATTAACTGTGATTAATCGACAGCTCTAATTACAAGATACCTAACATAATTCATTAAAGACTCTTACTGAGGACAAGGTGCGAAGTTTTAGGACTTAGGAAAGGAAGAAAACACATACTTTCAGTGCACCATAGACATGAAAGGACCACTCAGTATAGTCCCAAAAAGCACTGTGTATGTATCGTGTAGTGAAACCAGAAAAACCAGAGCATGACCATAGACACTGCTGTAGGTTCCACATGCAGCTGAGTAGAATGGTAAAATATTTCACCGAATATAAAAACACAGGACACATAACCAGTTTAATAGATTTTAGAAAAAAAAAAAGTATAAGGAATTAAATATATATATTTGTTTTTTCTAGAGAAAGGTGGGTGAACAGGGAAATCTTTCTGAACTGGTTAATCTCATCCTGTCAGTTGCTGATGGAAACAAAGATGGTCGAGTTTCCTTACCAGAAGCAAAGTCGGCATGGGCTCTTCTGCAGCTAAATGAGTTTCTACTTATGGTGATCCTCCAGGATAAAGAACACACCCCAAAATTGATGGGGTTTTGTGGCGATCTCTATGTGATGGAAAGAGTTGAATATACCTCTCTCTATGGAATAAGCCTTCCATGGATCTTAGAACTTTTCATTCCCTCTAGTTTCAGAAGAAGCATGGACCAGTGGTTTACTCCATCATGGCCTAGAAAGGCAAAAATTGCTATAGGGCTTTTAGAATTTGTGGAAGACATTTTTCATGGACCTTATGGGAATTTTCTTATGTGTGATACCAGTGCCAAAAACTTGGGTTATAATGATAAATATGACTTGAAAATGGTGGACATGAGAAAAATTGTGCCAGAAATTAATTTGAAGGAATTAATTAAAGATCGTCACTGTGAGTCTGACTTGGACTGTGTTTATGGTACAGACTGTAGAACTCTATGCGACCAAAGTAAAATGAAATGTACCACAGAAATAATTCAGCCCAACTTGGCAAAAGTATGCCAGTTACTAAAAGACTATCTGCTTTGCGGTGCTCCATCAGAAATACGTGAAGAGTTAGAGAAACAACTGTATTCTTGTATTGCCCTTAAAGTCACAGCAAACCAGATGGAAATGGAACATTCTTTAATACTAAACAACTTAAAAACTTTATTGTGGAAGAAAATATCCCATACAAATGATTCTTAGTATCTTTAACCACAGAAGAAAACATTGTTGCCACTATAGGAGATTTACCACTTTTTATCAAAAGCATCTTTGGCATTTTTAAAATATTTCTTCTTAGCTCAGAATTCATTAACTTTCCTAACTCTAACTCCAGCAAACACGAGTATTACAGTGCTTCTCAGAGAGAGAATGTGCCACTTAATGAATTGTCTGGCAGAAGTTACAAGAGCCTTGTGGTTAGAATGCTCTATCATGGAAATAAAAAACCATGTGCTTGCCCTCTCCTTGCACTTTGGCAGAAGACCCTAAATTGGGGTCTCCTGCTGTCAATATTCACTGTGCTACCATATTGACTAATTTTAACTTTTTTTTTTAATGCTGTGACTAGCATCATTCATTTGTAAATATCCACTGAGAATTATTTTTTTCCAAGTAGTGTTACAAATGCTAGCCAAAAGACCCACCACTATTAGAAATAATGTGCTTGAGTCCAAGAGACTCTTTTGAATGAAGTGAACATTTTGAGGATGAAGTTTACTAATAACTTAGCATGGCAGAATTTGCACAATGGAAAATTTTTAAATTGCTAAACTCAGTGTGACAATTAAAATTTATTCCAGAAAACGGGGTATTTTAGTATGAGAGATTTTTAGTTAGATTTTGTTTGTATACACTTTTTTACCTCATACTTACATATATATTGAATGTTACTACATTAGCTGAAAGTTCTTAATTAAACGTCCTGGTACAACATGCCATGTTGGAAGCTAAGATTTTAAAATATGTATTATATATTTAAAAAGTCGCATATACTAGAGCAACAATATACCATTACACAATGGGGAAATAGAGAAGCTACGAAGCCTGAGTTTTGAAATGTCAGTAAGATATAAGGAAAGTTAAGCAGTAGCCAGTTTTGAAGCCAGGGATTTTGTGGACTAGGTGATTCTAAAAAGGTCAGGAGTTAAAGAACTTGAATAGTTTTGGTAGCTGCAGTGTGGTAGCCTTTATAATGGAGATCCTCATAGTAAAGGTTTAGAGTCCTTAGTTTGACTTAAGTATCTAAAACTACATTTCTAACACTGATCTAGTCTAAAAGTTTGATTTTGTAGCTAAGGCTGTGTGGCAAGATCAGCCTTGCATTTACTCTTTCCTGGTTTACTTTAAGAAATGTCTAAATTAGAGCTAGGCCTAAGCCACAGGATCGAATCTAGAGCCTGATCTGGATTTCCCTAAACTTTGGAGGTGTTCATATATGGAGTTTTTTGTTTCTATTTGGGCCCATCTTTACCCTAAGCATTAAATCAATAATTAGTTTATTATTGGAAATATTCTCCTTAGCATGTTCTTGTTTAAATTTTTACAGGGTGCTAGGTTTATTCTCTGCACCTCTGAAGCAATGAGTGAATACTAGACTTGGATCATGAGGGAAATAACTTGAAATCTCATCTTAACTCCCATTTGTCCACATTCCACACAGTTCTTGACTTTGCTCAGGAGTGGCTCGAGTCACAAATGAGACTTTGCAAATCTGTGTGTAAAGCACTTGTGAACACTGCTTGGTATTCATCCATTACTAACCCTTTGTACGCACTTAATTCACTTCTAACTTTTGTTCAAGGGAGATGAGGAAAAAACCTTTTATTTAAAAAGTGTTATTTAAAGTGTGTTAATTCTTTTACTGCTTTGCAGGTCTTTTGTGTTAAACACGCTTCTTAAATTATTATTAGTATCTGGATTCAACAAAATCCTTGTTCACGAAGGCATATAACAAACATACTTAGAGAAGGTAAAATCATCCATTGTCCTTCCGTGTATGCTGTCCGAAGTATTTAATTCTCTTGTTGTAGGTGTAATTTTGCTTTTTTGTAAATATTCAGTTGTTTGACTCTTGCACAGTATCTACCATTCTGCTGTCTCCTTAAAATTGACTATCTGCCTTCCAAGAGGAGGCATTAATATATCTACAACTAATAAAGAAACCAAACATTAAGTATATCATTTTCTTACCAGATAATCTGAATGTGAATCCTATTATGCATTGAAACTATTGAACAAAATAGTGTGGATATTTTAAATGTTTTTTGGATAACTGGAAACTTGTCGACAATGCAATTTATTGTACATTTTGATCGTTACTGCACCAGGAGCTTTCATTTAGAGTTTTGTTTACAATAAATCAAAGGAATCCTTTCCCTCTTTTACAGCAGTATTTATTCATAAATTAACACTGGGTGTTTGAAAAACTCTTAAAAGGAAAGCTTATCTTAAAATAACTTCAGATGTCCAGCTTCAATTTGATTCTTAATTTAAATTATAGAAAAGGAGCAAGTCATGTAACTGAACCCCAGTGAAACGTTTAGATTGAATACATAAATCATATCTTGTTTGTCCATTGTCATTGGCAGAGAGTCAAATTAATGGGTGTTTTATTCTTAATGTAATCAAGGGATGACTAATTCAATTGAATTATTTAAAGTGTTTCAAGGGACTTGAGCTCTTAACTCAAATGTTTTGAAAATGCAAGCACTGTAGTAATCTATACTGATCATTTGTAAGATCAAGTATAAATTCCTATTGTGCCAACTAAATATTACAAAAAGCATCTGAAGCATTAGGTTATGGACTCTCTTCAAGGTAATTAAGCAAGTGCAATCAGTGGGACTAATGTGCCTAAAATTAGCATGTGCTTAAGTACTATTACAAATTCACTTTTCATTTTAAAAAAATGCTGTCTGAAACAGACTACTGGCAGATTAGTTTAGTCAACAACCGTGGGCACCTTTTTCCCACTTAGTCTTTCACTGGAAATAGTGTAAATTGGTAACAAATGAGAATGGAAAGCATTGCTGGATGCTTTTAACCCCTGCCCTTAGTTGGGGTAGCCAGTGGAATTGAGTTGCCTGCCAGCAGGCCCTAATGTGTTACTCAGTTGTAGAATCATGCTCCAGAGCTTTTGTTTAAAAAGTTCCAACTCTCATGATTGTGTAACAAAACCCAGCTTCCGTGTAAACCAGTGTAGCATCAGCGTAGCTAGCTCTAATCAAACTACCTGAGACCCCAAAAATCTGATACTAAAACCAAAAATATGGGGACCATGTAAATGAACTTAATACCAGGTGCTATATTAGTGATAGTCACATTTAATTATCACTAAAGCTGCTGACAAATTTAGGTTGAGCTTCTGCAGAGTACAGGACTTGTGCATCAGATTGGAAATTTATCCCAAAAGTCTCATTAAGACGAGCAGTTACAGGGCAAACCATTAATATTTTTTTCCCCTACAGGGAATAGTTCTGAGATGCTATAGCTTCTCTTGTGTGATATACACATTCACTATAAAACCCTAGACTGCTAGCGGAGGGAATGGTGGCACCTAGTGGTAATGAAACTTTGTTTCAATAGTAGAGTTAGAGGGAGGTTCTTATTTTGAGTGGGTTTACAAAAACTACAGCAGTGCAAACACTTAAATCATGACATTTTACACCCCCTTCCCACTGCAGGTGGCCATAATATTAGAACTGTAATTTAACTAGTACCTTTCCTTTAGCAAGGTACAAGAGCAGTTCTTCACATGTGTGTACAGAGGAATTTCCAGGTAACCTTGCAAGTTTTGAAATAACAGATTAGATTACATAATTTGTCAATTCAGTAGTTTGTTTAAAAACAGACTACACCAGTTCCATTACTTCTCGCCCCACACCCAACAGAGCCTCTAAAACTTTTTTTTCCCCTTTGCAGTAAATTCAATTAACAATTGGATTCTTCCTTAATGAGCTCATTACTGCTTAATTTTAATTGGAAGACAATCCTGTTCAATAGTTTCCTAATTCCACTAACAGTATGAAAAGTTAAAAGGCAAGAACAGATTAATGTAAGCAAGGTTTTAAAACATGGAATTAGCCTGTAGTAAGAATGCGATTGGCAGTACTAGTTTTTGGTTTTATTTAGTGTTCATCTTTCCTTCAATAGCAATTGCTCCAAATGAAACTGGATATTCCAAAGAACACTAGAGATTAAAATCAACATTGGTAGGATAATTCATAACTCAAGGTATCCCACTGTTTCAATTATCTAGTTTTCATGTAGATTTTTTTTTTAAAAAATTATTCAATGCATCTTCTCATTGCACAGCAATAATGGTATCACTTTGTTGCTAATGAACTGGAAGAACTCTGCAAGAAAGCTCATACGCTAGCATTGCCACCAATATTCTTTTACATTTTCTTGATACTGAGTGGGCTACCAAATCCACTGAACACTACATTTTTGTCCTTGAGCAAGATTACACTTGCCCAAGGACAAAACTGATGGTGGGATGTGCCAGCTAGGAGTCTCTGCAAGGGTTCTGTGTGCATCAAACAAACTCCTCCAGGCGAGTGGTTTCCAACCCCCTCTGCCAGGAGCAACTTCCAAACCAACTGCTGGGCAGGTGTGATGCTTTGGCCCCTTCAGACTGCAACTCCAGAGCCTCCCTGAACTGGGCAGATATTGCAGAGCTGTTGCTAAAGGAGCTGTCCCACCACCTCCTCCCAGCCAGGTGTGGCCCCAAGAGGAGGAGGAGAAGGGCTTTCATGCCCTGGGAGAGTGTCTCACAGCACTAAGCAGAGTACAGCAGGTTCTTAAAGGACCAGACCACAGCCTCGCTGGGGCAACAAAGAGGAGACAGAGGCACGGTTTCTGACTTGCGCAGCCATATGTGTGCAGTTAATAGTGGCAATCAGTGTCTCTTGTAAAGTATACATTCTCAGTTAGGAGGAATGGATAATCATGTACATACATAAACCCATTTAATTAACACTAATTTTCTTTTGGCTGTTATCTAGACTCACCAACGCCTATGACTTGTTAGCAAACTGTATTTAAAAAAATCTCATCTTACTTTCCATTTCCAATGCATAAAGCTAAAACTTCAGTAGAACTAGACAAAGATAGTGTACTGAGAAATAGAGCCAGTGCCAAAAATTCACAGGGTGAGGAAGTCAATAGGTGACAAAATGAAACTTTACAACATTATCCAGTGATCTGTGAAATACAGTAAGTTGGATCCTTAGACATACTAAGTTACCTTGAAGACAGCCATCATGGTTCTAATGCTGTAGAATATTTTGTAAGCCTCTTTTTCAGACAGTTTGTTTGGACTTTCATTTAGATAAAGCATCTTTAGATCAAATGTCAATAAGCCAATGCTACACAGTTGCTGGTTCAATAAGTTTATTGTACTCATCAAAGTCTTCATAGAAAATTGTGGAAGATATCTTAGCTATCAGCTGTACGTTCCTGGGCCCGAAGGAAGCTAGCCTTCTTCTGAGCAACACGATCTTTCTTCTGGGCAAGGGACAACTTAGGACGGTTCCATCTGCAATGCAAACACGGTATAAATACACATGGCAGTAATAGTAAATCTAAGTGCCAGAACACCAGAACTTACATGACCATAAGGAATGAGTGTGAGATTTATATTATTATGCCTAGGAAATAGTGTTTCAGAGAGTACTTTCTATAGCACTCTTTTAGTGGTTGAGGCAATGGATTAGTTGGTATATCACAACAAGGTTTGGTCACATTATGGAAGTGCACCACGTTTTTCACTATAGTATCCAGTTTACAACCAAGGGAAATAATTCTAAGGTGTGTGGCGGCAGCACTGTCCAACAGGTGACTAGCCTAGATGGACCACCAGTCTGATGCAGTATACCAGTTATGTTCCTAGATCAGCGGTTCTCAAACTGTGGGTCAGGATCCCTAATGGGGTCACCAGGGCCAGCCTTAGACTTGCTGGGACCCAGGGCTGAAGCTGAAGTCTGAGCTCCACCCCCACCCAGGGCAATGGGGCTTGGGCAGTGGCCACCTCTTCCCCCCACCCAGGGTAGCAGGGCTCATGCTCCAGCCCCCACTCAGGGCAGCAGGGCTCAGGCTCCAGCCCTCCCCCAGGGTCATGTAGTAACTTTGTTGTCAGAAGGTGGTCACGGTGCAAAGAAGTTTGAGAACCCCTGTCCTAGATCATTTCTGAAACATCCAGTTTTAACACTAAACAGGGACTGGAGGAATTAATTAACATTAATGCCACAGCTCCAGAAATTTGCTTTGTAACAGGCATATCTAACTCAAAGAAGGAAAAAATTTTACCTCTTCTTTTTGACTTCTCTCTTGGGTTTCTTTTCATGGACTGGATTCTCCCGTATACCAGCATGGGCTTTTTTATACATTTCTTCCATCTGCAAGAAATACAATGTAGTCCATAGTCATGAATGTTAGAACTTCACTCAATGCATACAAGTTGGGAGCTATCCCACTGCCAAGAACATACCAGTGAGTAGAGAAGGAATACTGACTGACATCAAATGTGATCTCTCAACATCTGTAACAGTCCTACAGAGAGGGCTAAACCAGACTGGGAACAGAACACAGCCTCCTAAGGTGCTAAGTCTTCTTCCCAGAAAGAGTAACTTAGAAGTAACTTAAGACAGAGCAAGGCTATGTCTACACTGCGTACCTTACAGCAGCACAGCAATGTTGTAAGGTGCGCTGTGTGATCGCTCTTTGTTCTCCCCTGACAAATAAAAACCACATCTAACAAGGGGCAGCAGCTTCGTCGCCGGAATGTGGCTCCCACTGACGAAGTGCTGCCCACCCCGGCACTTTTCGTTGCTAAAACTTGTCATTCGGGAGTCATTTTTCACATCCCTGAGCAACAAAAGTGCCAATGTAGACAAAGCCTAAGATTCAGTTCAAAGGAGTGCCTTAGAAAGACAATAAGCCTGCAACACCCACAGGAATTGTGCACAGACATGCACTACAGATTTCACACTAGAAACTTTCTTCTGCAACCTATCTTAAGTTCTAGAAATGCTGCTGACATCAAATGCCACCCTTTAACCAGAAGTGCACTCTTGTGCGCTGGAGATAGGACTTTAGCACAAAAAAAAGTCATCCTTCAGCTAAGAGCATGGTTAGCTTTGGAATCCCAAGAAACCTTCTCTTTACAGGGAAGAGTCTCATTGGTCTCTATCTATGGTGCTTAGATGGTCCCACCAGTTACTATAGCATAGTATGAGCACCTCACAAGCTCACAAAACCTGTGGCAGGCAGCGAATAGAGGCAAAGAGAGACTAAGTTAGTTGGCCAAGGTCACAAGAAGTCTATAGCGGAACAGAGATTTGCACCAGAGTTTCATGAAACCCAGGACAAGCATCCTAAACACTAGATCACCCTTTCTCTGAAGTCTATCCATGTTATGTGCATCGCTTTTGCAAAATGTCTCCTTCCTCAACCTAAATTAAGAACTAGCTCAGGAAGTTCTCTAAATGAAACCGGAATGTTTAGTATGCCCCAGGCAAAGGAGGAAAACTCAAGTCATGCCAGTTTCTCCAAAAGACTGTATGTGTCTGAGGGAACATTTAGTCAGGTTTTGGTTCAAGCTAGTGATTTACAACAATGGCCATGTGTGAATGAAGTAATCTGAACTAAAAAACATGCACTTTTTCACAATAGTGGTAGTGTTTTGTACAGCTGTGGCTCAATAAAGATAGAAATTTTATTTTTAATGCAAGGGTGAGAGAATGGCAGAGTCTGGGTCCCTAATTCTTAAGCCATGCAACTGATGAATTTATCAGTTAGGTGTTGGGTGATCCCATCAGAAATCACTTAGTTGTGGGAGATAAGGGAAACAGACAATAGCTGCACTAAAGCCCATCTCTAAACAGAGAACCTCCACCTTAGCAAATTTGGAAATACAAATTCCTAGTTCTTAAATAGCACTTTTCAGTGGCAGATTTCAAAGTGCTTTAAAAAGGAGGTTAACATCTTTATCCCTATTCTATAGATGGGCTAACTGAGGCACAGAACAGTAGTGATTTGCTCAAGACTACACAGCATACCAGTGGTACAGGCAGGAATAGAACCCAGGGCCACAACTTCCCATAAAGTGCTCTATACACTAGACTAAGCCACTACTAAGGAACAATTCTGACTGCTTTAGGTAAGTTTTCTTGTCTAATTTAGAGGTTCTCTTTAAACATGGAATGCATCTAAACCACATCTCAGAGACATTTCCCCTCCCTTCATGACTACAGTATATTCCTGGCAACTGCACACATGGAAGAGTACCATTAGTAGTCTTTAATGCAGATTAGTGCCAGTGTAGACAGTGCTATGTTGGCGGGAAAGCATCTCCCACTGGCACAGCTACCACCCTCGTTGGGGGTGGTTTAATTATACCAGCAGAAGAGCTCTCTCCTGCCAGCACAGAGTGGCCATACAGGGGACCGTACAGCGGCACAGGTCCAGCTATGTAGACACAGCCAAAGTTATTTCAGTAAAAATTTGTCTGTTGGTCAGCCCTGAAAGGATTTTGAAAGCTTACAGCTCTTTAGCCTATCTAGTGTATGGGCAATAAGAAAGAGTTCTTACTGTAAGAAGAAGACTTGACTACAGAATTCATGGCAATATAAACTGCTTCAGAGAATATAGAAGTTAAGATTATAAATGCCAAAGTTTCACTGTAATTTTCATGGAATTTCTTAAATATTTAGTACACTAAAATTTAGTTGGAGTTATTTTAAGACAAGACATTAAGACAAAATGATTTACAAGAAACCAAAATAATACCTAAAAATTAACAAGGGGCTATATATAGTGTTCTCACATTGTACTGCTATTTAATCAGCTTTTTCAAGTGATACAAACAGAAGGTTCTCAGAGAATCAGGAGTGACAGGGAAACAAGTAAAAAACGTAACAGTAGGACAGGCAAGAAACCATTGGCAACGAAGAGTTAGTTGGAGGAAGGGTAACAAATTATTCTGGTAGAACACAGTGTCATGGAAAGGAGTAGATAGTTCCTTGGTCTGATATTTGTCAAGCAACACATTTAACAAGCTGTTAAGCTTTTTGATAGCAGGTCACACCTTTAGCATCTTTTTGGTGGATGAAGCATGTAGTATGACAAGAGAGGTCATATATTTGGCCTTCATTACCAGCTGTTGGTTCAGGGAACGTGTCCAACTTTTAAGAATCATATCGCTAGGTTTGCAGAGGCCTGGCATTGGAAGTACCACTCTGGTCTGATAACATGCTATCTATATGGCCCACTTTATTATTTTACAAAGTATTTGCATTACTAGCATAAGTTTTAAACAAGACATTATCTTTTAGTGCCACTACTAATATGCAATTAATTTACAGACAAACAATGTCTTACCATGTCAGGTGTTACATTGTTCTTTATATACTGGGAGAACTGTTTTTTGTAAGCATCTTCATCCTCCTCCATCAGGTAACGCATGTAACCTGCAACATTCTGACCCATGATGTGTGTGCGATGAACCTCTGCATTGAATTCTTTGCTTTCCGAGTCATAACCAGGGAAACGTTTGGTACTATGAAACACGAGTTATAGGTTAGTGGTTAGAATCTTATATCACCTAATCCAAGTTGGTTTAAGAAGTTCTTTAAGATTCAGAGACTGCATTCTACAAGTCTCAAGTGACTGATACAATATAGCTCCTTGACAGGTAGCTGGAAAGCATGACCAACGAAAAAGAATTTAAACCAGCTGACAGATTATGCTTTCTCTAAGCAAAGTTAAGAAATCAACTTGACATCCTCAGCTGCCATCAGTCCCGTCTTGAAACAATGACATACGTCATACACAGACCGAGGACCAACTACAGACTGCTCAGTCACTGGGGTATCATCATATAGCAGCCGAGTTAGAGCAGACAGAAGGCTGACAGCCTAAAAAAGAAAGCAGCAACACTGAACTTTCCCCTTTTCCATTAACTTATCCCAGCGACTGTTTGCAGACTATTTTTCACACCTGCATTCATAGAAGCAAACAAACAAACATCAGAATTAGGTAATGCAGACGACAACCTTGAGTCATGATCGTTCACTGATTTTAGCTTAAAGCAGAGGTTGCCAGGACTTCTACACAGAAACGTGTGCCACCACTGTAGACAGATTTTAGATTCTGGCCCAAGTTTCCACTAATAGTTGTATAGAGGGCCTAAGGCCAATGATCATTTTGAACCTGGTGTACATAGTTTCTCAAAATAAAAAGTCCAACAATAGGAGTTAAGACAGATTTAAAAAGAATTACACATTACTACAAATTGTTTCTATGGCACTATGAACAGTAGGAAGTGTTTATTCTGTTTAACTGCAGTCACTAGATACTCAAAGTAGAAGGTAATTATATTGCTGTATTTTAGTAACCTCTAAATAAGCATTAATCTTTCTCCCTTAACTTCAAGAGTCCTTTGAAGGAATGTCAATAACATCTACTGAAACAAGTAAATACAACTTGGATTAAACCTAGTTACCACATTAACAGGGTCACTCCACACTGAATTGAACTAACCTAAGGTGAAGTTAAAATATCACTACAATGCATACAAAGATGTGAAGTCTCCCTTTTGACCAATTTATCTGAGATTAAGTTACCTATGAGGGATGGACAGGCCACCATCCACTGCGCCCTTTAGCGCACCGAAGACTTTGTTTCCAGTGGTAGTTCTGGCAAGACCTGCATCCAGGTAGCATGTAAAAGCACCAGGCTGTCCATCCACACTTTCCACATTATATTCATCACCAGTTACTTCAACTTGGCCTTCATAAATCTTATCAAGGCCAAATTTGTTCAAAAGCTGTAACAGGAACAGTACAGTGTAAGTATGTCTTCCTCCAGAGTTCTCTCCACATTTAGGTTCTTTGATTTAAGAGCCAAAAGGAAGTGTTTTCATGTTGCAAGACAATCTTAATAAAACTTGGTTCTGTATTTGTGGCAGTACCCAGGTATTCTACACTGGTGCTCTCTCAGTAATAGTGCATACTAATCTCATCTTCAGAAGGTTTTAACAGCAACCACTAAATAAATCTGTGCATACTTTAGCCCACCGATGTTTATCAGACAGTCACATTGGGGCAAACAAATCAATCTACAAATTCAGGGTTTTTTAAAATAAATATTTAGAACACAATTCCAAATAATTCAGTGGTACATACATAAGTGGAACCCTCTGTTTTGTAAGACAGACTCCTTTATTTTCTGCCCATCTACTGAAGTAAGCCCTTTGACATTTAGATATAAGTTTAGTGGGTACATACCCTGCGAGCCAGCAGCAGGCCCGTACAATAGGCTGCAGCATAATTGGTCAAACCCACTTTCACACCATACTTTGGCAGCTCATGAGAGTAGGCAGCACAGACTATCATGTCGCCTTCGATCCTGGCATATGCAATCTGACAACAAAATAAACGTTAGTGTTCTCACACTGGTTATAATATTGTGGGCTCAATCTGCCTCCCGTCTGCATGTGGAAATCCTACTAAAGTCAATGGGAGTACTGCAAGACCTCCACATGCAGGTTTGGAATACACAAGTTTAGATCTAAATTCTTCATCTTTCCTCATTTAAAACATGATGATGAAAGGTTTGAAAATAAACCACAAAATTTAAAAAATTTAAAAAAAAGTAGAGTTGAAGTACAGCTGTGTGATAATGCAGCCTCAATACTGCTTCTTCTGTTGCATCAGAGCTAAACTGACAAATAGAAACAGGCACTTCTATCTGAGCCTCGCCCCCTACCATTACAATAGTTAAGATGACAACAACAGTTATTTTCTTAGTTTCCCCTTTGTGTATTTGACAGCAATTACATCTAGTCAACTTCACCGTTCATCTGCATTCAGATATTTCCCCTAGTTGTGTGGTACTTTCAGACAGCAAGAGGAAGGAAAGTGTTTTTAAAAACTTGAAGAGGACTAAGGGGTATGGGCAGCATTTGTAGACAGTCTACTTTTTATTGCAGTTATCTGTTGTCCTGGTTTCTACAAACTTGGACTGTGATATAGTCTTCATTAAGGACTATAAAAACAACCTATATGAAGTTTCCAAGTTTAAAGTGTCCTTTTGCACAGACAAGGAAAGTCTATTCACACAGAATTCAAAAGGTGTCACAGAATCAGAGAATATCAGGGTTGGAAGGGACCTCAGGAGGTCATTTAGTCCAACCCCCTGCTCAAGGCAGGACCAATCCCCAACTAAAATCCTATGATTCAGGATTTTATGGACAAGCTGTTAAAAGCACATTTGCTTCTGGAGCCAACAGAATCTTTGGGGGTGAGGAGACCCCACAACAGTGAAGGAGTAGAATCTAGCTGTCAAAACCACATGGTCAGTCTTGCTTCTTTCTGCCTATGGAAGTTGGGGATAGCTCACAGTGCACCTCATTCTGAACTGAAAACTAGCACTCAAAATTAAGAAAACTTCTTCATTTCTGATTCAGCAGTGAGGGTTTGATCTGCCTCTGAGTGTCGATGCAGTTACGTGAGTTCAACTGTATTTGTACCATGAGAGCTTATTCCCCATCTGGGAATAAGCACATTTATACCTGTATAACTGCATCCATGATATAACTGCAATGCTTTATCTAGAATGAAAAAAATCACACTCCTAACACACATTGCTATACCACTACAAAAACTGTGGTTAGACCAGGCCTTAGAACGCAGAGTTGCTTTTTTCCCTCCTTAGTGTAAAGATAAAAAAGACAGTGCTTTGGTATAGCCAAGTAAGCAAAGAAATCCTTACCTGGCAGATAATATCTCTGTTGGTAATGCGTACTATCATCCTGTATTTAGGGGTGTTATACTTGTTTTTATCTTGAATCACCAAACGCTTACGGGCATAATAATCAGTCTTTCCCTCTGAAAAGACAATAGTTTTAGTGTGGACATGAGAAACAAACAAGGACATACATCAATATAGTTTACTTTGAGCTATGGAAAAATTAACTGTACCTCTCCTTCTCCTGAATTTCACTTGGTACCTCTTGAAGTAGGCCTTATTCTTGACAACTTTCACAAACCCCTTGAACAAAGAAAACATAATTACAACTGGACATAATTATCACAGCACCAAGAAGTCTAGTGATGGCTATCCTGAATTAAAAAGTGTCTGTGGGGCGGGAGGAGGGGTTGAAAAGCTAGAATATACAGTGTTTTCTTAAACTAAACACATTAAAAAATCAGAAGTTATCCCAAGGGAAAAGAGGAAAGCAACCTTCAAATTCTAACTTAAGGCACATCTTATTGTCTTATTTCATGTGGATTTATGTAGAGAAATACAGCAGAGGCTCATTAGATGTATACATATTCATTAATTAGATACTTCTTAAAAGTATGTTACCCAAATAAACGAATTTAATCAATTACCATGTAATCATAATTACTTTCACAATCAAACATGCTCTGTAACCTTTTGAGCCAGATAATAGTGTCAAAAAGACAATTAGCAGCTTTAATGTCAACATGATAAGAAAACTTCCAACCACTCTCCACTACTTATCACTGACCACACTAAGCTGGCACATTTGCATCAAAGCCCACCTGTGGCAACGAGGGGAAAAGACTACTGGTATGAAACAGGCGCTGCCAAATTTGAAGCCAACAGCCAGTTGCTAGAGAGGGCACAGCGCATTTTCACAGCAACCCAGAGAGACCGAAAAGCAAGTGCTTTGCTTCCCCCCCCCCCCAGCTCATATAAACCAGAAACACCCCGTGACCTGCTCCTCCCCCCACCCCTCCATCTCACTCGCAGCTAGAGGCAGCGCCGAGCACAGCCTGGCCATACGCTAGGCCAGGGCCATGCATGCGCGTCTCCGGCTGCCATGCGGAGCCCCGCAGACATGGCCCGGCGCTCTCCACCGCACAGCGCCGGCCGCACTCGGAGACGCATGGCGGAGACACCCCGCCCGCCGCTCCCTATAGCCCGGAGACCGGCGCGGGCGGAGAAGGGGCGATGACAAGGAACCGAAGCGGGTCTGAGGGGGGCAGGCACGGGCCTGAGGAGCCAGCAGCTGAGGCGCTGTGCGAGGCCCCTGCCAGCGGCTACTGTCCCCGCGGAGCCGCCGGCCCTGTCCCGGCAGCAGCGGGCCCGGGCGGCGGGGGCGGCCATTAGGCCACGCTGGAAGCTGCTGCAGCCGGGCCCGGGCGCCTCCCCAATCAGAGTCCATCGGGCCGGCGGGGACGGCGCTGGAGGCTGCAGCGGCCGCGGGGGCACCAGCCCGTATCCCCCCTACCCGTGCTGGGCCCCTGGTGCGCGGTACTGACCATTGCGCCAGGTTCTGTCCCGTCTCGGCTTAGGCCGGGGGCCGCTCCGCGCAACGTCCACAGCCCGTAGCACTGGGGGAAAAGGCCGTGCCCACTGCGCAGCCGCAGCACCTAGCCTGGCCGACGAGGCGGAGGGAGTCGTCGCCGCGAGAGAGGGCCGCCGTGCACTCCAGGGGCGCGAACGGAAGTTGGCGCCCCCTCCTGGGAAACAGAGAAACCGCACGCCGGAGCCGTGAGTGCCGAGGAAGGTTCCGGCTCCCGGGAATGGCCGCGCCCCACTTGCCAATGGCCTTGCTTAGCTGAACAACTTTATTTGAGCATAAGCTTTCCTGAGCTACAGCTCACTTCGTGGGATGCATTCAGTGGAAAATACAGGGGGGAGCTTTATATACACAGAGAACGTGAAACAATGGGCGTTACCATACACACTGTAACCAGAGTGATCAGGTAAGGTGGGCTATTACCAGCAGGGGGGGAACCTTTTGTAGTGATAATCAAGGTGGGCCATTTCCAGCAGTTGACAAGAATGTGTGAGGAACAGTGGGGGTGGGGGATAAACATGGGGAAATAGTTTTACTTTGTGTAATGACCCGTCCACTCCCAGTCTTTATTCAAGCCTAAGTTAATTGTATCCAGTTTGCAAATTAATTCCAATTCAGCAGTCTCTCCTCGGAGTCTGTTTTTGAAGTTTTTTTGTTGAAGAATTGCCACTTTTAGGTCTGTAATCGAGTGACCAGAGAGATTGAAGTGTTCTCTGACTGGTTTTTGAATGTTATAATTCTTGACGTCTGATTTGTGTCCATTTATTCTTTTACGTAGAGACTGTCCAGTTTGGCCAATGTACATGGCAGAGGGGCATTGCTGGCACATGGTGGCATATATCACATTGGTGGATGTGCAGGTGAACGAGCCTCTGATAGTGTGGCTGATGTGATTAGGCCCTGTGATGGTGTCCCCTGAATAGATATGTGGACACAGTTGGCAACGGGCTTTGTTGCAAGGATAGGTTCCTGGGTTAGTGTTTTTGGTGTGTGGTTGCTGGTGAGTATTTGCTTCAGGCTGAGGGGCTGTCTGTAGGCAAGGACTGGCCTGTCTCCCAAGATCTGTGAGAGTGATGGATCATCCTTCAGGATAGGTTGTAGATCCTTGATGATGTGTTGGAGAGGTTTTAGTTGGGGGCTGAAAGTGATGGCTTAGTGGCCTTCTGTTATTTTCTTTGTTGGGCTTGTCCTGTTGTAGGTGACTTCTGGGTATTCTTCTGGCTCTGTCAATCTGTTTTTTCACTTCAGCAGGTGCGTATTGTAGTTGTAAGAACGGTTGATAGAGATCTTGTAGGTGTTTGTCTCTGTCTGAGGGGTTGGAGCAAATGCGGTTGTATCTTAGAGCTTGGCTGTAGACAATGGATCATGTGGTGTGGTCTGGATGAAAGCCGGAGGCATGTAGGTAAGCATAGCAGTCAGTAGGTTTCCGGTATAGGGTGGTGTTTATGTGACCGTCGTTTATTAGCACCGTAGTGTCCAGGAAGTGGATCTCTTGTGTGGGCTGGTCCAGGCTGAGGTTGAGAGTAGGATGGAAATTGTTGAAATCACGGTGGAATTCCTCAAGGGCTTCTTTTCCATGGGTCTAGATGATGAAGATGTCATCAATATAGCGCAAGTAGAGTAGGAGCATTAGGGGATGAGAGCTGAGGAAGCGTTGTTCTAAGTCAGCCATAAAAATGTTGGCATACTGTGGGGCCATGCGGGTACCCATAGCAGTGCTGCTGATTTGAAGGTATACGTTGTTCCCAAATGTGAAATAGTTGTGGGTGAGGACAAAGTCACAAAGTTCAGCCACCAGGTTTGCCATGACATTGTCGGGGATACTGTTCCTGACGGCTTGTAGTCCATCTTTGTGTGGAATGTTGGTGTAGAGGGCTTCTACATCCATAGGGGCTAGGATGGTGTTTTCAGGAAGATCACCGATGAATTGTAGTTTCCTCAGGAAGTCAGTGGTGTCTCTGGGAGTGCTGGTAGCGTAGGGCCTGAGGAGGGAGTCTATATAGCCAGACAATCCTGCGGTCAGGGTGCCAATGCCTGAGATGATGGGGCGTCTAGGATTTTCAGGTTTATGGATCTTGGGTAGCAGATAGAATACCCCTGGTCGGGGATCTAGGGGTGTGTCTGTACGGATTTGTTCCTGTGCTTTTTCAGGGAGTTTCTTGAGCAGATGGTGTAGTTTCTTTTGGTAACCCTCAGTGGGATCAGAGGGTAATGGCTTGTAGAAAGTGGTGTTGGAGAGCTGCCTAGCAGCCTCTTGTTCATATTCTGACCTATTCATGATGACGACAGCACCTCCTTTGTCAGCCTTTTTGGTTATGATGTCAGAGTTGTTTCTGAGGCTGTGGATGGCACTGTGTTCTGCACGGCTGAAGTTATGGGGCAAGTGATGCTGCTTTTCCACTGTTTCAGCCCGTGCACATCGGTGGAAGCACTCTATGTAGAAGTCCAGTCTGTTGTTTTGACCTTCAGGAGGAGTCCACCCAGAATCCTTCTTTTTGTAGCGTTGGTAGGAAGGTCTCTGTGGGTTAGCATGTTGTTTGTAGGTGTGTTGGAAATATTCCTTGAGTTGGAGACGTCGAAAATAGGATTCTAGGTCACCACAGGACTGTATCATGTTCGTGGGGGTGGAGGAGCAGAAGGAGAGGCCCCAGAGATAGGACAGATTCTTCTGCTGGGCTAAGAGTATAGTTGGATAGATTAACAATATTGCTGGGTGGATTAAGGGAATCACTGTTGTGGCCCCTTGTGGCATGTAGTAGTTTAGATAGTTTAGTGTCCTTTTTCTTTTGTAGAGAAGCAAAGTGTGTGTTGTAAGTAGCTTAAATTAACTTAGGCTTGAATAAAGACTGGGAGTGGATGTGTCATTACACAAAGTAAAACTATTTCCCCATGTTTATTTCCCCCCCTACGGTTCCTCACACATTCTTGTCAACTGCTGGAAATGGCCCACCTTGATTATCTCTACAAAAGCACCCCCCCATCGCTCTCCTGCTGGTAATAGCTCACCTTACCTGATCACTCTTGTTACAGTGTGTATGGTAACGCCCATTGTTTCATGTTCTCTGTGTATATAAAATCTTCCCACTGTATTTCCCACTACATGCATTCGATGAAGTGAGCTGTAGCTAACGAAAGCTTATGCTCAAATAAATTCGTTAGTCTCTAAGGTGCCACAAGTACTCATCTTCTTTTTGCGGATACAGACTAACATGGCTGCTACTTTGAAACCTTGCTTAGCTTGTCTCTCTAGACTTTCCTGCAGAGCTCCGGGTTCCCCATCGAACCCCCCTCGGCTCCCACACATCCGCATCTATTCGTTAATCCACTCAGAGGTCCTCAGGCTCCCGTCTTCCCCAGGCACCGAAGGACACACACAGGGATCCCCTGGCTCCCCACGCTTTCATCTCACCCCTCCCAGAGGTTCTCCAGGCTCCCTCGCCATAACCCAAGCTTCCCCAGAACTCTCCCACCCAGCGGGATTCCCTTGCTCCTGGAATGTCCCAATGCAGCCCTCCCCAGGAATCCCACTCCCCTCCTCCTGGATCACTTAAGCTTTGCTTCCGCTTGAAATTTACTTTCTGTCCACAGTGGCTCTTTTTTTAAGAGCGAAGGCACCCTTCCCTCACAATTGTGCATCTTCTTTGCAGCCACTGGAATGCTTGATTACCTACAGTAAAAACAACAAGGAGTCCGGTGGCACCTTAAAGACTAACAGATTTATTTGAGCATAAGCTTTCGTGGGTAAAAACCTCACTTCTTCAGATGCACGGAGTGAAAATTACAGATGCAGACATAAATATACTGACACATGAAGAGAAGGGAGTTACCTCACAAGTGGAGAACCCAGTGTTGACAGGGCCAATTTGATCAGGGTGGATGTAGTCCACTCCCAACAACAGATGAGGAGGTGTCAATTCCAGGAGAGGCAAAGCTGCTTCTGTAATGAGCCAGCCACTCCCAGTCCCTATTCAAGCCCAAATTAATGGTGGTAAATTTGCAAATGAATTTTAGTTCTGCTGTTTCTCTGTTAAGTCTGTTTCTGACGTTTTTTTGTTCAAATATGGCTACTTTCAAATCTGTTATAGAATGTCTGGGAAGATTGAAGTGTTCTCCCGCTGTCTTTTGTGTGTTGCCATTCCTGATGTCCGATTTGTGTCCATTTATTCTTTTACGTAGGGACTATCCGGTTTGGTCAATGTGCATGGCAGAGGGGCATTGCTGGCACATGATGGCATATATAACATTAGTAGACATGCAGGTGAATGAGCCTCTGATGGTGTGGCTGATGTGGTTGGGTCCTGTGATGGTGTCACTAGAGTAGATATGGGGACAGAGTAGGCAACGAGGTTTGCTACAGGGATTGGTTCCTGGGTTAGTGTTTGTGTGGTGTGGTGTGTAGTTGCTGGTGAATTGACACCTCCTCATCTATTGTTGGGAGTGGACTACATCCACCCTGATCGAATTGGCCCTGTCAACACTGGTTCTCCACTTGTGAGGTAACTCCCTTCTCTTCATGTGTCAGTATATTTATGTCTGCATCTGTAACTTTCACTCCATGCATCTGAAGTGAGGTTTTTACCCACCAAGGTTTATGCTCAAATAAATCTGTTAGTCTCTAAGGTGCCACCAGACTCCTTGTTGTTTTTGTGGATACAGACTAACATGGCTACCCCCTCATACGTACAGTAATAGTCACTGACAAAACCATCCTTAAGGCAGCGTTAAGTTTGTTTTGTGGTACCTTGTCCCCTTCCAGAACCACAAGTGAAGAGTTGAGGTATTTTAAACTTCTGAAAATCAGGAAATACAGACTTAAGGTACATGTCAACGCAGCCTTAAGTCTGCCACTCTTGAGGAGGCAATAGCCAGTGGCAATTATCTGTCTGCACTGCAGCTGTGTTCACTGTGTTAGGTGGCCCCCAGCCCCACTTGGTTGATCTGACCATCACCTTCCCTTCCTCCTCCCCCGCACCCCCGCCCTGCTGTATGTGTGGGGGAAGTAGGGTGAGCAGATGTCCCAATTTTATAGGGACAGTTCCAATATTTGGGCCTTTTTCTTATACAGGAGCCTATTACCCCCAACCCCCATCCCAATTTTTCACACTTGCTATCTGGTCACCCTAGGTGGAAGAGGTGCATCCTTGAGATATGCTTCATTTCAGTGCTGAGTACTGTAGTTTTTTCAATGGTGGAGCACAGGGGTCTTCTTGCCATGGGGATTGCCATCACTGATGGGGGATATGGGTTATGGGACATAGTTTGTGGGTTTAAAGCTCGGTAAGTGAAAGTATAGTGTTAGGTTGAATACTGTGGGTGAGAGTGAGTGGGTCGAAAAAGAGGTGAAGGGGTTGTAAAACATATTAAGGGTGGGGTTGTTTGTGGGGCTCATTGAATGTAGAACTGGGCTAGGTAAATCATTTAAAGACAAGTTTTGTCTTAGGAAAGAGAAGGCATTGGACTCTGTGCTACAGTTATCATGTACCGTATTCCTTGAGTGATGTGCACTATCTGCAGAGACAGATTGTGAACGCAAATTATGGGTGTATTGGCTCATCGCTCAAAGAGGACAGAGTTAAGGTTGTGTTTGCATGTACCGTAACTCTGTATTTCAGGGTTGTCAGAAGTTTGTCTGAAATACCTTAACTTTTACTTAGTTATGTATTAATGAAGGTTTTGGTCAATTTCTTATTTTTTAACAGAAAGATAAATATTTGTTGTAGGAATCAGTGGTCATGTAGGCAGTAGGAGTTATTATATAGGTTTGCAGCTGAGACGCTATTGTGGCTAAGAGCCAAGCTAGACTGTGAACTTACACTGACATAGCTACATTGCTCAGGGGTGTGAAAATTCCACACCCCTGAGTGACATAGCTAAACCAACCTAACCCTTGGTGTAGACAGCGCTAGGTCGACAGAACAATTCTTCCATCGACCTATCTACCGCCTCTTCGGGAGGCGGATTATCTATGCCAATGGGAGAACCTCTCCCATCAGCATAAGTAGGGTCTACATGGAAGCTTTACAGTGGCTGCTGTAGCATTTCAAGTGTAGACAAACAATACTAATACCTAGCTATTATATATCACTTTTCATCAGTAGATCTCAAAGCACTTGACCAAGGAGGTCAGTGTCATCATCCCCATTTTACACATGGGGAAACAGAGGCACCAAGAGGAAAGGGATTCCCCCATAGTCACCCAGTAGGCCAGTGGCAGAGCTAGAAATAGAACCCAGGGCTCCTGAGTCCCATAGGCTAATCTAGAGAACCTAACTTTTTCTTTAACAAGAAGTTCAATATTGCTTTGCCAAAGGGTGGGTGCCATGCATCCACTAGGTTAAATGTTAGTGGTAACTGAGCGAGGGACGATCAAAGTCACGGTTTGAGCTCCAAGAGTGTGCAAAAAATGTTGGTAGAATGTGCTGACTTTATGAAATGCTGGTGGTTTTTTCAGGGAAATCCCTTTCTCGGATCAGAAGCTGGTCAAGGCAATTTGCCATCCTTGACAACCCTTCAGTGTGGCACCCCATCCCACTCAAATTTGGCCCAGCCATCCCTCCATCATGATGGAGAGGCAACTGGACCAAATTTAAGGGAATGGTGTTGCAAACTGGCCCATGGGGTCACAACATCACTCAGATTTGGCCTGGATGCCCCTGCACCATGACAAAAGGGCAACTGGGCCAAATCTGTCATGCTAGGCAGTTGCCTGTATTGCCTATAGCTAGTGCAGCTCAACTGACCTCACATTTGGAGCACTAACCCTACCCGCTGAAGCACACCAAATTTCAACTCAATTTGGCTAAGCATAAAGATTTTAGAGCACTTAGAAATGTCATTTTTTAAATATGAAGGGCTTGCCAGTTTTAATCATAGCAGAGCTGATGTGCTGATATAATACTGTAAGTGAGAAATTAGTCATCAGCAACTGCTTTGTTATAGCCAAATCCACAAACAATAATCCTGAAACGGGGATTTTTTAGGTGGGATAGAGAGAGGATGGAAGGAAGGGGCTCTATACATCCATCTGCTGCATAAGAGGCTCAGAGATGTGTGACGTAGCCAATTCATCTCAATGTCATAGTCTCAGAATATCCTAAGGAGATGAATGCAGCCTGAAACAATAGCTCTGAGACAGGGGAACTGCTTTATTTGTCTCAGTCCGTGTTCTCATTCCTCCTCCCCACTGCCAATGTATGAGAGCCTGTGATATGCATCAAGCATGCCTGGTTTCAGCTCCTGACCCAGTCTCAGCAACGTGTTCTTGATGCCGCTCCCAACATGCATATTCTCCACTCCCCACCCAGAGGATCAGAGCTTCCCCAGAAGTCAGATCACATGGGGTGCAGGGAGTGGAGCTCAGACTTCCTAACATGCTGGCTCACAGTGGGTAGAGAGAGGGGCTTAGACACCCCAGAGGGGTAGGGCTCCCCTAGATCCTGGCACACACACAACAGGGGGAAATGTAGATCTGACAGGTATTCCCTGCTCCTAATCTCCCCATTTGCTCTGCCACCCATGTCACCCATGCCTCAGTGTCCTACCAGTGCCAGTGTCACCAGTGTCCCACCTGTCCCCTCCCACTTCCCCAATCCTCCCTTCCCCGACCTGTGCCCCCAACCTCTCTCCCCTACCATCCATCCCCATTTATCTCTCTCTTCGTAGTCCCCCTCCTCTCACTACAGCCCCAAACTGCTGTCCCCATATTCTCCCCAACTCCTCTGCCCTCTGATCCCCCTTCCCTCCCAGCAAACATTAGTAATTTATTTTCTTTTTTAAAATAGTTTGAGTGCCCTCTGAATTTTCTGCTGTACTCAGATTACATTTCCCCAAAACAACACCCCCACCCTCTTTGACAGGGTAGCAACACACCTACATTTCACTTTCAGATTTTGGCCAGGGGTGGCAGAATTTACAATGCCTGGGTGTTGCACATATTCAATGGCCATAACAACTCCCCTTGAGCCACACAGGTAACGTGAAGATTGGCAGGCTACTAGCCCTCTTGGGAAATCTGTCAAAACATGTACCACGTAATCCATTTGGCATGTGAGCATTAGGCTTGAGCCCATGTGTACATCTTAACTGTTGGTAGGTTAACATTCAATATTGTGGGGTAAATGTCAACTGATGGAGACCCTTTGGGGCTCAACCAAGCTATGGTTTGATCCCCTGTTGTGTGTAAAAAACATTTATAGAATCATTTCTCGGACCAATTTCTGTTGGTGAGAGAGACAAGCTTTCGAGTTTACACGGAGCTCTTCTTCAGGTCTGTTTAAATTCTGTGTAAACTCAAAAGCTTGTCTCTCTCACCAACAGAAGTTGGTCCAACAAAAGATATTACCTCACCCAGCTTGTCTCTATAATATCCTGAGACCAACATGGGTACAAAAACTCCACATATATTGATAGAATCTGTCAATCATAAGTGGGGCTTTTTGAGGGGCTCTCTCTTGGGCACCCCTCTATCAAATGATCCCAAATTTGAATCACTAAACCTAACCTGCTCCTCCCTGAGGCACACCAAATTTCAATGCAATCCAAGTAATCATGCAGACTTCAGAGTACTTAAAAGAGTTGTCCTTTGAATGGAAAGGGCTCCTCAGCCTTAACTATAGTGGAACAGGTAGTCCCCTATAAATTAGGACACTATTGAGAGAAGATAAAAATAATGCAATTGAAAGTGGTGGATGAGAATGCTTGATTATGTCCCTCCTAGTTGGTATGTGTACTATGTATGTCCTCTGAAAGATTTTATACTAGGAATTAATCACCAATATCGCTAAACTCTCTAGGTCTCTTGCCAGTGTTTGCAACGGTCCCTAATATAGGAGTGTAACAAGGCACGAGTGGGTCCCCTCTATCTTCACCCCTTCTGCACCCAAAAACCAGCCAGAGACCTCTGCTTTGGCGGAATCACCCATGCTCTTTATTTACAATACAAGTTCCCACCACCTTGTGGGTACAAACAGCATCAGGCTTGCAGCCAGCAGTGGCAAATAGCCTCTAACTCCCAGGCTCTTCCCTTTCCTCCCTCAGCTTCCTTCCTGTCAGCCTTTATGTAGCCCCTGGCTGATGAGGCCGGCAGCTGTTCCCCATTTGCAAGTTAGGTTTGGGCTTACTCAGCCAGCTCCAATTCCCCTTTTCTGATTGGAGCTGGTGTGACAGAGGTCTTGCTCAGGGTTTTGTAACCAGCACTCTGTCACAAGGAGCCTCTGAGAATGTAGTTCATGTACTGTTTATTCCATCTTCAAGAACATTAATGCAGATTTTAAATCTTAGGGTATGATACAGTGGATAGGGCACTGGAATAAGACTCAAGTGTATTGCCTTCTCTTCCTGGCTCTGCCACCGGCTTGCTGGATGATCTTGGGCAAGTCATTGCACCACTAGGTTCCTCAGTTTCCCCATCTGTAAAATGGGGGGGAAAAGATACTTGCTTCTTTTGTAAAGTGCTTTCAGATCTACTGACAAAAAGTACTATAAAAGGGCTAAATATTATTAAATATGAAGGACCTAACTCAATTCCCTATGGTTTCTCCTCAAATACCTCCACAACTGCATATATTACAGTTTTTCTTGACCTTTTGTTTATGGTCTTTCCTTTAGTTTCTCAGTCAGTGTCAGTGTTGTATTATGAGAATAAGATTGTTATCAAATTGCTCACAAAAATCCACTAATTTTATACTATTAGGAAAATCAACTTTAGCAAGATTTTATTCTTTATAAATCCATCCTGCTGATTGTTTATCGTTCCAATTATCTTTTAGACACTCAAGGCATGATCTTGTGAGGTGCTGAGTGCCTACCTTTCACAGTGGCGTCCATGAAACTTGATACTACTCACCACATTTCAGGATCAGGCTTTTACTGTTTTTCCCTCTTAGGTCCTGATCCTGCAAACATTTACACACATGCTTCACATGTAAATACATGAGCAGCTCCAATAAATTCAAGTGTGTACATGTTTTCAGGACTGGGGCCTTAGTTTCATTATTTTGTTAGGGTCAGAGCTTAGACTTACAGGAGGACAGTTTCTAGAATCTTTCTTCTTTCCTTTTTTTGAAGATCTGTAGGTAGTACATCTGCTTATCTCAGATCTTCTGGTACCACTACCTCCCTGATAATCCATCACTTTTCTAAAATAACTGTTGGATAATTCTAATTCATGGACAAATCTTGGCCCTGCCTACATGGCTGTTGAAGGCAAAGGCAATGTGGTTTTTCTGCATGGGAGGCAGCAAGGGCAAAGGGGGAAGATCTTAGGAAGGCTGCCCAGCATTCCATGTCCCATAAACATGATTTTCATAGAAAAAAAAAAAGTGTCCTGAGTTTGTTACTAGAAGTTTACCTCTTCCAGCCTGAAGTCAGCTGGAATCTTTCCATTAACTTTAAGGGACCTTGGATTAGGCCTTTGACTAGTTGGGAGTGTTGTAATGCTCAGGTTGGAATCTTCTACATTTTTCATGAAGAGAAAGACAACAAAAAATGTAGGTTACCTTTGTGGCCTGTGAAGCTCGGGGGAATCATTCAGGAGAAACATCTACACTTTCCTTTCCAGTTTGCTCTGATTTTAAAGAAAAATGTATATTTGTGGTTGTTTTTATTACTTCCCTGAGTTAGTTATACAATCGGATACATTTATGTCTTGCTATTATTGTATTTGGGTTATATGTACTTGTTTTGTGTATCAAAAAATAATGAGATTAATGGAACTAAGCTTGCTTCTTTTCTTATTAAAGCTGCATAGGATTTTCTGTTCTTTAAAATTCTAATCTTCTCATGAATTACATCAAATTAAAGAAAACAAAAAAAAAATTCTGATGCAAAATGAATCCGACTGCTGTCATCTAATACCCCCATTCCTCCTGCTTTCAGTGTCTCATCACTTCCAGTTTTTCCTTCATTAGTTATCTAAAAAGTTATTAAGAACTACTATATTCCAATTAAGAGTTTGATGCAACATTAAAGTAAATGGATAGGGCTCTAATTTATTGTCCATTGGGAATATGTTTTGTGGGTTTGATGCCCCGGTGCATATCTTAGGTAAATTGTCATGAACACCCATATAGTTAATACAAAAATAGAAGAGCAGTCTAATGCCAAATATTCCCAAAGTAATTTATGAATGCATACAGTCATTGATGTTTCATGGAAAACTTTGAAAAACATTCCAATTAGAACTAGATGTGGGTATACTGGGTCCAAAGTGTGAAGCATGCAGACACTTTCATATTTCTTTTCTCCACTTTTTTTATTATTAGAGTCGGGGCATGTAAACAGCTTATTTGTTCCTGACAGACCCATCTATGTATTCCTCAGATGAAGCTATAATCTTGCTTGTGACATCATAGTTATTTGCAATAGAGATGACTGTAATGTAACAAACAGAAGATTATGACTTAAGGGGCCTAATCCTGTGTTATTTGTGCACCAAAATCACCATTGACTCTAATAGGAGTTTTGGATGTACAGTTAATTCAGGCTTGAGTCCCATTTGGGGCATCAGCAGGAGTAGCTGCACTCTAAAGAAGGAAGTTGGGGGAACTTCTGGGAAAATGGGAGCAGTCTTCTCATGTGGGCCTAGTGGCTGGTGCACTAGAATGGAATGCAGGAGATCTAGGTTCTAGTCTGGGCTCTGCTATTAGCCTTCTGTTTGACCTTGGTCAAGCCACTTCCTCTCCCTGTGCCTCAGTTTCCCCATCTGTGAAATGGGGATAATTTAACTGCCCTCCTTTGTCAAGTACTTTGAGATCTGCTGAAGAAGAGTATTATAGAAGAGCTGAGTATTATTATTAATCTCAGTCAAAATTTTTGTTGAGGTTCAGAGTGTCAGTAAACTAAGGGTAAAAAAAATCAAGACAGAGAAAGACAAGGAATTTAGATACAGATTAAAGTAAATAGTTTCCTGAACATCTGCAAGTATGGAAATGCACAATTTAAGCATTCAGATGCCCTTAACTCTGCTCCTGTAAGGATACCAGCTTCCAATCTTCCTTTTATTTCTTTCATATCTACTTTGTAAGAAGTGATTTTTGGATCAAAGACTTCTAAGGGTTTTAAGAAGTCCACAGCCTTGCACACATCTTCCACTTGTAAAAGCCACTGTACCCGTATAGTGACTGTGCCAACACCATCCTGCCATCTTTTCTTCGTTGTTCTTTTGTGTAAGGTCTTTAAAAAGTCTGCAGTCTATAGCTGTGAGCATCTTATGTTTGGAGGTAGCACTATATGGTATAGTTTGAGGGATGTATTCAGATGTGCTCTGCAGAACATTAGTTTAATAACTGATTTCATAGATGTGTCTGATACTGAGTGTGATGCTTTATCACAACAATGACTTTGCTCTTTTTACTTAAGAGCTACAATTTCAGAAGTCTGGTCGTAGGTTTATAAGTATGCAAGATCCCTTTTTAATAATGTGTATAATTGCAGCACATGGAATCTTGCCTCAGAGACGGGGGATGACTGCCTTTCATGGGTTATTTGCAGGATCCTACCAAATTCATGATCATGAAAAACACATCACAGACAGTGAAATCTGGTCTCCCCCCGTGAAATCTGGTCTTTTGTGTGCTTTTACCCTATAATATACAGATTTCACGGGGGGAGACAAGCATTTCTAAAATTGGGGGCCCTGACCCAAAAGGGGATTGTGGGGGGGGGTCACAGGGTTATTTCAGGGAGGGTTACAGTATTGCCACCCTTACTTCTGCATTGCCTTCAGAGTTGGGAGGCCGGAGAGCGGTGGCTGTTGGCTGGGCGCCCATCTCTTACGGCAGCACCCGGCCTGCAGCAGTACAGAAGTAAGGGTGGTAATACCATACCATGCCATCCTTACTTCTGCACTGCTGCTGGCAGCAGCTCTGCCTTCAGAGCTGGGATACTGGCCAGCAGCTGCCGCTCTCCAGCTGCCCAGCTCTAAAGGCAGAAGTAAGGGTAGCAGTACCACAACCCCTCTTACAATAATCTTGAAACCATAGGCAGCAGGTATAATAGGCTAGGGAAGGCCTTGCCTTCCCTGGCCTGCCACCGCTGGACACCTGGGCCCCAGGTGTAGCCCCAAGTAGCCCCAGCCCTTCCCCAAGACCCACCACCACCTTTTTCACTCTACGCCCCCCGCACCATATTCGCTGCTTGCTGCGTCCCTCCTCCTTGGGTGCTGGGGCTGGTGGAGGAGCTGACAATAGGCTGGTGGCTCGGCCCAGCAGGCACTTGGGGGCCGGGGGGACTGGCGGCTCAGCCTGGCCGGGCGCTGGGGGAGGCCAGCGGCTCAGCCTGGCCCGGCGCTGGGGGAGGCCGTCAGAGGCAAGGGGGCTGGTGGCTTGCCCTTGCCTGGTGCTGGGAGAGGCCAGCAGCTCAGCCTGACTTGCGGGGGGAGGGGCGGTGGAGCCGGTGACTCGGACTGGCGCTCAGCCTGATGTGGCTGGGGCTGGGCTTGCCTCCCCAAAGCTGGGGTTCACCCACTGTCCATAATTGCAACCCCTCCCCCCACATCTCCTCTTTGGGTCAGAACCCAAAATTACAATAGAATTACAACATTGTGAAATTTCAGATTTAAATAAAAAAGTTATAAATGTCATGATTTCAGTTAAATCCTATGACTATGAAATTGACCAAAATGGACTGTGAATTTGGTAGGGCCCTAGTTATTTGTGTAATCAAGGATTTGTAAAATACAGCTTTTTCGGTGGCCTAAGTCTGGCTGGGCAACAAGGAAGTCAAGGTGGATGCAACCACTGTACAATTGACAGTAAGGAATTTTAGTTTTTGTAATCACCAATTGTGTAGCTGAACCTCTGTCATGAATGGATAACAGTCTCAGAATGGCTGGTTTTACGGAGTATGTCTCCCTGGGGGCAGATTTAAGGTGACTGGCGTGCCTGTCCATGCCCATGTTTGGGTTCCTTTTAAGTTTAATTTTGGGACTTTTTTAATTCAACATTCTTGTATTTTTTTTAAAACTTTAGATTACTGATATTCTTCACTTTAACAGATTTTTTTTGGATTGGGAATTTCCTTAGGTTTTTAATGTAAACAATGTTTATCACATGCATTAGAAGACAATGGAGCAAGGAACCAGCTACTAAACGAAACTTAGTCTTTACAGAACACTGGGAGAAGACTAGCTGGAAACACTGGAACTCTGTATAGAACTTTGTGTCAGCGGGAGGAAGAGAGTGAGGAAACCTGTGGAGTTTAGGAGCTCTTCATAGTTCCTGGCTCCTACGGATTCCCAAAGCTCCCTACCTAGATTCCTCCTTCCATTACAGTTTTACAGTACAGTGGACCTTCTAAAGTCCTTAGGACATGTTGCATATCTTAATATGTCTGCAGAAACCACAGATCCAATGCAGATGTTATAAAGTCAGCAAGGAGACTAAGCTGGGTCTAGGAGTAGGGGTCATGTTATCGGACTTGGGGAAGCAGATGAAGCTGGGAAGTAGGCGGATGTGATTTGAGGAAGCTGTGGGGGTTCCAGAATGACTGCAGTATCCACCCTGGCCTGAGGAAGGTTGCAAAATTTATGAGGTCTGGAGGTGCTCTGAACTTAGAGGAAAGGGGAGCCCTCTTAGTTTAGTAGTTCTTCTGGGATACAGGAGTTGCTGAAGACAAGTGAGTTGCAGCCCAGCTGTCTGTGCTGATGCACTGCAGCTGGTGGCTGCAGCTTTTCCCCTATTTACTTGTGCATATGAGAGAGCATTTTAAGTCCTGACCTATACTGTTTTATATAAAAAGGAAACATGTAACAGTAATTTTGCAATAGTGTTCACAGAAGACAGAAGGTGAAATCCTGACCCTAGCAAAGTCAATGGGAGTTTTGCTATCAGCTTCAATAGGGCCAGGATTTCAGTGGTTTGATGAAAATTCTGCCACTGCCTGCATCCCCTTATACAGGGGTCTGAAGTTCATACAACCACATATCCCCTGAAGGGAAGGGATTGAAGATTGTAGCATAGAGCAAGTGTTGCCGGCACCCAGTGCCGAGAGGCTGAACAACAGCTTGAGTGGTTCGTTACCCGGTGTGCTACACCCAATAATCACAACGGGGTGGAGAAGCAGAAACCTAGTGGCCATGCCCCAGTGTTCCCAACACAAGTACATTAGCATATGCCTAGATGCCTTTGAGAGGACCCTACTGATGCAACGCTTCTGCAGGGGACAGGTCGGGGTATGACCATAAGATCCCTGTAGTGGCTAATCCTCTGGGTGCTCACTCATCAAAATACAAAAGTGTGTCCTCTGTAAACAGACTATGCTCACAATCAGTCCCCGGCAAGAAATTAGCAGTTTTATAGACTGCATCCCAATAAATAAGGTTGGTCAGTTACTTCTATCCTAGTCAATTACTTCAGTGAGAGTTTTACCTGTGTACCTCAGACCGGAATGGGCCCTTAATTTAGGAGTTTCAACCTAGTCTCTAGTGTCAGTTTTTAATCAATACCCAATTTAGTGCAGTTCGGCATGACTATCTCTCTCATATATATGTAGACATCAGATCTCGCTGTTCAGCTTTGGTAAGCAGTGGATGACCGGTGTATCAAGGGAGGCTAGGCATTGTAGACTGCCCTCTAGATGTTGGGTTCCAGCACATGAGTTATTGACTTGATGCTGCTCCAGACTCCTGAATTTACTTGGTGTGTCAGCCTCTTTTCCAGCAATGCTTCTACTCTGCAAGGACATAAATTTCAGTTTCCTGGCAGTGCTAATCATCTGTGCACAGGAAAGGGCCAGTAGCACTCTTGTCCAAGAGTACATGAGCTTCCGTAGCAAGGGGATGTTGAGAGATCAGCCACAGCATTAAATCCTGGACCATTGCAGGAGAGGGTTCCTTCCCCAAATATGAGTATTTAGACCTTCGAGCTGGTCCAGGGTGTCATTCCCTGTCTGAGACTGGGGTATCAGCCAACTGGAGATAGAGTAGGTTGGTGTCATCTGTTGCAGTTCTTCAAAAAGACTTAACAGCAACGGGATCTTGTCGAAGGTCTGGCTGAACTATGTGCTCTGGCACATACAGACTGGCAGTTCAGACAGACAGCAATAATAGGAGTGGCCTAATTCAGCTCTGTGTCGACAAGCTGAGTGTAGTAGCTGCCCCCCCCACCGCAGAGCGGCAGTCTGCTGGGTCAAACACCAGGGCTAGTCCAGATGTACAAAGGACTGAAGGCTTCGCTCCCCAGGAAATTCCCAATAGTTTCCATATCAAGGCATTATGGGAAGGGCTCTTCATTTTCCTATTCTGTGTGAGGCTGGTATGCCAGGCTATGGTAGAGTTTTACTCCCACGTGTGTGACAATGAAATTAATGGATTATTGAGGTTGTTGAATCTCATCAGCCTCACAGTCAGAGCAAGCTGGAAGGGAAGTACAGATGTTTGTTTAGCTAAAAAAAGATTCTTCTGAGCTTGACAGGCCATAAATGTAAACTTTTTTTTTTTAATTTAAGACCCTAAGCGAAAATGGATTTAAAATGCTGTCCCCTCCCCCTTTGGCTCTCCTCCTTAGGTTTACTCTACTACAACAGGCAAGCATAGTAAATATTTGAGGTTTTTAATTATCTATGCATCCTTAAATTACTGCACCAGGATATAACATGAAAAAGGGAGATAATGCTGTTACAGCCTTAATCAAGACTCTGATCCTTCAAACAGTTATTCACATGCTTAACTTCATGCATGCAAGTACTACATGTAAAGTTAAGCACCCAAGTAATTGCAGTATTGGGGGCTTTTGTTGTAAGGGACTCTCTCTTATCATGAGCTGTAAGACATCTAGAACAATAAAGCCCTGATCTGGCTGGGGTTAAAAATGACAAAAACAACAAAGACACCAAATCTGCAACCTGCTGTGCATGGATACAGAGATCTGTCCATCGTGAGCGGTTTAAAGGATTAGACCCTTAAAATGTCTTGGCATTTATTGGTTTCTATTATAATTTTAATGTCATTTTAGTCTTTTAAAGTATTGTTTACATAAAAATAACTTTAACAAGTGCTTAATTTCTACCTGATCTATCAGAATGGCTCCTGCGTTAATAGACATAAATTGGAACTGTACCTGTGTATCTAAAAAATACATTTAGGCATATTATTATACAACATTCTTCAAGACAGGATTTGTACCTACTTTTCCAGACATGAAGAGCTGTCAGTTAATCCAAGTGTTTCCCCTAAACTGTTGGACAGGTCATAGGAGTTCTTTGACAGGGTAAATTAACAATACAAATAACTGCAAGTAGAAGTCCTCTCCCCCATTTATTTCTAAAATGCTCTATAGATTACATTATATTTTTCAGCCTTTGCTGATAGAGATACTTTTTGTTATGAAGAACAATGGGAAAAATAACCATTAATCCTAAAATAAATTATTCAAAAATAGTTTACACACAAGATTTCTGCAAGTTTTAACTATCTGGTAAGTTTGAAGAGTCTGTGTTGTACACTTACTGCAGTCGTTGGGGGGCACATAAAAGGTCTAACACTGAGTGCTAAGTTTCTTTAAGGACCAATTCTTAATTCCTAAAGTAAATAAACAGTTTCATTTGTAAATTCTCAGAAAATTCATCTTGCACTCAAAGAGTAATTGCTGTAATTTTTGGGAGGATAGGCTTTATTTTTCCACTCAGAGAAGTTGAATCCCTGCTTTAAAGGCAAAACTCAACTCATCCTTTACTATGGAATTATTCCTGCATATTTAATGATAATTGAATATATATTCAAACATACATTTTAAATTAAAAACAAACTTCCCAAGCCAATCACAATACACAAAACAAATAAAAACAAAATAATTTAGGTCTGAAGTTATCTTGGTATTTGTTGTGACAATTACTCAACTAATGAAAGGAAAAATAAAGAAAAAAGTGACTCTCAAAATCACAATAATTTTCTAATATCAAGTAGGCAGCACTATGCCTCTACATTTTGCTAATTCCAGAAATAGTTTAACCATGTCTGGGTTAGAACTTTAGAGGGTTCAAAATTCCACCCTATTTTCCTTTTCCCAGGAAGAAACCAATCATAGCAAAGTACTTATTTCTTTTCTTCTTATAGTATGCCTGTCTAAATAAATACTTGTTCTCTAATAAGAATTCTCACCAGGGTCTTACATTTTAATATAAATATCTATAGTTAAAAATATCCCCACCAACATTACGCAAACAAGCAAGCAAGCAAGAAAGAACTTAACTTCCTCCCTTCCCCTCAGGTGGAGTCTTTTTGCATCCACAGTGTCTCAATATTACCCACATCCCCCTTATGAATAGAACAGCAGGGAGTTGCATGGGTAGATCTAGGTGGAGTCAGTTGCCACACCCCCTCAAGTCAGCTATAAATTCAGGCCAAATCTTTTTCTTCAGTTTCTCTCTATCTAAAATGTTTGCTGCTAAGATGACTACTATTCCTAGAGGCCATGGTTTCAAGCAGGTAAAAACAAATGTTTCATTTTGTAATAAAAAACTGATCCCTGAAGGCAATGCCTTATAATTAGAAAGGGTTTATATTTGAGTTTTCCAACACCTTCAGTTTGTGTTGGAATTTAAAAGTGTTTTTCTTCAATTTTATGTTGTGTGGAACAAAGAAGTACACAAATCCTTGATGGAAATGCCTTGGCCATATCTGGAGGGAAACCTGTTTGAGTAATGTAATTATTGCTTAAACTGTAAGCTTTTTGGATCAGGAACTATCTCTTTAGTGTGTATTTCTAGAGGGCTTAGCACTATGGGGCCCTGGTCCATGTCTGGGGATCCTTAGTGCAATAAATTACTCTTTTATCCTTGACTCCTGTCTTTGCTGTAATCACAGCTGTAATAATCTTTATGGAGTAGAAAGTCATAGCAGCAACCTAGGGTATGATCTTACAATATTTTTTTTGAAGCAATTCCTTTGCCTTTTTAAGGGTCTGTCTTTGATTAATGTATACACTCCTTTTGTAGTTAAAACTAAACTGCATATTTCCTTTAGTTGCTGTTCTTCAACCTATTCCGTCTGACTCTGTAGCATACTTATACAGACTAACTAGGATCATCCTTAATGCTTACGGTGCTTCATGTGGTGCTTTGTATGAGAAGTTGTTAGAAATAAAATGAAAGCTTTCTATATTTGTATGGTGCCTAGCACAATTTAAGGTTTCAGAGTAACAGCCGTGTTAGTCTGTATTCGCAAAAAGAAAAGGAGTACTTGTGGCACCTCAGAGACTAACCAATTTATTTGAGCATAAGCTTTCGTGAGCTACAGCTCACTTCATCGGATGCATAACAGTATGCATCCGATGAAGTGAGCTGTAGCTCACAAAAGCGTATGCTCAAATAAATTGGTTAGTCTCTGAGGTGCCACAAGTACTCCTTTTCTTTTCACAATTTAAGGGACTCCTTCATTAGCAGAATTGGGGCAGAGACTGTCTCTTGGTTTTGTACACTGTCTAAAACCAAGGGCCTCTGGAGCCTATTTGTATTTAGCATAACCAACTCAATGTTGAATGAGGCCTTTGGGTACTACCATAAAATAAAGGCATTGTTATATATAGCATCAAATATACATGGCACTAGGCTAAGTGTGACAAACCGGCTATACTGCCTTTTATATAAGGGGAAATGTGGCAGCTATGTTCTGCAAGGGCTGTGGTTTCTAGCATGATTCCAGTGGAAGTTTTAGAAATGGTGAAGGCATCAACTACTGTTTGAGGCCCACCTTGCGGGGGGGGGGAACAGCCTTTTTGGGGAGTACAGGGATGGCCATAACCACTGCAATGCTGTTTGTGCATGGGTGGTTGGTGGATTCAAACAAGGGCTGCTCCTAGTCTGTGTCTAAACCAAATGATAGCTGGTTTCAATAAGCTTAGAATAGCCACTACTTAACAAAACCAGAGAACTGGCATTGGAATCAGGGAAAATCACAGGAATATGCAACATGAACCACATTTTTGTGCCATTCTCCTCCCTTTCAGCCACTGAGTTGGAGCCAGTGCCTCTCTTCCAACCTCTGCCACCCAACAGGCTGGCCATGGGTGGGAGATGGGGCTGGGGGCAGTGGCTGCTGCCCTGAGAGGACTCCTCAAAGGGAGCCGTGCAGTGATCTCAAGTCTCAGCTCCCCTTGTTCCTCCTGGTTGTGTGGGTCCAACTCCCCCCCCATGTAAGGCTCCATCCTCCTGACCTTCGGGGACGCCTGGCCCTTTTCCCTTTCAGCCCCTCCCCCCGGCAGGCGACCCTCTCCTGCAGGGGGTGCTGACCCCAGGCCCTGGCAGGGGGTGCTGACCCCAGGCCCTGGCAGGGGGTGCTGACCCCAGGCCCTGGCGGGTGGCTCGGCTCCCGCCCCCTGCTCTGAGTTGGGGAGGCCGGAGCGCTCTGCGGCGCGGGGGGGCGGAGGGAGAGAAGTGTCCCCGCCGCCGCCGGTGGCTCCCTGGCGGCGGCCTGGGCGGAGAGTGTGCGCCTGCGCGCCGGGCTCTTGGAGGGACGTGGCCCGGTTGCCTGGGGCCGGAGGGGCGCGGCGAGCTCAGGGGCAAGGCAGCGGGACAGGCCGGGTGAGGCGCTCCGAGGCGGCGGCGGCTGCGGGCCGGGCTGCACGGGAAGCCGATGTTCGCACTCCGGCCCCGCGGCCAACGCTTCCAAGGTGAGGGGCGGGCGAGACCCTGGCCCCGCGCAGCGGGTACAGCCGGCCGGGGCGGGTACGTACCCAGCCGCCGGGCCTAGGCGCGCTCCGCAGGCTACGGGGATCCCCGAGAGGAGAGCCCGGGGGGCGCCGGGCCGGGGAGGAGTGACAGGGACCTGCCCTCCCCGGTTCCGCGCTCCCTTCCGGCTTCCAGCCGCGAGCCGCCCCCCTCGCTTCTCCCTTCCTGCCCCCCGGGGGCCGGGCCGGATTGTCCCCTGGCCTCGGCCAGCGCTGGAGCTGGGGTTCCCGGCGGCTCAGTCTGCGGAGCCAGGAGCTCCGCCTCCCTGCGAGCGCCGAAGGAGCAGCCTCTGCTCGCCCTGCCGTCTCCGGAACGTGGGCGGCGGTGGCTACTGCGGCGAGTTGGGGTTTGCCCCGTGTGGGGCTGGGAGCGGCTGTCTCGGTTTCAGGCTGTGAACCCGCTGCGGGGCAGCCCCCGAGTGACCCGATGGAGCTTCCCTGGGCTGGGGGGAGGAGGTGGCGGTGAGGCTTTCTCTCTACTGGGGTTGATTTGGATTCTCCTACAAAATCTATCGGGTACTTGAGTCCTTTTTCCTGACGGCGAGAAATATCAGCCCTGCTCCGACCCTGTGTGAACGCTCTGTCCCAGCCCCACTGAAGAGAGCCCAAGGGGAAGGATGCTCTAGGATAGCACCAGGACTTCATCACAGTGACGCCTCCTTCAGTCATGCAAGGAGGAGGTTCCACTGCGGCATAATCACAACATATTCTGCTGTTACACGTTCATCTTGTTTTGGGGTGTGAAGTAACTGCTGGTATGGTTTCAATTTGTTTGGATTTAGTGCTCTTTACGGGTGGTGGATTGTGGTGATTTAAGTAGATGGAAGCGGCTAGCTTCTAGCCTCACAATAAAATAGCACCCACATGAAAATGTCAACCTTCTTTAGAGGTGACCTAAAAAGAGCTTTCACCTTTTGTCCAAAAGTGATCTTGATGGTCTTATCTAGAGAGTGTAACTTATCTTGATAAAATGGAGTTGACATATTAAACCAAAAAGGTTTGGGAGTTTCACTCTTCCACACCTTTTCTTTGGTTCTTGAAATATTTCATTCATTATAAATTCTTGTCTTCAAACATGGTCTGTACTGTTTTCGTTATGTAATATGGATTAAAAACTGAAAATTTAGAAGTCTCCTAATGTGGTTGGTCAGTGTAGAGTCCTTAGCGACTTTTTTTTCTGTATTTCAACTTGTACTTCTGTCATCATATTTGTTGAGTTGCATATAATTCCTGCTTTTCTTTCTTATGAAACAGAGGGAGCTGCTTCTGACCAGATGTCCTGATTTTATAGGGAGTCCCGATATTTGGGGCTTTGTCTTATATAGATATCAATTACCTCCCACCCTCTGTCCCGATTTTTCACCCTTGCTATCTGGTCACCCTAGCTGCTTCCTAGTTAAACTTGAAACTGATTTGCCATTATCTCAATTTCCAATCCCACAACTTACCAACATTTATATACTTAAAGAAATCCTAGGATAGTTATTCCCCAAAAGAAGCTTGATTAAACACTTGAAGTCTTGTTGTTCTGAAAATGTAGATGATCACTCTTCAAAAATTCAGGTGTTATGACTCTTATCTCCAAAATGGTTCAAGGTATGTGAGTGGAAGGCTAATGTAGAAGGTAAAATCCATAGTAGGAATAAATACCGCCTGTGATGCTCTCAGTTAGATGCGGGAAGGGGTTCATAGACCTCATTAAAACAGCATTATTAAACTGAGCCAGTGGAACGTTGATAGGGTGTGAGAAGGAAAGATACAGGCCAAACATTTTCCACTTGAGTTTATCCAAGGAATCATGAAGCAAGAATGAACGAGGAAATGTAAGGACTATATACTGCCACTTTGGAAGTTGACTATTTTTCTTTGTGACATATCTGTTGACAGGAGGTGGGGGAGGAAAGGGGAGGAGAAGATTTGGGGTAGAATAAAGAGAGCCTGGGATTTCATTCACTAATCTATTGGGGTGTGCTAGAGAAATGCTCTGCCAAGGAATGTGCCCCTTAAAGTGCCATATTTTATTTACCCTTTCTGCTCTCTGCAGTTACAGCCTTTGTTGTGCTTTTACAGATTGGTTTTTCATGTATACAGATCAAGACTATGGGTTGTTGGGGGAAATGTAGGGGGGGGAGGAATCTGGAAGGAGGTATGATGGAGCCAGTGGAGTTGGAGGGGCATGAACAGGGGACTAGGTGGCATGAGACTGTGCTGCCTGGTGTTGGAAATCTTAATGTGTTTGAGCAGGAAGCAGACAGTGGTGGGAAAAATTGAAAGGTTGAAATGGGGGAAGTGTAGAGAGGAGACAGGGGAAAGATGCCTGTGGTCCAGAGGAGTAGAGAAGAGACAAAAATAGTGACTTATGTTTACCACTTAACACAAAGTATCAGTTGCTTACAGTCATCATCCAATTAATAATGGTTGTAAATAGACTGGTAGCAAAATGAAGCTGGGAGGAAACCCCCCTACAATGGGATTTTTCCCTGAAACGCTTCCCTCTCCAGGAAGTGAGATTCTGTCCTGCTGGTGCAGAGATATAAAGTCAGGATTTAAAGAAATTCAAAACAATCTTATTTAAATTTTTTAAATAAATTTTTATTACATGTTGCTTGTTCTCTACTTTCTTCCCATTTTATAGTCTTCAGTTGTAAAATGGGTGTTCTGTACTTGTTTCTTCAGTTTACTAATTGTTAATAGTCCTCCAGATTTTATGTAAAGATTTTTTTCTTAGAAGTTTCACACTTAAAATGCTCATTTATTTTTTTAAATGCTCTTGCATATGTACTCTAAGAATAACAAGTCGTAAATTAATAAATTATAACCCCTCCTTACTGAAATAGCCTATAATAAATATCTCTCTTGATTCCACTCTAATTCACCTACTTCTTGAAGGCCTGGTAAAACAGTATCTCTTATGTACAACATAGCCAAAATTAATAGCCCAATCTTAACTTTTCCTGAAGTAAATAGCAATGAAAAATATAATTGTTAGGCTACTGTTCACAAACTGAGAACATGTAGCCCTCTGGCTTATAGATGGCACACTGAGTTAATGCATTTCTTGCCTATTTATAGGTTTATTTGTTTGTAAATGTTGATTTAGTTGACGGTGAAAAGCTAGTATGGTTTCCTCATAGGCTCTTGTGGATGTTGGCTACAGGACAAAATAATGCTAAACTTGCTGTCTTTTTGGAAGAATGTTAAATGGGATAGAAGGGGTAACGGAAGTTGGGACTAAAGTGTATTGGCACAATGTATGGGGAAGCTTGAGTGAATCATAGAACTGGAAGGGACCTCAAGATGTCATCTAGTCCAGCCCCTGCGCTCAAGGCAGGACCATGTACTATCTAGACCAGGGGTCCTCAAACTTTTTGAATTGCGCACCCCCAGGGCCAGCTCTGGGGAATTGCCAAAAAAAAAAAGAGGTGCCGCCAAGAAGACGGCGCGGGGAGTGCCGAGCTGCTGCCGGCGTGCCGCCAAGAAGACGGCGCGGGGAGTGCCGAGCTGCTGCCGGCGTGCCGCCAAGAAGACGGCGCGGGGAGTGCCGAGCTGCTGCCGGCGTGCCGGCAGCACCTCTTCGGCAGCACTACTTCTGCCATGCACCCCCACATATGGTCTTGCGCACCCCACTTTGGAGACCACTGAGCTACACCATCCCTGACAGGTGTTTGTCTAACCTGCTCTTAAAAATCCCCAATGATGGAGATTCTCTAGAACCACCTCTCTAGGCAATTTATTCCAGTGCTTAACCATTCTGACAGTTAGGAAGTTTTTCCTAATGTCCACTCTAACCCGCCCTAATTGCAATTTAAGCCCATTGCTTCTTGTCCTATCCTCAGAGGTTAAGAACAATTTTTCTTCCTCCTCCTTGTAACAGACTTTTATGTACTTGAAAACTGTTATGTTCCCTCTGTCTTCTCTTCTCCAGACTAAACAAACCCAATTTTTTCAATCTTCCCTCATAGGTCATGTTTTCTAGACCTTTAATCATTTTTGTTGCTGCTCTCTGGACTTTCTCCAATTTGTCCACATCTTTCCTGAAATGTAGCGTCCAGAATGGGACACAATACTCCAGTTGAGGCCTAATCAGCGTGGAGTAGAGCGGAAGAATTACTTCTCGTGTCTTGCATACAATATTCCTGCTAATACATCCTAGAATGTTTGCTATTTTATGCAACCGTGTTACACTGTTGACTCCTATTTAGCTTGTGATCCACTATGACCCCCAGATCCCTTTCCACAGTACTCATTCCTAGGCAGTCATTTCCCATTTTGTATGTGTGCAACTGATTGTTCCCCCCTAAGTGGAGTACTTTCATTTGTCCTTATTTAATTTCATCCTGTTTGCTTCAGACCATTTCTCCAGTTTGTCCAGATCATTTTGAATTTTAATCCTATCCTCCAAAGAACTTGCAAGCCCTCCCGGCTTGGTATCATCTGCAAACTTAATAGTGTACTCTCTCTGCCATTATCTAAATCATTGATGAAGACATTGAACAGAACCAGACCCCAGAACTGATCCCTGTGGGACCCCACTTGTTATGTCCTTCCAGCAGGACTGTGAACCACTGATAACTACTCTGGAAACGACTTTCCAACCAGTTATGCACCCACCTTATAGTAGCTCCATCTAGGTTATATTTCCCTAGTTTGTTTATAAGGTCATGTGAGACAGTATCAAAAGCCTTCCAAAAATCATATACCACATCTTATGCTTCCCCCTTATTCATAAGGCTTGTTACCCTGTCAGAGAAAGCTATCAGGTTGGTTTGACATGATTTGTTCTTGACAAATCCATGCTGTCTGGTGACTGTATTTCATATGCATACGTATTTCGTTTTCAGAAGCTACAACTGGAAGGGAGAAGGGATATTTTAGGTGAAGTCCAATGTCTAGCAAGGTAATTCCTTGTATAACTGTTACCTAATATCTTTTAAAACGTTTTTCTTGATGTCTCAGTGGCTGCTCTCAGCATTGGTTCCAGTGTCAAATCGATATTGAGGAAGTTTTTTTCCTCCTGTCTAAACCTGCTCTCCTGTAAGTTGCGGCCTCACTGTAAAATATTCTGTCAATGTATGAATCATAGAATCATAGAATATCAGGGTTGGAAGGGACCTCAGGAGGTCATCTAGTCCAACCGCCTGCTCAAAGCAGGACCAATCCCCAATTTTTGCCCCAGATCCCTAAATGGCCCCCCTCAAGGATTGAACTCACAACGCTAAGTTTAGCAGGCCAATGCTCAAACCACTGAGCTATCCTGTTTGAGCCATGATGTTACTTGGATGTCCAGCTTGTATAAACTGCCTAAATACTGAAGAGGTTTTGACGCTTCATCCAGGAAAACTTAACCAATATTATACTGGAACAGACAGTTTGCTCACACAGAGGTTCTTTATCTAGCAGTGGCCTTTACCTGATATTTCAGACGGGATCTTATGAAGTGCCTATCTTCTTGTGCCTAGCCTCCATATAAAAGGGGGGTGTTTCTTCCTGGTGCTTGCAGCTGATCATGTTATGCTCCTAATGAGGTTTGAATACCCTTGTATTGTTTTGGTTTGCATAGCTGCAAATGTTGACTATTCGTTCCTCTTTAAAATCTAACCACTTTGTGTGATCTCTTGTGATAGTCCTTTCCACTGGAGCACTGGGTATACTTTTGTGGTTAAGGCATCAGACTAGGAGTCAATTTCATTCTGCATACTGTTTCTGGCTCTGCCACAGACTGATTCCAGTGAAGTTATTTAATCTATGTAATAGTTCCCAATCTGTGCAAACTGGTTTTAATTTGGAAAACAATCAAGACATCACATAAGTTGTGAACATTTCTGCTTGCCCAGTGCACGTGAGCCATTTCTGATCACTTTTCTTATTAAAATCTGCATTTTTCTCATCTAATCTTTTTGTTGCCTGTATCTTATTTGCACAGTTAAAACTTTTTCAGAAAAGTGAATGGAAGTATTTGGATGATGGTTAAATACAATGGACTCTACCACAAGATCTGCTAGTGATTCTAAAATGAAATTACCAGAGTTTAAATTCATATACATTTTTAAAACTCCTGAATATTTTAAATATGGCCTACTGGACAATGTCCGACGGCAGTGTGTGAATCAGGGTGATAATTTGATACTCATTTGGCAATGTCCTAATAGATGTTTGATCAGTTATTCTAAGTGTTATAAAATAGCATAGCATAAATACCAGCTGAAAGTAATTATATTTGCGGCATTTTTCTTCAGTGTATAGGGATAAGTCTTCTAAAAATGGATTGCTATTGTCTCAGGTTGTGGAAAGGCTCTTGAATTTTTTATTTGGTAAGATGGCATGGCAGAAGTAGCTTAATATGATCTTTGTTTTTGTAAAACATATTGCATTTAATGCATGTTCAAGTTGTGATGCTTGTTAAAGACATCTACCTTCCCTGGAGGATATATAGAGAATGATGGGGCTATGAGGGGACTTGAATAAGAGTACTCTGAGGAATGGAAATCCAGAATTAAGTGACTTTAATTTTGAATTTTGTGAATTTGACTTAAAAAAAAATTAGTTCTAATGTTCTTCCTCATGTTACTTTAGTTTTAAGAATGTGGGAAGCCATGATCCTTTTTTAGCTCTGGAAAACAAATAAGACGTAGCAGGTTTTTAAAAATTTTTTAAAGGTAGTCTCCTATAGATTATGCAAATTGAGTTTTGTATTCGAGAATTTATAGGCTGTGTGGCCTGGATATTGGGGCTTTGTTTAAGTAACTTTTTAAAAAGGCAGCTCTACACCAAAAATATCATAAATCAGCTTTACTGTCTCCCTGAGATCTTTCTTGCTATTCTCCACTAATGACTCTTTTTGTGGGTTCCTAGAATAGATGGAATAAATTCTTCTTCCAAAATGAGTACAAAAAATTCACTGGCCAAATGACTCTTATAAAAATGAATGACATTTCAGTGTTGGAATATGAGTAGGCCTCTGTGGCTTCATTTAAAAACAATCTTCATTGTTCACTTAATCAAATGGCCAAAACATTAATTTCCTTCATTAGGTGCTCTGCTCCTATTTGAAGTGTTTGGGAACTTGGTCATGGACTTCAGTGGGACCAGGGTAAGATTTTCATACAGCAACACAGGTGTTGTATTAACCTCAAAGCAGGCATTTTCTCCTAATAGTTGTACTGAAAATGCTTGTGGAGGTAGGTCATGAATATTGTAAATGTATTAGTAGGTACATTTTAAATTATAGTGCATTACAAAACGACCTAAGGTCTGAATGTATGTCAGCCTGCACTGTGGTCAGGCTACTGACGCATAACCTATATTTTAAATCGGCGCTGCTCTTGGTGAATAAACTGTTGGCTTTCCTCTAGATAGGTAGTAGAATTCACTCTACTTTTGAAGCAAAACATACACACTTTAGCAGTAGGGTAGTAAGAGTTTTGATTTCAGCCTATGGATTGTGATATGCAGTTTAAGTCTTGGGGTATATCTACACTACGAAATTAGGTCAATCTTCTAGAAGTAGAGTTTTAAAAATCGATTTTATACAGTCAATTGCATATGTCCCCGCTAAGTGCTTTAAGTCGGTGGAGTGCATCCATAGTCCCGTGGCTAGCATCGACTTTCGGCACGTTGTACTGTGGATAGCTATCCACAGTTCCCACAGTCTCCGTTGCCCATTGGAATTCTGGGTTGAGCTCCCAATGCCTGAAGGGGCAAAGACATTGTCGCGGGTGGTTTTGGGTACATGTTGTCAGTCACCCCTCCCTCCATGAAAGCAATGGCAGACAATCGTTTTGCACCTTTTTTCCGTGCAGACACCATACTGCTGTCAGCAGACGGTGCAGCAGGACTGCTAACCATTGTAGTCATCCACCGCTTCCCCTGCAACTTTGCTCTGCCACTTTTGTCTCAATAGCAAATTTCTCCATGTTGTCCGTCATGTGCTCCCAGGTACTTGTGTTCTTCCTTGGGAAATGTGCGTGGTGCTAACCAACGTCCTACACCGCTTCCGCTGCAACTCTGCTCTCCTGGTGCCATGAATCCACCTCGCAGTCCTCTCGTTGTTCTGTATAAATATCTGTGGCATCCGTCGTCATCCACTGCTTCTGCTGCAACTCTGCTCTCCTGCAGATGCCATAGCATACAAGCATGGAGCCCGCTCAGATCACCACTGCTGTTGTGAGTATTGCAAACACCTCACACATTATCCTGCAGTATGTGCAGAACCTGCAAAAGCAGGCAAGGAGGTGACCACAGCACGATCATGATAGTGATGAGGACATGGACACAGACTTCTCTCAAAGAACGGGCCCTGGCAATTTGGACATCATGGTGGTAATGGGGCAGGTTCATGCCGTGGAATGCTGATTCTGGGCCCTGGAAACAAGTACAGACTGGTGGGACCGCATAGTGTTGCAGGTCTGGGATGATTCCCCGTGGCTGTGAAACTTTCACATGCGTAAGGGCATTTTCATGGGACTTTGTGACTTGCTTTCCCCTGCCCTGAAGCGCAAGAATACCAAGATGAGAGCAGCCCTTGCAGTTGAGAAGCAAGTGGCAATAGTGCTCTGGAAGCTTGCAATGCCAGACAGCTACCGGTCAGTCGGGAATCAATTTGGAGTGGGGAAGTCTACTGTGGGGACTTCTGTTCTGTTATGTCTGCTGCAGCTCCTTGGCTTTCACACAGCACTGCTGCTGGTCCCTGTTGTAGCCCTTCTCCTGCATTGGCAATCTGCTTGTAGCTGCCATGTCCGTGGCAGGATTGAAACTGTGCCTGTACAGCCTTTTCTCTCCCCAGACCCAGGAGATTCAATCCCTCCTGGGCGTTCCAGACAGGAGCATGTCTGCAGCACGTCACTGGCTTGGTCAACTAGACAGTTACACTAAAAAATGGAGAGCTGCTGTGATCCAAGTAGCCAACGCAATCACTGAGCTGCTGCTATCAAGGGTAGTGACTCTGGGAAATGTGCAGGTCATAGTGAGTGGCTTTGCTGCAATGGGGTTCCCTAACTCTGGTGGGGTGATAGATGGAACTCATATCCTTATCTTGGGACCGGACCACCTTGGCAGCCAGTACATAAACCACAAAGCGTACTTTTCAATGGTGCTGTAAGCACTGGTGGATCACAAGGGATGTTTCACCGACATCAATGTGGGATGGCCAGGAAAGGTGCATGACGCTCACATCTTCAGGAACTCATGTCTGTTTGAAGTGGTGTTCTTGAACTGTCCCCCACTAGATAACTTAAAGGCAAGTGGAACAGAAGTTCTTGCTGTTTTGTGTGTGAAATAGAGTTCTGCCTCATGGATCTTAACTCGAGTTAACTAACAAGGTAAAATCAGAGGCACTGGGGGTACCCCTCAACCCCCACTCTGCCCCAAGTCCTACCATTCCCCCCCCAAGCCCTCACCCTACCTTCTCCTGCCCCACCCCCACCCTGCCCCTTCCAGCCCTGTTCCATCCTCTCCTCTGAGTGTGCCCCACCCTCACTCTGCCTCTTTCTGCCCCCACTCTTCCCCAGCACCTCCTGCCCATCACTGAACAGCTGATCAGTGGTGAGCAGGAAACGATGGGGAGGAGTTGATTGGTGGGTCTGCTGGTGGGTGCTGAGCACCCACTATTTTTTTCCCTGGGTGTTCCAGCCCTGGAGCACTATGGAGTTGGAGCCAATTGGTAAAATCATAGTGAACACAAGGCAATTTGTAGTTTTCACATGAGCTAGCAGCTCCAGTTAAATGCTAATGGAGGAGTCCTAGATTTGCCCTGGACCTGCCAAATCATATTAAGAATACACCTTTTTCCTACTGAAGACCATACATAGTGTCTAAAACCTGCTCATCTGAATAGAAGTTAGGGTTGAAACTTGTACAGCTACTTAAGTTTTAGTAACTGGAGAATTGGAAAGAGAGAGACAGAATCATTCCTGTATCTGTTACAAATGGTATTTGCACTGCTTTAGAACTGTGTGGATTCTTCTGGAAACAAGTTTTCAGCGTTTGTCATCTCAGGTGCAAAACTGCCGAAAGATATTCTATGAAATCTCTGGGCAATTGTGGTGTTTATCTCCTCTCACATGCGCACACACACAAAAAGCCACCTTTGCTCAACAACTCAGTTTGTCTCACTCACTTGGGGTGGTGGGCCAGTGGGGATGTTTCTGAGCAGCTGCAGAAAGACAGAGACAGAGAATTTCTCACTGTACTTTTCAGTTATACAGTGGTGGCTCTCGGTGAGGCAATGAGGAGGAGGAAGTAAGGAGGGCAGAACCCCCTATAATCTCTCTTCAGCAATGAGTCTCCAAGTCAAGATTAGACAAGGAGAAGAGGCAGTGGAGATCAGAACTGGAATTTCCTAGTTTTGAATAAAAAGAACAAGGAGTAATTGTGGCATCTTAGAGACTAACAAATTTATTTGGGCATAAGCTTTCATGGGCTATGACCCATTTCATCAGATGCATGGAGTGAAAATACCGTAGGCAGGGGTTAATATATAGCACATGAAAAGATGGGAGTTGCCTTACCAAGTGGTGGGGGTGGGAGGGTCAGTGCTAACAAGGCTAATTCAATCAAGGTGCTAGCACCCCTTCTTGTCAACTGTTGGAAATAGGCCACATCCACCTTGATTGAATTGGCCTCGTTAGCACTGACCCCACACACTTGGTAAGGCAACTCCCATCTTTTTGTGTGCTGTATATTTATACATGCCTACTGTATTGTCACTCCATGCATTTGACGAAGTGGGTCATAGCCCACCAAAGCCTATGCCCAAATTTTTAGTCTCTAAGGTATCACAAGAACTCCTTGTTCTTTTTGCTGATACAGACTAACATCGCTACAACTCTGAAACCTCATTTTGAATGTTTTTCTTTCCCATTTTTTTAAGCTTCAGTATACTCAAAAACTTGCTATCCTTAAGTAGCAGATATATTTTTTTCTTAACCATAACTTCATCTTAACAAAGGTTTTTTTTGGGGGGTGGATTTTATCTGTAATAAGTGTGTTATGATGTATGCACACAAACTGTGAGAAATGCATCCCCTCTTTGTTTTTTTTTTTTTAATATGTGCTCCCCTGTATTACAGTCCCTTTAATTTTTTGTCTCCTGGTTAGGTTTGTTGCCAGACATGTGCCTATCATCCTGATGTTTAGAACTCTCTTAGGTCTCTTTGAATTACTAACACCATTGGTCCATTTTAGCTTCAGGAAAACGGAAGCAATTACAACATTAACTTTTAACAACATAATAAATCTGTAATAGCACAGTCAATAATAGCACTTACACACAGTAAATAATCTAGGGATGTTTTTCAGTTCATTAAAATTGCGTAAAGCAAGCTCTGATCCATTAATCTTAAATAATAAAAAACCAAAACAAAACATCCCCCCCCAAGTGAGAAGTTGAGTACAGATTGCTACAAAACTAGAACTACACACCACCACATTAATTTTAATCCTTAAAAAATTAAGTTAAATCTTTATCTAACAGAATACTTTTTTCTGCTACAATATTTGAATGACACTATTTTATCTTCTTTTAAAAATCTTTTTCATTCTGTAATTCTGTGATAATAATTGCTAGAAATAGTCAGGAATGGAATCACTCATGACCCTTCACTTACCATTAGAAACACAATAGCAGGGCTGGCCTTACCATGAGGCAAACTGAGGTGGCTGCCTCAGGTGCCAGACTGTCAGGGCGGGGGGGTGCCACTAGAACCCAGAGTGTAGAAAATTGTTTCTGCTGCTGGTGGATATGTATTCTCTCTGCTCTAGATGCACAGAGATGGTGGAGTGCTGGGCTGGAGGAAGGAAGGCACAAGAGACCTAACAGGCAGGCAGGAGAAAAGGTGAGAGGGAATAACAGAAAGCAGCAGGACCTGCAGGGGGGGAGAGAGGAGGAGGAGCCTCTTATGTACTTCTCTGGCACCCCCAAGAGCCTGGACTGATTAACACCAGCTTCTCAGGGAGCTTCCTGTTTCCTGCTGCTTCCCTGAACCCACTTGAGGAGAACAGGCAGTCAACTGAAGAAGTAGTAGCCAGTTAGGCCTTTAAGATGCTGATATCTTCCCTCCCTCAGGCCCTGCTACCAGCCTGCTTATTTGTCCCCTTCAACTGAGTGTTGAGAGCCACTATAGCTGGCACAGACAGTAGTCATGAGTGAAAGAAGACAACTCCCCTCTGGGGCAGCAGTCAGAAAAAGAAAGAAAGCAAAGGAAGCTTTTCTATCTAAGCAGGACGGAGCTCTCCTGAGATACAGAAACAAAAATGTTCACGGTGAGACTTCTGGCCCAGTGAGGATGTGAGTGGTGAGGAGATGCCTGATCTTCCAGTTAGAGTGCAGGTGACCTGGCAGCTACTGCAGCATCCATATCTCCTTCTCAAATGGATGGAACCATGCACATTCCTGAAGAAAAGTGTAGGTCAGAGAAGAGTGTGGTGGAGATGCAAGAAACAGCTGCTGCTGAGTTTAGTTCCTTAAGTCTAGATGATCCAGGATTGTGGACACTGTCCACTGATAATCCAGGACACTGGAGCGGTAGCCTGGGGGACTTCCTTGTACTGCATGGGCCACAGCAAGTGAAAAACTTCATGTTCCCCAAAGACAATGAAAATAGAAATTTCCATCCAACTGGCATGAAATCCCCAATGGTGACAAAGTGGAGAGGCCATTGTTTCATAGAATCATAGAATATCAGGGTTGGAAGGGACCTCAGGAGGTCATCTAGTCCAACCCATGCTCAAAGCAGGACCAATCCCCAATTAAATCGTCCCAGCCAGGACTTTGTCAAGCCTGACCTTAAAAACTTCTAAGGAAGGGGATTCTACCACCTCCCGAGGTAACGCATTCCAGTATTTCACCACCCTCCTAGTGAAAAAGTTTTTCCTAATATCCAACCTAAACCTCCCCCACTGCAACTTGAGACCATTACTCCTTGTCTTGTCACTTCTACCACTGAGAATAGTCTAGAACCATCCTCCCTGGAACCACCTTTCAGGTAGTTGAAAGCAGCTATCAAATCCCCTCTCATTCTTCTCTTCCGCAGACTAAATAATCCCAGTTCCCTCAGTCTCTCCTCATAAGTCATGTGTTCCAGACCCCTAATCATTTTTGTTGCCCTTCGCTGGACTCTCTCCAATTTTTCCACATCCTTTTTGTAGTGTGGGGCCCAAAACTGGACACAGTACTCCAGATGAGGCCTCATCAATGTCGAATAGAAGGGAACGATCACGTCCCTCAATCTGCTCGCTATGCCCCTACTTATGCATCCCAAAATGCCATTGGCCTTCTTGGCAACAAGGGCACACTGTTGACTCATATCCAGCTTCTCGTCCCCGGTCACCCCTAGGTCCTTTTCCACAGAACTGCTGCCTAGCCATTTGGTCCCTAGTCTGTAGCTGTGCATTGGATTCTTCTGTCCTAAGTGCAGGACTCTGCACTTATCCTTGTTGAACCTCATCAGATTTCTTTTGGCCCAATCCTCCAATTTGTCTAGGTCCCTCTGTATCCTATCCCTACCTGCCACCGTATCTACCACTCCTCCTAGTTTAGTATCATCTGCAAATTTGCTGAGAGTGCAATCCACACCATCCTCCAGATCATTTATGAAGGACCGACCCTTGGGGCACTCCACTTGATACCGGCTGCCATCTAGACATGGAGCCATTAATCACTACCCGTTGAGCCCAACGATCTAGCCAACTTTCTATCCACCTTATAGTGCATTCATCCAGCCCATACTTCTTTAACTTGCTGATAAGAATACTGTGGGAGACTGTCAAAAGCTTTGCTAAAGTCAAGAAACAATACATCCACTGCTTTCTCTTCATCCACAGAACCAGTAATCTCATCATAGAAGGCGATTAGATTAGTCAAGCATGACTTTCCCTTGGTGAATCCATGCTGGCTGTTCCTGATCACTTTCCTCTCATGTAAGTGCTTCAGGATTGATTCCTTGAGGACCTGCTCCATGATTTTTCTGGGGACTGAGGTGAGGCTGACTGGCCTGTAGTTCCCAGGATCCTCCTTCTTCCCTTTTATGTACTCAGAAACCCAGAATGCTGAATACTGTTTTGGTTGCAAACTCTTCCAGTCTAATGTTCCAGCCTGTCATAAATATAAAGGGAAGGGTAACCACCTTTCTATATACAGTGCTATAAAATCCCTCCTGGCCAGAGACAACATCCTGTTACCTGTAAAGGGTTAAGAAGCTCAGCTAACCTGGCTGGCAGCTGACCCAAAGGACAAATAAGGGGATAACATACTTTCAAACCTTGTGGGGTGGGAGTGGGGAAGGCTTTTGTTTGTGCTCTTTGTTTACATGGTTGTTCTCTCTTGGGACTGAGAGAGGCCAGGAAAGGCGGATTAGTTTCTTTGGTTTTATGTGAATTTTCCGTGGTAGGAGGGAGGTTTATTCCTGTTTTCTGTCACTTTAAGGTTTTGCCCAGAGGGGGATCCTATGTGTTTTGAATCTGAATACCCTGTAAAGTATTTTTCATCCTGATTTTACAGAGATGATTTTTACCTTTTTTTATTAAATAAAATCCTTCTTTTAAGAACCTGACTGATTTTTCCATTGTTCCAAGATCGAGGGGTTTGGGGCTTTGATGATTTTGTAACATATTGGTTAGGATATTATTCTCAAGCCTCCCCAGGAAAGGGGGTGTGTAGGGCTTGGGGGAGGGATATTTGGGGGGAAGATGTCTCCAAGCGGTCTCTTTTCCCCGTTCTTTGTTTAAAACACTTGGTGGTGGCAGCATACTGTTCAAGGACAAGGCAAAGTTTGTACCTTTGGGAAGTTTTTAACCTAAGCTGGAAAGAATAAGCTTAGGGGATCTTTCATGTGGGTCCCCACATCTGTACCCTAGAGTTCAGAGTGGGGAAGGAACCCTGAAACAGCCACATTGTGTTCTACAGGACTGGAGGACTGGAAACATCTGGCTAGAAATCTCACATGCCATGAGAAGGCAGCAAATCACCAGAGAGCATTCCATAGGTGGAAAGAGCTTGAGATGAGACTAAGGTTAAAGGCCACCATAGATGATCAGCATCAAGAGAAGATTGCATCAGAGTCTGTCTACTGGCAAAATGTTCTGAAAAGGCTCATTGCCATTGTGAGAATGCTTGCTACCCAAAACCTAGCACTGCGTGGCACTTCAGATCAGCTGTATGTGCCAAACAATGGTAACTTCCTTAAAATTGTGGGCTGATAGCTGAATTTGATGCTGTACTCCAGGAGCATCTAAGAAGAGTCGCCACCCAAGGAATGTACACACACCACTACCTTGGAAAAAACATTCAAAATGAGATCATACAGTTACTGGCAACAAAAGTCAAACAGAAGATTGTGGCAGATGTGAAGTCAGCAAGATATTACTCTGTTGTTCTGGACTGCACACCTGACATCAGCCATATGGAATAAATGACTTTAATGGTGAGTTTTGTAACAACAACAGAACCTAGTGAAAATGTCCCTGCAATGGTGACTGTCAGAGTATTTTCTAGAATTTATTGACATTGATGATACTACAGGAGCTGGTACGACAAATGTGCTTCTTAAAAAGCTGGAAGATACAGGAATTGCAATAGCTGACATGAGAGGTCAGGGCTACGATAATGGTGCCAGCATGAGAGGAAAGAACAGGGGAGTGCAGACACAGATCCGAGAGTTAAACCCTTGAGCTGTTTTTTTTTGTCCCATGCAGTTCTCATTCATTGAACTTGGTGCTCAGTGATGCAGCATCAGCTTCTATTGAGGCTGCTGAGTTTTTTAATGTAATTCAAAACATCTATGTATTTTTCTCTGCATCAACTCATCGATGGCAAATTTCGAAGCAACATCTGGGAACATCCTCTCTGACACTGAAACCACTGAGTGCCACATGATGGGAAGGTCGAGTGGAGGCGATAAAACCTATCAAACACCAAATTGGGAAGATAGATGATGCCATAGTTGCCATTATGGAGGATAATGCTATGATAGAAACTGTTCATGGGAGAACAGTGGCAGAGGGAAATGGAATCACCAGAAATATGCATAACTTCCAATTTCTGTGTGGCTTAGTGTTGTGGCATGACATACTGTTTGAAATAATTGTTGTAAGCAAGAGATTCCAAGGTGTTGACCTTGATATATCTGGAGCAATGGAACAACTGGACAAAGCAAAGTCATACCTACAGTCTTACCGGTCAGATGAGGGATTTCAAAATGTTCTGAAGAGTGCACAGAAGTTGGCAGAGGAACTTCACACTGAAGCTATTTTCCCACCCATTCAAGAATACAAGAGTCACCGAAGAAGAAGACATTTTGATTACGAGGCACGGGATAGTCCCATATGAGACCCCAAACACAATTCAAAGTTGAATTCTTTAACCAGATTCTAGATTGTGCAATACAGTCAGTTGAACATTTCATGCAGCTCAGGGAACACAGCAGTATATTTGGGATGTTGTATTGTATTCCTTAACTTCTCACTATACCTGAAGAAGACCTACACCAGCAATGGAGGGCACTGGAGACCGTGACACATGATGACATGCGTGATATTGATGTGAGTGATTTAGGTGATGAACTGAAAGCCCTTTCAAGATACATTTCAGCAGGATCAACTCCAAAGGCTGTTCTGGAATATATGTGCACACATAAGATGACCACCCTCTTTCCAAATGCTTTTGTTGCTCTGCGCATACTTCTAACACTTCCTGTAACAGTTGCCAGTGGAGAATGCAGCTTCTCCAAGCTGAAGTTAATAAAAACACATCTACGTTCCACAATGACACAGGAGAGGCTGGTCAGCCTTGCAACCATCTCAATAGAGCATGAGCTGGCCCAGACTGTGGACCTTCAGCAGGAAGCAGATCAAGTCTTTGCAACCAAGAAGGCACGGAAAGCACCACTTTGATTATTCAAACAGATAAAAATGCCAGTGTTTACTATGCAGACAAGAAAAGTTACACTTGCTGTTCAGGTGTTTGAAAGTTAAGTGTTACTTAAAATTTTTGAACAAGGCATTTTAAGTTTAGTTCTCCTTTATTGGGATAGGTAGCAGAGCAGTACCATGAGAGGAGTAGAACAGGAAGAAAGTAGAATTGAGACCTTTCAAAGTTTTGGCCCAAGCAAGGGGGCGGGAGCGTCATTTGAGCTCCCCACCTCTGGTGCCAAAATGTTGTCGGCTGGTGCTGCACAATAGATAGGTAGTAATTTCTTGGAGGCAAGTTTATTAACATATGAAGCCTAGATATTTCTCTCATACGATCATATTTCTTTTTAAACTTTGTTTAGTTCATAAAATTGCTTTATCAAACTGTATAAGCATTGTTCTGTTTTGGTATGGCAATCTATTCTCGTGCCCTGTATTTTAAATGGCTAAAACCAGATGCTTGAAAGGATATTTCATCCCATTGCATGCTTAACTGAATGTTACTTTAATATAGTGGTTATTTTTCAGAACTCCTGCAAGTGAGCATGTTATGTCCTGAGGTCTGAGAATATGAAGGTTAGTACTTCTTGTAATTTTAGCTTGGTTAACCTGAGTTGTGGTCTTATTCATATAATGACTATATAAATAAAACCTTTCTCCTATATTCCTTCAAAATGTATAGTAATCCATACTCTATCTCCAAGGCTTGTAGTCAGCAACAACTTTGATGAATGAACAGGTTGTCCTTTGCGGTTCATCAGTGGCATTCATTTTGTTTTCTGATAGTTTTAAGTATTATGGGCTGAATTCTGCCTTGATTAAAAGAATATTTCTGAACTGGGGAACAGCAAAACAGTTGACTTCCTTCAGAAATGTAGCCAGACTGTTAAACTCATCTTGTTTTTAAAACTGAACTCGTGTATTACACAGTTGGAGCGGTAAGAGCTTGTCTACGTAGTGGGGTAATGTATTTTGTGGGGGTGTGACTTCTAAAGTGAACTAATGTTGCATATTAATTGGCCACGTAGACCCTGTTCGTGTGCACTAAAAGTTCTGTACACTTTAACACTTTAACAGTGTTTCAAACAGCACTCATGTTTGACATGTTATCTAGTGGGGGAACTCATGTCTAACAGAACTCATGTCTGTTTGAACAGCTGCAGGAAGGAACTTACTTCCCAGACCAGAAAACTACCATTGGGGATGTTGAAATGCCAATAGTTATCCTTGGGGACCCAGTCTACCCCTTAATGCCATGGCTCATGAAGCCATACACAGGCACCCTGGACAGTAGCAAGGAGCTGTTCAACTATAGGCTAAACAAGTGCAGAATGGTGGTAGAATGTGCCTTTGGATGTTTAAAAGTTTGCTGGCGCAGTTTACTGACTAGGTTAGACCTCAGTGAAACCAATATTTCCATTGTTGTTGCTGCTTGCTGTGTGCTCCAGAATATCTGTGAGAGTAAGGGGGAGACATTTATGGTGGGGTGGGAGGTTGAGACAAATAGCCTGGTGGTTGATTATGCACAGCCAGACACCAGGCGATTAGGAGAGAACAGCTGGGCGCCCTGCACAGCAGAGAAGCTTTGAAAACCGGTTTCAAGACTGGACAGGCTATGGTATGACAGTTCTGTTTGTTTCTCCTTGATGGAAACCCGCCCACTTGGTTGACTCTACTTCCCTGTAAGTCAACCGACCTCCCCTCTTCGATCACTGCTTTCAGAGGCAATAAAGTCATTGTTTCAAAATCATGCATTCTTTATTAATTCATTACATTAATAGGGGGAAAACTCGCAAGGTAGCCTGGGAGGGGTAGGGGAGGAGGGAAGCACTGGGTGGGGTGGTGGATGAGGGGAGGAGGGAAGGACAAGGCCACACTGCACTTCAAAACTTATTGAATGCCAGCCTTCTGTTGCTTGGGCAGCCCTCTGGGGTGGGGTGATTGGGTGCCTGGAGGGCCCCCCCACGTTCTTGGGCATCTGGGCCAAATCATGAAACTGGTTTTCAAAGCTTCTCTGATGCGCAGTATGCCCTACTGTGCTCTCCTAATCGCCCTGGTGTCTGGCTGCGCGTAACCAGTGGCAGGCGATTTGCCTCAACCTCCCACCCTGCCATAAACGCCCCCCCCTTACTCTCACAGGTATTGTGGAGCGCACAGCAAGCAGCAATAACAATGGGAATATTGGTTTCGCTGAGGTCTAAGCGAGTCAGTAAACTGCGCCAGCGTGCTTTTAGAAGTCCAAATGCACATTCTACCATCATTCTGCACTTGCAGCGGAAGCGGTGGATGATGATGGTTAGCAGACCTATTGCTCCGTCTGCTGCCAGCAGCACCCAGGACACAACAGTAGCAGTGTCAGTGAGCTGAGCTGAGCGGGCTGCATGCTTGCTGTGGTATGGCATCTGCGCGGGGAAAAAAGGTGCAAAACGATTGTCTGCCGTTGCTTTCACAGAGGGAGGGGCGACTGTCGACATGTACCAAAAACCACCCATGACAATGTTTTTGTCCCATCAGGCATTGGGACCTTAACCCAGAATTCCAGTGGGCGGCGGAGACTGCGGGAACTGTGGGATAGCTACACACAGTGTACCATAAGTTGATGCTAGCCATGGTAGTGAGGATGCACTCTGCCAACTAATGTGCTTAGTGTGGACATACGCAATCGACTGTATAAAATAGATTTCTAAAAATTGACTTCTATACTATTGACCTGACCTACTTTCGTAGTGTAGACATACCCTTGGAGTACTGTTTTTAAACCAGTTGTGCATGCGCCTTATAGTAACTTCATCTACACCACATTTCCCTCATTTGCTTATGAGAATGTCATGTGGTAAATCAGTTTGAATCTTTTCTCAAGCTTAAATTAGGACCTCACTATTCCCATATGTGCCCTACTACCTGCATCTCGGTACTTATGCCTTTGGAGATCTTGCAGGGCTTGGCAGGAGCTGCTCACGCTTTTTGAAAGAGTTTTGCTCGTGAAAGTAGGGATTCATAGCACTCTGTAGGAGAGCTTCTGAACACCTTGTTTTTACCCACCTTAACAACATACATTCCTCCAATTTGGGTAAGACCTCAAATCGCCATCTCCTGCTGCTTCATGGTATTCAGCAAATCTTCCCTCTCAATATTACACATAAAATGAGGCTCAAATCCAACAATAAAGTCACATCATGACAGGTTATATAAGTGAGCTTATGTGCTTTAGCAGCTTAACCTGACAGGCACATTCCTGAGACAAGGGTGGTGACGTAGTATCTTTCATTAGACCATCTTCTGTTGGTGAAAGATGAGCTTTTGAGCTTACACAGAGATCTTCTTCAGGTCACAAATTCCCAGCATTTGACTCAAGTTAGTATACAGGCTTTGTGACTCTTTTTAGAGACACTTTCCCTTGGAGTCTTGCTAACAAGCTTCTCCAGAGCAAGCTGCAGGAATTTCAGAACTAAGGTGCCTATCTCCTACTGAGTAATACAGTCCAGCAAAGCTCAGACTTCTTTCCTGTTGATAGGTAGCTTAGCCAATACTTCCCTTCCAGCGTTGGAGCTTTAGTTCTGGTCTTTTACTTCAAGAACCCCAACACTTCCTCTAAGCCACACTTCAGTTCTCTAGGGCTTGGTTGATCTCTAAGATCTCCTGAGGATGTTCTCCAAAAAATTTAAAAAATCTTTGCCAAAAAATTATAAATTCTGCAAGTTTTTATTGGTCAATAAATAAATGCAGAAGCTCCAGCATGACAGTGGGGAGCACAGGCCACTGGCTGCACAGAGGTGGAAGATCACCCTGCAGCATCTCGACCCACCACCCCGGGTCACAGACTTGGTGGTGAGGCTGCACCCGACCCTGACACAGCACAAGGCCTGGGCCTGCCCCAGAAAAATCTGGAGCTCTGCCCCTCTGTGCCAGGTGCACTAGGTGTGGGGCAGGCAGGATCCAAGTGTGGAGGGGCTCAGTATGGAGGGATCCAGGTGTGGGGTGAGAGGATTCTGTGTGGGACAATCTGGGTGCAGGCAGCTCAGTGGGGGCTCTACGTGTAGAGAGATCTGGATGCACAGAGGCTTGTGGGGGGGAGTTCCCTGCAGAGTCCCATTGTCCGTGCAACTGGGCTTCCAGGTGAAGGTGATTGGGGCTCAGTGGAGGTGTCTAGGTGTGGGGTCTCAGCAGGGGGATCTGGGTGCTGGGGAGTGGGGCTTGGTGGGCTGGAGGTCTGGGTTTAACTAGTTGGGGGTCAGTGGTGTGGGGGTCTGGATGTGGGGGCTCAGAGTGATGCAGTGGGGTGGGCCTCGTCAGTGTGGGGGTTTGAGTGCAGGGAGCTCAGTGGGGGGTGGTCTGGGTGCACGGGTGGGGATCTGGAAGAAGAGGGTCTGGGTGCAGGGCAGATCTAGATATAGGGGTTGAGGTTCAGTGGATTGGGGTTCAGGTATGGAGGACTGGGAGGTTCTGGGTGTATGGGGTGAGGCTTGGCAGGGGGCATCTGGGTATGGGAGTTGGGTGGATGGGGAAGCAACTCTCTATACAGTGACCTCTTCCACCTGCAGTTGAGGAGTGATGGGGTCAGGAAGCAGGGGAGGATGGTGAGCTTCCTGCAGCTGTGGGAGATTTCTGGGACTGGGTCTGACACAGCCTCAGCCATTCCTTGCAGGAGAAGAGGAAGTCCGCTCCTTTCCCTTCAGCCCAGCCAAAATTAGCAGCTGATCCTGGGTCAGGGTAGGAGCCACTGGCTATGGTGTCCCCAGCCCTGCAGTGATTTACCTCTCCACTGGCTGCTCCGGGTATCTGAAACAATGTACCTGAACAGCTAGGAAGTGGTTCTCTTGCAGCTTCCTTATCAAAGTAATTTTTCTTCTGGGAAGCAAAGAAATCTGCAGGGGACATGAATTCTGCACAAGCGCAGTGGTGCAGAATTCTCCCAGGAGTAGATAGAGGATAAGCTCAAACCTTAGGTGCTCAGATAAATAGCAGAAGTTCCAATATAAGAACCTACATAGATGGATTACTTGGAGAGTGGGCAATTCTTGTTTCCTGCATTCATTCTGCATTGGACTCCAGTTTTGGCTCCTTTGCCATCCAGGGATATAACGTCAGACTGGGAGGTCCAAAGAAGGGCAGGTGAGAAGGAAGAGAAAAGATGAGAATAATATATTGGCTATAGTTTTTGAAATATGACTGAAGGAAAATGTAGAATTAATCTGCAGCATACACCCATACCATACATGGGCCACAGGCCTATTAATGACAGGTTTCAGAGTAGCAGCCGTGTTAGTTTGTATTTGCAAAGAGAAAAGGAGTACTTGTGGCACCTTAGAGACTAACAAATTTATTTGAGCATAAGCTTTCGTGAGCTACAGCTCACTGCATCGGATGCATTCAGTGGAAAATACAGTGGGGAGATTTATATACATAGAGAACATGAAACAATGGGTGTTACCATACACACTGTAACCAGAGTGGTCACTTAAGGTGAGCTATTACCAGCAGGAGAGCCGGGGGGAGGAGCGGGGGGGGGGGAAGCTTTTTGTAGTGCTAATCAAGGTGGGCTATTTCCAGCAGTTGACAAGAACCTCTGAGGAACAGTGGGGGGGTGGGGAGGTGGGGGATAAACATGGGGAAATAGTTTTACTTTGTGTAATGACTCATCCGTTCCCAGTCTCTATTCAAGCCTAAGTTAATTGTATCCAGTTTGCAAATTAATTCCAATTCAGCAGTCTCTCGTTGGAGTCTGTTTTTGAAGTTTTTTTGTTGAAGAATTGCCACTTTTAGGTCTGTAATTGAGTGACCAGAGGGATTGAAGTGTTCTCCAACTGGTTTTTGAATGATATAATTCTTGACGTCTGATTTGTGTCCATTTATTCTTTTACGTAGAGACTGTCCAGTTTGACCAATGTACATGGCAGAGGGGCATTGCTGGCACATGATGGCATATATCACATTGGTAGATGTGCAGGTGAATGAGCCTATTAATGAGTTTCCCTGGAGGGGCAGCAGTAGGGTATATACGAAGGAACCACTTTCCTCTTCAGACCATTTTTCCTACAAAAAAGATAGGACGAGTGAGGCAGTTCCACTCATCCTCTCTAGGATTTACAAAAATGCCAGGCATATATGCCTTTTCTTGGAGTCCTGCTTTCACAAAAGAACGTTTGTTGATTTTTCTCTTTTTAATCTCATTTCTTGTTGCTGATCATGTTACATTTTACAGAATGAAAACTCACCACACTGTGTGAGCTAGCCATTATCTGGCAGGCACTTAGCACGCTTATTTACGCTCTGCCTGTTCCTTCTGCATGATTTCTAAGTCCTGAGTTAGTAAGCACAGCTTTGGCAGTGTGATGTGAGTTGTGACAGATACCCATTTCCATACTGGGCTAAGATCACTTGAAACCATTTTTACCATGTCTCCAGGGCTGGCCAGTTTTTCTTCCTTAGGGGAAAGCAATATTTTAAGTTCAGATCCATGCTATCATTATTCTTGTTCTCATGTTTTGCTACAGATATGAAAAACTATATATAAGGTCTTGACTTTGTTATTAAATGGTTTTCTTCCAGATTACATTCTTTAATGAGTTTTCATTGAGGTGAAATGGCAAAACAGTAAGCAGTAAAAACCTTCCTTGAATAGTTTCCATTTATAGAAATAAGCTATAACATAAGATAAATACATAAAAGCACAGAAGAAAATGGAAACATGATAAAAGTGCAGAAGACTCTTACAATTCCATTAGCTATTTTGGTTTTGTAAGCATAAATATGGACCTAAAATTAGTGCTAACAAAGCCCTACAAGAGGGTCCAGCTTTAAAGTTCAGAGAATGAATTCAACTATTTGTGTGTGGTGTTGATTCAAGTTATAAAGCATTAAGAGAATGCAGTTTAACTCTGCCTCGCTAGGTGGAGCCTCTAGGGTCTAAATAGGTAAAGCTGTCATTGATGTAGACAAGTACAATAATATCCTTGTGAAAATGAATCTGAAATTAAAATCAAATTTTAATTCTATGCTGCCAATTCTAATATGCTTTGAGCATCAATGTTTTCTAATTTGTATATTTTGCTAGTAATGTTCTTTGCAAGTCTTGTTACTAGACATCGTAAAGTAATAAATCAATTTCTGGAATGATACCATTTATTTATACATGAGAGCCTTAAGATACTAGGTATTTAATTGCTGCAGAATGCATGTGAAGATGGTAAAAAAGGTAATCTGGAAAAATCATGGGGCTACATTATGCTGTTTTCATAAACTGGTTTGCCTAGTTTTGTGTGTTCTGTAAGAGTTTTGTTGCACTTCACCTTTCATATCAGGATCTCTGTGTCTTACAAAAGCTGGGTAAACATTATCCTCATTTTAAATTGAGGCACATTGAAATTAAGTGACTTGTCCAAAGCTGCAGTAAGAGTTGAGCATTGAATGTGGGTCTTCAGTTTTTCAGTTCTTCAGTTCAATTCTCTAGCCGCTAGACTGTACTCTTGGGTTCAGCAATTTCTGCAGCTAGTGAACTTTGCAATGAAATATGATCATTCAGTAGATCACTGTTTACATGTAAGATTCCCTTTAATATTAGCCCAACTGGCAACAAAATGAAGTTCATAAGTCCTAGCATGTTGACTTGATTTCATGTTTTTGGGCTAGACAGAATTCCTGTGGCTGGAATCTAAAAGCTTTTAATGTAGTGTTTGACTGACAAAGCAAGTAAAACTGACAGGAAGTAACTTTGGAATTTTTAGACATGCACTTTAACCTGCTGTGAAAGCACTGAATTTACTGGATCACTTAATAGTAACATTGTAGTTCAGAAGAAATTGTAATTCGCTTTTCTTGCAGTTTGAAGTCTAATTGAAAGGGGAAGATGGCAAGGCAGCTTTGCATTTTACTTTAGCAACTTTTTCCCCCTCAGTTTAACTGTAAGTAACTTGTATTTCTTTACATTTTGGTAGAATTAAAGTCTGAATGAACACTGAATTTTACATGTTTGTGTCCAAAAGCAATTCAGAATTAGTGACTATTACTATCAAGCACAAATTTAAACAATTTGTTAGTCTCTAAGGTGCCACAAGTACTCCTTTTCTTTTTGCGGATACTTCTAAACTAGAATTTAGCCCTTATTATAGATGTGGGGCCGACATCTTTGGAGAATGAAGTCACATCCACAGAGATACAATGCAGAAGCCTCCAAGTCAGAGTAGGCTTCTCCATAGTGTCCTGTCCGTGTGCTGTACTGTTTGCTTGGGTGATGCACCTCTGGGGGGAAGTAGGTTGGCTCAGACATTCTACCTTGCAATTTTGACCTTTCTTGAGGCTCAGGTGCTAATTTGTGTCAGTTATGACTGCAGCTTTTGTAACGTGGATGGTTCAGACTGGACTGAAAATGCTTGTTTGTTCCATGTAGGCTACTTAACTGTAGTCTGATAGTAACAACTGACTTGAGCTGGGCTGGATTTGAGGAACTTCAGTAGGGAATGGCTCCATATGGAATTTCCAATTCTCAAACTGGAGGTTCCTGAACTTCTTTATGTGGACCACATCTCATGGATCATCTACCCTTTTATTCATGATCGCTTCACACTGCTGTGAACATTAGAGGAATTACTTACATGGAATATTGTATTTGCAGCTGTTAATATGATTCCTCATCACCATATGACTGACTGACAAGTGCCGTGTGGACCACTAATGAGAACCATTGCCTGGAACAATATAGTCGCTTCAAACATATTTTTAAATTAAACTCCTTGGCTTTTAGAACTAAGTTAACGGAAATCCCAATAAACTTGAATGCACTCAAATTTTTATAGGTTTAACAGGGAGCATTGGGTTGATCAGAGAATTATGGTGGTGTTCCTAACTAATTCAGTTTGCTTTTCCTTTCCTTTTCCAGATTAAGACAAAGTGGAGCTCTTCAATGATACCTAAGGATGTTTATTGAAATAACTTGTTAGCACAACTTTCTCATTAGGTAACACAGTTTAAAATAAAAAGAACAGCATAAGATGTTTTGGCTCTGTTAATCTAAGAAATTTGTAATGATCTAACATTGTCCTAACTAGGACAGCAATATTAAAGCTTGAATCATTTTTTTCTTTAGGGGTAACTTTGAGTGCCTAGAGCCGCACTGAAATGTGGCCAGCTTTGCTTTTGTGGGTGGACTCCATAGTGTAACTATACTGCTTTTTTTTTTAAACTAAATTTTTTTCATGGCTGTAATAGACTTTTCTGATTTAAATAAATTGGTTTGAGGTATGTTTACAGATACCAAACTTGGCATAAATGTTTAAAATTACTCTAAATACGAAGATAATTATACTGGTGTTCTAGGGTTCTCAACAAATTTTTTGGTGGCCTCAGAGTGTGGCCACCAACTCTTTGGTGGCCATGCTGATCATTTTTGCTAAAACACTTAATTAACTTTAGGAAAAACAAGTAAATATATATTTACATGTCCAAATCATTGTAATTTATTTATGTAGGGTTTTTTCAGACTCAGTAATAAACTTGACAGGACCTAAACAGAATAGAAACACAAATAAGTGCTTTGCATGTTCTTGTCTTTTGTGGTGGTGGTGGTGGTGGTCTGCTTTTTTGGTTGCTTTTTAAAAAAAACCTTGCTAGAGAGTAAGTCTGCTGCTGTTTCACAGCAGCAGACTTACTCAACCCCAGCAAGCCCTGGGACAAACTAAGCCCTGGGGAGGTTGGCAGGGTGGTCACAGGGCCCAGGGACAATGGTGTGGGTGATGAGCCTGGGACAAGAGCCTGCTACTGTGTGGATGGAGCCCGAAGCCCTGTGGCTGAAGCTGCCTGCCCCGCCCCAGGAAATTAGAGAATTCACCAGCTGCCTGCACCTCCAGCATTTGTGCCCCCAGAGGGGGGCAGGGCCCAACCCCCACTGGTGGCCACTGGGGTAGAGGGGCCACTGCTTCTCTTTCCACGCCCCCCGTCCCCGCTCCAATCACAGCCCAGGAGGCTGTGGCTGCAAGAAAAGCCCCTTGTGGCCACATTTGAGAAACACTGTAAGACTGGCTGTATGTGTGTTCTGCTATGTGAAAATTCAGATGCTTAACTTGTTTAGATTTATTGCATAACTGCAAATATGCTTTGCAGCTATATAAAGCCTCCAATTTGATATTCCAGAGTACATGCATGTCTGTAAAAATGGGGAAATTGAAACTCCGAGGTTAAATAACTTGCCCATGGTCACACTTCAAGTATAGAACCCACTCTGGTCTTCCTGTTCTTAACTACAAGTTGATCCTTCCCTTTGTTAATTTGCTTTTTGATAAAGAATTATAGGGTCAAACTTCTGACCAATAATTTTAGAAATCTTGAGTCTTACAGATGGGAGATAAATGTAGAAAAATAACATTAAATTTAAAGTTCTGACATGGAGCTCTACCAACTTGGAATGGTTGTAATTTAAATTTATAGGCAAAAGTTACCAGCTGAGACGAGCATTGGGCACACTTGCTTATTCTTGTAGCTCACGCACTGCAATGAGACTGCAACATCCCCATTTAATCTTTATTACCTTCATTGTCTCCTGAAATGACCTGGATTTGGAGCATCAGCAGGGAGGAAGAGTCTTGCATACAAAAACTCCTGGTGAACTTACTAGTCAATGTGACTGCAGTACTGGTCTGTCTCCCTGCTTGCCTCAGTATCCAAAGATGAGACTGAAGGACTTTCTTCTAATCCTCTTTTGATGGAGATTCATGCTTCTCTGGTAAAGGATATCTCCATACTTCAAGCATAGGTGTTATTAGGCTTCCCTTACCAAGTCCTCTCTAACCAGTCTTTATACCTAAGAAAAGGGCAAGTAAAATCTTTCCCAGTCAAGTTCCATCAGCATCTGCATAATAGAAGTTTTCATTAAATTACATTTATATCCCTTATGGCTCAATTATAAGAGTGTAGTCAATGCAGTGTTGCCTTCCAGAGCATGAAGACAAACTGCTAGTGCCTTTGCTGCCCAGCTTTCCCCAAGTTGCAACAAAGTGAGAATTTACCAGTCTTGTCGATTTTCACAGCTGCTGCTAGGACCTTATGGGCAGTAATCCATCGAGACTAACAACCAAGTCCGTTTCACTCCGTTTTTTCCCCAGGCTGCAGCAAAAGTGAGCCCAGGAATCAAAACACCTTGGGTATGGTGTTGTGTAGCAGAGCTGCCAGAAGGCGCTTGTGACAGGTGTCAGTCGGTCCTCCAAGCCCATAGGGGCGATGGAGAGCTATGGTCCCCGTGGCAGGCCTCAGCCACACCTTCCGGGCGTTGGGGAATTAGCGGGGAAGGTGCGCCGGCCGGAGTCGGTAGCGCGCGCCCCTCCGGCAGGGGAGCGCCGGCCGGAGTCGGTAGCGCGCGCCCCTCCGGCAGGGGAGCGCCGGCCGGAGTCGGTAGCGCGCGCCCCTCCGGCAGGGGAGCGCCGGCCGGAGTCGGTAGCGCGCGCCCCTCCGGCAGGGGAGCGCCGGCCGGAGTCGGTAGCGCGCGCCCCTCCGGCAGGGGAGCGCCGGCCGGAGTCGGTAGCGCGCGCCCCTCCGGCAGGGGAGCGCCGGCCGGAGTCGGTAGCGCGCGCCCCTCCGGCAGGGGAGCGCCGGCCGGAGTCGGTAGCGCGCGCCCCTCCGGCAGGGGAGCGCCGGCCCAGGGCCCTGACAGTGGCGAGAGGCAAAAGTCCCGCCACTGGGTCAGCAGGGCCGTCCGCACCTGCTGACCAAAAACCCACCCCATGGTGTAGTTCGGCCCCTGGGCTACTTCCTACCCAGTCTCTCAGGCGGGCCGCTCCGGTCCCTCCCTCTTGTCCGGGCATTCCGCTGCGGGCAGCTCCCGCTCGGTATCAGACTCATGCTGGCCTGGGCTGCAGTCAGGCCCCTCTGGGTATTTGGCAGCTGGCAGCCCTGGTTGCCACAGGCCGTCCTCCCGGTCAGGCTCCTCCTTGCCTAGGGCTTCGCCTGGGTCAGCAGCAGGATCGTGAGGGAGCAGCCTGTGTCTGTCTCCCTCCCTGGTGCTCTCTTCACTGGGCAGAGGGCCCCGCCCTTTGTACTTCCTGTCCCACCCTTTCCCTTCCAGGGATTGGCGGAAGCTTGGTCTGGCCCCACCCACTCAGGCTGAAAGGGTGGCTCTTTACTCTCTGGTTCGGAGGGGAGCCACCCTGGCTCCCTACAGCACTACGCTGGGAGATGGGGGATTCCCTTGTAAGAATTTTTACCCCTCACCTTTCCCATAACTTGAGCAGAGGTTTCTTTTTCACCAGATGTTGCTCCTAACATTGGAGGACCCAATCTTCTGGATCACTCTTTACTTAATAGGTTTAGTCCTATGGATTCTGGATGTCTAGTACAGTATTGAAGTGGTTCAGGGAATGAAGGAAAGACTGATAGGAAAAGTGAGCAAACGGAAGTGTGGGGCAAATGAGATCTTTTGGGAGTTGTGGAACACCATGTAGATGAGAAATATAAGGAAGTAGGGAAGAGAAGGAAAAAAAGAAACACTGACAACTGTCTGGGCAGACACAATGATCCATTACAGTGAAGAGGGGGAAAGATGGTAGAACAAACACAAGGTACAGTATGTTACTTAACTTCGTTTTATTAAAGACCGAACATGCTAAACCATGTACAACAGTTAAATTGCAAAGGATGTGACTTTGAGCGCACGAATGCACAGAATTACAATACCTATGTAGACAAGAGGGCTTGTCTACATGGAGACACTCTGGAAAATTTATCTGAATTAACTAAAGACGTGAATTCAAGTGGATTAGTTAAACTGCATTAAATCCCTGTGTGGATGCTGTCATTCAGAATTAAAGTAGCCTTAATTTGGTTTTGCTTCCAAAGTGAATTAAGCTATCTTTGCTTTTGATCAGGCTTTTTTCAAATTGTAAGAAACCTCCCCGTTGCACAACTCATTGTCTATATTGGTTTGAAATGTGGTACTTGGCAAAAGAAACATGGTTTATGAAATTGTACAGTTTTCCAGTTCACCCTCCCCAGCCCCTGAGGAAGGGCTGCCTATCAGCTACTGCTAAACCTGAAAATCTGAAACCTGCCTTAAAACATGTGGCTGTTTGTCATCCAACAGATGAAATGGAAGTTGTCTGTTTAAATTACACTTGAATGGAAGATCTCAGAGAGGGGGATGGAACACTTTCCTTGTGGTTCTAATTGTTTGATGTATTTGCTAGAAGCTGGTATTATAGATAAGCTGTATTTCATAGGATTTTTTCATGTCAACCTGTCAGTGTGAGGAATTCTACATACCTCAGATAGGTAGTTTTCGGCAGTGTGACTTCAAGGAAAATTTCTTCTTCAGTCTACTATTCTCCTTGACTTGTGCCAGCCATCTTTCTTCTGCATTTTCAGCTGTGGCCAAAGTTTTCTTCTGGTGGACAACTTGGATAAGGGTTAGGCTTGCCAGTAGTCTAGATATTCTGTGGCTGAGGAAGTGGGCCACTGAGGAAAATAACCTAAGCCTTTTGCATTCCTTCAGTGGAAATTCTTGGATTAGGCCTTAAATAATTTTCTTTTTATCAGTCTCCTTTTGCTTTTTACTGAGAAGTATAGCTCAGGGTTTTCCCAAGTAGTCCTTCCCTAACCCACTTGTGGGAATAGACTTGTATTGTATTCTAGTATCTAGATTCATTTAAAAATGACTACTTCATTCCCCACTGTTAGAGATCTCAGAATCATTTATCTTTGGTTTTTAGCTGTGGTTCTTGTTGACTTTTAGCCAAACTTCCAGCCCAGTCCCTCTTTGAGATTGGAGAGAGCAAGAGAAAAATTAACACCTGTGGTACTTACTCATAAATTCCTTCCTGTGCATGTCAGTCCACAGGTAAAGTCAATGGCATTTTACCTGCTTTACTTGATTTTTTGCACTACTATTTTTATCAAGAGATATTAAGAGGATCTCACTAATGTGTCAGAGGTACAAGGCGGCTCTGGATCCAGAGGCACTACACAGAAAAGACTAGTCCTGTGGGTATCTTTGGGTAGTTTCCTTGATATCCTTTTGGTGAATCTGTCACATACTTTCTATATTTGTTCTCACATAGCACCTTAATCCCATACCTTTCTCTTGGGCTGCTTCGAACAACTTCGGGAATTCTGGGAAACAGGATAACCTTAAGTCACACTCTTTAGAAGGTGCAAAATACATGACAAACGCATCAGTTTATTTGTAGAATATAGCTATCCCACTAAATACCTTTTTCCACTGGCTTGAGTGGGCCTGCTGATCAGTCTACAAAAATAACTTCTACCATCCCTTTTCCTTTTGTAATTTGCAGGTGGCGACGGACAAGGTTGCAGGAAAGCTGAGTTCTACTCTCTCATGGGTGAAGAACACTGTATCGCATACTGTCAGTCAAATGGCCAGTCAGGTGGCAAGTCCATCTGCCTCATTACACACTACATCCTCTTCTACCACTCTTTCTACTCCAGCACTATCACCATCCTCACCAACGCGGTTGAGTCCAGATGATTTAGAATTATTAGCTAAACTAGAGGAACAGAACAGGTGAGTGGGGAAACATGGTTTTCATATTTTGCTCTTAAAATTGTAAAATGAGAACTAAAATAGACTTATCAAAATTATAGCAGAGAACCTATTAAAAGGGGTAATGTTTTTCCTGAACACAAAATTTTACTCCGTTTAAAACTGCTAGCTGCATGGAAAAGAATGTGCATTTTAAATGTTCTTAATCTGAGATTTAGAAAAGCATCTGCTCTTTCAGAACCTCCAAAACATTTGTTACCTTTTCTAGCTTTATAGAAATCATTAAACATTGTTTCTAGAACTGTACTGACAGCTGATGCTGGAGTCCATGAGATTCAGGGATATAGTTTAAAGAGGGAGTCTCAAGTCCTGATGCTTTCACCTAACCTGTTCCTTGCTGGCTTTTAAACCTATATGAAAGGATGCAGACCTTTGACTCCTAAACAGTCTAGTTTTATCCTTTTCTGCTCATTGGGGGCTTTTCTGGAAAAGCCCCCAATGACCTAGGGTACAAAGACTTTTAAATGGTGATCAGTAGCACCTCAAACCTTTAGTTGTCTGATTATCTGGTTTTAGTCAGGCCTTTTGGTAAACCTTTCTCTAAGCAGTTTTTCTCAAAAACTGTGAATTAGGATCAGAGATCCAGACCCTCTGTTACAGTAAAGTTGACATTTTAAGAACACGTTTTTAGTTAATTCCATAAAACAGCACTTGGTGTAAAGACATGGACATTTAAAGTCTGAATAAATTAATTTAGCAAACAGTTTTCAGACAACTTTCAAAACTTTCCATAAATGGAATAATCTTATCACCCTTGCATCTTGGTTTTACAGGTTGGATTGGAGTATTTCTCCTTGTCTCTTGAAAACTGTCCGTTTTCATTTTAGCTATAGTGAAGCTTATATACATTTCACTACATCTCCATTATTGGTTGTGACACGCTCAATAGGCAATAAGGAGTCCCATTGCTTATCTTCCTTCAAACAGTTCACACCAAGCCTGCTTTTTCACATCAAGATTACGCTTTTTCAAGGAGAGAGTTGATGCACCTATCTTGAAAGCTGCTGTGTATCGTCACAAAATTTTGAATCTGCTACATTTTTTTTTAAACTATAACTGCTCTTTGGAAGTAAAGAATTGAACTCTGAACCCAGGAAGTCATACTTGTTTCTGCTCACCAGACAAATTGCTGCTGGTGATATCTTTAAATTCAGATTTCCTTGTCTGTGTGAGAGAGAAACTGGCCTACACCTGAAGAGATAGGATATAGGTGAATTGAACAGTTTAGGCTACAGTGAAAGAACCCAAAGGAGAAGTGAGACACAAGGAAACTTAAACTTCCTGCAACCAAATTTAACCTCTTGAGTTAGCAAAACTATCTACTTTTTATTGAAGGCCTCACAAAAAATGCATTGGAATGGTGCAGTCCAAAGGATCTGTTTGTGAATAGTAAATCATTGATAGGGTTTTACATGAATCTTAGTTTGTGTTCTGTGTTTAGTGACTACTTACAATATAAAGAAACTACATGTTACAAATCTGAGGGCAATGGATTCAGTAAGGTAAGGTTTCAAATTATAATAGAAATGTAGTAGAATTTCTTAGAAACTGAGGAAAAATAAAACATGGATTGTCAAAATCTTAGGTTTTGCAATCTTAAAATGTTCTGTGCTTTAAAAGTACATATAGCTCTTTTCTCTGACGTTATTTGGAGTCTGACTGTGTTTAGCATGGTGCATGTTGAGAAAAGCAGTTCTAGTGTTTAAGTTAGTAGTGGAACATGGTAGGTTAGGTTTGTAGAAGTTTAAAAATGCATTTTCATGTGTATACAATACAACTGGCTAGTGATTCTGTACATCTCAGCTTTGAGTTTTTCTTGTGAAAATGAGACTGTTTCCATTAATTGGGGCTAAATTCAGATTTAAACTTCTGGGACCATTGTAGTTAAAGGGGCACACTACTACTTTAAGCCTTTTGTTCAAAAGCTGAAAATAATAAAACTACAAAGATCACACTTGTAAGATGTTGCTTTTTATGGATTAAATCTCATTCTGATACATGCTTTGTTTACACAATACTTAAGATTTTTTTTATAAATACTAATGGATAGGAGCAGAAAAGGGGAAAGACCATGTAAATATCTGAATTAAATGTTTGTTCTAGCTGAGAACCTGAATGTGTCGGTGCCCTGAGATTTATGCACATACGTGGTCAATACTGTGCAGAGGTTTATAATTTCCTGAAAAAAATTAACAGCTCAACCTCACCAATATGGTGGTTGGATTCTACTTTTTAGCACAGGGACATCAGAATTTACTTGACTTATGTCTTTGCTTTCATAGCAGCCCCCCTTTCCTACAAATACAGCTCCAGTGCTAAGTGAAAATGGAACATAGTACACAGTCTCCTAGACTGCAAAGTGTAGTCTGATCTCTTGCTTCCTACCCAATACCTAGACTGAAGTAAATGGATTTGTTTTTATTACATGGCTCTTTGTTACTTGAAGATAGGTAGATCTTAAGGCCCAGTTCCTGCCACCCCTGAGCTTTTCACAAAATCAGTAGCCAACAGGAAACAGGGGATGAATCCAGGCTCAATAGTTAGCCTCTCTGTCTGGAGGGGCACAGAGGAATAAGGGCACGGCTGCATTAGAGTTTACAGTAGTCCAGCTGCATTAGTACAGGTGCGCTGGCTTAAGCTCCCTAATGTAGGCACTGTAAGCCAATAGGAGAGAGCTCTCCTGTCAGTTTAACTACTCCAAGCCTGTGAGCGGTTGTATTTAGGTCACTTCATTTACAATTTTTATTACAAAAACATGTTAAGTAAAACAGTTTGAATTAATGGATTTGTTGGATACATTCTGTGAAGAGGGGGTGGAAGAGTTATCTCCTCTAAACAATTTGATGATCAACAATGATGCAGTCTAATATGGTTAGTACTGTAACTAGCTTTGTATGTTGCAGACTGTTGGAGACAGACAGCAAATCCTTGCGTTCAGTAAATGGGTCAAGAAGAAACAGTGGCTCCTCCCTTGTATCCAGTTCATCAGCTTCTAGCAACCTCAGCCATCTCGAAGAAGACTCCTGGATTCTTTGGGGAAGAATTGTAAATGAATGGGAAGATGTACACAAAAAGAAAGAAAAGCAAATTAAGGTATTAGTCAGTATTATAGGACACTTTTATAGTGCAAAGCAACTGGTGCTATTTGGTTTATTCTCCAGTTGGTCTTCCATGTTTTTCGGAAAATAAGTTATAGAAACTCGGGCTGTCGACTAATCGCAGTTAACTCATGGGATTAATTTAAAAAAAATTAATTGTGATGTTAAACAATAGAATACCAGCTGAAATTTATTAAATATTTTTGGATGTTTTTCTACACTTTCAAATATATCAATTTCAATTACAACACAGAATACAAAGTGTACAGTGCTCTCTTTATATTTTGATTACAAATATTTGCACTGTGAAAGATAAAGAAATAGTATTTTTCAATTCACCTCATACAAGTACTGTAGTGCAATTGCTTTATCATGAAAGTGAAACTTACGAATGTAGTTTTTTTGTTATATACCTGCACACAACAAAACGGTGTAAAACTTTAGAGCCTAAAAGTCCATGCAGTCCTACTTCTTGTTTAGCCAGTCTCTCTCAGACAAACAAGTTTGTTTACATTTGCAGAAGATAATGCTGCCCACTTGTCTACAATGTCATCTGAAATGTTACAATGCTTCAACCACCATTCCAGAGGACATGCATCCACATTGATGACTGGTTCCGCTTGATAACAATCCAAAGTAGTATGGACCGACACATGTTCATTTTCATTATCTGAGTCAGATGCCACCAGCAGAAGGTTGGATTTTCTCTTTTGGTGGTTTGGGTTCTGTGGTTTCTGCATTGGAGTGTTTGCTCTTTTAGCACTTCTGAATGCATGCTCCACACCTCATCCCACTCAGATTTTGGAAGGCACTTCACATTCTTAAGTCTTGGGTCAAGTGCTGTAGCTTTCTTTAGAAATTTCACATTAGCATCATCTTTGCATTTTGTCAAATTTGCAGTGAAAGTGTTCTTAAAATTAACAACATGTATTGAGTCATCATCTGAGACTGTTATAATGTGAAATATATGACAGAATGCTGGTAAAACAGAGCAGGAAACACACAATTCTCTCCAAGGAGTTCAGTCACAAAATTAATGCATTTTTTTTTAATGCAAGTCATCAGCATGGAAGCATGTCCTCTGGAATGGTGGCCAAAGCATGAAGAGGCATATGAATCTTTAGTGCATCTGGCACGTAAATACCTTGTGTCGCCAACTACAACAGTGCCATGCGAATGCCTGTTCTCACTTTCATGTGATATAATTAAGTAGTAGTCAGCATTATCTCTTGTAAATGTAAACAGACTTGTTTCTCTTCACGATTGGCTGAACAAGAAGTAGGACTGAATGAACTTGTGGGCTCTAACGTTTTACATAGTTTTATTTTTGAATGCAGGTTTTTTTGTACATAATTCTACATTTGTAAGTTCAACTTTCATGATCAAGAGATTGCATTACAGCACTTGTATTAAGTGAATTGAAAAATACTATTTTGTTTTTTACAGTGCAAATATGTGTAATAAAAATAAATATAAAATGAGCACTGTACACTTTGTATTTGATGTTGTTGTAATTTAAAATCAATATCTGAATGTAGAAAACATCCAAAAATATTTAAATAATGTTGTTCTATTGTTTAATTGCAATTTTTTAATTGCTTGACAGCCCTAATAGAAAATTCTAACTGAATCTTTTCATTCTGAATATCAATCCTATTTATGAGCTATCAGACTTGTATGCCCAGTCTGTCCTCATGTAATGCCAGATATATTTAGTACGTCCAGAATATCAAACACTTTCAATGAAATCTTCCACTGGAAATGGATTGCAAACTAGGAAAGATTCCTCATTTCCTTAATCTTATTTCTGAAGACAGAACAGACTTCATATTCGGAGCCTGTGCTACTTCTGTAAGGGCATGTGACATAGCATCATTTATGCAGGTGAGGATATTTCAGATCTCTCAGCCAACATCTGTCAAAAAAGACTAGAAAGCCCACTCCTCTGGGGCAAGTAGGAATCTTTTTCTGGCAAGTGCAAGCAGTTTTGCAGACTAATTAGGTTTCTAGCACCTTATAGGGGCAAATATAAACTTCCAACTATGACCAGCATAAACCAATGCTGTGTTTTCTTCCCTGGGAGAACTGACCAGAGTCTTCTCAGTTTTGCTGCTGCTGTACAGAGCCCTGCCTGCAGTAGTGAAACTGACAAAAAACAGGTCAGTTTTATACCACTGATGTTTGACCTCTTCTGCGCAGCGCTGTGTGCTGGAGCTCTTCAGTGGGGAGGAGAACTCACAGGGGGCCTGTGGGAGGGATAGAATAGCTTGAGATGCCTTACCACTACTATCCGTGCAACAGCCAAAAGGACAAGAGGAGAGAAAGAAAGAAAAGAGGGAAACCATCCTAACAGTCAGAATATTTTGGGGGAAGGAGGGATCTATTAACCTCTGTTTAATAGATATCTGATGCTCAGGGGCTCCTTACTTTGTAGGATTCAGGGAGAGCACCCTTCCCTTTCCCAGTGGCTTGGAGTGGGGTAGGTGGGAGGAAGATAGTAAAGACCAAAGCAGACTGAAGAACTTCAAAAAGAGCTCACAAAACTAAGTGATTGGGCAACAAAATTTCAAATGAAATGTAATGTGGATAAATGTAAAATAATGCACATTGGAAAAAATAACCCCAACTATCCCTGCAATATGATGGGGCCTAATTTAGCTACAACTAATCAGGAGAAAGATCTTGGAGTCATCGTGGAGAGTTCTCTGAAGACATCGACGCAGTGTGCAGCGGAAGTGAAAAAAGCAAACGGGATGTTAGGAATCATTAAAAAAGCGATAGAGAATAAGACTGAGAATATCTTATTGCCCTTATATAAATCCATGGTACACCCACATCTTGAGTACTGCATACAGATATGGTCCCCCCATCTCGTATACTGGCATTAGAAAAGGGCAACTAAAATGATTATGGGTTTGGAACAGGTCCCATAAGAGGAGAGATTAGAGACTAGGACTTTTCAGCTTGGAAAAGAGGAGACTAAGGGGTGATATGCTAGAGGTATATAAAATCATGAGTGGTGTGGAGAAAGTGACTAAGGAAAAGTTATTTACTTGTTCCCATAATATAAGAACTAGGGGCCACCAAATGAAATGAATGGGTAGCAGGTTTAAAACAAATAAAAGGAAGTTCTTCACTCAGTGCACAGTCAACCTGTGGAACTCCTTGCCTGAGGAGGTTGTGAAGGCTAGGACTATAACAGGGTTTAAAAGAGAACTGGATAAATTCATGGAGGTTAAGTCCATTAATGGCTATTAGCCAGGATGGGTAAGGAATGGTGTCCCTAGCCTCTGTTTGTGAGAGGGTGGAGATGGATGGCAGGAGAGAGATCCCTTGATCATTACCTGTTAGGTTCACTCCCTCTGGGGCATCTGGCATTGGCCACTGTTGGTAGACAGGATTCTGGGCTGGATGGACCTTTGGTCTGACCCAGTATGGCCATTCTTATATTCTTGTATTATATAAAATTAATTATTTATTAACTAGGCATTGGTCTGTGACAGTTGGAACTAGCCAGAAATTGATATGGAAGATGACAAGTAGGCTTAGTTTTGCTAAATGTTGAATAATTTCCAACCCCATGTAAGTGGTTGGGTGTTTGTGTAAAGTGGGTAGCAGAGATGGAGAGAGAGAAATTAAAGAGTGTGTGTGTGTGTGTGTGTGTGTGTGTGTAAAATTTCTTTGGGGAGGCAGCTGTGAAGAAAGAGAACATAACATGGGAAGTGAAAGAGAGGTTTGAGGACCGAGAAAAGAAGGAAAAGAGGAAACAGACTGTTTCTGCTCACAAAGCAAAGACAGATTGTGAAAAGGCACCCTTAATAGATCATGGAAAGAAAATGATTTGAAGTCAAGAGGAGGGAAGACCAGACAAAAACAAGAGAATGTAGTAAATAGGGCATCTGAGTAGGATTCAGTGGAAATATTTGAGTGTCACACACTAGTGTCAAACGGTTTTTGTGGTGTTTTCACCAACTATAAAACTAGTCAAAATACTATTTGGGGAACATAGTCGTCAAATTTAACCAGTGTTAGTGGAATATCTTTTCAGTGAGTTTTCTTTTGCTGTTCAGCCAGCTCTACTTGTAAGTTACTTTTTAAAAACTAATTAGATGGATTGACAATTTTAAAATTAAATACAGTGTATAACAGTATGCAACAGCTTCCCATTAATGCCAGTGGGCATGGCTTTGACTGCAGAGGTATCTTCAGATTTGGCTACAAAGGCTGCCCTTGGGCTTGTAGACTTGGGGAAATTTTTGAAACTCTGAACATAAACATATGGTACATTATTTTTTTCAGGCAGGTTGACGTATGTTCCAACTTTGGCACTTTCATCCACCTCAAAGCATGGACCTAGAGGTAATTCTGCAAGGTGACCTTAGGGGTTCCACCTTTCAGTACCCCTGGCATGCGTAAAGAATGATGCTGTGCCTGTTAGCAAGTGCAATATTTTCCTGACATATAGCCCTGGTACCACTACTGTTTCTTTAGGTGTGTAGGAAGAGTTAATCTTTGTTGCCTTGTAGAGCATGTACATAGGTAACTTAATTTGGGGGGATGGGGAGTTAACTCTCCCCTCCCACATTGAGTGTGAGGTATAGGCAATTGAGGGTGGTGAATTGTTGGGAAGCAATACCTGGAGGCTGCTTTGGAAAGTTGAGGCACAGTATCACATGAGAGCAGGGATGCGGGGGGCATGTGATAAAGGGCTTTTGAGTTGATGGGAGCATAGCTGGCTCAGGGAGTTAAAGCTCTGCTCCCTGAATCAGCAAGGGATCATCAGTACAGAGCTACTAAGATACTCCTAAAGTGGAGCTCCAGAGGGGCCTGGCTCCCTTAGGGATATTAAAGGGCTGATTTCACTGCTACAGAGCTACAGAACGCTCCTGCTGTAGTGAAGGTTCTTTGTTACATTCCTTTCCTTGTTGACTTCACCAAGAAACTGTGTAATTGTTTTTTTAATTGTTACTTTTTAAATGCTGTCCTTGCCCTTGGAAATTCCCAGAAGAGTCAATGCTGAGAATGATTTTATGTATTTGTCTTTTTTTGACAAATAGAGAGGCAGTCTTCAAAAACTTTAAAATGAAGCTAACTTGAAGGTCTTGAAAATAAAAGTACCTACTGAACTTTCATAAGACTTGGACAAATGATAATTGCCAAGACTTATCCCTTAAATTAATAGAGCTACCTGCAAAGGTGTTTGAAATAGTGTTGTAATGAGGTGCTGGTTTCAGCTTTAACTATGGAGAGGTTTCTACTTCTCCATAATTCTTATTTAATAAACTTACAGCAATGACAGCTACCAGTTTTTTTTCCTTTTCAGCATTTTGATATTTTCTTAGTGAAAGGATTACTTAAGTAAAAGAAGGTTATCCTCTTTCAAAAACTTACACAGAACAAATTATTAGATAAAGTGCTAGAAAATGCATAGGAAAGGAACTGTGTTGCATTGTTGAGGGAATGACTCTGCGGTTGGTGGTTGTCCCCACGATTCTTAAACTTCCTGAGCTGTACCTTTTCTTAAAATCTTTATCAAGCAACCAAACCCCTTATCGCTCAGTCTTTCTTGACAGATCTGTAAATACAAGTACCATACTCGAGCACCCCGGGAATGAGACAGAATATGTAAGTAAGTTATTAGGGGCCCCAAGAATCTGTTCCTGGTACACCAGTTTATTCAGGGGAGGCTTATATTGTGTAATAGCTGTCTTTAGCTTTTGAGAGAATTTATATATGTCCCATAACATGGAACCAAAAAAAGTCAGAGAACCTGAACATATTACCCTCTTGGTATGCCTTTGTCTCTGAATTCATGTTCAAATAGCTTTAAAAAATATTTGAAGCACTGACATCAGTGAAATTAAGCGCAAAAAAAATAATTAAAACAAGAATTTCCTGTAGGTATTGTCCTAGTCAAGGAGACCCTTATCTGAATAATATAGAAGTAGGACTTTTGTTGTACCATATTAACATTGTAGCCTAACATGCCTAAAATAATAAATTTGGCAAATATTACTATTGGCTAATACTATGTAACCATTTTGTTACTTTTTTTTTTAATTTTAGCTCATTGGGGATTTATTCCAACCAAAGATTTCATATTTCTGATTCAGAGGTTACAAATGACGACAAATGTACAAATGTTGTATCTTAAAGGCATTTTTTTGTGGAATGTTAAAATAACTGCGTCAGTTAAGTTCTGGTGCATAGTAGCCATCTGGTGGTGCTTGAAAGCATGTGCAACTGCTTAGATGATAGGTACCCTGATTTGATAGACTAATGAATGGAATTACTTACTCCTGAAAATACACTTTTAAAGTTTTTATTGTTTATTAAGTTGTGTTAGGATATAGATATTCAGGCCTGTCTGTAAAGGCCTATACTCTAAGAATTTAGGTGTATTCTTATCACTTGGCTAGTGATAGAGGTATAAAAGAAAGAATCAAAATCACTGTTGTCTGGTGTAAGGGCCTTCTCTTACTGTGACAGTCTGAGGCCCTGTTCTTAGGCTAAGGCCTTTGGCTAAGCAGCAGAGGCAGCCATAAGCTGGGAAGCGACCGGTCACCTTCTCACATTCCAAACTAGTCGCATTGAAATAAGGTGCTATTGGGCTGTTAGGCACTATCAGGACAGGATTGTATTCCTATCACCTCCAGAGAAAGGGAAGTGCCTAGAAAATGTAAAAGGAAACTTAGTTTGATAGCATCCTGTCTGGCAAGAACTCACTTATCAATAGCTGGGATGTGAAATCCTCACTTCTGTATTGTTTTGTCATTATAGTTCCCACTTTGCTATTGTTTGTCTGTATAATCTCTGTCTGGTTCTGTGATTGTTCCTGTCTGCTGTATAATTAATTTTGCTGGGTGTAAACTAATTGAGGTGGTGGGATATAATTGGTTACATAATCATGTTACAATATGTTAGGATTGGTTAGTTAAATTTCAGGAAAATGATTGGTTAAGGTATAGCTAAGCAGAACTCAAGTTTTACTATATAATCTGTAGTCAATGAGGAAGTGACGGGGTGTGGGTGGGGGTGGGCATGTGGGTGTGTGAGATGGGAACAGGGAATGGGGGTAAGAAAATTGGAATCATGTTTTGCTAAAGGGGGAGATGGGAACAGGGAATGGGGGTAAGAAAATTGGAATCATGTTTTGCTAAAGGGGGAGATGGGAACAGGGAATGGGGGTAAGGAAGTTGGAATCATGCTTGGCTAAGGGTAGGAATGGGATCAGGGACACAGGTGTAAGGCTCTGTGGTGTCAGAGCTGGGAAGGAGGATACTAAGGAAGGAAACTGGAATCATGCTTGCTGGAAGTTCACCCCAATAAACATCGAATTGTTTGCACCTTTGGACTTCGGGTATTGTTGCTCTCTGTTGATGCGAGAAGGACCAGGGAAGTAAGTGGGTGAAGGAATAAGCCCCCTAACAAGTTGCATGGTAATCATACTCTTGGCATCTTCTTGGTCAACGCTCCTTTCTTTTGCTACTAAGTGAAAACAAAGCTGAGTTTAGTTGGATCACCATTTAAACACCCATCTCTCAAGTGCCTATTGTGGACTATGTAATTGTTTTATAACATGCTTTTCCTTTGTAACCAACTTAAGTCATGGGAAATTTCCTTCACAAAAGAGATTTAAAATTTCATTGTAGTTTGTTTTAGAAATTTACATATTTATACTGTAGGAATCATTAATGAGTTTCCTTTCTTTTTTTCTTATGCTTTAGGAGCTTGTTCGAAAAGGGATACCCCATCATTTTAGAGCAATAGTTTGGCAGCTTTTATGCACTGCTCAAAGCATGCCAATAAAGGATCAGTATTCAGAGCTTTTGAAAATGACTTCTCCTTGTGAAAAACTGATAAGAAGGGACATTGCTAGAACATATCCTGAACATGATTTTTTTAAAGAAAAAGACAGTCTTGGGCAGGAGGTTTTATTTAATGTTATGAAGGTAAGTTAGTTGTTTTTTTTGAGTATACAATATTGGAACACAGATGGAGGCTTGAAAAATAACATACCCATGTTGCATCCTCTTTAAGAGCCTCTAGTCTTTGGCAATAGAACTTTCAAGGCTGTAACTTAGTATAAAAATTTTTACCTCTTGATAGCAGTTTCAAATGGTTTGCAGATATTTGTATGTTTAGCTATAGGAATAACTTCACTTTATCAGCAGTAGAAAACATTTACTTGATTATCTTAGATTAGGATAAAATCAATACTAAATACTAACAGCATAATGGAAATAGCTTGTGCAGTAAAGCAAAACAAACACACATTGTGACAGTTGACTAAAACAAGAACTTGAAAATTAGAAGTGCCATTCAATCTTCAGACCCCCAGTTGAGTCTAGGTGGTAGTTCCTTCACTTTGTGCTACACCCAGACTGATTTGAGATTGCTACAGTGCTGAAGAACAAGATGACTTCTAACTTCAGAGTAATATTGTCCAGAATTTCTTTGCATTTATTAGCTGACGTAACTATTTTGGGGCTTAATTTAGGAAAAAAAGATTTTCCAGGCCCCACAGTTTCTTGAAATCCTTATTCCGCAGAAAAATTGGCCTGCTGCCAAATCCCATAACCCAATAAACCTCAGCTACTCTAAATAAAAGCTAAGGAGCCAGCTGAAAACTCATTAAAATTGTGTCTACCTCTTAACTGATCATTGTATATTTCTCTTTGATAGTACTTGCTGCTTGAAACAGGCCCTTTTTTGTTTTTATTGCTAAGCAAGAACATCTGAGAACATACACTTAAGCCTTGGGAACATGGGTTACTTTTAAATCTTGATTTTACTTGTTGCGAAGAAAATATCTTTCAGCAGCTTCATCATCCTTTGCATAGTAGTTATGGTCTGAAAAGTAGAAACGTTCAGTGTTTCAAGAGGTCTACAATATGAGCAGCATAACATGGAAGTGTTCTTACAGTTCTGTTAGAAACTGTCATGTTTGGAATGAATATATTGCTGTCATCCAAAATTTAGTGTCTGTTAGAGCAAACCAGGTCTGCGTAAAAAAAAAAACAAACCAAAACAAAAACACTACTCCATACATTTGCTCCTCGATGAAATCCACCACCCCCCATAGCTGTGCTGCAGACAGGAGCTACTCCCTCTGTAGGCCAGGTTATGTCACGACAGCTGTGGAATTGGGGGTGATGGGTTGGGAGAGAAGTGGTGATAGTGTTGTGAAGCCTGTTGCCCAGTATCTTCCTAAAATTAACAAATTCCTCTGGTTGAAGACTGCATGTATCCCTTTCAAAAGGGGGTGACAAATAACATGAAATGCTTCTGCCCTATGCTGGCCTAGGGAACATGGAATTGAACTCAGTCCTCTGAAGCATCATGCTACCACTAGATCATTTGACCTCTAAATAGAAATTCTGTAGTCTATTAGGAATTCAGAGAAGGAAGGGTACTCTGAAGGCCAGATTTGTTGAAATGTCTATAAGTGCTGTGATCCCATTAGTGCTGCTCCCTTGCTATCATGATCTGTTTCAGGCAAACTAGGGAGAGGAAATCATTCCAGCCATCTGTCTCAACTAGTGGAGTTAAAGGAAAAATAATTAATGTAAACTGGCCTTGAACAGAGCAATCAACAAGGAAACAGCGTGGCAAACATGAAGCTTTGGTCCTTCAACTTCACAAGTAGAATGTCTTCATTTAGGAGACTTTGAAACTGCTTAGTGGAGGACCTTTTTCCCTAACCCACTTGAGGACATAAAACTAATGGCTGAATAAAGGCACAGTTTTGAGTGGCTGTTTCCATATACAATCCATAACTTTACAAATATAGATCTGTGGCTGACATAGGAGTCAGTCTTGCTACACTGAGAACATTAAGGACTTGCTGCTATCTTGAAGTTTATAAGCCTTTACAGTTTGCATTTAGAAATGCTTATTTGAATATGACCAATGTTCAAAATAGTCATTCCAAAATGAAAATCTTTCAAACCTTTAATCTGCCCTTGGGAGCTTGCTCTTTAGATGCTGATCCAAAATAGCTTCAGTTGTCAGATGACTGCTCCAACAGGAAGGACCATGTCTGTTTTATTTCAAAGGTTAACCGTTGAAGTATTGTGTTCAGTTTAAGCACAAATCACTTTTCTTGGCATTTTAAGCTTCTGCCTACTGAAAGGGTTGGATAAAAGTTGACCCACCTTTAGCAGCTAGAAACAAAAGCAGAAAAACAGCAACCAGTATGAAAATAAGTGTTTTAATTGTTGCTTTTCAAAATCTTAAAGATTTTTATCTTCTAGGCTTATTCTTTAGTGGATCGTGAGGTTGGATACTGTCAAGGAAGTGCTTTTATAGTTGGGCTGCTGCTTATGCAGGTAAAGAGAGTATTATGTCAAATGTGTAGAACCTCTAATGTTTTACTAGAATGCAGAACACAGCATAGTACCCTGTGATGGGATTCTTTTTTCTGTATATTTAGTTTTCCATAATTTCTTTCACAGTGGACTGCCAGATACTTCACTAGTCAAGAACATTTTAAAGTTATTTTACAGAGTCAAATTAGTTTTTTGCTCTCTGCTTCTGTCCTTCCCAAGAAGCACCTTGAATAAGGAGTGACCTTTCTCAATGGAGGAGGAACACTTATTTCTCAAACTTTTTTCAGAAGTTACTTCAGTGTTCCCCTAGCTCTTACTCATTTCAACTTCAGTGGCCTTGATTGCTGAGTGACCACAAAGTTTCATTTGAATTAAAATGTGCCAAACTTCAGAGCTGTCTTTCACACTTTGAGACTTAGTGCTCAACATTAGAATAGGCTTTATAAATTCCAAGGCCAGAAGGGACCCTTGTGATTACCTAGTCTGACCTCCTGTATTAGTCCTAGACCATCTCTAAAATATATGCTCTAGGAATTATTTTGGAAATACTTCATCTTTATTTAAAATAATCAGTGATGGACAAACCAATGTAATCCTTGGTAAATTGTTCCAATAGTTAATTACTCAGTGTTTAAAAATTTATGCCTTATTCAGCTTCGAGCTGTTGGATCGTATTTATCTTTCTCTACTGAATTGAAGAGCCTATTATATTTGTTCCCTATGTAGATTCTCTTAGATTCATGCTGTCAGAAAAGGGACATGTATTTACTTTGAATAACTACAGCATGAATCCTAAATTAGCCAGCGTACTTCTGGGTAAACCATAAGTGGTTATAAGTCCCTTGAAAATAAAAAAAAAATTAACATGTCTTGGCTTGTGTCCATAAATTTTCATTGTGCCTTTGTCGAATATAGATGCCAGAAGAGGAAGCATTTTGTGTGTTTGTCAAATTAATGCAAGATTATAGACTTCGAGAACTCTTTAAACCAAGTATGGCTGAGCTGGGCCTTTGTATGTACCAGTTTGAATACATGATACAGGTAACTGTAAAAGCTGTTAAATGTATAGTATCTTATATAGTTATTATTTAGCCTACTTCCATTGTATACTTATACTAGAAAATATTTCCCCCCCCCAGATATTGGGCAAAACATTTGCTTATAAGCAGTAGTTAAAGCAGATTAAAACTGCAAGAGGAACGCCTACTACGTGAGCCAAGGAGGAGGGGGAGAGGGAGAGCTACTCTTTCCCCCCCCCCCCCAAGGAATTATTAATTTGTAGGGCCATAAGAATGGCCATACCAGATCAGACTTAGTCCATTTGCTCATGTAGTCAGACAATGGGTAGTGCCAGTGCTTCAGAGAAGATTCAAGAAATTCCATAAGATACCAATGTAATATGCCTGCTATCTGCTTCTTAACCCCAGTCATGCAGTGGTTGGCTTGTATAAATCTGCATGTTAGAGTACCCCTTATTTTTAATCTTCTCTAATGTAACTGTACGTAATCTGTATAAATGCCTAAACCTTTTTTGTAGCTTACAAACTCTTGGCCTTGCATTCTTCATTGAATGTCAGTGATTTTTTTCCCCATTAACTGAAACTGTAAGAGGTGGCATTAGCTCTTGTTTAATATGTACTTTCTGATCCTCTCTCCCAGGAGCAACTACCAGAACTTTATGTGCACTTTCAGTCTCAGAGTTTCCATACTTCTATGTATGCTTCATCATGGTTTTTAACTATCTTTCTTACAACTTTTCCACTACCAATTGCAACAAGAATATTTGATATCTTTATGTCTGAGGTAAGCAAATATCTGTAATACGTTCACCACCCCAACAAGAGCTACTAAATGCTATCAGTTAGGTAGTTGTATAAAGTCTACTTTTCTGGGGGGTTTTGCATGTAGATTTGAAAGTAAGCATGTTTTTAATCTCATTGTTTTGTTAGGGAACCAGTCTTTCTCTGTATATATTTTTGTGAAGAAAAGGCTAATCTATTCTGGATGAGCTTATATCAGAGTCAGAAGTGTTTAAAGGGAGGAAAAAGCAACAAAATGCTGACCACATCTGACACATGCTGTGGATGAAATGGGCAGCACTAGTTTGTAGTAGACAGGTGTTCACCTCACAGCTAGAACGTCAGACTCTTTCAGTAAAGGAATGGAGTTCAATAGGTAGAAATGCTGCATTCTGGTCAGCTTGAGGAGGTAGAGGACGTATTGGAAGGCAGCAGCTGCCTGTGGATAAATTAGTTGTTCTGCAGGGCTGTCAATCTGGCACTTTTCACAAATTAAAAATCAAAACATTACGCTTCATAGGCTTCAGTTTGTAACATTTTTTGCATTAAATGCTGCTTTTCCAAATTCACAACTTTTAGAGTCATTAGGTGCCAATGCACATCTTATTGTCCTACATAAGAGTGTTTTCAATACTGTAAACGTGACACATTCCTTTGTAGCAACAAAGGACTGCTTAAATAGCTACTTGAATTATTTCAGAAATGGTATAATACAACTAACATTTATTTCCTGAGAGGTGCATGGTTTTTACAAAATAGTTCATATAAGACTTTAATAAAGGTTGCACCTGTATAGTACCCTTTATGTGAGTGGGCCTACTTCACCAGCCACTGGAAGGGTGTCACTTCTGAGGTGTGTGTTTTAGCTTTTTGGCAGTGTTTAATCCTCACTGCATAAATTTAGGGTGAGGTGAAGAGTGCAAGACAGACTGTAACTTAAATGGGATTTTAGGAAGGCATATTGTCATGACTTACTCTGGGATTTGGCCAGGATGCTGGGCCAGCTCCCTGTCCAACTGTGTAAGCTGGTTATTGTTCTATATGGTTGACAATGCCTTAAGGAATCGTTGGCATTTTATTTATTTATTTATTTATTTATTTTAAACTTCTGTTTCCAGGGTTTAGAAATAGTATTTCGAGTAGGTTTAGCAGTTCTTCAGATGAACCAGGCTGAATTAATGCAACTTGACATGGAAGGGATGTTACAGGTAAATTTAAATGTACAATCAAGTATTAAATGCAAGCTCATTTGAAAGCCATGAATATATGTATTTGCCAGTACTAATTGCTTGTATTCTCTGAATTGCTTTTTAGCACTTTCAAAAGGTCATTCCACATCAGTTTGACAGTGGTCCAGACAAACTAATCCAAGCATCTTACCAACTCAAATACAATGCGAAAAAGATGAAAAAGTAGGTGCTGCATTCTGAGACAATGCTGGTCTGTTGCCACGCATGTCTTTTGCTTTGTGAATCCATAGAAATGTTTGTGCTTTTTCCCGGTTCAGCGGTTCCAGTGTTTTATGCTCTAAATAAGTTCGTTCCAGCACATAACATGAACCAAGTTTTATCAGTGTAGTAATTCTTCTAAAACTAGTAATAACTACTTCTTGTTGGTTTCAGAGTAACAGCCGTGTTAGTCTTGTTGATGACTGTAACTAAAATAATGATGTCTCAGAGGAAAAATAAGCGATCTAAAATACTTCTTGAAAAGCTGCAGGATTCTCATAAATTACACCGACGTTTGTAAACGGCACATATAAACTAAAATATAAAAACCAGTTTGAAAAATATTAGTCTTGGATTCAGACTTATGACTTAGATTTTCTAGAGGTGAAGAATCCATTCACACAACAATGAGGATTGCTTGTATGGTCACGATGAGTGCTGTTTGTAATCTGAACAGATGTAACTTTTTACTGCTGGTTAAGAGCTCAGTACTACTGTCATGGTTACAAGGCTAGCTTCACCTCTGTCCCCTTTCTGATCTTTGAGTGCACTCCTTCAGGTCTTGAATATCATGCCTTTACCTATCTTGAAGTAGAATTGTGCAATTGTCCCATTCTGAGGCTGGGCCCTGTGTCCACATTTCTTACTCTGCAAGGCCAACTGAGTTTGCGCACCTGTGGTTCTTCCCTTCTGGGGAATCACTAGTGGTTAGTGGTGTATAGTGATCAGATGGCCTTCTTAAAAACCAAAGTATTGTTTATTTTGCAGTAGGAGCAAAGGCATATAGAGGGGATTTTAAAACAGTCTGCGCTCATCTGTCCTAAAGTCCTGTCATCCCTTTATGGTAAGATAGGCATGCCTGACTTCTTCAGACATCCTCAGGAGGGTGTTGTGTCTCAGTTTGGTGCCCCCAAAACCTGTCAGAGTTCCTTTGTCCTTCTGCATTCATGAGCTTTTTCCTCTCATGATCCAACCATTTTTGTAGATTGGCTGGAGAGGAGGCAAAATAATTAAAGCCAATAGTTCTAGCATTGTCCCTTAGCCATCTCTTTCTGTTGAGGTAACTCAATGTATTTATACAATCAACATCCCAGTAACCAGACCAACATACAGGATTAATAAATTATAGGGCAGCTCAGAATGCATCGACTACAAAAATACAAATGAGTTCTAATTTAAAAAAAGGTCAAATTTCTGTACAACACAAGATCATGAAAACAGTTCAGTGGTCAGTTTCCTGGGGTATTAAGTAGGCTTGAGCTCTTTAGGGTACTTACCCAAAGCCCATTTAAATCAATGAGTCTATCCATTGAATTCAGTGGGTTTTGGATTGGGCACAGATACTTAGGTGTTTTCATTTACTTGGGGATGCCCTATAATTTTTTTCATATAGTTTACTATAAGGGAAAAAGTACAGGTAACTCTCAAGCAGTTACGTTAAACAAAGGAAATGTCAATCATTCATAGGCATGTACATTTTTCTGCTGTTGCTTGTTGGGTGTATCCATATACCAGGAAGTAAATCAATTGTAATATTTCTAATAGAGATTACCTTTTTTTTAGGTTAGAAAAGGAATACACTACAATAAAAACTAAAGAAATGGAAGAACAAGTTGAAATTAAAGTAAGCATGAAGCAGCAGTGTAAATGTCTCTGAAGAGGAGTTGGCTTGGGGGTGGGATACTAGTCTGATCTGGGATATTGGCAATGGTGGATTTCATGAGCTACTGGAATGACAGTAGTTGTACTTGGGCTGTGGCTTTGAAGAGGACGTTTGTAATGTACTCCATCCCTTCACTGGAGTTCTGATGGAAATAACACTATACAGAAAATCATGAACAAGAAAAGTATACAAATGATATGAAATGATGCCTTTTTCGGTAATTAAAGGATGGCTACAAATAAGTTTGTAACATGCTGATGTAGGTGTGGGTTTCCCACAGAGGGTCTTCTGAAAAAATAAATGTAAATGATAGGGAAGAAGCTTAACCCTCATTTTAAAAAATCCTGACATGTTTGAGCAATGTATCATCTGCTGGCAAGACATTGCATTTCTCGTGCATTGAGGCGTGAGAACAAAAGCAAAATATTGACAATTTTTCATCCTTGAGTTTCTGGAATTAACATATATAACATTTTAAAAAAGAACCTTAAAGTTAAGTTCTGCTCTGAAAAGTCCTTGCAAATGTGGCACCTTATTACTAACTGACCAGCTTCATGTGTATTCATTTATTGTATCTGCTTGCTTTAGCGACAAAAACAAGCTTTTGCTGTTTTTGTACTCTTAGCCTTATTGGCTGTACAGTTTGAGCTAATTTCCCTTCATGGGTGTCAATATATTAATTTCTAATCATGGGTCATCACAAACCCTTATCTCATTTCCCACTAGTTTCTCTATCCAACTACAAAGCATACAGAATGTCACAAAGCATACAGAATCTATGTATTGTTTCATAGCTTGTCACTAATTTAGCAACCTATAGTTGGTGAAGATGTTTTAAAAACATAAGATACTTTGCAATATTGCAATCTTCTGATGGTTGGATTTCAAAAGTAATGTGAACATCATTATGCAAAAAGAAAATCAAATCCTTAGTCTTGCCAAAATCAAATACTTAAATTCAGTTCATTAGGTGAATGTTAAAACCAATGACAAAATCAATTTTTAAACTTCTCTTTAGTAGTGTTTCTGATGTCCTTCAACTGGGCAAAAGTTTGGGTTTGATCCATCTCCCCCAGCCACTAAAAGCTGTGTGAAAATGAGATCCATGTCTTTGGCTCTAAAAACAGCTCCTTCCAATATCCTGTTAGGGGAGAATCCCACTGGTGATGGGAGATGTCATGGGGTATGTAACAAGTTTGCTCATCTGGGTTATGGTAGGATATTCAGGATTAAATATTAAAAGTGTTTCCAATTTCTTCAGAATCTTCATCTATTCTTAGTAATGTTAATTTATTTTAACATTTGTTAGGTAATACATCCTTTCTGTAATAGGACAAAAGGCTGAACGTGAATAAACAGTTCTGATATTTATAAAAAAGGGTATCTTTTAAAAAGTCGTCACTTCTGTGGGAGGCATCCATCCTGCTGCTTCCAGCAAGACTCTTGTTGGGGGGGGAGAGGTGAAACTCCCATTTGTTGGTATTCTTTATTGCAGTAATCTATTGAATCCCTTCTTCCTGATGGCTGTATTGTATTCATTGCAGACTTCATTCTCACTACAGGCGCACATGCCACAGATGCTGGCTTTGCATTCAGTGTATAGGCAGACATGATGCTGCTCCATGTCTAAAATTAACTACTTAATACTCTTAACAATCATTTGCACATACCAGTAAAACATATAAACAAAATAGCTGTTAATTTGACAAAGCAGTAAGTCCAGCTGAGCTATCTAAAACCCAGATCTAAATCACAGCCAGGTTATTGGTTCATATGGGAAAACAAAAATACATACCAAGATATTTCCCTATCAGGGACTTATAACCGTTTGGGGGTAGTAAATTAAAGGAGCAGCTGGTCTTGAGACTAAAGGACAGGACTGGAAGTTGGGAGATCTGGGTTCGAATTCCAGTTCTGTCAGACTCTTGTAGCCTTTGCTAGTCACTTCCCTTTTTGTGCCTGTTTATCTGAAAAAATGGGGTTTCTTGCCTTCTACACATGGGTGTTATGTGGAAGTAATGTTCTGAAACCATTGAGACCTTTTGATAAAAAGCACTGTTGAAGTGCAAAGTTGTTATACGTTTTTGGCCTAAATTTTCAAAAGTTACTAGAGATTGAGAGTCTGTTTTTGGGACACAACTTTAGATTCTTTATAAGACCCTGACTTTGAGAGCGTGGATGCTCAGCGTTTGAGTCACTCTATATCTAAACACTTCTGAAAATTTAGGCCTGATTCCCCATTGGGCATGCCAGAAGAGATTTGGCAATGGTACATTAATTAAAATAATACAGTGAACAAACCTTTGGGATTCTCAATATATAGTAACCATAATCTTTAGCACCACTATTAATGTGAAGATTGTTTACTTAGTTAGGCTAACTTGACTTTATCCCGTGCAGTTTTGAACAAAAGGGTAAATACATGCTTAACTTGTATGCAATTAATTATCATGATTGTATGTGTAAGTGGCCATTGAAAGCCCCACATCTGCTTCACACGCGGTTGTGGCAACTGCATGAACAAACTATGCACTTGTGCATATGCAAACGAGTTTAGAAGAGCCCTTATAGGCAATTGTGTTAAACTGGTGAAATCCCCTCTACAGCTAAAGATGGCACTACTTGTAGTAGTTTTCTGGATGGGACCTACAAGAAATGTTCTCCCCCATTCCCCTACTCACTTTCTAAGTCAGTCATGGGGCTGTTTTAACTTTTGGGAACAGGGAAAATATTTTTCAGGGTAAAACTAATTTTCTTGAATTCCAGCTAGCTAGTTTTCATCTGGCCTTGTCTGAATTGTATAATCTAACTTTATAAAGCTAATGTTGTTTACCATAGAAGCTTGAACAGCCTTCTCTCTAAAATGTTATGTAGGTGCGTCCTGTGACTTACAGCTTACTACCCTTTTATTAGAATGCAAATTTGGTCTCAACTTTGCTATCTTTAACAAATCCAGTTTCCATGTTTTCTATGACGTGCTAATTCAGATGAAGCGGTATGTGTGAAAGGGACGTTTGTTACTGCTGCTTTCTCTACTCATTTATAATGTTTCATTTATAATGTGCTGAATAGTGTGGATTTATTTATTTTTATTTAAAGAAATTAACTTGTTTGAGTTTCTGGTGTCACTTGATTATCTATCTCTTTAGTCCATATCCTCCCACATACACGCTTAAAACTGTCTTGCTTCTTTTACAGAGACTACGAACAGAAAACAGACTCTTAAAACAGCGCATTGAAACACTAGAAAAAGTGAGTACATGAGTGACTGGATTTAGCCTGCATCTTTACTACATAATTGCTACAAACTTGAATACATGACCTGGGTACCTCATAACTGTAACTTGTTTATAAATTTTTGTGCACTATTCTGCAGTATTTGTTAACTCTACTTAGCTGAATAGCATGGCAGTAATATAGTAATATGGATGCTGCTTACCAATGCAGTGTTCCCTAAAACTTGTATCTTAGGGTCATACTAAATGGATAGAATTGCATATAATTTAAAAATCCCAACTTCATTTCCTGTGGAATTGCATTCCCTGCATCAGAAGGATCTCTGCAAAATACAGAAAGATTAGAGTACATGTAGTTTGGGAGGATCCTTAACTATCCAAAGTCCTAAGTTTCTAGCCACTGCAGGTGAGGGCTGAATGAAGAGCTCGCAAATGCTCACTGTGAGTTAGTAGAAAGAGGATAGAGATGAATGCAGGTTCCACCAGCCTCTATACTTCCAAAACCCTAATAGGCTGTTGCAGCACTCCCAGTCTAATTCAGTCTGGGAAGCCTGTTGCCTGGTACTCTGGCTTCTTGCATGGATCTTTATTACACTACAAAATTGGGTCAGAGGCAGGAAAGACATGGGTATGCTTTCAGATAGATCTAAACTTCTTAGACTTCAACATTTGGACTTCAGTACAATTCTGTGGATTTCATTTTATTTTTTGAAAGCACATCAGATTATAAAAGTAAACCGGTATTGATGTATTGTCAAAATACAGGCACTGCTCTTGGATAACCTCTTTGTCCATATCCTGAAATCATAATTCTGGTTATAAATTTAAGTGATTTTTCGTTCTAACTTGCAATATTAAATTGTTCATTTCCCAGATTAAATCAGACACATGTAGAGTGCATAGCAGTCTTTGTACACTAGTAATTTCCTGGGGCTTTGCATGCCCCCCAGAGACATAATCCTTTCAACTGGTAAATTGAAACAACCGTTCCTTTAACAGGTGTTGTATCAAATTCTAATTTGTTATAGCAATAGAGAACTTTTATTTATAGTGTGGTTTCTTGCAAGTTAGAGTGCAACATTCATGAAGCAAAAAATTGGGCAAGAAAATATTGTTTAAAGAAAAGACTTTGGGAATGTTTCCGCTTTTAGTGTTGATAATATATGGGTAAAACTTACATGAAAAGAACAATGAGGAGTCCGGTGGCACCTTAAAGACTAACCGATTTATTTGGGCATAAGCTTTCATGAGTAAAAAACCCACTTCAGATACATGGAGTGAGCCAGCCACTCCCATGTCCCTATTTTCCTACTGGCTTCTGTATGTTACCATTCCTGATGTCTGATTTGTGTCTGTTTATTCTTTTACATAGAGACTGTCTGGTTTGGCCAGTGTACATGGCAGAGGGGCATTGCTGGGGCATGATGGTATATATCACATTAGTAGATGTGCAGGTGAATGAATCCCCTGCTGGTGTGGCTCATGTGGTTGGGTCCTCTGGTGTCGCTAGAGTAGATATGGGGACAGAGTAGGCAATGCAGTTTGTTACAGGGATTGGTTCCTGGGTGGTTATTTCTGTGGTGTGATGTGTAGTTGCTGGTGAGTATTTGCTTCAGGTTGGGGGGCATCTATAAGCGAGGACTGGCCTGCCTCTCAAGGCCTGTGAGAGTGAGGGATCCTTTTCCAGGATAAGTTATAGATCATTGATGATATGCTGGAGAGGTTTTAGCTGGGGGCTGTACGTGATCACCAGTGGCGTTCTGTTTTCCTTGGTGGGCCTGTCCTGTAGTTGGTGACTTCTGGGTATCCATCTCGCTCTGTCAATCTATTTCCTCACTTTCCCAGGTGGGTGTTGTAGTTTTAAGAATGCTTGATGAAGATCTTATAGATGTTTGTCTCTGTCTGAGGGGTTCACCTGCATATCTGCTAATGTGCTATATGCCATCATGTGCCAGCAATGCCCCTCTGTCCTGTACTTTCGCCAAACCGGACAGTCTCTACGTAAAAGGATAAATGGACACAAATCAGACATCAGGCATGGTAACATACAAAAGCCAGTAGGAGAACACTTCAATCTCCCTAGACATTCTATAACATTTAAAAGTAACCATACTTCAAGAAAAAAAAACTTCAGAAATAGACTTCAAAGAGAAACTGCAGAGCTACAATTCATTTGCAAATCTAACACCATTAATTTGGGCTTTAATCGGGACTTGGGAGTGGCTGGCTCACTACAAAAGCAATTTTCCCTCTGTTGGTATTGACAGCTCCTCAGCAATTATTGGGAGTGGACCACATCCACCCTGATTGAATTGGCCCTGTCAACACTGGTTCTCCACTTGTAAGGTAACTCACTTCTCTTCGTGTGTCAGTATATTTATGCCTGCATCTGTAATTTTCACCCCATGCATCTGAAGTGGGTTTTTTCCCCACAAAAGCTTATGTCCAAATAAATCTGTTATTCTTTAAGGTACCACTGGACTCCTTGTTGTTTTTGTGGATACAGAGTAACACGGCTACCCCTCTTACAAGAAAAGAGAAGCCTGTTTTTGAGACTGCTAAAGGCAGATTGCAATGAGTCACTCAGTAGTGAATTTCCATAATTAAATATTACAGTTTTACAAATAAAAGTACAAGAAATGTTTCAGAGGGATTTGAATATAAGTTTATAGAAAGCTTTGTTTTTAATGTACTCAGTCAAACATGAGAGCATTTGGTAATTGTGTAACTCAAGCAAAAGTTGCAGAGTTTCATCTTCAGGGTATTCCAATATTAGTGGTTTCTCTTAAGTGTCTTTCATTTTTTAACAATCCTATTTGTTTAGGAGTGATTCTCTATTAATAGGGAAATAGCTGTACAACAGCAATATATTGCAAACCAATAGGTGCACCTGTTGTGAGGAAAAAGATGCTTTTCCTTCTCAAAAAATCTCTAATAGTCATAATATAGATGACTTAATTGTGACTTCATGAGAACATTTGAACCTAATTTAAACAGCTAAGTGATCCGTTTAATATAGATAAGAACTAAGTTCTCTTAATGTGACTGAACTTTTTTTTTATCGTTTAATGATATATTTTGTCTGGAAGTAGTAATTTTGTACTTTGTTGCAGAGAATCTGAAAAACATATAAGTGCATTAGAGGAGAATAGACTTGAAACTGCACTTGCCTGAAAGTTTCAGTGGGTTCTTTGGCTAAGCTGAATTGCTTTGGATAGAATGCTTGTCAGAGTACTTAGATATCTAGGAAAAAATTTCTGTTGTAGAACTTGAGCAAGGTGTGTTAAACTAGCAAACTAAGTTATTGCTAGAATGTACTAATGCAAACTATTGGCTACTAAACCGGTTTTAGAATAAGTCACTGGCTCTTCATGCCTGACATTGGGCATCATTTAACGTTCTTGCTTTTACCTCTTGGGAATCTTGGTATTGCATGAATGCCTCTGCATTTAGCTGAGTTTTAAATATGATCAGATTGTGCCTTCCTTTCATGGTATAACATGGGTCAAGTACTTTACATTCATGTTCATATTCAGAATATTTCGGATAGTGCATTACTATCTAGTGTAAATGACTAAACAAAAAATTGGTTCACATCAAAATATCTAGTCCTTTCTAGATGAGTTTTAAATTCTTAGTCTGGCTTTGAGGACCTCCTTTGACTGACTGCTAAAATGGAACACTAGATTGATACAGAAGGTAATCATTGCAGCGACTTTCACACATAAATTGTATTAATTTGTATGAAAAGTCAGTCCTGAAAGATTACTGTTTGTATGGAAAATGGGTAGAATAAGACATTCTTTCTTGCATCTTAATTTGTCCTCTTACCTCTCCTTTGTTTTTGTTTTTCTTTTCCCTTATATTCCTGTCTAAATTTTTCCTTTTTGTAGGAAAGTGCTTCCTTGGCAGATAGATTGATACAGGTATAGTCCTTGAGTATTTTACCTTATACCTCCCCTCCCACCCTCAAAATGGAAAAAACTGCATTTAATGCATGGATAGTTACGTGCATTTATTTTGAAATGTAACCTTACCTACCTAATTTGGACATAAAATATTTAGCTAATTCTTCATTAGAATTTTGTTTGGTCTATTTTTAGATGCTAAAAATCTGACATCTGCACGTTGTAATATTTTTCTAACATGAAATTCATAGTACAATTTTGTAATCCATGGATTCTGTGGCATTGTATTAACGCTTACCCTTAAACTGAACGCTGAAAACTCTTAGCAAACCGGTGCATGTATAACAGAGTAACATTGCATGAACTGAATTTTATTGAATGCAAGTACACAACTGAACTTGCTAAAAGATGCTAAACTTTAATTTCACAGATTAGCAGTACTAAACTGCTACATTTTACTAAATTATCAATTGTAACCAAGTACTATGCTGTTTGAGATTTAATATCGCAAAGTTAATGGCTGAGCATCACAAAGGCAGTGTTTCTTGGATCTGTCCTCAATTGCTTTAAAAAGAAAATTATGTCCTAAGGGACAAGTGACAAGGGCCCAGGAGGCTGAGGAAAACTACCTCATAAAACGGGAGCTAGCCACCATCAAACAGCAGAGTGATGAGGCCATTACTAAACTGGAGCAAGCTGAGAATACCGTCAGGGAGCTCCAGCAGCAACAATGGGTAAGGAGCTTGGTAGCACTTCATCTCATCTGTCTCATTCACTTGTTTATTTCTACTGGTCATGGCACAATCTCTGTGCCGTCCTTGTAAATATTTTGTGTATCATACTGTTTGCACTCATGACATTATACAAAATCCAACTTGTAAGAATGATAGACCATTTAATAGCGTGGTTTGTGACTTATAGATAGACTAAATTAAACTTCTTTATGTATATTCTATGCACCCATTGGACAAACCAGTTATTTTTCCTTCAGTATTTTTCTGTAGGTCTTCAAATATTAAGTCCAGGAATTGCAAATTGACATGAGACTTGATTGTATCACCTTTGCCTAACCTCTTGTTAGAATTTAACATGGAATGATTTTAATTTTTCTACCTACTTAGACAATTTGTTGTTTCCTGAGAGTAGCTTTGTGTAAGCCAGTAGGTAAGATATCTGTAGGCTTCTAGTGACATGCTAAGACTTTATGCTGTACCAAAAAAGCACTTTTTACTAAATGGAGAACATAAACTATGCTCCTTCAGCATATTTTGGCTTATGTTTAGAAATCAAGTAGGTGTGTACACTGTAGCTAGCTTGTGTAAACTATGGAAGTTTTACTAAGTGGTCATTGTTTTAGAATGGATTCAAAGTGTCATTTTGCTCTTAGCCGCTGTTGGAGCATTTACTATTTTCTCCTGAAAGATATAGATGTGCCTCTGCAATCTAAACTTGCATTTAAGAAAAACAGTTATGTACTGGCATATAAACTCCCATATAATTTTAGACAGTGCATCACAAAGAACCTGTCCAGAGCTCTAGGCACTTCTGCTACATGTCTAAAACACAGTTGTACAGCCAGGTATTACCAACAAGAAAACAAATCAAAATAGAACTGTAGCCCTTCCTACCAGTACCAGCCTTCAGTACATAATTCCTTCCCTAAAGCTCAGGAAATACTTGCAAGTGCAATCTGGGAAGCTGGAAAATGTTTTTCGACAAAGGTAAATCTGTATACCCGAAATGCAACTGGAATACAAATTTGTAGAAATTGAAGCATTTTGTGCATATGCAATCTCTGTTTGTAATGCCCAAATATTGCATTTCAGAGTGGTTGTAACAAGAAAATGTAGTCTGAGTAGATCATAACTGTGAAGAGAGCTCTGACTAACTGACATGCAACAAATCACTGTTTGCTTAATTGTGGCAAGTTTCCCATTAAGAAACAAGAAATGGATTGTAGGAATGGTGGAGAAGTTCTTGTGGCTGTTTTTTAACTTAAAGCATTCTAGTAAGTACCTTTCCAGTGAAATGAAACTTTTTATACCCACAGCCACTTGTGAAGTTTTCAAAATATATCCTCATGTGCCAACAAAAAAGGGTTTGTATCTAAATGTATGTCTGGACATACCCTAGCATCTCCATAGTTAGTGTTGCATTTAAATTTGCAATTGAAGTGGGACTAAAATCTATGTTTAGCAATTTACTTTGTTAAATTTGAGGGCTAAATTCACTCATTGTGTATGGGCCAAGTGAATTTAATTATTTGTTCAGTTATTTTACTAGTCAGACTGGCACTTTAAAAACTAGCCCTTTCTAAAACCGTGTTAAAGGGCCTCCTTGGCACATCTGCTTTCTGGTGTACTAGGCATAAGGGTGAGGGGAGTCCTTCAAGCATATTAAGTACAGAGGACACCCCCACCAGTGCCCCCCTGGACATAAATACCAACTCTGGCATCACTGCTTTCATCCCCTTGAGTCTCAGCACACTGGGCAGTAGCATTGTGAGGAGCCAAATATGTTGGATTAGCTGCTGTGTAGGTTGAGGATGGGGTGGATATTGCAGGGATGGTGAGGCCTGTGGATGAGTGGCAATGAGAGATGGGAGGCATTTGCCCTGTAATCACTGTGCATGTACTAAGTTGCCCTAAATCTCTCACCCACAACCTTGATTCCAGCCATATGCTTTCAGTTGTACAAATAATGCACAAGACTGTAAGTGCATGAGATCACTATGCTCTGCAGATACAATCTGTGGTTGGAGTAAAGGTTGTGCATTTGTGTGATGTAAAGGAATTTGCTGTGTCTTGTCTTTGGCTATATATTGGAAGTGCAAAGGAGTTGATTGTGGAAGTGAGGAGTCAGTGCATTTGGTTAATGAGGAGATTGGATGCTAAGGCTGCCTGAACTGGTACCTTCCCTGGAGTTTTAATGACTGTGTGTGTTGGTGGGGTTTACATAGTGCACTTTTTTTTTAACATGAGGAATAGATAGTGGCTGCAAAAACTTTGAATGTATGCAGAGCACCACCTAGTGGAAGCTTAATAAAATTTAAAATCTGAAGTTAAAAAGAAATTTGTAATTAGCAACTTTGACTGGAAAATGTTGAGGCATCTCATTATTTTGATGCTGTTGCTTACTCTTGTGGATCCGCTCTTGGGAGTATTAGAATATCTTGATGTCAATATAATCTTATAACTTACTTTGTTTATTGCCCTTCATCCTGAAGGATTCAAAAATTATTTTACGGGTGATGTGTTAACAACCACCTCTGAGTGGCATTACATACTAAGAAGTATTTGCTTGGTGTAACTTGCATAAATTTTAAAGTACAGTCCACACCATAAATATTTTAGAGTCTAAGTCCCTTGTCCTGCACGTCACTGTGTATGGGCGCATATCTGCATCTGTATGCCATGAATTGCAGGACTGGGGCCTAAATTTGATAGATACTGAACATTAAGGTAACAAATGGAAAGTATTCACGCACTAGTCTCTTTTAGACCGCAGCAGTAATGGACTTTAAGAGGGAAAGCAAACTTCTCTAGATGAAACTTCGGAAGCAGATTTAGGTAGGAAGAATATATTACCCAAGTTGCAATTATGCTAGCCAGGCTGATATGAAAAGTGCAATTACTCATGTTCAAATACTAACCAGATTTGATTCTATCTGTTGTGAGATCTGAGATTTCAAGCTCACGTGAAATGACTAAAGGCCCTATTTTAAGATTACCTGTGTAAAATGTTTGGTCTTAAATATCTTCTACACAACTGCTCTGCAAGACTACAAATGCACATAAAATTGTGCATGTTGCCGAAGTGTGCCTGTTGTCACCAGAACCCCGATTTGTGTGCGGCCTTGAGATTTTTCTTAAATGTTTAGCATAAATATTTGTAGGGAATTTGAAGGTAAAAATAAATGACTCTCTTACAAATTGCCAAAGTGTCTTTTTGGGGCAGTTTTTGTGGACTTCTGTGTCTCTATGGAAGGAGTGGAAAACTTCTTAAAACTCTCTTCAGACAATAATTATGAGACTGACTTGAAACTACTACTGATGACTTTGTATGCTGAAATAATCTTGCTCATTGTACACACACATCACATCTGACAACATTTTATATATAGGATAACGAGATCCTTTTTCTTTGAATAGCAGATTATATTAAGGTAGCAGTCTGGCATGAAAATTTGACTGAGATATAATTTTTGTTCCAGACCCTAAACTGCATGCTCTAGTATAGGGCAACTGGTGAGTAAATGAACCACCTAATGGTTTTATTAGATTGGCAAGTGGGGAAGGGGAGCCAAATGCATTGTAAAGGTAGCCATATTCTGACACAAAAAGGTTGTAGGTAGCATTTGTGCCAAATAGAACGTAATTTTAAAAACAAACCAAAAATTTGTCTGGAAGACATTAGAAGATAATTAAAAAATTTTATATTTTCATGCGCTCTCATCAATGTTTCAAAAAAGAAAAAAAATTTAGTAACTTGTCAAAGTTCTCTGAAAACATTGGGTAACCTAAAGATTAAATCTAAGGAGACAGTTTAGCACAAATTTACTACAGTTTAGTAGGGAGCATGGAGGTAATTGTGCTCAAAATTCAGCAAAATTTGGAAGTTGTTAGTTTATTCTAAAATATGTGATAATTTGTAAAGGTGAGTCAAACTTTCATTGTAATAAATCTCCAGTAAGCTGACTCTCCCATGAGGCAACTTCAGATTTTTTAAAAAATTTTTTTTGGTAGACCAAATATATGAATGCTACAATAACTTTTTTTTTTGGATTTGTAAAAGCTGGGGATTACTCTAGGGATCTCTCAAAACTGTTGGACACAGCTCCAACTTGAACCTTATGGGGAAGCAAAGGATCTTTTTAATATTTCTTGTTACTTCTTAAATTTTCTTTTCAGTTTGCAAGTTTGTCATGCATTTTCTAAATTGAATTAGACTATAAAATGTGTATTCAACACATACCTCCATTTTCCATGTAAATCGCATAACTTAGAAATAAATCTAATTTTGATTTGAATAAATTTAAAATTTTAAGTTCCTGTGCAGCTGGGGAAAAAATAGTTGCAGATGTCTTTGAGAAGCTCATGATGGCTAGCTTTCAAGCATTGTAGACACGTAAAGGAGTAAATGTCCTGTTTGAATAGTGATGCTTCCTGAACGGGGACTAATGCACATCTATTCAATTATGTTTATAACTCCATAGAATGCAACTTCTTTCAGGAACACCTGCTAAAATGTGTGATATTGAAAAGCATAGTGTTGCCCAAGGAAATACAAATTCATTCATTAAAGCATTTTAATACTGTGTGTGTGCATAGTGGCAAACTTTTTAACTTGATGGTTAAAGAATCATAAAACAAAATGTAACTTACCCAAGGAGAACCTGAAACTAGGTAGTTTGGAAAAGTACTATAGATAGTACCTGATTCCATAAACAACTGTGTGTGTGCAGCTTCTGGCCAAAGGCAACTGTGTGTGAGCAGCCCTGGATTTCACTGAGCCAATAATCTTAATGTCTTCACTGTAGATCGCTGCAAAAGCATTTCCTGGGGAATGCGACAATCTGGCAGCTGCCAAAGACATTTCATAGTGGTGAAATTCAGTTCCTGAGTTTAACATCTGAATGGGTTAGAGAGTAATATATCCATTTGTGAAGCTAAATGAGGAAGTTACTAGAGATTTGCCTCCATGGGTGCTGGAACAATTTGTATGGTTCAATGGCTCTCAGCACCCCCACTACACTGTAAACCCTGTATATGATGGAAACCCCCTCAAGCCAGGGGGTGGAGCACCATCCCTAGTTCCAGCATTTATGTTTGTCTCTATGTGTCTTGGAGCTGTACTTATGGTAGAGGTACACTTTTAATATTCACATGCATCTGTGTAACATCTTCCCAAGGATTAGGTGTTCCATTGGACTGGGACTTGGAGATCTGAGTTCAGTTTCTCACTCTGCCACAGGCTTCCTGTGTGACCTGGGACAAGCTACTGGCATCTAAAAGCAAAGTTGCTCTGACTTTGCAAAATTTTCAATGTAAAATCACACCTTTAAGTAGACTCTTAATTGTTTATCTAAAATGGTGCTGATTCTGGTAATTCAGTATGTAGAACAGAAAATCTAATGTCTTCTGATGTACATGATTATCTGATGAGCAAAAAGCTATAATGCTGAACTCTGCAAAAATCTGCTCCTGGTTATTCTGACTGTGCTGGGCAATCGGCATAAAGTTAGGTCTGTTGTAGGCACATTCATGACTTGCAGACAGACTTGAAATAAAATAAAGAAATACAAAATTGCATTCAGTTACTGTGGTGATATCAACAATAAGGAACAAAGTACTGGTCAGAAAACATACACAAATTAGAGTAGTTCGTACATGTCATAGACCATTTTGGTGCAATGGACTACATGAAAGCCACTTGAAACTTGCCAAATAATTAGAAATAAAGTAGCTTACTTTCAATAAGCACCTCGTCAAACTTCTATTTTTTTAAAAAAAAATCATGTCCTTGAAGCAGGAATTACTGTTTTAAGTAGCTCTTCAAGACTGTACTTTCCTGTCAAAAATGAATTATTGTAAATTAATCTTGGTTAAAAAGTAAAATGAGGATCTCAACCTTAAGGAACAATGCCATGTTTTCTTGTTTGCATGTCCTATCTTAAACAGAACTTGGAACACGAAACCTATAACAGACTGTCAAACTTGCTCTAAGTATCATTAATAAGATATACAGGACCTATATTTTTTGAAGTAAGCTCACTATGGGGCTTAATTATGTACATTTGGAAAAGTGACATGAATTCAACTAGTGTGGTCATGAAGGAAAACTGATAATCACAGCAAAGTCCTTGTGATGTTCCCTAAATGCTACAGTGCATATTTGTTCTGTCACAGTTGTTTAGGGCCAACACTTGCTTGCAATAAATGAGTAGGCACACTGGAAAAAATGGGACTGCTTGCATGAGTAAACTGAGTAGGATTTGGTCCTTGAGGTTTGTATACAACTCCGCCCTATAGAACTGTATTCTGTTGACTTGTAGGCATATAACTTGTTCTATACTACCACAGGTTTTCCTCTGGGGTAATTGTAGGCACTGAATTTAAAGGCCATGATACAACTCACACATTTTATACATAAAAAATAAACCTAACAATGGCTAACCATCACCATGGCCCCTTTCCTTGTATGTTATATATGCTCACCTTGTACTGCTTGTCTGTCTTTATAGTTTGTGTCCTCAAGGCAAGGGTTGTCTTCCTATTTCTGTATAGTGCCTAGTCCCATGTGGTGTGCTACCATAATATAAATTATGCTTCAGTAGCTTTGCAAAGTCTATTTAATTCAGAAACTAAATTGTTCAAGAAAAACATAGACAAAATGGGAAGTGTTTTTGTTTACATGTGTTACAGCTGATAGTTCTGATCTGATTTTGAATTGATGATTGAGTAAAACAAATATGCAAGGTCTTAATTCTAGATGTTATAGTTAATAATACTATACGATAGAAACTACATTCAACTGTTGCCCCTTAAATTGGACTTGCATACCACTTATGCATGTAAAAACTCTAGAGACCACTGCTTTCTTGAAGACTTAAACAACCATCTTTCCCAAATGACAGAGCCATAAAAGAAATTCTCAGGTAGGGGAGTGTTATTGCCTATCAAGCAGGTTCTGCCAAGGACTATTCAATTGTGAATCTTCCTGGCTTTGTGGTGGCAACAAAGTTTTCTGTTACACTGGTAAAGCAGTCTTGAAAGAAATGCCTTTTTTTTTTTTAACAACATGGCTGTCGCAAGAAGTGAAATATGACTGCACTGCACAAAATCACTGTGCCAGATGTAACCCCTTAATCACATTGGTGATCAGTTACTGTGACAAATATTCCTGTTGATTTCATTGGGACTAAATATGTGAGTAACCCAATGGAATTAAGGGGCTCACAATGTGGTCGTCCTGTTTGGGTGCATTTAGGGTGTTTCAGATATCCTAGTGCTATGCCTCTCAACCAGCGTCTGCAAGTCTGGATGGAAGCGTATTAGGAGAGCTTTGGACAGAAATATGTACTGCACCTATCTGCACTGTCAGGCATACTGCTGTTAGTCTTGAGCTTTCAGGAGCACACTTTATTTGTAGATTTAAGTGTGTGAAAACTTTTGCCCACTACTATTCTCACTTGATAATGTATATTTGCAAACTTTATAGCATAAGTGCAGTTCCCGCTACAGTGAAGACTTTGTGCTACAGCTGGAAAAAGAGTTGGTCCAAGCCAGACTAAGTGAAGCGGAATCCCATTGTGCTCTGAAGGAGATGCAAGATAAGGTTCTAGAGATGGAAAAGGTAAACCAAAATCATGATCCTCCGCATAAAGTAGCACTGTAAATAACCACACTAGTTCCCATAGTTTAGCTGCATGATTGTGCTGCAAAAATCTATCATGTTTGGTTTCTAGCTCATGGTTGCAAAAAACCTTCAAAAATCTGTGATGAATGTAACCAAAAGCAAAGATGTGTGCTTGAGCCTTCAGAGAGCTTGGAGCAATAGCTCAGGTGTGAACAGTTCCCTTTCATTTCATTTCCATGTGATCACATTGAATTCTGGTGGTGGTCCGTGTAAACATTTTATTTCATTGTTGATAGTTTTGTCAAGCCTCAAGATAGTGTCCATCCAATGCTTGGACTACTGGTAGATATTGATGCAGGGTGTAGCTAGCTGCTGACAAAGGTACCTGTTATGGGGAATGAGGAATTAAAGCTCTCCTCCTTCCCAAATTTTCAAGTGCTCGTTGGGCAGGAAAATTTCCAAAATGAGAAGGAAAAAGATGCCTCCCCTTCACAGTATCAAAAACCTCAACTCTCTCTTGGATGTCAAAACCAAAACCATCTCCCTCATTTTCATGCATATTGAAAGTTACAGTTGTCCTCTAACAATCAACTGTCAAAACATCCAGCTTCCTTTGCAGAACAAAAATCTATAGCACATCAAAAATTTTCAGAATAAGATGGAATAATCCCAAATGATATAACTGATATGATGTACTGCATGGCAGTCTGCCCCTCAAAGGGTCTGTTGAACCAGGGAACAGCAAGCCCTGGCAGAAGTTGGAAACCAGCAGATAATGATTGACTCTGATTCCCAGTGGGAAGATATAAGTGAGGCTACAGCTCCGTAAGGGTGGGGAAACAGGAGAGAGACATTTTCCTGACCAGCAGCAGAAGGGTGTATCAGATGGGGTAGGCCCTATGATCCCCCTGAGGCCAAGGGAGGTCATGACCTTTTGAGCTTCTGGGGTGTAAAGGATCTTGCAGTATCAGGCCAGGTCAGGACTATCCCTTTTTGTTACTTTTTCTATAAATCTTGCATTTGTGTGGCAAAAGAATAAAAGCCTGTATAGAAGGCTAAAACAGAGGTGGCTGTGGCTGCCTGTTTTGTCCCCAAGCTGGTGGACAGACCCACCAGACTACAAGGACTTTGATCAAAACTTATATTTTAGGCAAAGTAAGACCTGGAGTACAGTGTTTTTAAAAGTAACATCTTGACTCATAACAGGTAAATCAAATTCTCTGGAAGGCTTGGCAGGTGTGTGGTGGTGTAAGATACGTAAAACATTAAGGCAATAACAGATAAATTTAACATGTTCAAATAAGAATTCGTGATCTGACCCCAAAATTCAGATGAGCATTTACTTATATTTAAGCCTCTTCAAACAGGGACATGATATTCTTTAAATTTAAAAAATCAGTGTACATCTGAAAAAAGTTATAACCATAACAGATAAAACCCAGTTTTAGGAAATAACTTTATAATGTTACAGCATCTCTGGACTGGAGCATGTACACTTGGGTGGATGAGAGGACCTAAAATAACCAAAAGTTGCTTTGACTACTGCAGTCTACTATCTTTAGACCATGTAGGTTGGGAAAAATTATATTCATTGTCCCAAGGTCTACGCTGATGCACTAATAGTTCAGGCGCCCAGAAGGATGTACTGTAGCTGTTCATACTTGGAAATAGCTACAGCACTTCGTCTGAGACCTTTTTGAAGCTGTTAAAGTGGATGTTCACCATCTGTTAATTCTGATGGTACTATTGAATCCTAAGGTTTTAAATAAATACTATGTTAGCCAAATCATCATGATCCCCAAAGGTACAAAAAACAACCAGTGTTTCTTAAACACTAAAAAATGGTAGGGTGGGGGAGGAACAACACTTTTAACAGCAGTTAAAATCCGTCACGCATTAGCAATGTGATGAGCAGGGATGCTCCTGTTCAGGTGGATTTCTTTTTTAAATTTCCCTGTTACTTTTTGGTGGTTTTAATTTGTTTCAGTAATTCCATGTTAGTATTTTAACTTTTTCCAACCTGTTCTAACCAGCTTTTCTTCTTTCTGGTTAGTTTCCCCCTACTTTTTTTCCTCTTTCTTTCTGTTTTTCTTTTTCTTCTCTCCCCTCCCCCCCGAGTAGGGTTCTGCTTCTGTCCCTGTTTCATATTTCCTTGCCCAACTGCCATTCTGAATCTTCATTGACCCATCTTTTTTCAACATCACTTTCTGCTGCCCTTTTCAAGGATGAACAAACTTTCCAAAAATTAGTCTGAGATCTCATTCATTAATAAGAGATGTGTAGGATCGAATGGCAAAAGTCGCCTTAATGATATAAAATCTATTCCACCTTCACTTTACCTAGCAAAAATAGAGTTCAAAACCTACAGACTTGTTTTCCATGCATTTTTGTTGGCATCATTAATACCAAAGACAGTGTAAGCAGTCCGGCTCCCTGCCCTGCTTTTTAGTGATGCCATCAACTCCAGCATGAGAAGTCTAGAGGCCAGGTGGGCTGAAATCTTGGTATGTAATTTTAGTTCATACTTAAAAGGTATTTGTCTAACTTAAATCCATATTTTATTCTATCAACAATCTCAGATTTAGCTTTAAAGCTTCTCATTTCATCTTAAGGTGCATCAGGAATAGTAATCACTCCATGTGATCTTGGAACAAAACTTCCTAAATGTACATTTCTTCAATTAAATGTTTAAGAGGGTCTTCTTTGCTACAGAGGAACAGTTCTTTACCTGATGAGAATAATGTTGCCAGACTCCAAGAAGAACTGATTGCAGTGAAGTTGAGAGAAGCAGAAGCTTTGATGGGCCTAAAAGAACTTAGACAGCAAGTCAAGGATTTGGAGGAACACTGGCAGGTATGCATATAAACCTCTTGATAAACTTAAATATTTTTGAATAAAGCAGGATAATTGAATATGTAAGTCTGAAAAATGGGGTCAAGTAGACTGGTGACTGGGTCTGTACAGAAATGGCATATTAAATGAGGGAGCCACAATGTGTTTTTACTTTAAAAATGTAAAATGGATCCAGGTTGTAGATGAGGGCTTTCTACCTCATGCCACAAATTAAAACCTTCTGGTGGGAGATATACAAGTATAAAGTAAAGATCCTATTTCAGTGAATGCAAGTAGAGATTGGAGCTTAGCAAAATCCTGCTATTCAGGTGTTTTGAAATACTCCAACTTCTCTTGTTTTAAGGACAGACTTTCAGTTTCATGATTGCCCCAATTGAAAATTCCTGTCCCCAAGCCACTGTCTCTCAGTTTTTGTAACTGCAACCTTGTGGCTGTTTGTCGTTTTTATGATGAACTGTAATGCTATGTTAGTCTTCTGTTTGATTCTTTAAAATTGTTGTGGTGGATTGTGAAGTACTTCATTCTTCAGCAGATGAGGTAATAGTATTTTAGGAGAGTCCTGAGAGATAGCTATAGATACATAATCTAAAAAAAGCCATTATAAATGATTTTAGCGTCATCTAGCTCGCACTGCTGGAAGATGGAAAGATCCATCCAGAAAGAACACTGTGAATGAACTGCAAGATGAATTGATGACAATCCGATTGAGAGAAGCAGAAAGTCAGGCAGATCTAAAAGAGATGAAACAAAGAATGATGGAGATGGAAACACAGGTATGTTATTGAAAACTAGTACTGAGATGGCAGAGAGTTAAGCATTATTGTGATCCAAACTGAATGCTGGCACCTAGGGATGCCAAGGGATAGCCTTTACCAGTGACAGTAGCATAATGAGACAGTACAACAATCTTATGCTTTTCGACTGGTTAAGAATGAGACTCCAGTTTGATTCCCTTCCACTTCTTTTCAAGACTTACGATATATGACGCTCCATCTTTCTAAACTTCCCACCTTGATGTTAAGTAATGAACTCGCCATGCTGGGTGGATATGTATGAATCTCAATTGTTTTACAGTCCTAGTTTAGTACAATAAGCGTGTATTTTTAAATCCATTAAATTTAATAGGCAAAATTTATCTGACAGAAATACTATCTGCTCCTTTCCTTCCCCTTGGGAGTTGCCTATGTGGTTTTGCCTGATGGTGACCTTCTTTCATAACCCATGAATCTGGCTCCTGAATTGGCCAGAGGATCCTTGCAGATCAGCTGTGTGCTGCCAATACTTAAGAAAGAGTTTGCACCAACATTTTGCCTCTTTAGCTGTGATAAATTCCATGTGACTGGGGTGTTTGTGAAGAGAGAAGTGTAACATGTTTACCTATTTAAATTCTGCTATAACCAAGGAATGAGGGAGCATCACTTGACCAAAAAAAACCTGTATTATGTGCACTTCACCAAACACTTTTATTCCTGAAATTTCTGTTGACACTATAGCATAGTATTGAACTTCTGTTACTTGAAAGGAGGTGAGGAGTGAAGGCTTTGCAATCGACTTTTGGGGAATCCTCTCATGGAAAAAGTCTCAAACATAACTGACACAGGGAGAAACCTGGTACATTTTACATTCTGAATGCATCTCAGCACTACCAGTACCATTCCCTGCTGTCCCAGGAAGCAGGAGTTGGGACACATGGTGGTGTGGTGTAAAGAACTGACTCTGCACCCAGTATTTGGCCCAGAGTCACCAGTTAGAATTTGTTACATGCCACTGATGGAGTAAAAAGCTTCATAAAATATCTCAGATAAGTTAATTAAACCTTTTTCATTAGGGTTGCTAACTTGGCATTGTAGAAATTACTTTCATTTAATGCATTTTTTATTTCAGTCAGCAGGGGGTATAGTTATCCTGTTTTATCATATGCCATGTACTAACAATCATAAATAACCTCACTTCAGTGTATTTCCTTAGTGCTTGTATATAGACGTATGCTGTTATCTTCCATTTGAACAATAATTTGGTTCATATATCATTTTGTATATAAGCATATATAGTCTTTCTAGGCAAAAATATAATTTGCCTTTCAGTGTTGAACATACTTGAGTTACTAATCTTAATGTTCTGTATACACTAGACCAGGTGTTCTCTCAACAAATTTTTTGGTGGCCTCAAAGTGCGGCCACCAACTCTCACTGGTGGCCACACTGATACTTTTTCCTAAAATAGTTAATTAACTTTAGGGAAGAACAATTAAATATGCACAGATACACATCCAAATCATTGTAATTTATATTTGTAAGGTTTTTTGGCAGACTCAATACAAATAATGCTGCCTCCTCTTTGGGAGTGATATTTGTAAATTTGTTCATATCACAGCACACTGAGTAGCTACCTGGGAAGCTATGAAAAGTGACGTGATTTTTAACAAACATACAAGTATCGCTTTTCACAGATAGCTAGTAAGTCTGCTGTGAAAAGTGATACTTACATGTTTGTTAATATCACTTTTCTCAGCAAGCCCCAGGACCCATTAAACCCTGTATGTGGTGGGGCTTCAGGAGGAGGTGGCAGGGGCCAGATGTGATGGTAGGATGGATGCTGGGCAGTGTGGCGGGGCTCGGGGTTGCGGGGGGGGCAATGGATGCGGTGCTGTGGGAGACAGCAGGGGCGATAGGGATGGGTGAGTCCAACTGTCAAGTGACCAGAGCCATGACCTGGTGTCTGCTATGTGGCCGGGGCTCAGTGCCCATGGCCAGAGCCCAGAGCTGGGGACAGGAACTGCATAGCCGGAGCCAGGGATTGGTGCCCGCTGCTGCGCAGCCAGAGCTGTAGGTCAGCGCCTGGGGACCAGTGCCTGTCACCACAAGGCCAGAGCCCGGGACTGCATGGGTGGAGCCAGGAGCCCGCACCTGCTGCTGCACGGCCAGGACCAGGGATCAGCACCTGGGGCCAGCTCGTGCCACCACGTGGCCAGATCTCGGGAACAAAGCTGTGGGTTGGGGCCCGCTGCTGTGCAGCTGGGGCATGGATCAGCGCAGCCAGAGCTGCGGGTTGGCACCTGCCACTGCACGGCCCGAGCTTGAGACTGGAGCTGGGGGCCAGCGCCTGCTGCCGCGCAGCTGGAACCAGAGGGTGGAGGCGAAGTCCCTCAGCTCGAGGTCAGGGCTGCGTGGCCAGAGCCGGGGTGGTCAGTACCCACTGCCCCGTGGTGGGAGCCCAGGGCTGCACGGCCAGGCTCCTGAAGTCTCCCTGCTGGAGCCTGATGCCGAAACCCCCTCCCCTCAAGGTGGGTCAAGAACTCACCTTGCTGCTGCAGCATTGTGCCCCACCTCTCTCTCCAGAGGCGGTGTGGGGTGCTGCACATCCAGGAGCAACAAGGAAGGAGTGGGAGAGGCTGATCCTCCCTCGCCCCAATCACTGCCCAGATGACTGTCGTGGCTACATGAAAACCCCCTGATGTCTGCATTTGAGAAACGTTGCACTAGACCACCTGGTATCTGAGTATACTTTATCAAAACATATTTTCATTCAAAATAAACATTAAGATGAGCAATTTTTAATTGCAACAAATCTTGGAATGCTTCTTGCTCAATAAAATAACCTTTTGATTTACTGAATTTGTAAATAAAACTGACTTGTAAATCCTGTTTATAAAATATCTATTGGAAGAAATGTTAGTGCTTTCCTTGTCTATTTAGGTAGGTGTGATAAGACCTCTTCTGACACACTTTTTTTTATAAATGTCAGAACCACATCAACAGTAACCATTTACGGAGGGCGGAGCAAGAGGTCAGCAATCTACAAGGAAAGGTGCAATATCTTTCTGCGCAGAACAAAGGACTTCTTGCTCAGCTGAGTGAAGCAAAACGTAAACAAGCTGAGACTGAGTGCAAGGTAACCAGCATCATGAGCACACCATTCATGTACAAAGTATATATTCACATTCTTCTTTCTTATTTGTGACAACCAGATCCATATTTTCAGCTTTATATAGACAACAAACCTCACAAAAGCAAAACCTTACATTTTCTAGTGAATTAGAAACATCATCTTGGATTTACCACCCACCAAAAGGAGGGATGACAACCTTCTCCTCTAATTTGTGGTCCTGTGGAAGTTAACTTTTGAGTAGAACTACACTTTAAAGTAAGTGACTGTATAAAAGGCACAGACTTACACAGCAGACTCTGAACATGGTTTACTCAGACATAACTGATTGCATTCATGACAAAGTACTTTATAGTACCTTAATTCTGGTTAGCAGAATCAATATAGCTGTGTGAGGGGTCGCAAGGGTAGAATTAGAGTGGAAGGGGACATGTCCCCAGGGTAGGGTGTGACGGTACCCACTGTCCAGTGGCAGCCTATCTTTCTGTAGAGTGTCTACAATTGGTCAATCTGTGTCCAAGAAGGCTGGGTAGAACAGACCTCTTCATTGTGGTCAATCCACAAGAATGAAAGAGTCTGGCTTGACTTTGAAATCCCAGGTCCAGTTTGCACTTTTTAGTTTAAAAAATCACAATTTTTTCTTTCTAAACTGCTATACCAAATTTGGACAATCAGACACCATAAACATGGAGTCTTGCAAGGCTTTTAGGAACTTCCTTGTAAAACCATACTTCAAAATTATCATTGCCACTAAAAGTGACACTATTTAAACCAAAAGTTGTTCCAGCTCAAGTGTGTAAAATTCTTTTCCATATCAGAAGCTGAAAACAAAAGTTAAAAGCATGTCTTTACTGTACTTAATTTTCAGTACACATGCGTGGTAGGATTCCTTTAGTAAAGTAAACTAAAATATTGAATATATACAATATCTCTTCTGTGTCAGTTTTTAGTATAATCCAAAAGACTAGCATGAGCGGCACATCAATAATCAAACTACAGTCTTAAACCTTCAGCTGTACACTGTTGTGTTCATATACTGCATCAGCTTCCAAATGTGTCCATGAACATATGAGTTTTGCCTTAGCAAAAGTAAATGGCTTATGTTTACACTTAAGTTCCAGATGTTTCCAAATTCATTATACAGGGCAAAGTTGAAAAAAATATATTTCAAGGAAAAAATTTCTCAAATGACACTCTTATTCAAAATGTATGCATATAGTAAGAAATAACATGCACCCAAGTGTTTGTAAGGCTGTAATTCCATCAAAGGGTTCCGATGACAGTATAAACCAAGAGTGAAGCTTGAGTGGTTTATCACTGTCACTAAATCCCAGAGATGAAATTACATCCTTATTAATATGTATAGTTTTTCTTACAATATCTCACAAACCTGTAAATAACAAAATTTGTGAGTGTTTCAAAGTGTTCTCTTCCGGGTAATACAGTTTAATTGACTAGATTTCTGTACACTAAACTATGCTGACCTAACTTTAATCACCCTAAACTACAAAGTGTAGTATGTATTCAGCACCTCTGTCTCTTAACCAGTCTCCTAATTAACTTCATTTTGCCAGTGAAGAGGTTTTTTTATTCAGTTTCATTTGATTTTAATTTAAGGTGTTTACCATTTCTCTTAGATATACTCTAGTCCTCCTCCCCTAGGACACTCAATATCTCTTTAGAAAGGGTTTTCGTTTTTCCTGCTCTTTACATTGTACTGTTGCTAGCCTCCTTTTTTCTAATGCAACCTAAAATAAGTGTACAGGTAATTGGGTATTAATGTGCAGTGGAATTTGACAAGCCAATGAAAGTTGTTTTTAGGAATTTGCCCACTGAATATTAAATGTCAGCTCTCTGTTCCTCTGACTAGAATCAGCACTTCATTCTACATAAGAGTTGATTTCTAATGCTGAATCAGTTACTGCTTTCCATATGTTGATTTCCTTACTAGATGTTCACAACTGTTTTATATATTGGTGGCATTTCTTAATGTATAAGGGTATGTCTACACTACGAAATTAGGTGGAATTTATAGAAGTCGGTTTTTTAGAAATTGGTTTTATATATTCGAGTGTGTGCGTCCCCACAGAAAATGCTCTAAGTGCATTAACTCGGCAGAGTGCTTCCACAGTACTGAGGCTAGAGTCGACTTCCGGAGCGTTGCACTGTGGGTAGCTATCCCACAGTTCCCGCAGTCTCCGCTGCCCATTGGAATTCTGGGTTGAGATCCTAATGCCTGATGGGGCTAAAACATTGTCGCGGGTAGTTCTGGGTACATATCGTCAGGCCCCCGTTCCCTCCCTCCCTCCGTGAAAGCAAGGGCAGACAATCGTTTCGCGCCTTTTTTCCTGAGTTACCTGTGCAGATGCCATACCACGGCAAGCATGGAGCCCACTCAGCTCACTGTCACCGTATGTCTCCTGGGTGCTGGCAGATGCGGTACGGCATTGCTACACAGCAGCAGCAACCCATTGTCTTGTGGCAGCAGACGGTGCAATAGGACTGGTAGCCGTCATCATTGTGTCTGAGGTGCTCCTGGTCGCCTGTATGAGGTCGATCAGGAGCGCCTGGACAGACATGGGCGCAGGGACTAAATCTGGAGTGACTTGATCAGGTCATTCTCTTTTGTCCTGCAGTCAGTCCTATTGAACCATCTTATGGTGAGCAGGCAGGTGATACAGATTGCTAGCAGTCCTATTGTACCATCTTCTGCCGAGCAGCCCTGAGATGTGGATGGCATGCAGTCCTTCTGCACCGTCTGCTGCCAGCCAAAGATGTAAAAGATAGATGGAGTGGATCAAAACAAGAAATAGACCAGATTTGTTTTGTACTCATTTGCTTCCCCCCCTTCCCCATCTAGGGGACTCATTCCTCTAGGTCAGCACTGCAGTCACTCACAGAGAAGGTGCAGCGAGGTAAATCTAGCCATGTATCAATCAGAAGCCAGACTAACCTCCTTGTTCCAATAAGAACAATAACTTAGGTGCACCATTTCTTATTGGAACCCTCCATGAAGTCCTGCCTGAAATACTCCTTGATGTAAAGCCACCCCCTTTGTTGATTTTAACTCCCTGTAAGCCAACCCTGTAAGCCGTGTTTGTCAGTCGCCCCTCCCTGCATCAGAGCAACAGCAAACAATCATGTATCTGAGTTGAGAGTGCTGTCCAGAGCAGTCACAATGGAGCACTCTGGGATAGCTCCCGGAGGCCAATACCGTCGAATTGTGTCCACAGTACCCCAAATTCGACCCGGCAAGGCCGATTTAAGCGCTAATCCACTTGTCAGGGGTGGAGTAAGGAAATCGATTTTAAGAGCCCTTTAAGTCGAAATAAAGGGCTTCATCGTGTGGACGGGTGCAGGTTTACATCGATTTAACGCTGCTAAATTCGACCTAAAGTCCTAGTGTAGACCAGGGCTAAGTAATGACACTTCCCCACTTGTAAATTCTTGTTTCATAGGGTTTAATACTAATAATCACATCAAATCCTTATTAAATATTGCAAAGAAGTGGGGTATCCTCATCCTTTTCATAAAGTAAGAGAGCACTTTGAGTATCCTCTAATCCAGATTCTAGATTAAGTTTGTATCCATCCTCATCTGGATAATTGGCATGGAAAACCTTGCTCTAAAATGGGTTGGGACGAGAGGCTAGTGGATATTCAGTGCAAGCAGGGACTGTGTGTTTGTCAAGTATAATCCTTGTGGCCAGTGAATGAGGTGGAAATGCTAACTATGATCCTGGCTAGACCCTGAATTTTGGATCATAATCATTAGTCCCTGAGGGGTGTATGAGGCTTATATCACAACATGCTTCACAAATGCACATTTGTGATGCTCTGAGATCTGTAGGATAATGTTAATATGAAGTTAGAATCAAGTTATTTGCGCCAAATGGAGATTATTTGGCATTCTGGCACATTATCTGGACCGTGACTTTGAATGTAAGCTTGGAACAGGCCCCATATCTAATTTTTTGTACAGAATCCTGCATAATGGCATTAATATACATTTTTTATTTGTAAATTATATTAATAGACAATTGTGACAATTAATTAATAGACAATAGACAATTAATAGACAATTGTGATTAACTTGCTTAGGTAGGACTGTCCTAATTTTCCCTCCACTTTCCCCTTCCCCAAAATCCTATCACTGATATAATCTGTCGTGCCTGCTGTCCTCCTGTTGTCCCCACACCCATTCTTCCCTGACTTGCGTCTTGCTTCTACCTCTCAATAAAAGCATGCTGTGGTCTCTCCATCCTCAAGAAGCAGTCCCTTTATTCCACCTGCCTTTCCAACTACTTCCTCTCCCATCCTTTAATCTCTAAACTCAAAGGCACTATTTGCCACTGTTGCCTACAATTCCTCTTTTCTAGCTCCACTTGGCCCCTTCATTCCACTGAAATTAATCTCACCAGGATCTCTGACTCCTTTCATGGCCAGAATTTCTGGCTCTCTACCTAATCCTCCTTCACTTGCTTATAAAACTGGTCACTTGCTCTTTCTTGAGATCTTGTCCTTCCTTGGGTATTTGTGTCCTCTCCTGGCTCTTCTACCCTCTGATCATTCTTTCATTGTATCTCAGTGGATCCTCCTATTTTGTGGGCAGTCACACAAGCTCTTCACTTGACCAACTTCTCCTTTAACATTTTTTTGGGCTTCTTGTATGACTTCAGCTACCATGTGTATGTGGATAGGTTTGAGAGTTATCTTTTCCACTCTTAATCAGCTCCTTCCAACCTATCCCACATCTCAGCGTGTCTTTCTGACATCTTGGATGTGTCACTGCAATTTAAACACAACATGGGCAAAACTGAACTCCCTATCTTTACTTTCCAAGCCTCCTCCCCTTATCCTTTTTGTTACTGTTGACAATACCATCATCTTTCCTACTGTCCATAAACCTAGATGTTTATATTTGGCTCCTTCTGCCTTATCCCACATATCCAGGCCACATCCAGATTTTTCTATAACACTTTTGAGTGTTCCTCCCCCTCTTAGCTGATCAGGTAAACCTTTTGTTCAGTTTCTCATCTCCCATATTACTACAGTGACTCCTGTGACCTCCCTGACAACCACATCATCCATCCCTAGGCTATTCACAACAAAACTGCTAGAATCTTCCTTGTCTTTTTATTCTAAACACATCTCTCTCACACCTTCTTGAGTGCCTCCATTTGCTCCCCCTCTTCCACAGCATTTTGTTAAGCTTCAAGTACAGTCCTTAAGACAATTCTGTCCCTCTTGTCTCCTGCTCTGCCAACAAGGCTATCCTTGATTCCCCTATGTTTGCATCTCCAGCTCTTCTTGCTTTTTTCACGCAACCTTCTGCTTGGAATGCCCTTCCTGAACTGATCTTTAAGGGCAAATATTGCCGCCTTGCATTCCTCCAAGACCCACTGTTTCCATGATATTTGCAAAAAGTTAGTCAACTAATAATGCATAAGTTTGAAGGGTGGTTGAGTGTAGTTATTTTTTAAAATGTGCCTCATGTGCTGTTTATATAATCTTGATTGCATCCCTCTTCACACAGTGTATGTTTGTTTTAGACTGCAAGCTAAAGCCTGGATGGTTGCTACCAGAATACAAGCACTTATTTAAAGTAGCATTTTGTAGTAGAAAACCTATTAGAACCAGTTTTATAATAGCACTTAGCTTATTACATTTTCTGGTATGTTTTCTGTTCACTTGCAAAACTTAATGCACACAGAGAAGGTGAAACTTTTGCAAGTCCCCCCAAGCAATATATTTTTTTCATGTTAGCATTACCTTTTGCGGAGAGATCTCAGATTCTCCTCTCCCACCCATTTCCCCCTCCAATAACAACCGAACACATCCTCAAAGCCTCAATCTTCATTCTTCTAGCTGAGAACTGAATGGGTCTCCCATGTACATAAACTGTGTTCTTTAATTTCCTGAGGGACAGGCATGTATGGTGACTCTTTCAGCCAAGTAAAGAGATCTTAAAATTAGAATATCTGCATGGGTAACCAGAAAAACCTCAAGTATGTATACAATCTAAATCTGGGAGTTTCCTTACTAGCATGACTGTCATCAATACAACCTCTTTGGAATAAAATGAGAGGTTTTCCATTGCAGTATCAGGGCCACTAGTTTCTCTAGTTTTAAATATTTTCATTTTATATCAACTAAAAGTATAGATGGGACCTGCTAGACATGGTTCAAGCAGAAATGCTTTGAACCAAAGAAAATATGTCAATGTAAGGAACCAGAAGGTATAAGAACTGTTGCAGTGTTTGGGAATGATGGCCATAGCAATGTTAATTATACCTATCACTGAAAACTAGGTATTTTAAGAGGACATGTGGGGGCCCCAGGGCCAGAGGGGAGGAACAGTAGAGGCTACATGAAGTCCTCAAGTCTCTTGCCTGAAATGGTGACACAGATATTCATTCCCCAAATGCAAGTTAATTTGACAATAGATGTTTTGAAATTGGTTGGAGTCCTACTGAAATGATTTTCATATTTGGGCCACTTCAGCACAACCCTCTTGAAAGCCAGAAAATTTAACATGCTATGGATGTTCAAAAATATGGTGTCCAGTGGGCAACAATAGTCCAGTGGGCAACTATTCACTAATATTCCAAACCTAATAGGGTTGATCTCTTCCTTCATGTTCGTCCATCCAGTGTTTTAAGAGCCACCTAATTAGGCCTCCCTTCCTCTCTGGGATTGTATCCTCTCATCTAAAACTTACTGCATCAGAAATGTGTAATATTAGGACTAATTAAGAGAATTGTATATCTGAGCAAATTACTTTAAAGTATAGACAAAGTCATGCAGTCAGGATAATTTTTCTTGAAAAACCTTGATCACCCCCCCCACAAAAAAAAAAAAAGTCTTAGACTCCTGTCCTGATTGCCAGTCTCCTGCTTGGGGAGGGGGAGAATAGTTCCTTTGCAGTGTTATCATTTCCTTGTTGGATGCTACTGCTTTGCAGTTTAATTCCTTGAATTTCTCCAAGAATAAGTCCAGTTGAGCAAAGTTCACAGATCTGTGCAGCATCTGACTAGAAGAGGCTGCTCAATAAAGGGAGCTAGGGGTTTTTTTTATTGGCACACTTCCCACTGCCGAAGTGAAAGATGCTGCATCTTCTGGTTCTGAGACGTTAGCTGGTCCACTGTTCATTCCTCAGTTATTTGTCATGAAACTGTAAAATCACCTGCTATGTACCATCAGTGTATTAGTCTAATTTTGAATAAGTTGACCATACTTCTCAACTTTACTGAGAGCAGATACATCGACTTGTTGTGAACATTTCAAACTTTATCAAGAATTTGAAGTGTCTGTCAGTGTTCCTCTTGTTGTATCTGATCAACAATTCACCAGCTGTATGATGTCATCTTGAATTGTTTGTAATCAGCACAGTCAGATTAAAAGGAATCCAGTTACTATACTGTTAGGGCTAAACTCTGCTTTAAGGTAAAGTAACCCAGCAGCCCTGCATGGGTGGAACTGAGGGCAGAATATGGCCCTCAGCCTGAATGAGATATGAGGTCTGAGTCAGTAGCATTACATTTGTTGACTCTACGGTTTTCATCACTCTGAAAAATAACAGGTAACTAATGTAGTAGAACAGGTCCACAGTTATTGTGAAAGTCAGAATTTAGAAAAAAACACTTTACAATATCAAAGAGGGAGTGCTCTTTTTTTTAGTCTTTGTAATCTTCTAATAACTAAATCTGAAATTTAATTTAATTGATGGCTGTAGAAGTGATAGTCAAGTAACAGAAGGAAAAATCATGTCCACAACGTGCTCTAATAGTGCAGTGATGGGAAACAACTGATGTTCTTTGTTTACAAGATCCAATAAAAGGCCAACTTTAAAATTACTGTAACGACTGTTCCAGAATAAAAAAAAAAATACAGTTCAAAATCTAAATCTATATCTGATTTTTGGTACTGCCTTTACATCAGAAATACTGTTATCTATCCAAGTTCTGATAACTATAGCACAGTTATCAGTTTTCAAATAGCTGAAAAAAATCAAGCATCAAACTCTAATGGAAGTGTGACAATCTCCAAATTTAGGGAAATTTATTCTGTAGACTTCTAAAGATATTTCACACAATACGAATCTTATAGGACCTTTGTGGTCTGAACTAACTTCCATTCCCCACAATGTTTAACTAAAAGATTATTTAAATTTGATTTTTTTTTAACTTGAATGTCAAACATCTGCATTGTAGAATGGCATACACTTAAACCACTGCTAGGATATATGGCTCAGGTGCTTGATTAAAAGGACTTTAGTTATAGTGGTTTGTCACTGTTACAGATAATCCAGTTTGATGGTAACATTACAAGTTGCCTTATGTGAAACGAGTCAGTTGAGAGCGCATGGACTCCTGTGATAGATACCTTGTTAGCACTGGGAGGCCAATGTTTGAATTACTATGGAGACTAAGCCTTTGACAGCTAGGGGTGTGCTTTACATGCCAACTGTTGAGGTACACTGGTTTGCAGTGTTGCTGTCCATGCTATATCACTTCTGTGGATGAAGAGAATACTTCACTTGTACTCTTAATCTAGTCCTTTTCCTGGGTATTAAAATCTTAAATTACACTTTTAGTTATATTTCTTCTCCTCTCTCTCCCCCATCCCCCAAATAAAGGGAAGACAAAGAACAAAATAGAGGAATGGGGAAGGGAGGAAGGGGGACAGGGAGGAAGAGCCCCATCTCGAGTTTCATCTGCTAGGAATAAATTAGGGTATATCTACGCTACAATTGAACATCCATGGCTGACCCATGTCAGCTGACTTGGGCTCAGGCTGTAGGATTGTAAAATTCTATGTAGATGTTCAGGCTCAAGCTGAATCCCTGGCTCAGGGAGCCTCCCCCTCAGAAACCCAAAATATCAGAGAAAGTTCTCTTGATTTTACAGCTTAGCCCTATTCACCTCTTTTTCAGAACAAGGAAGAAGTGATGGCAGTAAGACTCCGTGAAGCAGACAGCATAGCAGCTGTGGCAGAACTCCAGCAGCATATTGCTGAACTGGAAATCCAGGTAACAAATAACACTTGCAAATGCTAAATGTGCAACATAGTACTGGCCCCATCCTTATTTAGCATTATCCCTTTTATTTGCTCCCTTTTCCTTCTTACCTAAGCACAAGGCCATGCTACTCTAATGTTGGGTAATGCTGTACTGTTGAATATTTCCTTTTAGAAATAAAGACCTTGCTTTCTGTCAAATAAATATATTTCTGGGATGTTAATTATTGCTTCCATGCAAGTGACAGAGAGCCATGCATTTCCTCTTGGCTTCTAACTTGCATGTTTGCCTTTGCTGAATTTGTCAATGTAATGTAAATGTAAACTACCAATGAATGTTTCAAAAATTGAAAACCTCCTTTTAGATTTAAAAAAAAAATTCTCATCGTTTAATTCCAGTCACCTTTCTTGTTTTGCCCAATTGTACTGCCAGGGCCAGAAGTGTAGGCATTGTCCTAAACCCACATTTCAATTGTCTCAGCTATATATTGTTTGACTTTAACTATAATAGTCTTACTACAGGCCATAGCAAGAGCATCTGAGGGTGCTTTCTGAAGCTTCTATTTCAACCCCCTCACTTCCAATCTATACTTCTGGGCTTATATTGTTCCATGGCCTGATGACTTGCTGGCTCTAGGGATAATCAGTGACAATTATGTACCCTTTAGGTACTTTTCTGCTATCAAAAATCTGACCCCATGTCTCACCTACAACTCTTCTGTCTTAACTCTGCTGTGCCAGTTTTAATTGTCCTCCTTACAACTTCTCACAGCTGAATGTCAACCGCTGTCTTAACTGGGACTTCTTTCTTCCCTCTGAGTTGCTGTAACAACTTCAGTCGAGAGCTTCCTCTTGCCCACTCACCAGATTGATTTGAGGGAATCAACCCCCGAATCGCCTGGTGTTCTAAGCCTCTAGAGTCAGAACAGAGTCCAGGCACTGCTGCTGTCTAGCAGTCTCTAGACACGGTCTCTTGAGTGCAAACCCTCCGTCTAGCATGCCCCTTCTGAGAGCAGTGACCACATGCCCTACTGCCCAGTCCCTGGAACCATTGCTAAGTCCTCAAACTTTCCTCCTGCGCTGCCCAGCTTAAAAACTCTCCCAGAACTCCAGCCAGGTGGTGGTGTGAATCCACAGTCTACTACTTCATGGGCTGTGGGGTGGTAGGCATAATGCGTGAAATTCAGATACTTTGCACAGGATTCTAAAACCATTGCTCTTTATTTAATTGCACGACATACATGGATTAGTTTTTAAAAAACAAAACCCTATGTATATTTCCCTGCCTGTTTCCTCAACACTCCAAAGTATAATTTGGGATGGGGTGAAGATTCTCTGGGAGCTGTCCAGGCTTGTGTTCTGAAATGTGGAGTCTTCTTCCCCCAGTTCCTCTTCTCTGGCCTTGGCCAGTCTGTCCTCTTCCTCTTGCCCCTTTCTTTGCGCTTTCTTTTCCCCTGTGAGTCCTTTTTTTTTTTTTTTAAACCCCTCCTTTGTTACTTCTTTCTGTGTCACGCTGCTGGTAACTTTCCACCTTCTCCATTTCCATTACCCCTGCAAACAAATTGGGAGAAATCTCTTCTGGCTTAAATGTCCTCTGGCTTCAGGCATTTCCACCTGGATAGGTGACCATTACATTCTAATAAGTTGTCATTGTCCCTGAGCTGCCAGCTATGTAACACAGCCCTGCCAGCCCATAGTAGATTCCATATTTACTTAAAGGCATTGAGTGATGCTGTAATTTTGTAGCACCAACTTCATAATATCAGTCAGACTTCCTAGTTGTACAGAGAGACTTCCCAAATTGCCCCAGTCGTTTCCTCTGAAATGTTGCCTTCAAAACGTTTCTCTTTAGCTTATTGTGGCCAAGCTTTTCTCTCCCTTTGATCCCTCAACTACTGTATCTTTTTTCCTTTCCCCTTAGCTGTACTTACATGATCCAAACTTTTTTAAAATCCCAACCTATTCCTTTACTGCACTCTTGTCTTGCTGTCTGTACAAGAAAGCGATACAGCATCTGTTCATTTTCTTTGCGACACTGATGTCTGTTTTATAGGCTGCTGTGTACAAATAAAGTTAACAGAGCCTTTATGAAGCTTCCTTTACCATGAATACTTTTCCTCAAGCACAGTAGGCACATAAATGATTGAAAGATAGAGCAATCATCTGTTTTATCACATTGTGCCTAGATACTGTGTGATAAGTGCCTTAGAAATGCATAATAAGTAAAATTATTACAGATGAATTGCTTATCTCTGAAGTAAGATAACAAGAAAATAGCTGCGTTTTAGTCAATCTCTTCTCACGTACTCTTCATATGTACTAACAAACATTTTATTAAAAAAGGTGAACTACACTTTTATCCACTTTTTTTAAATCCTAGATTTTAAGACCGGAAGGGGCCTTTGGATCATATGGTTCAGCGACGTGAGTCGCATGCATAGTTGCACAACACCTCTGTGGGCTGCACAGAAACAAAATAGCATCCTCTTGCAGCGTGACCTCACACATACAGTGCATGTGAGGTCCAGCTGTGTGGTGAATGCCATTTTGTAGAGCAGGTCTGCTGCACTGGTGCATGCGTTCAGGAGTTGTGCAGTTGAACTAGTTAGTCTAGCCTCCTGTATAACAAGGCTGTAGAGTTTCACCATTATCTCTATATTGAGCCCAATAACTTGTTAGACTAAAGCAGAACTTCTTGCTAAAAGGCATCTGGTCTTAATTAGAAGACTTTAGGAGATGAAGAATTCACCCTCCCTTGGTAGGTTGTTCCAGTAGTTAAACACGGTCTTAAACTTGTGCCTTATATCTAATTTGAATTTGTCTGGCTTTAACTTCCAGCCATTGTTCTTGTTTGCTTTTCTCCATTAGAGTAAAGAGTTCGGTACCTGGTGTTTTCTCCCAGAGAAGGTCTAGACAACATAATCAAGTCACCTTTCAATTTCTTTTTGATAAGATAAATAGATTGAGCTCTCTAAGCCTCATATTAAGGCATTTTCTCCAGCCTTCAGACTATCTTTGTGGCTCTGCTCTGTACCCTCTCTAATTTTTCAACATCTTCTTAAAAAAATGGACACCAGAACTATGTGCAGTGTTCTAGAATCTTTAACAATATACAGTCAATCACTTCCCTACTCATTACTCCTGTTTATGCATCCAACGATCACTTTTGCCACAGTATAACATTAAAAGCTGATGTTAAGTTGCTTGTCCTTTATCACCCCTAAATTCTTTTCAGTCTCTTCGCTTTCCAAGATACAGTCCCCTATTCTGTAGGTATGGCTTGCATTCTTTGTTTCTAGATGTGCAACTTTCCATTTGGCTGTATTAAAATACTTCTTAAGTAGTGACCTTGTTTTAGCAGGCCTTGTTGTTTCCTGTTAACATTCTGTAGCTTGTTTCAATGAGATGCATTCACTTTTTTCAGAAATAAGAAAAGTGGATGTTTTCTTCTGTTTGTAATCCATTTATGGTTTGAAGTCATTCTGTCATGTCTGACATTCAGAGTTGCTCATTTTTCAAGCTTGTGCTGTTCAGTTTCCTTTGTGTGCTGCTGATGCTATTAACAGGTTTCAGATCAGTCTGTTGAAGTAGCTGCATTTTGTATTCCAGTATTTGGCCATTGTTTTGTCATATCCCGGTTATGTACGGACACATCACTTTAAACTTGAGTTTGTATTCTTTCAGTAGAAATATTAGTTTCTCTAACATAAATCTAGGACATAAAGACATTTTAAAATGCTCATTTGTGATTAACTAGATTGTGCTAAAGTTTTCAACATATGAAAAGCATTGTGAGCAGATAAGTTCTCTTAAAGATATTGCAGAGACAAGGTGGATGAGATAATATATTCTATTGGACCAACTTTTGTTGGTGAGACACAAGCTTTTGAGCTACACAGAGCTCTTCTTCAGGTCTGTGTAGATCAAAAACTTGTCTCTCAGTAAGAAGTTGGCCCAGTAGAATATATTACCTCAACCACCTTGTTTAATATCATGGGACTAACACTGCTACAACATTTAGCTTAAAGATAGTACCTCTGGTACCAATAATGAAGCTTGTGCTCAAAACCTACTACTTCGGGAATCCATACCCAAAGCCTTCATAACGCCTTAACCAAAAAAACAATAGAATAGTCATGGAGAATAAATGCTTATTTCTAGAGCTAGTGAACTACAGCCCCAAATAAAACACAAACAGAAGTTTTGCCTTTAAGAAGCTGCAGATCTATATATTACACAAAAAACAAACCCTACATGAACATTATTAAGGTTGCAAAGTCAAGCACTCAAAAGTTAGGAAATCTCAGAATTGAGATTGCATACATAATCTTAATTTGGCCCATATGTATTATGATCCAGTCTGATTATCACATACTGTTTATTTCTTAAATTTTGAGTGCTTGACTTTACACCCTTAATGTTCTTTTAACATAGTTTGTGTGTAATTTCTGATCTTATTAAAAAAGAAAATTGGGAAAGACTGATTGTCATGTGGCATCATATTGACCCTCTACATGGTTCACCAGCAGGGTAGGAACCTTTAGATCCATGACAGACTTCTGCCACTTGAACTAACAGAGTAATGGATAGCAGAAATAGATGATCTTATCCTCTATGTGAACCAGCACTAAAGGAGAAGACACTGCTAGTGAGTGGTGGATATTTGCTGCCAGCAGAGGAATGGTGACTCAGGAATCGTGGACTTGATTCTAGGCTTCGGGGAGTTCTCTAGTGGGCATAGACTATTCTGCCATTTTACCCTAAGTTTGACCTGTTCTGACCCATTCCCTCCAACCTGTCCCTGTTTCTATCTCACCACTGGCTCCTCGTCCCATTCTCTTCTCACCTAGGCAGTCCCAGTTTTCTTGCCTGGTAAATCCTAATATTACCTCTCCTTACACTCCATCCCAGTCTCCCCACCCCTCTAGTTCCTTGTCCCCAGTTACCTTGGCTAGCTAACTCAGTTCACTCCCTGATTTCCGGTTGCCTGCCTCTCCTGCCCACCCCTGGGTTTCTCATTCGATTTGTGTCTTCACCTCCTCTTGTTCCAATTTTTTCCCAGCCAGTCACCGTGCTCATCCTGGCTCCTTGTCCAATCTCCAATCCCTCCCCCAACTGGTTCCAAGTCTGTCGTTTTGCCCTGCTAGTTTTTTCTTTTGTCCCAGCCTCTTCACCAGGTTTGTTGTGCCATCTACTCACCCACAATATCCTGGGTTTGGCTCTTTGTTCCCTATGTGTTTGTCAGGTGGGTTCCTCTCCCACAATACCCGTTTGCCAGCAGAGGGGTCACTGAGAATACAGGGAAGACAGGCCGCCAGTTTCAGTGCCTGGCCATTTGCTCTGTAGGGATTGTGCACACAGTGTGGTTAGCATTAGGAGCTGTGGGGGAATGGAGCATGCTCAGTGAGGCTGGAATCTTCTGAGATTAGATGTAAACCTCTAGCAAGTCTCCACGGAGCATGTGTTGTCTGCCGTTTTTTCAAAGTCTGATACATTGGCCTCATTTGGGTGGATTTTCACCAGGATGACAAAAGGCACATCCCTGACACAAAGGCTATTCCCTGCCAAAATTCAAATCTTTGCTCTATCATGGCCATGCTTTAAAGCTTTCCAAAGAGAAGGTCTCCAGAATTTTGACACTGGAAAATCTGGTAATTTTCTCTAGTGTTGTCCTTAACTGCTGAACTGTTTTGGCTGAAATTTTCCAGAATAGATACAGCCTGAGGCAGACACCCACATAGAAAATTTTATTCCAAATGGTTAACATCTGTTAGTTTTAAAAGCACATGAAAACGGGGCCTTACAACTGGAAGTATCAGGTAGCCTCAAAACTAAACTATGCTACTGCCCGACCTATAATAGAGAGATGAGAATTCTCTGTGGAGAAGGATCTGCTTCCATGTGTCCTCTTAAGATTGTTCTGTTGCATGGTCACTTCCAACCATCTCATCATTGCTCTGACCTAACCCAGGGATGCAAGAGGGTCCTTCAGGATCACTCCTCTTTAAGACATTACTACTTGTATTTCAAGTCTTAAAGTGCACTCTGGATAACAGGAATTTATGAAGTGTCTGTGGCTGACTCTAAAACTAAGTGATTAAACTTAACTTGGAGCATCACAAACGGCTACGCTTGTGGCAGTGTTGTAGGGTTGATAAAAATGCAGGGGGGGAAGTCAAGTTACCACATACTCTTCCTTTTGAGGGGGAAGGGTGCTTTTCTAAGAAACTCTAGGGATTAAGTGTCAGACCAACATGGGCCATAATCATGTTTAGCCTAAATCATGCATTTTTCCGTGAATTTTTTCCTAGGTGCAAGTGCAAGACACTTGGTGTTAAATTTGTAATACATATGAAGTATCACTACACCCACACTAATACTGATCTGACTGTACGTATACAGGTGCTAAATTTAAATCACTGTTTTGGATCACTTTTAGTTTAGGTTAAACACAATGGTAGATAAAAGGAAATGCAAAATTCTAGTACTTAACAGTGGATATAATTGTCTAACAAAATAGCTTTTGATTATTTCTCTATAACCATAGGATATTTAGGTACATTTCATAATAACTGGAAATGTTGTTTTTTGGTACGTTGAATGCAGTTTTCCCTGATGGTTTAAGGCATTCAGTTCCTGATGTTGGTAGGTTTTGAGGGTTTTAGTCTGAGTGAACATATTTAAGTGCAAAAAATAATCCATTCCACAGAGATTCCTAAGCAAAAGGCATATAAACCTGTTCCTTGTTTCATTTCTGTGTTACTCAGAGTACTCAAGTTTTAAAGAGAACTGAAAACAAATATAAAATTTAGCCTCTGTCCAACAGTGTGAACTTAAATCCAAGAAATGATTAAAAAAGCAAACCAACAAGATTCATACCGCTAAATGAATTGTCACCTTTGCCACTCTTCTTACCTCTGCTTCCCTTCTTGTGTTTGACCCCCCCATTTGTCAATTTAAATTTAGATTATAAAGTCTTCAGGGAAGGAATCATGACCTGTTTTGTAAGGTATCTAAGGTGTTTTTGAAAAATTAGGTTTGAGTACAATTTATTTATTTATTTTATTTTTTTTAAAGAAAACTAAACTAGTGGTCAGAACTTATTCTTTAGGTCAGTCTGGACAGTGGGTAACATTGCTTCCTCCTGGCTCACTTCTAGGCAAATTCAAATAATTCTGTTGCATCTACCCTGTCCCATCCATTTAAAACTCAGTTGAGAACAATTGTAAAGGAAGTCCATGATTGTGCTAGCTCTCCTCCACAGTCTAAACCTGTAACGCCGTTTTTCTAGAATAAAGCCTTTCTGTGACCTCCGTTTAACAACTTTTCCAAGTACTGACTTAAGTAAAGAAATTGTTTCCATCTTTTTCAAATTACAGGAAACTTTTTTACTCTTATCAATAGTGGTGCATGATGTTTATGATGTGTTTTTTGAAAGTCTAGGATGAGTCACCCTGAAGTCACTGAAAGGCCACTACTCACCACATTTACCCTTCTGAATAAACTTCATTTACATTTTCTAATGCAAAGTGTCTCTTCACCACACAGCAAGAGTTTAAAAAGCCTTCCAAGGTGACTGTGAAAGTCAGGGTGAGGCAGATTACTGCTATGTAGACAGTTCTAAATCAGTAAAAACATTTTAGAAGGTAAAAGAGCCTTTCCTTTTGGCTGCCATTGATTCAATCATTTCTCATCTAGTGATCTGAGGAACTGTAGTGTTCTGATCATCTCAGAGGTAGCTATGTAAATCATTTTTATCTTAAACTTTTTTTTCATATTTCAGATCTAGCTTTCTTAAACTCTTCAAGGGGGCCTTTGTATATTCCTGTGTGTGTAATGCACATGCCACACCCTGGTGTCCCTGACATTCCAGAGCCTTCTGAAAACCAATACGTTGGGACTGCTCAGGTGTCCTGTTATGGCACCAAACACCTGGACCTTAGATTTAAAAGGTCTGTGTGGCCTCGTCTCTCTCATTTGCTTCATTTCCATGGCTAGCTTTCCATGGGTTAAGGGATATTTCCACATTTAGAGTAACTTTCAGGATTCACTTTTTCTAAAACTTTAATACAAGGTAACAAAAAAAAAAAGTGTTTGGCAGTTCACACTGCCGAACACAGTTTTTGTTTGTACCAGGTCTGTTCTTTTTGGTCATATGGCCAATAATGGCTACAGAGATGGAAATATGGGTGTATGTAAGTGGCCTACATCATGGTCCTCCATCCTTCTGTTCCTGGCTCTGCATTCCTGTTCTGCTTGGAGGAAGCCCATTTTCTGGATGGTTGCTTAGGTCAGTCTCTCCACACCTTGAACCCTCACTAATAGGTAGTAGGGGCTATGTGCCTTCCTCACCGTAAAGGCCTTATAAACATGGTATTGGGATTCCACATAAGATTGGTCACTTGCCTTTGGGGAAAGGTCAGGGAAAGCCAGGCAAATCCGTGATGAAGTCTGTGACATTTCAGCTATGAAACCCAATCTAAGTCTTGGGTGAGCACAGAGGCTTCATCACTAGTGCTGAGAAGTAAGCCTTTCAGTGCCAGAACTTTCTGTGCTGATGCAAAATCCAGCTCTTAAGGAGCCCATCTGTGTGGGTCTCAATATACAAAGAAACCTGTTTTAGGTTAAACTGTGTTCATTTCAAATGGGGGGGTTGGATGAGAGCTGGGAAAAGAATTCCAAAAATGAGGACCAAGAGAACATTGTGCCAGCAGCCTCCTTTTAAATCCATGGGACTCCAGTTCTCGTGCCTCCACTATCTATAGGGTGGCAGTGGTGCAGATACTCTCTCAGGTAGAAGTGTAGGTTGAACTGCTGGCTATTTACAGTCTCCTAAGCACTGACTCGGTTATCTGCTCCAAGTGAATCTGGCCAACGTGCATCAGATGTCCTCTGGACCCAGAGACTCATCCACACAGGGATTTCCAAGGTGGGTTCAGCTCCCCCAGTGGAGGAAAAGAATACCTAGCTTAGACACCCCCAATGGGATTCTGTTTATCAGAAGGAATTGTGGTGGCTGAGGCTTCCTGGTTCTCTTGTAACATTGGCTTCTGACATTCAGTGCCACAAGAGAATGCTTGTTGCAACACCAAGGGGCATTGCTTTTCTAGAATTCTCCCAAGTCAGCAGCACCAGGAAGTGTGGGGGTTGCATCCTGGAAGTGTGAACATGCAGAGGCAACACTCCTGGGGGGGTTCATTCATTGGTGTTCAGCTATCCTTGTGATACATGGATTTAATTTGATATTTGAGCATACGTTCTGAGATTCTTAAACAAAAAACACCCCACCAAAATCCTAAAAATGTTTAGACTCAATATTTTCTTAAACCCTTTCATTGTCCTGATAACATACACATTGCTTGCCAAAATTGTTTGCTGTAGATTGCCTCGTCTCTTGTAGATTTTAGTCTTCAGTCGTCTTATAAATGTATAGTGTTTAAAATAACACTCATTACTTGCCTAGAGACCAGATACTCTGCTTTGTGTCATGACCTCTACTAACACCACAGATTTTCTGTAATAGTGCTCCCAAAGAAAAACCCACATCCTACGTATAACCTTAGATTTTTGAGACCTATATGAAAAGAGAGATTACTAATTGCTTCTGTTATTTCCTTTAATGGTGTGATCTCTACCTTACAAAGACTAAGATTCCATTTAGAATTCACAAGTTCAATTCTGAAACAGCCCTGTAGTGAAGAAAAGATAATGTCTGTCAGATATAACCGGCAACTCTTTAAAAACAAAACAAAAAAAACTTTGATTAAAAAAGACACTTAGCATTTAGTACTGTGGCTTTATTTCAGCACAGAACCATGGGAAACTGAACTGAGAGTTCTGAGCTATTGGTATATTTAGCCCCAGGCAAGATGGTGGATGCAGCACACTTCCTTTCAGTTGCTTCATACGTGGTGATGACTTCTGAAGGAAGCTTCATCAGAAGTTCTGTTTTCACAATCTTTGTGGCCAAGGTACAGGAATTTCAGGGTGGGGACTTTAAAAAGGAGGGCAACAAAGAGCCCAGAGCACTACTACTGCTAGAAGGTATGAAGTTGGCTCTGTGGTAGTTTCAGGTATATTTAAAAGTTAAGGGTTGGTTTTTTTGTTTTTTTTTAATGGAATTAAATTGGAAAATAAGTAGTATGACTGTTAAGTACAGTACTCTTGTGTTTTGCCATCAAGCTCTACTTTGGGGCACAGTTTAAACTATTTTTCAGTATGCTGCTGTCTGTACTGACAAACTGAAGATGCATTTTAGTATGTTGGGGAAACTTAAAGCTTCTGGTAGCTGGGTAGCAGACAGTTTGAGAAAGTAGGATAAGTGCACTAGCTTGGATATTTCTGCTCAGCTAAGCAGTGAGATAGCTAACGAAAAGTTGAGAGCAAAGATTGGGATTCTTAAAGGAGCCTAAGGAAGTAAGATGCCCAGCTCCCATTGAAATTCAATTAATTTCCTTATTTTCCTTTTGGAAAATGGCATTTACTAGGTTTCAGAGTTAACACCATTGATGATGATGGTGGCAATTAACAGCTTTTAGCTCTCAGAGACATTAGTTTACCCTTTTTCACATTGAGTTATTCTTTGCAGCCATAAGGGCTATTAAAATGTAACTTTAAAAATAATTTAAATTCTTGATCAAAATATTACAACAGAAGCCCACAGCCAGAGAGTCACTGAATATATAGGGAGCTTGCTGGTGGTTAGGGTACCAGCTCTTCCCCCCCCCCCCCATTTTTAAAAAAACTATATTTATAGAAGACCTATATCTACTGTCTAGGCTTTTGGGCATACTTCATTGTTAAATGCAAAGTGATGCACATTAGAAAACATAATTCTAACTACACATACAGAATGATGGGTCTACATTAGCTGTCACTACTCAGGAAAGAGATCTTGGAGTCATTGGGGATAGTTTTCTGAGTACATGTGCTCAATGTGCAGCAGTAGTCAAAGTTAACAACATTAGGAAAGAGCTATAAGACAGAAAACGTCATAATGCCACTATAAATACATGGTACGCCACAGCTTGAATATTATGTGCAGTTCTGGTTCCCCATCTCAAAGTATTAAAATTGGAAAAAGTAGAGAAGGGTAACAAAAATGATCAGGGCTATAGAAGAGCTTCCATATGAGGAGGGATTAAAAGGATAGACTGTTCAGTTGGGAAAAGACGTCTGAGAGGGGATATGGTAACGGTCTATAAAATCGTGAATGGTCTGAAGGTGAATAAGGAAGTGTTGTTTTCCCCCTCACATAACACACACATTAGGGGTCAGCCAATGAAATTAATAGGCAGCAGGTTTAACACACAAAGTACTTCACATAACACACAGTCAACCTGTGGAACTCATTGCCAATGGGTGTTGGGAAGGCCAAAAGCATAACTAGATTCAAAAGAGAATCGGGTAAGTTCATGGAGGATAGATCATCAATGGCTGTTAGCTAAGATGGTCAGGGATGCAACCCTGTGCTCTTTGTCCCTGAACTTCTGACTGCTAGAAGCTGGGACTGGGCAACAGGATGAATCACTTGATTGCCCTATTCTGTTCATTCCCTTTGAAGCATCTGGCATTGGCCACTGTCAGAGAGGATAGTGGGCTAGATGGGCCTTTGGTCTGACCCACTATGACTGTTCTTAGGCTCTTACCATTTAAGAAAGCATAAATTAACTGTTTTGGCTGTAGAAGACTTGCCAAATGAAACATACTAACAAGTTTCAGAGTAACAGCCGTGTTAGTCTGTATTCGCAAAAAGAAAAGGAGTACTTGTGGCACCTTAGAGACTAACCAATTTATTTGAGCATAAGCTTTCGCTCAAATAAATTGGTTAGTCTCTAAGGTGCCACAAGTACTCCTATACTAACAAGTGTAACTTCAGCAAAAGAACATTTATTGTGTTCTGTTTTTTTCACATCCCAAACCAACAAAAGTGTTCCTTATTTCTTTGGTCTTGCTAGGTCCTCCTCTGAAATCAGAAGGTCAGACACTATTCGTATCGCAACTTCAGTTGGGAGGCAGCAGTTTAAACTGTCATTTGAAAATCTTACTTGGGAACTGTTTGATGTTTTCAAATGTGTTCAGTCTTTAACCATTAGAATACTCAAGAACTGTATACGTATTCTAAACTAAAGGATGAGAACAAAGTATTACTGGGCTCTTGTCCTTCTCACTGTGAGCCAATAGCCTTCTGCTCTTCTTGTTTCTTTCAGTGTTCTAGTTCTCTTCAAACTTCAGTAGTTGAACTGCCATAAACCACAGCAGGTTCCCAGGCTCAGAGGGTTTGGTTGGGGGAAAGGGAACAGGCTGCATCCAGTAGAGACAAGAGTCTGACCCATTCCTTTCTCCCAGAGACTAGAAACCTTCCCTTGTCCTAGCACAATATACCCTATTGGCTTTTAGGCACTATACTAATCAGCTCTCTTAAGAGTTAAAAAAAACAGTTGATCATACCACAGGAGTGGTATGAAGATTGGCAGCAGCAGATAAGGAAGAACTTGGCTCACCAGAGAAGCAAAAGTGGTAGTAGGTAGTAAAAACTGTTAGGTGAGGTCCTCCTCACCCCCACCCCCAATAGTGAGAGCCAGAGGGTGCAGCAGCCATTTTTTCTGGGCAGTCCTCTTAATCCTGTAAATTGCTGTGGTAGTAACCTAGTTCTTGAGTCCTGAAGTAGATGGGTGCACCATCCTGAAGCTGTGGTGGCTGCCAGGACCCCATCTTCAGGTACTTGCCTCTTATGGGGTAGATTATGCTTGGTGGGGTGCCTGGACTAGTTGGTATGGGGTCAGTAAGGCTGCAGGGCTGGCATGCTTTTCTTCGTCCCTGCTTGTAGTAGATAGGGGTTTGCATTTGCTACTTTCTCTGAAGCAACCTCCTTCATCAGGAGCATGCAGCCTCATGACAGCAGTCTTTCTTCAGCCTAAAGATAACATCACATTATCTAATGCCCCCCATCCCCTCCACAAAAAACCCCAAAACCTGTCCCCTAGGCAAAGGCCAATTTGAGCCTAGTGCTTAATCCAGATCTGTCTCTAGTTACTAATTTGAGAAGGATAAACAGGTAAATGCACTAAGGCATCAAATCATTGTAATAGATTTAAGTTGTGCATTGTGGGGGAGAATAGCTTACATAACAAATTTAATGAAGTGTTACTGTCAGGAGTCCGTAACTTGGTTTCAATTCCATTCAGTACTTGTTAAAACTCCACTTTTCTTTTCAGTTCCTGTCCCATTTCCCTATCCTTTTCAACCTCCTCAGTTCCCTATCTGTCTATTTCAGTTCAGCATTAATTCAGGTCCCTATTACAGCTACCACTTCTCAAACCATACATTTTCAGCATAGTTCATGACTAGGAACTAAATGGAAAGATCAGTATTAAGATTGGAATTAATCCCCCAAAATAAGGTTTCTTTATAAAGCCAAGGCTGGTAAACAATTTTATTTTTCTCTAGAGCATTGCAGTAAAGAACCAAAGGTAAAGCCTTTGTACAACTTCCATCTATAGGTCAACGAATGTTTAGAGATTCAGGGTGTTTGACCACCTTTGGGGCATGGGGGTAGTATCTTCACCAATCTCATTTCCTCAGTGGTAGCTAGATCACGGTCACAGCTTAGATATTCATCTAGAATTATGATGTGTAAGCAGAAGCCTAAGCTGCCTGGACACAATGTCTGATGGGTTTTAACTTTGCTATGGTTAGTGTTTTCTCAAGATACAAATCTGTATGGTATAATTTCATAAGAGATGGGGGGGAGGGGGGAATGTCAAATGTGAAGACACTATGGTGGAGTGGTCACAAAACTATAGTTAAGGTTGTGCTTTATAATCTAATGTTGTGTTAAAGCCCCAACTGAAACGGCACAGTTGTGGAAACAATTGAACCATTTATGGATGATCATCCTTGGAAACTTGCTGATGCTAAAGGACAAGTTCGTGAAAAAATTAGGCCTTACTTCGGTTTCTGCAATGGCAGTAGGAACTTCCTAAACTAAAAGTTTTCCCCACATCAGGATAGCAGGTGAGCGTATATATCAAGGTATTGTATCATCAGAACAGAAGATAATTCAGATAATTTTGACTTTTCTGAGGAAATGGAAAGGAAGGGAAAAATCTTTGGTAGATATAGGCTGTTGTAAACTTTTAAGCAGTTTGACGTAGTCATGGACTATCTGTACTGGCTTGTCCTTGTTGAGGTCCAGAATGTATACAGAATTTAACATGGTACTGTAAAGTTGTAAGGACAGTTGCACAATCCTGGTCAGTTATGGGCATCTGTGTAAATGATTCATTTTCTCTCATGAAATCTAAGATTTAAATAGGACACATTTTATTAGGTTTAACAAATCAATGTGTGCTCAAATCATATCTTAAAATGCAAAAGCTCCATCTCATCCTAATCGCAGATATACTAAGAACCTTTGTCTTCTGTTCAGCTTTTCCTTTAGTTTTGCACTAGCTGTGCTGCCTTAAAATAGGAAGCCTGTTAACTGCAAGTCTGAAAAAGAACCTTAAATCGGGTCCCTCACAAATAGTTGCATTCCCCACCCCCTCCTGCTTATCAGAAGCTACCATATGGGAATTGCTAGAAAATAATTGAGATCAACATAAGTGAAAGAAAAAATTCTTAAAATATATCTGAATGGGGAAAAGCAATTTATCCATTTTATGAAGTTAAAAACTTAAATTTATTTTCTGCGTAAAATGCATTAGTGAGCTCTCATCAGTTTTGAGAAAATAATTTGAGTAAGAGGCTTTTATAATCACACCAAACTATAAATCGGATATTTACTTAAGTTTGTTTATGAAGTATAAAATTGTGTTTATGCCACTGATTCATTGGTTAGACTAGATTATTACTGTCTTTTTAAGGCAAGATAATTTTGGTAAGAATTTTAGTTTAGACTGATCATGACTGTAACTTCTTACGTAATGCCTAAAATGTTTTCCAACGAGTTGGTAGTACTTTGTATAACTTTAAATAGTTACGTTGGTGATGTAAACTGTCAGCCCTAATATTGGTAAATTTTGGTAAATTTTATTTTCAAAATGTTTAAATACATCGCTGTATTTTTTCCAGTGATGTTAGCCTAGTGGTACCTTACGTGACTAAGAACTCTAATGAAAATAACTCTCTCACTAGTTAGAGATAACATCAGCAGTCATGAAGGCCCTAGTACCTTGTCCTAACACCAGCTTTGTTTTTCCTTCCCTATGTCCTTGCAATTTATAAACTACTGAAGCTAGACTTAATCTGTTACTTAGTACAGCCACTAAGAGCAACAACATCAAACTTCTAGTGCTTTGTGTTGCAAGGGGAAGTTGCATCATTTTTCTCTGAGAAGTGACACTTGAAAATGGCACACAGGGAACCCCACAAGGTCAGCTACTTCCACATCATATGTATTTGGTGTATGAATATTTTTCTAGTTGCCAGTTCTACAGACACCATGAAATCTGAAAGATAAACTGGCATCTTTCCTTCCCTTGCATCACCAATAATGAAGGTTCTGCAGGCAAAATTATACCCTCAGTGAGAGCTGTGTACAGGTGTAACTGGCTGGAATTCTATAAATAATCCTGCCCACAAAGGAATGGAATCCGCTAATTCTGTCATAGCTGAGTTTGCTCTGCAATGTTCGCAGGAGTAAAAATCAACAAAAACTCACCTTAGTTACTGAAGTAAGCAAATTTGTTGAATAAGGTGCCATGTTCACACAGCTGTTTTTCGAAACAGAGCCCTCATTTAGTTTCCATATAATATTGTCATGGTTTAAATATACACTAGATTATCGTCATTTCTGTTGAGTACAGAAAAACAAATTTCTTCTATTACAAGGAATTACTCTAGAAATACACTGGGCTGATTCTAATGGATTCTATTCTTGATCTGTAGTGGGAGTGAGTGATGTTATTGGGCTGTTTCTTTCCCACCTTTCAACCTATTTATTTACTCCTTCCACTTTGATGCATCAGTCCTCCAACAAAGGAGGAAAGTAAAATTTTGAAACTTCTGCTTATTTATATTAGAAATAGCAGGAACACTTTAAAGCTGCCATAAAAGGGACAGCCAGTTTTATTTGTGGGTGTTGTTTTTTTTTGCCCTTTGGGTTGCTTCTAAAACTAGACTGGCCAAAGCATTAAACCTCAAACAGCCCTGCACTAATTCAGGAAAGACTAGAGGAGCTGCCTTCATCTCATTTTCTGGCTCCGTGGCTGCTCATTCTGTGGGTAGATACATACTGTATATGGATTAGTCATTAGTCTAGTAATATATTCTGTAGTAGATACTTTACAGGTATTATATAATTAAGTACAGAAATTGCATCTATCAGTATTGTAGACAGAAAGTGATGGAAGCTAAAATTCAGTGTATCGTGAGACTCCTTCCTTAACTCGTGCCACAAAGAGGTTTGGAAGAAAGTACATGGATGTGAGCTCAGGACCCTGACCTTCATCTTACTAGCTTGGTATTTGTGTATATTGTGGTTTTTAATATTAAATTGTATTTCATATTTAAAAAATATTTAATATTTAATAGAGTCTTGGGGTGCAGGCTCCGAGGGCACTTACCTCAAGTGGCTCCTGGAAGTAGCAGCATGTTCCTTCTCCAGCTCCTGTGTGGAGGCAAGGCCACGTGGCTCTGCATGCTGCCCCATCCACAGGCACCGTCCCTGCAGCTCCTATTGGCACATGGCCATGCCACGGCTTCTGGGAGCCACGTGGTGCAGCCCCCAATTCAGTGCCCTGGCCAGAGCAGGGCCGGACTGCGTGGTGCAGCTCACAGGCTGGCTTAAAATGGCTCCGGGCCGCGGGCCATACTTTGCCCACCCCTGATGTAAAGCCTAAAATTCTACCAAAAAACTTCACACTTAAAATGCTCATCTATGCTTAAAAAAAAAAAGAGAGAGATAAATCCAAGGCGCTGTTAACATTCTCATTGCGAGAACACAGATTCAAATATAAAATTAATAAGCAAGTGGCCACCACTATATTTGGAACCAACATCACATACTGATAGTTTCCACAAGTCAAGAAAGCTGCATTTTCAGCTAGGCTATACTCCTCCATCCAGGTTTGAAGTCAGTGGGACTTATGCTCCAGAGTCACTTAGGTCCTTTTGAAAATCACACTTTTTGGTGCCTAAATATTGGGTTATGAGCCTAGAATTAGGCTTCTATTTTTGAAGAATTTGGCCTGTGTGTAAAAATAATCAACTAAATAGCTAGGAGCAATTTTGCTTTGAAGTGATTTTATGCCACTAAAAAGTTTTTAATAGCTCTAATGCTATATGCTGTAAACATTTTGTGTACATGCTTAACTTTAAACACATGACTACTAAGGTAAGTAAGATTCCTTCTTTAAATTTTCAGAATCAGGGAAGTAATTTTCAATGTTTGTTTTTTCCCTATAGTAGGTTAGTAAAAATCAAATAAGATGCTACCAGTAGTATGTTAATAAAAAGCATTCATAGTTTAGTTCATTATAAAGGTATAATCTAAAGTTGCAATAGCAAATTTCAAATTATTTTGACAGTCTCAACCTAATTTAATTCAATAACTAAAAAAAAAAAAATATTTAAATTGCTCCACCCTATTTCTCTCCCACGAGGTTATAGGTTTGGCTCAGTTGGAAAGCAGTGGGGAAGGAACTCTTCTGGAGAGAAACTACGAGCTCTAGTGCTGCGAGCTCTCAGGCCTCCGAAACATCAACACTCCTTTGTTTTTAGGAGCTGTAGCGGTCTATGGAGTAAATGTGACAATTGACAGGTTCCTCCCACCCCAGGATGCAGGCACTATCAAAAGGGAGTTGGAGTGTAGAGACCTACCAACCCTCTCCCATACATACTTGGTTTTTTGACTTCTCCACTTCAAACACCTCCATACCCCTATATACCATAGGGGTTGAGGGCATCCCTGTCCCCTTCATACTCCCTGAAGCCCTCCTACACTTCAACAATGAAATTCCATAGTCAAAAACTTCATTTAAAAGTGATTAAGGTGTGACAAGTGTGATATCCTCTAGACACATCCAAAAAAGCAGGGATATGCCAGGTTACATTTCCTTGTCATTTGAAGGCAGAAGGAAGTTCCTTGTGATAATGCAGAACTTTCAATATCAGTGGAAAACTGTTGTATTGGCATTAAGGTACAGCTAACAAGTGTCCCAAACTTGATATTCTTTACTTTTTAAGAAGTTGCATTGAAGAGAGAGATCACACTTACATGAACCTTTTGTTCATGGACTTATTTTGGTTATATGCTGGCTTCCACACACTAAGCTTTAACTCTTCAAACTTCTCCACAGAGCTCTGCCTGTGTGCCGCAACCCTATACTGAGGGGACTAATTCAGTGTATGCTAATTAAGCCTTCAGACCCTTATTATTCTCTGCAGAGAATAGGTTATGGTGCGCTCTGTGTGTGTGGGGGGGGAGTTGCTGATCACGAGAAACTCTGACAACTAACTCATTTCACAAAGGCCATTGTACCGTCTTCAGATGGTGACATTATTCAGTTACTGCTACTCTAGGTGAGATTTAAATCCATGATCTAGAAGTGAAAAGCTCTGTCTTAAACCCCTGATTGTCAGTCTCCTGAAATCAGACTGTATTATAAGCATGAAGATTTTGAACAAGCTTTCTTTCTTTTTTTCTTTATAAAAAACAGAAAGAAGAAAGAAAAATTCAAGGGCAGCTTAATAACTCTGACTCTAACCAGTATATTAGAGAACTGAAAGATCAGATAGCAGAGCTGAATGATGAGGTAAGTGATGAAAAAAAGGCTGTCATCTTGCTCATTTATATCTTGTATCTTGTAACAGCATAGCAGTTCGTGCTGATTATGAGGACCTATTGCAGTTTAAAGATTTAACTTTTTCCATAGTAATATTTTTTTCACCTAACACTGTAAAAATTACATTCCAGTTTATTTAGTGAATATTGGTTAAAAATAAGGTATCAACATTTTGTCAATCTTTTTATTAATGTTAAAATGACCCAAAAACGTTACCTGCGTTTTTCCTAATTCTCATGAGCTTTTAGGAAAGGTGTATAATAAGCAATAGTTAATCATGTGTTGAAAATGTTACACTGCATTAGAAGCTCTTGTTAGCATTACAATAACTTCAATTCTTTATTTGCATGCTTTTTAAGGTGAAATAAATTAAACTAAACTGTACTTTGTGGTATTTACCGTTGAGAGGAAAGGTCTTTAAGTGGAAGTATTACTGAGATTGCTAAAAAAAAAGGATGCTTGCTTAATGTCAGTTAACAGATTTCTTTGTTTTAAAAATTGCCACAACTTTGAACCGATGAAATTCCTGACAGACTTCCTTAATATAAAGATTTTAGTAATTTTCTGTTAACTATAAAGATTCTGGAGGATTTTAAACACAAAAGGCTTGTATAACTAGGACTCTTACTGGTATAGTTCATTTGTGTCATCTCATAACATTATGGAGATATGCCTGTGGCTCTTTTGCACCATGAGTGTTTAGATAGATAGTCATCTTTGCTTCTTTTTTTTTTAAATACTGCTAATATACACTTTCCAAATAAACAAGTTTAATACAGTCAGCTGAAATCTTAAAGTTGTAGAGCAATGCAACCTGTTCTAGTGTTCTTTCTATTAAATAATCACACCACTTACTTACCATGATGCAGTTAGTGTTTTTGTAACGTGTACAAACTACTCTAGTAAACACAACCTTAAAAGGCTCAACCTTTTTAGGACCCATCCCTTGAGGATTATAATATAGTGGAGAATCTTGCACTGCTGTCTGTACTGTAGATAAAGGACTTCAGTCTCTAGGGCCATCAATCCAGCACCTTTAGCATGCACTAAACTCACTTAAAAATAAAGTTAAAATCAATACCCTGCATTAAAGAATGTTATGTTTAAATAGATACAGTCAACCTGCTTATGCCCTCAACCTTCTTTAAGGGAAGGTGAATTACTTCCAGAATCCTTGGAACAGGTATATTTTGCAAAAATGTTAGGAGTATCTAAGGAACGGCTGACTAGTTAAACTTGTAACTAAGACTGAACAAGTTCTGGGAAAATGGGAATGGGTGAAAAGAAGTCAATGAATTTCAGCACAGCTGTTTTTGGAAGAACGACGTTTGAAGTTAACTTTTCTTTGTCCAATATCTTGCAAAAGCTGAATGGCTAAGCAAAATTTTTGACAAAGCTATTCCTGAGTGTAGCAAACTACATCAGATGAAACTTAATGCACACTAAGGAACTTTTAGTGCTCACCCACAGCTTCCATGTGAGCCAGTTATTGTGCAACATGCTAGTGCACACTTGCAGTCCTCTGGTGCAGACTAATACATCATGTACACAGGTTCTAAGTCTCTACTAGTGGGTGACTGGAAATGAATTTATTTGTTCATTTATTTGTTCATTAGTATCAACTCTTAAAATACATTTTTTGGATAAATCTAATTTTTTTCCTTGCATGTATGTTTTTGCAGAAAAAATCTTAATGCAAGAGTGTCTTGACAAAATGATGAAGCAAAAATGATGGTTCAGATCCTCAGTGTTTAATCTTTCCTCTTTAAGATTAATATATTTTAGCAGGTACCTGTAAAACTATAGACCAATCCTTTATAAAATTTTGTACTGAAAAGAAAGGCCCTCTTTCTATATGGCCCAACAATGGCTACAAACTTTCTCCTTTAGCTAACTGATCTTTGGGTCTACTTCTCTAAAAGTTTATAGAAACGTTAAGAATAAACCTGCAAATTCATCTTCCTGAAGATAGGGCATTGTTGTACGTGATATGCTGACCACAGCCATTCAGCTGACTGATGTAAAACACATTCATTGGGATTAAGCAGACTTCACAGAAACTTTGTGAAGTTACTCCTTTTTAATGCATTATAGCTACATGACTTTAAATTAAGCGTACAAACTTAGAGCTGACTGGAAAACAGAAGTCCCTTCCCATGAAAAAGTTAATTTTTTTTCAAATGTTTTGTCCTGATGGAACACAATTTTTTTTTGCAAAACTGAAAATTTCTCTCAGAAAATTTTGGTTTTGCAAAAAGGGTTTTGTTTTTTTTCCATTGGAAAATCATTTTGGTAACATTTTTAGACAGCTCTATATGAATGTAAATGCTGTTTTATTTATCGTACAGAAAAACTGAGATTAAGGGCCAGATCCTCAGCTGGTGTAAAGTGATAGAATCACTGAAGTCAATGAATCTCTACCAGTTTATATCAACTGAAGCTCTGGCTCAATTCAGTTAGACTCGACTCTGGGTGGAATATGGGCATGGACACAAGTATTTGTTACTATGTGTGTGGGGGGGGAAAGCTAAGCTAATACAGGTATTTATCTGGTAAATCTAGGTTTGCATCAGAAAATCTAGGTAAACTTCATTTTAAGCAGAAATAATTATACTGAATTGCTGTGTTTCAGACCATCAGATTATAGAACAAATCTTATTTTAAACTAAATCTTGTGTATCTAAATACTATTTCTGGAAAAAGTTCTGAGAGATTTATCTTTGCCCCAGGATAGCCCATTTGTACTAAAAATTGAACATCTCAGGTGAGAATTAACTTTAGAGGCCTACACCTGCCCCCACTGGACTGCTTATGTGATTATATAGGTGCTTAAGTACCTTACTGAATCTGGGTGTTGGGACCTACCAAGTTGTCATTTTACCATCATATTTTACTCAGTAGAATCCTTTTGTCAGGGGACTGACTTGTGTTACCACATTGGCACCAGCGCTTCAGCTACTTCTGCAGCCTAACTTCTCCCTCCTGTGTAAGCCCTGGAACTGAATCACAGTTCCAGTTTTAGTTCTGTGCCACAGGAAACCCCTTCTCTCAGCAACTCCGCTTTATGGAGGGATGGACATGGAAAAAGGGCCTGTGGCATATGACTGACACTGGCTAAAGGGGATCCACCCTAACCCTTTGAATATCCCAAGCTATTGAACTCTCGTACCCCATCCTCTTCGTCATTCGCCTTCAGCCGCATGGCATTCAACACTGGTAATAGCTGGCCCACTGGGGGTTGCCTTCTAGGGTGTGCTAGTCCACCCATAGACTTGTGTTCCTAGATGAGATGTTTGGGAAGTTACATTAGTCACTAAACTGTTCCTTATAATTACTGTGGGGATTATACTTGGAGAGAGCCCACTGCCACAGTTCTAGTGACCAGCCAGCTGCCTCTTCCCCCAGCACTGCAGAGGATCCTGGGATTTGCCTTGGTCCTCCTTTGGGTCCCCTTCTAATAAAATAAGGCGACCAATATAGCTTTTTAAAAAAAAAACAAAAAAAACAAAAAACCTCTAAGAGGAACTCTGCTTCCTCTCAGAGTGATTCAGGATAAATGCATCAGTATCTCTGGTGTCAAACATTCTGGATTCTGAAAGGCTGTGAGGTTTTGCTAGGATAAGAGGGGAAAACCCAGGGAGGTGCTTCCCCTGCTAAGGTATCCCAAGGGAAACCTGTTCAGCATGACATAGCTTGTGTCTCAGGTGCTTTGTTTCTTGGAGGAGGTAGTGTATAGAAAGATCCATTCCTAAGGTTTATGCTTCCCTTTATCTTCTCCTGAAGAAAAAGCAGTAAAAGTTTGGTGCTGTCCCTAAGAGGACAGCACCAAATACCATCCTTTTTTAAAAAGATTCTTCCCTCTTCCCCCCACCCCTGCTCCCCAATAGAGGGTACTATTTTCTCAGGCACCCTGTGGATAAAATATAGCATCACAGTATTTTGAGGAGGAGTTATGTCCTCTATTTCCATCTTCAAACCCTCTTTTTGTCCTGGCTTAAGGCCATTCATTAGCACATCTGCACAGCTACTATAGGTTTAAGAGCCTCACTGAGGCCAGGTCTATACTACCACTTACATCAATAAGTGGTGTGAATAAGCTATCCCTCTGAATGATGTAAGTTACACTGACCTGAGTGTTAGTGTGGATAGCACTATGTCGGGGAGAGCTTCTCCCACCGACATAGCTACTGCTTCTTGCGGAAATGGATTTATTTACACTGATGGGAGAGAACTCTTCATAGAGCATCTTCACCAGATGTGCCACAGCAGTGCAACTGCACCGCTGTAGTTCTTCTAGTGTAGATTAGCTCTTAGATAAAGCTTCTGTTGGGCCCAGCCATGATCAGAATTGGTATGGATGCCTCTCAGGGTTTGGGGAGCCCTCATGCTGTCATACTCTTGCCAAGAGAGATGGTTCAACAGAAGGCACAAAGAACATCAGTTGCCTGAATTGAGCCATTGGGAATGCCTTCAGATGCCTTTCTCCTCTCTTAACCTCATCTGCCTTCCTAATGGTGAGACAACAGGAATGCGAAGGCTTATGTAGACAGGCAGATGGGACCTGATGCTCTTCTGTATAGGAGGCATCCTCCAGAATCCTCCTTTGGGCAGAGAAGAAACAACTCTGCATTACAGCAGTCTGTCAGGGCAAGCTCAACACACAAGCCCATTGACTCAACCCTTACAACCTTTCCTCAAGGAAATGGGAATTGAACAGTAGGGTTCTCCACCAAGTGTTATCAGATGGGATGCTTGCTAAATTCTTATTTGCCTTCTGCAAAAACAAAAGCCTTGGATCTTGTCTGTTCCAGGCACTGGAAGAAATGGGTGTGGAGGACCGATGCCTTCTCATTCAACTATTCCGAATGTCAGGATTCCAACGTAAACTGAAGACAGGAATCACCCTTGTTGATCTGTCCTCTGCATATGACACTGTCTGGAGACAGGTCCGCCTCCTCAAGGTCTCCCGCGTCATTCACTGCCAGCAAACGATCTGTCTGTTGGCAGCAATGACTGGGAACTGCCGCTTTAAGGTACACCTTAAGAGTTCTTGGTCTACTGATCTGGCCATTAACTCAGGCATCCCTCAGAGCTCTGTCCTGGGCCCAGTAATTTTTAATCTATACACCGCGGATATACTAGCGATGGAGTCAAGAAATTCATGTATGCGGATGATATTGCCCTAGCTGTTTAGCATACAAGCCTCCATACAATCAGCTGCACCCTAACCTGAGATCTTCGCACAACGGCTGATTATTTCCAATGCTGGAAACTTAGGCTTAATCCAACACACACACCCCGGTAACTACTTTCCATCTGAACAATAAAATGGCTAATACCAAACTTGATGTGCAGTTCTGCTGTGAGAGCATCCGCCACAAAGCTAATCCAAAGTATCTTGGTGTTACACTGGACCGGAGTTTGACCTTTCGACAACACCTCGAACTCCTGCGATAAGGTCAGGTCTCGTGTCGCGCTTATCAGAAAATTGGCTGGAACATCATGGGGCTCCAGTCCACAGACCTTACGAACTGCAACAATTGCCTTGGTATATTCTGCAGCTGAATATTGTGCACCAGTGTGATCTTATAGCAGTCACACTGAACTCCTTGACACTCAACTCAGTCATGCTATGCACATAGTGTCAGGGATGCTCAAATCTACTCCAGTTGACTGGTTCCCAGTCCTATTGCACATCCAGCCTCCACAGATTAGAAGAGCTGCTCAGACAACTCACTTTCTTAATCATGTCAATGCAAATACGATGATCCCACTGCACCATGACCTGCAGAATCCACCAAAAACGAGATTAAAATCCCGCAACTGTCTATGGAACTGTATCAAGATCCTTACACCTAACTTTGATGCTGAGGCTCAGTGGAGAGTCTCATGGAGCATTTCGACCACTCAAACAGCTAGTCGTTGATCCTGTTAAAGCAAAACCTGGTGGTTTCTCATGTTGGAAAGACTGGTGCCTATTGAATCGCATCAGGACATCTCTTGGGAGAAGAGGGTTTGTCCACATTAAGTGGAAAATGAGGCAAACACCTCTGTGACTGTGGTCACCAAGCACAAACAATAGAGCACATCATATCTGAATGTTCCTTTTGTTCTTTCACCAGGGGCCTGAAGGACATTTACCAGCTCACTGCTGCGGAAATGTGCTGGCCATCAAACTTAGATATAAATTTGTAATTGTTGCTACCTACCGAAGCCATGCGAAAGAAGAAGATCTGATGTATTCCTTGCCTCCTCTTCTGCCTCTTGGTGATTCCAGCAAGATGATTAGACTGGGCAGGGTTGGGGTGAACCTGATAGCCTCCTAAGGACTCTCTGGCCCTGGTTCCCTTGACTCCAAGAGATGTCTCCCCTTCTTGGGAGCTACTTTTCTCAGAAGGAATCCTAATGCAAGGCTCAATGAAATGCCAAGATCCAGCTAACGGCTTGGAGCTTGAGTGTAGAATTCTAAAAGTTTGGATATTTTGATGCCATGGTGGATTTCTTTCTTTCGCCAGAAATGACTCCACCTCAAGTTCATTATTGGATCTGTAAGGTGGTGGGAACCTAGTATAATGTGAGCACCAAATCCTACCTCAAAATTTTTCTGGATTTATCAAAGGACTGAGCATCTACCTCTTGATTCAAAGTTGTTTCCCTGGGAGCTCTTACATGGTGTGTCCCCAGCATCTTTTGCTTGCATCACCAGATTCCTGAAGACAATTACCAAACTTTATCATCTTGTTAAGATACCTGTTGGCAACTGTAAGCTTAACTTTTAGTCTTGAATCACCGTCAGGACCAAACCTTTGAATGAATGGCTACCATCTTTATTCTTTTTCCTCAGTCTTGCCTTTTTGGCTGCTGTGACTGCCAGATGAGCTATTGAACTTAATGCCTCATCCATTAAAAAGCCCTTCCTACAGTTTCCCTGCCCCCCAAGAGAGATTCAGAATTGTTTACAAGGGTTTTGCCCTGCCATCTTAACCAGAACATATTCCTTCTTTGTTGTCTTAGACCACCTCATCCTCAAGAGATCACAGGTGGCACTGTCTAGATATCTGCATAGCCTTCAAATCCAGCTTGATTAGGTCACATCCTTTAGGAAATCATATTCTTTCTTGCTTATGGTGGTAAAAACAAGGGCTTCAAAGCATCCATGGAAATCCTCTTCAGAAGGTTCAAGACTGCTGCTGTAGATGCTTACCAGAGGTTGGAAAACCTCCAAGTCTGAGCTCACAAAACAAAATCTGTCTACATCTCGGGCAGAAGTATAGCCTCCGACAAGGAGATGTGCAAAAGATCCAGCTGACAAGCGCTACATCCCTTTTCCCAAATCCTGTGACATCTTCAAATACTGTGTTTGTTTGCCCAGTTCTATAGTCTGCCATTCTCCCCTTACTTGCCTCCTTATTTTCCTCTACTGTTCCCTCCACCCTCTTCTTTAGGAGGACTGTTCGCTTCTTCCAAACACACTCTAGGCCAGAGTATTTTACAGCATGTGAGAATGGATCATTTGAAATTAATGGATCATTTTGAAAGACTGACTTCAGATAAATCTTCTCGTGGCCGAGGAATCCTTTGGGTTTAATCCTATCTGTGTGTGGTTCTTTTAACTGTTAATTTTCTAGAGCACAAAACATCAGTGTCTTGACTGAGGCAGTGGTGCATTTCCAAGGCTTACATAGTGATGCTGCGTTTCAGCTGCTTTGTAACGTATGTGGACATAGTAATCAAAAGTTCACAAGCGATCTCTGGTCTAGACTGAAAAGATTTATTTGCAGTAAATTCACATTGCCTGTCCTCCCCTGTTGCTGGGTAAAACACCCCCACAGTCAGGAAATTGCTAGTATACATAGGAAATGCGCACACACACATCGCTTTTAAATGTGGGAGGTAAATAAACTGAAAAAGTTTACTCCTTTCTCTATTCTTTCAAATACAGTAAAAGTTATAGATATAAAAAAATCACTTCTTATAAGCCGCAGATCTCCCTGTGTTTCCTCATATAGCCAGTCAATAGTCTTCACCTTGTACGACTCGGTATTATGGACCGCTCTTCTATGCCCAGCTCTCTCCCAAAAAAGACAAAACAAAAAAACAAACCCACACTGTTCTCTCTCAGCACCAACTCAGCAGTTGAAAATATGCAATTCTGTTAATTATAATGTTGAATATATGTTCAAAACACCCTTAAATTCTTCACAGCAACTAAATTTTTGCTACTAAAACTGAGTTCACTTGTCTAGAAATCATTCACCAATCTCTGTTAAAGTTTTCTCCATTAATAATTTTACTTGATATTTCCAGTAAAAGCATATTGCCAAGCATTAACTCTGTTGTGCATCAGACAGCTATCCCTTTAAACTCCAGCAACATGGACAGCGATATTCTGTACTTCAGCTATCTTCTAGATAACCAACACAGCTACAGTAATGGACTCTGGATAGTAGAAAGAAAGTCAAAAGCAAAAACTCCAGGGCTTCCACTTTTAAAATATTTTAAGATAGCTTGAAACACTGATACTGTGAAAGTCATCTAAATTTACAATATCAGATGGCAGTGTGATACTACTTTCCTTACTGATTAAGTCACTTCATTGGACACCAATTTTATAAATTTTCTCCGTAAAGATTTGAAGGTTGAGATAGTGTAAAAATCTGGTGGCATTTTGGAAATTGTTACTAATTCAGACAGGAAGGCTGAACTGAGCTTCTGGCAAAGCCGTTAGTATCCTCTTGATTTACCTATGAGACATCTCTGTTCACCAATGTAATCCCATTGCAATTCTCCTCCTTTTGATCCAAGCCATTCCTCTCTGTAAAAAGCTTCCATTTTTTTCCTGCCCTAAAGAGGAAATCCTGGTATCAGCAACTGTTGCCTCCTTTGGTGTCTAGTACTTAAGCAGTTCATTTGTTAAGAAATTATGCACAAAAAGAGTGGACTATAATAGGTTTATCTGAGCAACTTAATAAAGTTGGGGGCTTAAGGAAAACCAGCAGAGTAAATATCTGGAGCTGGATGCTGTCATCCAGTCCAGCATAAAATTACATAGAGACTACACTGTGTACATGTTGACCAGTGTTTAATGGTTCTTGCTGCCTCTCGTGTTCACTCTTAATTCACACTGAATGGAATTAAATGATTTATAAACTACCTTAGTCCTGGGAGTGTTTTATGCACTACCTCTGTATACTTAGTCACTTTGTGTGTATTACACAGCAGCTGTGTCTGCTTCCTGTTGGATGTTGCAAGGCTTAAATGTGTTACCTAGATTACAGGAGTGGTACGAAAGATTAGCATTGACATGCTTGCCCGCAAACTACACTGACAGACCACAAGATACCTTTGGAGACAGAAGCAAGGTTTAAGAATAGTGGTTTCTCGTTTTACAGGTTTTGTGATTTAGGACTGAACTGCTTAAAACTTTGTGAAATTGTTGTTAGCTAAAAATATTACACAAGGAATTTATACTAATGCAATGGTGTAAATGCTTTCTTTTGCTGTTTTTAATTAATGGAGTCTTACACAGTAGAAAATGCCAGCTTCTGTGTATACTAATGCAGTATCTTAAATGGAGCCATTAGTTTTATTCTTATGGCTAGTTTCACACTGAGGCAGATTATGCCGGGCATTTATGCAAGTTTACGTGGAGGAGCCAGGCAGACTTGCTGTCCCTACTCCTTTATGGGTGTATAACGTTCCAGAGAAAGCGTGACCATGCCCTGCACTGGCCCTGGCCCACAAAGTTGGCTGGCTGCATGGGGGTAGCAAGCTGTACTATTAAAAAAGGATGTAGCAGCAGGCATGATGTGTCTGCATGCCTAGGAGCTCTGCACCTCCCCCCATTCATTGCCTACAGTGTACGAATGAGTGCTAGGTGTTTTAAAATGTTATGTGAAATTGCATGTATTTAGAAGCTTACGCAGTAATAATAATGGGGACACTGTGGTCTTGCTGTCAGGCACCATTCTGAAGCTCTTGTCAGTTAGTCAAGTAATTTTTTTCACCTATATGCTATACAAATTTTAATTTAGACATAGTGAGATAAGCTAAAAAAACCCCTAATCCAGCCCTGAAACTTAAGTTCATGACTCCAGGTTTTCACTGAAGACAGCAATTTTACATCCACTGTGGTTGATTGTGAACATTAAAGAGGTGTTTCTAACATTAAAGACTTAATTTCTTACAAAACAAAACAACTTTCTTAGGCTGGTTTAGGTTTCCAGTACTTGTTCTTAACCGGAGAGCAGTTTAACACCACTTACTGAAATTAGTTTGGTGGTTTTTACTTATAATAAAGGAATTTTTTGCATCTTTTCTAAAAATATATATTTTTAGAAAAGCTTTACATCCCCCATTCATTTCAATGCAGTTGTATTTTTGGAAGCAGGAAGTCACTTGACATCCTTGAACCTCATAGGTAGCAAAAGAGTGGTGTGTGTGTGTGTAAGCAACTTCTGGATCTTTATTCCTAGGCTAAGAAGGGCTTCCAGGTTGAAGACTTCGCAGGTCCTGCTAAGTGTATTTTGTAGGCGCACAGTGGAGCTACTGTAGATAAATCCATGTTCTTAAATTTGAATGCAGCATTCTTGGAAATGTAGTTGTTACAGGGATTTTCTGTCTTGGGCATTCCTAGGAAAAACAAAACTAATGAGCAAATGAAGAATTCAACTAAACTTCTTAAAGCAAAGGTTAATAAACCTGAAATTAGGTACTGGAGAGGATAACTGAAGAAAGGTAAATGGTTTTGAAACACTGTTTCTTGAGATGACCTCTCTTCTGTTCCTCAAATTTCTTTTAGTTATGGAGAAGGCATTCTCCGCAAACAGCATGTGGCCCCAAGAATGGAGGGTGGGTTACCACCTCACTTTGTCTAGCCATTACCCCAACATTAGTACAACCTGTCAGGCCCAAAGTGAATGGCTTTTAATGCTGCTCTGTCGGCACTAATTGGAAGACACACCACATACTTTTTTGGAGGGGTTATTGGGACAGGAAGTAAGTTCTAGTTCTCCAGAGTCCTCAACATATTCTACATGGGTTCTCATAAAAATGGAAGTCATGCTGTCTATGCCCTTCTGTTCCAAATTGTTAAAAATATATACTTATTAGCAACACATTTTATGTACAGAACCATGGAAAAGGAGTAACATGAAGACAAGCCTATGTAGAGGAAATCAGCTCAGGCTATTAGTCTGTCCAGTAATAGAGCACATGTTCCATATTTTCATCTGTGCTAGTTCTTTCAGTGGAAATGAAAATGTAGGACAGGAAAATTATTTAAAAGTGAACATGAGATCAAGCACTCTTCTCATTTGCTAAAACAAAACATGCTATTTTAATTTTTTAAGTCTTTCTAACTGACTGATAGACCAGAGTGGAATTTTTTTTATTCTGAAAAAGCTTTCAGGAAAAAGATACAACAGTTAGAACATTGTTCCCCTAATCAGAGTTGAATAGACTGTTTTAGTGAGTTCTTAGTCAATAACTTGGTGAAATGATTTTAGAGGGAGACTCTCTAATTGTACCCTAAATCCTAGTGTAGATGAAGCAGGTGGAAAGATAGTTTTAAAAAATTTCTCATTTTCAATATCTGACACACATAAAATTTTTACGGGAGTGGTATTTAAGATTAGCATTGACATGTTTGCCCGCAAAGCGTTTGTGTTTGGAGAACTAGTGACCCCTCAATTTATTACTCTTTCTACTCCCACCGGTGTGCAGTTCATCCTAAAATTGATCTGATATTATATTCTAAGAACCTAATGCAGTCAGTAACATTCTGATATAGGTATTATCTCTTGGTCAGATCATGTACCTGTTGATCTAACACTTTTAAGATTGGCTTAATGAAAACAGATATTAAAGTTGGAGATTAAATGTCATGCTTTTAAAAGATTCTGCTTGTGTAAATAAAATTCAAGACCCTTTAAGTAATTACTTCGGGGATAAATAATGCATAAGATATGACAAAAGGAGTAATCTGGAATATGGGTAAAGCTGAGGATAAGGGGGCATCTTGTAACTTTAGTTGCAGGAATGGAAATCTGGAGAGCTAATCAAGGAAGCAATGAAGGAAAATTAAACTAAGAACATCAGTGTAAAGAATTAAAGAAACTACTATATATTAGTGCACTACACAGATCATGGTGAAACTTAATGGCCTCTGTTATTCAAGAGGTTGTACTAGATTTAATGGTTCCTTCTGGCCTTCAACTCTATGAATCTATAAAATTAATGCTAGAAGTAAACTGTACACACTAATATTTAAACAAATATTTTATAAAGCTTTGAATATTTTCTGCCTTGAAAGGTGGAATCTAGCAACTCCAGCCTATTAGAAATAAGGTTTCAGCTTGTGCCACACATAGAGTAGTATTTGCCTGGTCTTTCTAGGCTTGTAGATAGCTCAAGCAATGTAGGCAATTGCTATTGGGATGGTACTGGATTTGGTTTATCAATGGCATTTAGATACCTTGGAAACAAAAGCCCAAGACATTAGCCTGTATAGGGAGTATAATACATCTAAAAGGTTATCCCATAATACGTTCTCAGTCTACGTACTGCTGTAAATGAGTGTCAGCCTAGATGATTGGTCTCACTGACTGAATCTCCCTTCCCACTGAAGATGACATTTGGGTGTACTATTTGCCTCGTATATTATACAAGGTTGGTTGGTTTGGGCACCCTGGGAATTGTACAGTAGATGTATGCTATGTCAGCTTTGCATGTATGTCTCCTGGCAGTTCTAGTTTCCTCACAGCCATTGTCATAAGATTATCAGCCCCTCACCAGGCAGAGTGATACTGGTCCAGTTCTTGTTTTCAGTGGTTTTTTCAGTAATCTGTAAATTTGCACCCATTACTATAGTATCTAAATTTGGACTGTTACAATCTTTTTATTAACACTTAAGATTCTAATGAATGTTTCTAAACAAAACCAAATAAAATTTGTTTGCATTAAGTATTCACCTTCTAAATAGAATGTTAATTGTTTGAATTTTTGTTTACTATAGATGAATGCTTTCAAAATAAGTGGCTGCATTTAAATGTTTTTCTGCTTGATAACAAATGCTGTCATTAAAAGGAAATATGTTAGCCCTCAGATTTACAAAGAGTAAGCATTTCAACTTGTGGTTGAAGTTTATAGTGCAATAAATCATGTGCTTTTCTTGTATCATATCTTGCAAACACAGTTGGACAAGAGACCATCAGATTTGCCCTCCCACAAGCAGAGCTCTTGCAAGGCTGCTGGCCAGCTAAAAATGCTGTTGCTTTACTAGTACATGTCAAAGATAGAGCCTCTGTGCTGGCGGAGTCTGATTTAAGTGGTTGTGGTCAGTCTGAGGAACCTGTGATGTGATAAGATAGCATTCGTGAGGTCATGTGGTTTGCAAGCACCCAATCTAATGCTGCAGCTTTGTCTACCGTGTGTGTGTGTGTATAAAAATATAAAATGTATTTTAAAAGTTTTTTGTTCTTTGGTAACTCTGCCCTTTAGTTTTATGTCCTTGAGAATCAGGGACATTTTACAAACTAGATAATTATAAAGATTGTTACCAAGGTCAAAGGTGTAGATGAAATCCCATTCTCTAAACAATAAACCAAAGATGAAGAAGCAGCATTATATAGTTCTCTCTAATGCTGTTCTGTCCTTGCTGAAATCATGTATTTTGAGGCTGGGAATTTTAGTACCTGTCTGCTTTTGACATAACCAAATAATGGAGGAAAAAGCATTACTGTAGAACTAAGACACTGTATTTATGAAAGTTAGTAGTCTTAGCTGTTCACATCATCATTAACACAAATTGGCATCTAAGGTACACTTAGCAGAAAAACTAAGGTTGATTCCCTAATAATCAGGGCTCTCTACTATGTAACTGTGGCCACAGAGTCTGCCTTGGAATTATGCTCCTGCATCTAACTTTTCCTTACAAAAAATACCTTCTGTTCCTCGTGGTTGAAGGAAAACCTAACAAATGTGAGCAGTATAAACTGATGTGGTGTTCTCTTCCTGAGTTTGCAGCCAGCATGAAACAATGTACTGGGGCAGTATAGACTGCTCTGTTCATCTCAATGTGACTGAAATGTAAAGATGTCGGTTTAGGTGCCAACATTAACTATTTCACTGCTGGCAATTTCGGATTAGATTTAATAGTAAAATACAAGTTTAATGTGCTTGTTTTATGTTTAGAAACCTCCTTTTTTTAACTTTGAAATGAAGTAGCCACAGACTTTTCAATCTACTGCATCAGAGATCTGAGGAATCTAGGTCCACTTTGCAGGGGAGTACACCAGTCCTTGAGTATTGTATATTTGGGACTATCAAAGCTATCTTGGCAAGTCAAAAAACATCTGAATTCTTGTGCACATTGCTGTTCTCTTCTGCATCGTAGACGCTATGTACATGCAGAAGAGAAGCTACAGTCCTGTGATACAAAAAATGTAATGTTAAAAAACCAAACTGCATTCTCATCAATTTAACATGGAGCTACTTACTGAATGAGTAAAGGAAAGTACTGAGGAATTGTCATGATTATGTAGCTTGTAAAATATTTTCTGGTAAATAGTTTTTTGGCATACAGATTACCTTTTAAAAAAAATTAATCTGGTTCCATTTAACATCAGTTGTTTCCTCAGACTCCTCTAAAGCGGATATAGGGATGCTATAGCTTAAGTACAAAGTCCCACTTTCATAAACCCTTTTTCTGCTGAGATTGTCATTTTTGGGAGATGTAGTTCTCTTATTAATATTTTTCTGTACTGTTTTTTGTATGGCTTTCTGAATTAACAGCCACAGATACAGAAATCTTTTTAGCTGTTGAACAGTTAAGTGTAGACAGAAGCAGTGTACACTTCCAGATAGCACTCTGCTAATATTCCTCCTTCACTGAGGGACAGCATCTAATGGAGTGAGTTCATTATGTACATTGTAAATGCATGACAAGTGCCATTTGTTACAGTATTAGTTACATGTTGTTAGCATAATATTGCTAAATTGAAACCATCTAGTCTTAAATTTCTGTATTTTGAGCTTCCTCTGTTTTGCTCAAGACAGCAGTCTGAAAGTTGATAAGGTGAGGACACTTTTTGACATGTAAATTAAAACACACATTTTAAAATGGCTTTTAATGAAAACTTTGTTTTCTGAGCGGGCTGCTCAGAGCCATCTTAATGAGCAACACAACACTTTTTAGACTAATATTTATAGGTAGTAAAACACTGGTCTCTTATTGTTTTGCTAATTGCGTTATAATTAAAGAACTTTGTAGTAATTTTTGCTTTTTAAAAAAATATTAAGATTGAATTCCTCACTGCCCCCTTGTGATTGGTGTTCTCAGCATATTCTTGGAGAACCTGAATAGTGATTTCAGAAGGTTGTGTCTTGAATTAGTTTTCCGTCTTCCCAACCAAGGGGCAATGAGAGAGCACTGCAGCTCAAATTCCAGCATCACTATTCGAGTCTTTCTAACTTGATCGTTCAGTAGGGATTGATAGGGCTCACTTCCTACCTCTGTAAAGTACAGATCCAAGTTGTGAAGTATACCATCTATGGTAGTTTTACACCTAGCTGGGATTTGGGCCCATGGCTTTCTACCGTTTCTCCCCATCCAAAACATTGAGAGTGGAGAAATATGAAGGAGAATCATGGATTTCACCATGCAAGAAAAAATGCAAAAAGATCCTTGAAATCCTAATATGATGTAAACCAGGGGTGGGCAAACTACAGCCCAGGGGCTGCATCCGCCCCTTCAGATTTTTTAATCTGGCCCTCAAGCTCCCGATGGGGAGCAGGGTCTAGGGCTTGTTCTGCTCTGCACGTGCTGTGGCTCCACGTGGCTCCCGGAAGCAGTGGCATGTCCCCTCTCTGGCTCCTACACGTAAGGGCAGCCAGGGGGCTCCTCATGCTGCCCGTGCTCCAAGTGCCACCCCCGCAGCTCCCATTGGCCGGGAACCGTGAGCATTCTTGGCCCGCCATACAATTTCCATACCCAGATCATAGAATCATAGAATCATAGAATATCAGGGTTGGAAGGGACCCCAGAAGGTCATCTAGTCCAACCCCCTGCTCAAAGCAGGACCAATTCCCAGTTAAATCATCCCAGCCAGGGCTTTGTCAAGCCTGACCTTAAAAACCTCTAAGGAAGGAGATTCTACCACCTCCCTAGGTAACGCATTCCAGTGTTTCACCACCCTCTTAGTGAAAAAGTTTTTCCTAATATCCAATCTAAACCTCCCCCACTGCAACTTGAGACCATTACTCCTCGTTCTGTCATCTGCTACCATTGAGAACAGTCTAGAGCCATCCTCTTTGGAACCCCCTTTCAGGTAGTTGAAAGCAGCTATCAAATCCCCCCTCATTCTTCTCTTCTGCAGGCTAAACAATCCCAGCTCCCTCAGCCTCTCCTCATAACTCATGTGTTCCAGTCCCCTAATCATTTTTGTTGCCCTTCGCTGGACTCTCTCCAATTTATCCACATCCTTCTTGAAGTGTGGGGCCCAAAACTGGACACAGTACTCCAGATGAGGCCTCACCAATGTCGAATAGAGGGGAACGATCACGTCCCTCGATCTGCTCGCTATGCCCCTACTTATACATCCCAAAATGCCATTGGCCTTCTTGGCAACAAGGGCACACTGCTGACTCATATCCAGCTTCTCGTCCACTGTCACCCCTAGGTCCTTATCTGCAGAACTGCTGCCTAGCCATTCGGTCCCTAGTCTGTAGCTGTGCATTGGGTTCTTCCGTCCTAAGTGCAGGACCCTGCACTTATCCTTATTGAACCTCATCAGATTCCTTTTGGCCCAATCTTCCAATTGGTCTAGGTCCTTCTGTATCCTATCCCTCCCCTCCAGCGTATCTACCACTCCTCCCAGTTTAGTATCATCCGCAAATTTGCTGAGAGTGCAATCCACACCATCTTCCAGATCATTTATGAAGATATTGAATAAAACCGGCCCCAGGACCGACCCTTGGGGCACTCCACTTGATACCGGCTGCCAACTAGACATGGAGCCATTGATCACTACCCGTTGAGCCCGACAATTTAGCCAGCTTTCTACCCACCTTATAGTGCATTCATCCAGCCCATACTTCCTTAACTTGCTGACAAGAATACTATGGGAGACCGTGTCAAAAGCTTTGCTAAAGTCAAGAAACAATACATCCATTGCTTTCCCTTCATCCACAGAACCAGTAATCTCATCATAAAAGGCGATTAGATTAGTCAGGCATGACCTTCCCTTGGTGAATCCATGCTGGCTGTTCCTGATCACTTTCCTCTCATGCAGATGTGGCCCTCGGGCCAAAAACTTTGCCTACCCTTGATGTAAACTGGGGTTAAAAATTTCTTACTGACTCCTCTGAATATCAGATTATTCTTTGTACTATCTATGGATCCCAACGTGGACTTTTTGGTATCCATGGAAACCACTGCCCAATGTCCATTGATTTTTGTTCTTTTTTGCAGGGAGGAAAAGGGACCTGTTTTATCACTGTTGATGGAATATATGGGCCCAAACAGTTAAAGGTGTTAACATGCCCCTGTCACTGTACAACATTAAGAGTTTTTTAAACAAATTCAGGGTTCCAAGTACAGATGCCTTGGCAAATAAACCAGGAAATGTCAAAGGTTAGAATATTATTGGTTGAGACATGCAAGGTAAAGAATCAAAACAAAGCTAAAGCACTGAAATGGAAATTGAGTAAGATTTTGTTTAACAATCAGTCTCTTTTTAGAGAGGAATATTGGTTAGTCTCTGATTCAGTCAAGCAGTCCTTGGTGAGGAAGAAAGGATTTGTTCTGTTCAGTTTTGAGTTGGGAATGATTGATTAGTCACTTCCCTACTTTCAACAGAACAAACACCAAAAGTTGGGGGGAAGAGAGAATAGTAAAATATGGGGGAAATGAGGCTTTTGTTGATTTTGGGCTATTCCATCATGGAAGGATGCTTTGGGTTGGCAGGTTGTCCATGACAGCTATTCTTCTGGACCCTGCCTCATCTCCCTAGTTAGGGGCAACATTTGGTTGATCTGGTCAGGTTCCTGTCCTTCATTGATTCTTCTCAGGCTGAGCAGAGCTAGCTGTGCTTTCTCATCTTGTTATGCTGCTGCTGTTACTACAATTGATATCAGGATCAAGTGAAAAGCTATCGGAGATGGGACCAGAGGAAAATAGTGGCAGGGGAAGGGTGGAAAGGAGGACAAGGGAGAAGACAGAGCGGGATCTTGCATGTATCTGGCTGGAGTCTTTGCAGCACTGATGGTCAGGTATTGCCAGTGGTGTGCCGAGGTCTGGGTGTCACCATGAGAAATGCTTCTGCTGGGCCTGTAGTAATGGTGATAGTGCTCCCCCTTTTCCCCCTCAGAGCCTCTCTTTAAGGGCCACTAAAGGGTGATGATCAGAATAGCCAATCCTTGAATGATTTTGTCCACCAATTAGGCCTAAATTTTGGTTCCAAACTCCTCTTGTTTACCAAATATGACCATAACACACTCTTTGAGTGTTATCAGGAGATCTTTGTTTAAATTAAGTCAGTCTGTTTCTTTTTTGCATCTTTTTTTAAACCATTTTATGTAACAGTCCATTGGGAAAACTTATGAACCTTTATCCACTTTCCACCAATTAGGCCTACTCCAGTTGTGAGCTTTCCACTCCCCAGTTTTTACAACAGACTGCTGTGTGTGTGTAGCTCAGTAGAGTGGTTCTGCTGAGGCTGCTGCTGTCATTAGGGCCACTCTAAAATTCCTCCGCAACTGAGCCATCTCCCATAACTAGCCACCGTGGCCTCTGATCACAAATAAAGGCAACTCATTGGCATGAAGCTACGTGGTCTTGTGAACTAAGCATAGGTCTAAGAATGTGAGAGTCCTGCATTCTAATACTACCATTAACACTGATTGCTTTTTGCCTTAGTCAAGTCACCTGAACTTTCTGCATGAATTTTCTTGGAGGTGAGGGGGGAGAAGTAGGGGTGGGCAGGGGTGTTTGTTTTTTGTTTGTTTTTGTTTTAAAAAGGTGAACTTCCAATTTTCATTGGAGTTGTGGCAGGGATCACAAAGTGTTTACAATTCACCAGAATGTACACAACCTTCCAGTAACTGAGGCCCTAGTAGGCCTAGTTACCCTAGTTTATTTGAACAGTTTTCCCTTGTAAACCATACATGGGATGTTGGCAACTATACAACATATCCCAGCACCAACAGTAGGGTTCCACTTTAGCAAAAAGCTGAGGGCAGTGAGGCTGCACACCACTGAATGATGCATGCTCACTCTCCTATCCCAAAGAATCCTCTCAATTAACTTCCTAAAAGTCTGACTGGCCCTGATCATAGTGATGCGACCATGGTGGGTAGAACCCTTATTTGGGGTAGGAAGCAATTGTGTCCTAGCCAATTTAAGAATACAGGGTCAACTCTGGCTTTAAAAAGACAGCAAAAATGTGAAGTGATTGCTTCTTGTAACTACCGTATCTATGTCCATAATATGTATGTACTCAGCCTCTGTGCGAACCAGTACCTTCTAGTTAATGCTTGAGGCTTCAGTAATTTTATTTATAGGTGCCAGCTATCAGGAAGAGGGGAGTAGAGATGTGCAGATAGTTCCTTGGCCAAAGTGTCACAGGTACTTGCAGTGTGATCAGTGTTTTAAAATATTTTTGTTGCCACTTCCTTACGTCAAATAAACACTTGCATTAGAACCTTTTGTAGGAAAAGATTCTGGGAATTTTCCTTCCACCTACCAAGTAGTTAGTTCACAGCACCTTCCCAGGGCTAGATCAGCTGAAAACTTTTTTAAAAAGATCATTGTTTTATTACAACAAATTTTCCAGTTTTTAGGAAAATTAATTAACTAAATTTGGTTTGTAATGACCAGATACTTTTTTATGAATAGGGGCAGCTTAAAAGTAAAGTATATCTTTCTCAACACTGTTTTGCTACTATTTCAATCACATATTTGCTGTAGAATTTCAAAGTTTAATTGGATTATATGGCAATAGATCAAAACCAGAGTTTTCAGCCATGTAGTGCAGTGATCAAGAGGTCATGACCTCCCATTGATCGCTTTATTGGTTTCCTGTTCTGATTCACTGGAAACCTTCTGGTCTGAACATTTGTCGCTAGTTTTAATCTTTGTCACGTTTACAATACAGCAGCCTAGGCTTTGGTAAAGCTGATATAGAGCACAGAGTTAGCATCTTGTTTCCTTTTGGCTCTTGAGCCCTTGATAACTGATAAAGCTGTAAAAACCACTTTCTATAAAAAAAAAAATCTCATATTCATAGTTGTAAAAACAAATGCAGAACAATCTGAAATACAAAACTAGAAGGCAACTGGAGATGAGATTTTTTTATGCTTTAAAATTTACATAAAATGTCATGGGTTTTAATTAATTTACAAACAGTTGCATGATTCCTGCCATCCTGTACAGCCACTGGAAGGCATTCTTTATTGCAAGACTACAATTTCCAGAACCTGAGAATACAAAATGAAAAGGCCAAATGTACTAAATAGGTGCTATAAAAATAAGCCTGAAATGACTCAATCTTGGAAACTTGTTGCTACTGTTTTGCTGTTCGCTTATGACGTGTTGCTCTGGTTTGAACCATCTAGTGATATGGTCAGCAAAGTTCATTTGCATTAGTATTTCAGTTTGTGTGCCACTGTTAACACTATGCATTTGTTTCAAATTAGTAGTTTAGAAAAGAAAATTACTTTTTGGATCATCCTTCAGAAATTGGAGAATTGAGCAGTTACCAATGGTTATCACGCTGGTAATCACAGGCCGAAGGGGTTAACTGCATATCTTTACCATTCATCATGGTTGCAGTTCCATTATCACTGTTACCCTTTTCACTCCCACTGTTCACAAGTAAACTGAAATTATCTCAATCCAGAGCATCTTTGCATTTTTAAAGAGAACCTGTCATGTTGATAGGAAGCTGAATGTGGAAACAGTGCGCAGGCTCCAGCTGCTACAGAATGTCTGTTGCCTCCATGTTATGGGCTTGATGTGTTCATAGCAACTCAAGCTCTAGTGTCATACTGGCTGCCATTTAGTTTGTTGCCAGTTCAAAGTTGTTGGGTTTTTTATGCTAACTGCCAAAGCAATTAATGGATCAAGCCCCGGGTACATGAAAAACTGAATTTCATTCTGTGAACCAACAAGACAGTTGTGTTCCTCTGGGACAGTACAGGTCACTAAGCCCAGCATGAAACATGGGAGTGCTAGGAACACAGTATAATTAGTCAAGGGGATCTGGCTATGGGACAAACTTCCTGAAGGAATTAAACAAATCCAGAGTCTTCCCACCTTTAGGAAATACTGTAAAGCCTTCCTTTTTTGGGGGGCTGGGGGGGGGAGACTTTCTGACATAATGAGAATGACACAATGCTAGCACTTTCTGTCTGCCCCTTGCCACTCTTCCCCCCCCCCATCAAACTTTACCCCAGAAACCATTTTATACCCCAAAAGGGGAGAACAGCCAAGCACCCTATGAAGTCCTCTAGAGACTTCATTAAGGTAGGTTGTCACATCCTAGTCTTCGGAGGTATTTCAGAATAGGTTAGACAAACACCTGTGAGGGCTGGTCTTGGTTCCACGTGAGGGCAGGGGAATGGACTGACTTCTTGAGGTCCCTTCCAGCCCTACAATTCTGATTCTATAACTGCTAATATGTTTTAGGTGGAAGGTGCCTGGGTACTATGGTGATAGTGGCATTATAAAATCCTCAAATAGAATATGCTACTAGATAACTGTCTGTACTTCCCATTAATAAAGGGCAGTGCCTAGTTGTTTAGCCAGTTGGTTCTATTTACTAAATATCTCTTAAAACAAATGTTCATTGTTTGTTTTTTAGAAATGCCTGTCACTGAGTATCTCCTTCATGGTGGATGATGCTGGGTTCTCACTCCAAGAATACCAGCCTTTAGTTCCAATTAACTTTTCAAATGTATTAATTTGGGCCCGAATGCACTCTTTAAACTACTTGGCTCTGGCCACACTAACCAGCCAAACAGCTAAGCTGAGCTCATGTTCAAATCTTATTGCTGAACTCTGTTTAAAGGCCAGTGTAAATGGGGGTCAATGGGAACTTCCGTTTCACTGATAGATCAGACAGAACCCTCTGCTAGGAAGTAAGTGTAAGACCAAAAAAAAAAAAAAAAAAATGCCGTTCAGCATTTTAATACTTACAGGAGACAAGAAATGTCATTTATGCCTTAGCTGTATTTTTATAACACTGTTTAGTGCTGTATTATTCACTGTTAACCCCAAAAAGTTTTGAAAACAAGTTTTGAAAGTCTCTTGCCGCACAGCATTAGTATGCATGATCAAGGCATTTCCTGTCTTTAACCTACAATACCTATGTATCAGATTGTCAAAGCGGCAGCTTCGAGTTTGCTTATTTGCTTTTAGACACACTTACTGACTCATTCTACTCTTTAATTAGATACTGTGATTAAAATTTTAATGTATAGCATTGCAGTTTCCCTTTTTAAAAAGCTACAATTACTGTTCATGGTGTCAGCTGTAGATAATCCCATAGCTGGAATCTGGACATGTGCTAAGGAAAAAAATCCTAGTGCTGCAGAGTATAAATGTATATAAAGTTAAATGGGATGAGGTGAAGATTTTTATTTGGTTTAAGGCTAATTACTGGGGTGGGGTGGGGTGGGGTGGGGAAATGATTTTGTGCTTTTTACTGCTCTATTATGAGATGTCATGGCTACCTAAGTTTCCCCAGATATTTTACTTGGTCGGTCTTTTGGTTTTTTTGCATTTTTCTATGCATTACAAATATCAGGTCTTCACTTCCCTTCTTTTATTCCGCATCTCCTCCCCCATCAACTGACAGCTGGGAAAATTGGCGGTTTTAGCTTTTTGTGGTGCCGCTGTCTCTTTTCAGTTCTCCAGCAACATGCAGAGAATTCTATACAAATTTACTAATGTTTGTATAAAACAATTTTTTTTAAGTTTCTGGACAGGAAAGAGAGGCTGTTCAGACCTGAACAGGAAGTAGTAAGGGACAGACTGTATGGAGCAGCAGCACAACTGTACTCCATATAGGGTATAACAGAGTTTGTATTGTAAGCCCAGTGTTGGTCCCTGCTATAAAAATCATCATATCCTCAATAAGTAAGTTAGACCCTGGGCTAAAACAGAATTTTCGTAAAAAATTTGAAGGGACTCAAAATTGTTCCTTAAGGACACCCTAACAATAGAGCTACTAGGTTTTTTTGGATATGTTTGAAAGTGACACCTAATTAGAGCTGTCACCTATGTTATTGGACTCCCCCAGCAGAGATCTAAGGCTCACTGGGGATCTCTACTCAATGCAGACTTCAGACAGCCCGTAAGCAGTTAACTTTCCCCAGATTTAAAATCTGGGACTCGGTAGGGCATTGGAGAAAGCAAGAAGTGAGTGGTGGGAGAATATCGGGGGGCCACATCTCCTCCCTCTCCCATTCGTGTGGACTTCTGAAGTCAGCAGAAGGGGAAAACCCCACAGATTCATTGGTAAGAGGGGCTGATGAGCCTCCAGTCATAAAAAGCTCATTTGACACCAAATTCTCCTAACCCTTTAGCTCACTGGGCATTTCTGAGCCACCCAGCATCCTCACAAGCCTTACTAGGGTTGTTACTTCCTAAGGGGAATCTGCTTTCCTGTAGAGCAGACAGGGAAGGAGTCTTCATTCCCACAAACCCCTCTATGGGGACTGGGGAGCAGCAGGCAGGCTCTTCCCCTGGTTCTATTGACACCCTCCCCCAATCCTTCTACCAGCCATATCTGCCCTTCCTGTGGGGCAGGAAGAGATCTCTAGTCCTTCAAACTTGGAAAGAGATCTCCAGTCCTTCAAACAAGGAATGGACAGTAGGGCAGCTGCTCTCCAAATCTGTGAGAGAAAGGAGCACTGATCCTGAGGAGCTAAACATTTGCAGGAACAGCACTCTTGTCTTGCAGACATTAGGGAGTCTGGTATATTAGGACTCTCTCCACAGAACAGTGCTTCAGGACCATGGTTAGTAGGAGACTGGCAAGCAGAGTAAGGGGACATTCCCTTGACTTAGCATCTCCTATGATCAGCTTGGTAGGGTCCCCTTTCTTGTGGACCATCTGGAGTTTGTAAGAACAAGGCTCCTGTCCTACAGACCCAGGGACCATCTTAAAAACTAAGTAAATTCCCACAAACTTTAAGATTAAAGTTAAAGTTCCTGGCATAATATCCTGGCTTGAGGATGCAGCTGCTAATATTAACTTAAAAAGTAAGTTAAACAGGAAATGCAGTCACTGAAATAAAAACCACAGCCTGAACTCTGTCCAATATAGTTGAAAGCATGTAGTATTTGCAGTGAATCAAAATACTGTACAATTTCCTTTAAATTGGTATTAAGAATATTTGTTCATTTGGTATCTTTACATGGAAAGTCGGTTAATAGAGGAAAGGTGCAATATGCATTTCTGGGTTCATTTATGGAGCGTCTTGATTTAAGGACCGGTTGTACAGCTCTCCTCAAACATCTGCCCTTGATTTTTTGCATTTGATCCTGCATTTGAGTGAAAATTGCCCTGCAAATTACTGTAAAAATGAAAGATGTCCTATTAAAGTGATGGCCTGTTAACTTTCAAGCAATCATTTTACTATAATTATCAATTATGTTAATTACTAATATGCTTCTGCCTTTTCGAACCTCAAAGAGCAACAGACAATCTTATTTGAAAGTTATCTCCCTAAGATCAGTGACAGAAGGCAAACCTAGTTTTCTTGACATACATGGAAACTAAATTTGCCATGGAATGCATAGGGAATTGAATTGAACCCCATTTCCTACATCTTAAGGACGATTTGGATCAGTTGATTCTGGGAAACTTTCACTGGAGAGTGCATCAGCCACTTTGTTAGAAGCTCCTGAAATGTGGTGTATGTTGAAATCAAAATCTTGGAGAGCTAAACTCCACCGAATAAGTTTTTTGTTATTTCCCTTGGAGGTATGAAGCCACTGTAGCGCAGCATGGTCGGTTTGCAGGTGGAAACGCCACCCCCAAACGTATGGGCGTAGCTTTTCCAGAGCGTAGACAATGGCGTAAAATTCCTTTTCACTGATTGACCAGTGGCTTTCCCTCTCAGACAGCTTCTTGCTGAGAAACACGACAGGATGGAACTCCTGATTCAGTCCTTCCTGCATTAAGACTGCTCCCACATCACGTTCGGATGCATCTGTGGTTACTAGGAACGGTTTGTTAAAGTCTGGGACCCTTAGCACAGGGTCAGACATGAGTGTCGCTTTAAGCTGGTTAAAGGGCTTCTGACACTCTTCAGTGCACTGAACTGCATTTGGCTGTTTCTTTTTGAGTCGGTCTGTCAGTGGGGCGGCGATTTGGCTGTATTGTGGTACAAATCGCCTGTAATATCCAGCCAAGCCTAAGAAGGATTGGACCTGTTTCTTTGACTTTGGGACAGGCCACTTTTGGATAGCATCCACTTTCGCCTGTAATGGGTTGATAGTTCCTTGACCCACCTGGTGTCTAAGGTAAGTCACTCTGTTTAGGCTTATTTGACACTTCTTAGCCTTAACAGTTACTCCTGCCTCCCTCATGCGCTTGAAGAGTTTTTGTAGATGTTCCAGGTGTTCTGCCCAGGAATCCGAAAATATGGCCACATTGTCAAGGTAGGCAACTGCATGTTCTCCCAATCCCACTAGGAGACCATCTACAAGTTTTTAGAAGGCGGCGGGTGCATTCTGCGGCCCAAAAGGGAGCACATCAAATTCATACAGCCCGACATGTGTGATGAAGGCTGACCTTTCCTTGGCGGATTCATCTAGCGGTACCTGCCAGTACCCCTTGGTTAAGTCCAAGGTAGAGATGAACTGGGCCCGTCCCAGTTTCTCCAATAGTTCATCTGTGCGTGGCATTGGATAGTTGTCTAGGTGAGTTACAGCATTTCGCTTATAGTAGTCCACGCAAAAACTTCTCTCCCCATTTGGTTTGGGAACTAGAACCACTGGAGATGCCCATGCACTGCGGGAGGGGCTGATTACACCCGTCTGTAGCATATCCTGGATCTCCCATTCTGTAGCAGTTTTAGCTTGAGGAGACACCCAGTAAGGCTGGGCTCTAATTGGGTGAGCATTACCTGTGTCAATGGAGTGGTATGCCCGTTCAGTCAGTCCTGGGGTGGCTGAGAAAGTCTGCATGTAGCTAGTGCACAGCTCCTTGATCTACTGTCACTGCATACGCCCAAGGGTCATAGAGAGGTTCACCTCTTCCACGCCACTGTCACTTTTCCCTTTGTAATAGACACCTTCAGGCTACTCAGTGTCATCTTCTCCCTGGGCTGTAAACTGACAAACCTTTAATTCTCTGGAATAAAAGGGCTTTAGAGAATTAATATGGTACAACTTAGGCTTTTGGTTGGAAGTGGGGGATGCTATGAGATAATTAACAGCTCCCAGGCACTCTTGGACCATGAATGGCCCTTCCCACAGCGCTTCTACTTTATGGGCCTGGAGCGCCTTTAAGACCATGACCTGGTCCCCAACTTTGAAGGAACGCTCTCTGGCGTGTTTATCATACCAGACTTTTTGCTCTTTTTGAGCATCCTTTTAGGTTTTCTTTAGCAAGGGCTAAAGAGGTTCGGAGGCTGTTTTGTAGGTTGGTTAGTTTTTTAGTGTTTGTAGAATGTTAGTTCCTGGAAAAGGTGTAAACCCCTCCCATTGCTGCTTCACCAACTATAATGGCCCCTTAACCTTGCAGCCATATACAAGTTCAAATGGTGAAAACCCTAAACTGGGATGTGGTACAGCTCTGTAGGCAAAGAGCAACTGCTGCAATACTAGGCCCCAATCATTGGAGTGCTCATTTACGAATTTAGGTATCATGGCCCCCAGAGTTCCATTAAACTTCTCCACCATGCCATTTTTTTGATGGTGGTAAGGGGTGGCAACCAAGTGGTTCACCCCATGAGCTTCCCAAAGGCTTTCCGTAGTTCCTGCCAGGAAATTAGTTCCTGCATCTGTAAGGATGTTGGAGGGCCAACCTACTCTGGCAAAAATGTCTGTTAGTGCCTGGTGGTGCTTAGAGCTACTGCTTCCGGCCATCGGGTGGCAAAGTCAGTATGTACTGCTTTCCTCTGGGTGCCTTTTTCGGAGAAGGACTCAGAATATTCACAGCTACTCGCTGAAATGGAACCTCAATGATGGGGAGTGGCTGGAGAGGGGCTTTGACCTGGTCTTGGGGTTTTCCCACTCTTTGGCACACCTCACAAGACTGGACATAGGTAGAAACATCCTTGCTCATTCCCTCCCAGTGGAAAGACTTTTCCAAATGGTCTTTGGTTCTGTTCACCCTGGCATGGCCACTACGATGATCGTGGGCTAAGCTTAATAGCTTTACCCGGTACTTAGTTGGAACTACCAACTGTCTCTGAGGATGCCAGTCTTCCTGGTGTCCACCAGAAAGGGTTTCCTTGTATAAAAGTCCTCTTTCTACAACAAACCTGGATCGATTAGAAGAGCTGAGAAGCGGTGGTTTGCTCCATGCCGCTGTCCAAGCTCACTGGAGGCTTTCATCTGCTTCCTGTTCGGTCTGGAACTGTTCCCTTGATGCTGGAGACATCAATTCCTCATTGGATTGTGGACCCTCTGGAAGCGATGCAGGTGATGGGGCTGTTTCCATTGACTGTGTACCGCTGTCCGCTGGTGCACTATGTTGGGGTTCAGGCTCTGGCTGAGCCTCTTGTGTAGGGTTATCTGCTGCTGCCGGTGCAGGTTCAGTGGGACCCTCTGGTGTTGGGGTTGCAAGTACTGAATTCAGTGCTGGCAATGCTTCTGGTGCTGGTTGTTCTGCCAGTTCTGGTTCTGGGACTGGCTCTGTCTGGTTCTCTAGGACTGGATCCACTACTGCTGTTGCAGACGTTGGCATGGGGTCCAGTTCCAGTACCTCTGACGGGGTCCTGGTAGAGGTTTCCAGAACAGAGCTAGGTGTGACAGCTTGCTTAGCCTGCCTGCCGGTTACCATTCCCACCCTCTTGGCTAGCTTCACATGATTGGCCAAGTCTTCCCCTAACAGTATGGGGATGGGATAATCATCTTAGACTGCAAAAGTCCACGTTCCTGACCAGCCCTTGTACTGGACAGGCAACTTGGCTGTAGGCAAGTCAAAAAAGTTTGACTTGAAGTGTTGAATCATCACTTGGACCTCTGGGTCGATTAATCTGGGGTCCACTAAGGAAGTATGGATAGCCGACACTTGCGCTTCGGTGTCCCTCCATGCGGTGACCTTCTTTCTGCCCACACTCAGTTTCCCTCCTCTCCGAGGGTATCTGGGAGGTATCTGGGCCTGAGGACCTCTGGTGTGATTCCAGTGCAATGAACTGTAATCTGTTGGGGTTCTTGGGGCAGTTGGCCTTTTACATGCCCCGGCTTGTTACATTTAAAACGTCGCCCAGCTGACTGGTTACTGGGATGAGGTGGGTTGCTGGAGAACGGTGTGGTGGGACGATAAGGTGTTTGGAGTGTTCCATGGGGTGTAGTTGGGGCCTTGGGCTGCCCCCAGTAGTAGGATGTGGTCTGAGGTTGTTCCTTTTGGTATCTGCGCCAACTGCGACCACAGTTGTTCTTCTCTCCTCCTTCCACCCATTTTGTTCCAATTTGCCCTGCCTCTCTGGCGGTCTGGGACTGCTCACATTGATCACCATAAGAAGCAAGAGTTTCTGCTGAGTCATTTTCTTATCCCATAAACACTGTTTTATATCATCATTGGTCATATTCAGGAATTGTTCGTGAGTCATCAAATCACACACTCCTTCAAAGCTAGTTACACGCCTTCTTCTGACCCATTTATCTAACAGCACCTTCATCTGGTTTACATAAGCCACATTACTTAGTCCAGGCCCTCTCTTAAGGGCTCTAAATTTTACTCTGCAAGTTTCAGGTGTAACTTGAAATTGTTTTAAAAGCAAATCCTTAAATTTACCATTGTCAGAAGCCTCCCCAATAGGCATCTCATTGAATATGTCCAGAGCTCTTCCAGTCAATTTTGAGACCAATGTGGTCATCTTGTGAGCTTCAGGAATTTGATGGAGTGTGCACAGTCTCTCACAGGTGAGGAAAATATTCAGCAATATCACTGGATTCATCATACAGTGGACATAGTCACTCCCATTTGTGGATTGTTGGGGAAGGATTGTTAGGGTTATTCGGTATATTCTGCTGAGCCTTTGCCTTCTCCATCTCCAGTGCATGCTTTCTCTTTTTTCTTTGCCTCGATTTCTTTTTCTTTGGCCTCCATAGCTCTCCTATGGGCAGCTTCCATTTCTTTTTCTTTTGCTTCCATTTCTTTTCTTTTTCTTTTACTTCCATTTCTTTGGCCTCCATTTCCATCTGTCTGAGTTCTACCCATCTTTCATGTTCCTTTTGTCTTTCCTCAGCTTCAAATCTGGCTAATTCCAGCGTCTGTTGAACATTGCATTCTGTCATCCTAACCTCTCTGTTTTTAACAACTTTACAGCCAAGAGTTAAAGAAAACAAAAACAAAAAAACCTGGCCTGTAAAATTTTCCTGTGCTGTAACCTGATAGCTGTTCTCAGCCTACAGAAAAATCCTTTTGTTATGCCTGCTGCTCTGTCCCCCAGGCAGAGAGACACAATCTACAGCTGCAATCACTTTTTACAAAACCTTTTAAAATCCTGCTGTGCTTCTGGTTCAGAATGATCCCACCGCTCTGCCACCATGTCAAGATTTCTTCCCCACTCTGAACTCTAGGGTACAGATGTGGGGACCTGCATGAAAAGACCCCCGAGTTCATTCTTACCAGCTTAGGTTAAAAACTTCCCTAAGGTACAAACTTTGCCTTGTCCTTGAACCGTATGCTGCTGCCACCAAGCGTTTAAAACAAAGAACCGGGAAAGAGCCCACTTGGAGACGTCTTCCCCCAAAATATCCCCCCAAGCCCTCCACCCACTTTCCTGGGGAAGGCTTGATAAGAATCCTCACCAATTGGTATAGGTAAACACAGACCAAATCCTTGGCTCTTAAGAACAATGAAAAATCAATCTTAAAAGAAGAATTATAATTAAAGAAAAGGTAAAAGAATCACCTTTGTAAAATCAGGATGGTAAATACCTTACAGGGTAATCAGATTCAAAACATAGAGAATCCCTCTAGGCAAAACCTTAAGTTACAAAAAGACACGGCTTATTTTACCAGCCGTTAAACAAAAGAAAATCTAATGCATGTTCTAGCTAGATTACTTACTAACTTTACAGGAGTTGTAAGGCTGCGTTCCTTTTGCGTTTTGTTCCCGGCAAAAGCATCACACAGACAGACTGACCCCTTTGTCGTCCCCCCTAAACCACTAAACACCATTAGAGTTAAGGAAACTTTAAAATTTTATGTGTTCAGATTAAGTTGCTTTTACTGATGCTTAACTTAAATAGCATTTAACTTGACAGCTCTTGCATTGTTACTTAACTGCCTGGTTTTTTTTTCCACTGAAAAAATGGAATGGAATCTGGTTTGTTTTTTTAACTCCTAAATCTGCCTCATGAGGCTGCTAAGATGGTAGCTTTCTGTTGGATTCTCTTACAATATTCACTTACAATGTTAATGACGTTCTCTGCTCTAGTTAGATGTAGTGGTTCTCATATAGTTTCAGTAACAGTTTAGTTTTCTTTTGACTCATGTCTGTTTTATAATCAGGAAATCTTACTCAGGTCCAGAACAAAAAAGGGCTTTGATTTCTTCAGACTGTTCCTGTTGTAATAAGATTTACATAATCCAGTATTGATTTTTTCCCCCATATGGATTTAATACGAATAATCTGTTTTCCTACCTTGAATCCAAAGAGTGCCCATGCTTTGATCCAATTTCCAGACTATAGAACGGTATTAGTAATCACTACTGAGTGGCTTGACTCTGCTAGACAAGCATTTTTATGTCTAACATGAAGTACAGTTCTTGACTGCTTTAGAACTGTGGTTTCTAAAGTCTTCAAAAGAAACAGAAATGACTGCCTCCCTTCTGTGCCATAATCTCTATCACAGTCTTACCAGTATCAGAATATTAATCTAGCACTTTTTCATTGCATCTTTTCCTTTAAAATTTACTGTAGGCTGACATTCTAATGTTGTTTAGAAATGTTTCCTTAATAGCTTCAAACAGATATAAAGGGGGTATCTTAAAAATATGATGTGTGAGCGCTTATGTCCGCACCCTTCATTTTGCTACCTTTAATATGGAAAAACTGAATTGTACTAAAACCTGAAAATCTCTTTGCTGTCTCTTCCCTTCATGCATGGCTTGATGAGGCAGTCAGCTTCAGGTAAGAGTGTATTGCCAAAGTCCAGTGACATGATGGTTAATATTACATGCCTGTCTTCTCTCAAACTGCTCTGAATTAATAAATGTAAGTTCCATTAGCCTTTGACAATGTTTATAATCATAAACTCTAAGCATGCATTCTGTTTTCAAAAAGTTTCTAATTCATGGCTTCTTACATGAGAAGGCTTATGTAAGTAAATACTGTCAACTACTGAGGTTCTGTTCTTGATGCATCTAGCTTTGTGAATGGCACATAGGGAGCAAAGGTGGAGACAGTCTTTTTTTTGGTCATGTGGCTACAACTTTGATCTCCTAAAGGCAGCCTGTCTAGGCAGCAGTGAAAGTGTGGGTAAAGCTACTGTCACCATAAACTATTAAAGGCCTCCCTCCTAATGTTTGTGGGTCTACCGGACCTCTTATATTCCCAAGCCTGATCAGGCCAGAGCCCCCACAGAACCACTGCATGAAGCAACCACCCAGTCTTCTAGAAATGGAGCAGAGGAGAGGAATGAAAAATGAACGTCTTTGTGGGCAGAAAAGCCAATCACAGCACTTGAAAGGAGGACTGGGATTTAACCAATGGTGACCTCCCTCACAAAGAAGGGCTCCACTGCCTGGCAATGGCTGTGCTGTGCCCCAGGGATGCAACTCCAGCTCCTACTCAATCTGGGCTGTCCTTGAAGGGCTAACCCTCTTTCCTCCCAGAGGAAATGATCTTATGGTCACAGATGGGACTGGAAAACCTAGGTTTAATTCCTGGCTCTTGCCTGGACTTCATGACCTTAACAAATCACTTAATTTCTATCTGTTTCATTTTCCCAAATTATAAACTAGAGAATATGGCTTACCTGTCAGATGTGCTGCACCTCGGTTCACTACATTTTGTAAAGAGCTGTATGGTTCTGTAGATCCTCAAATTAAAAGGTACTATCCATTTAGTTTCTTAAATTGGTACCAGCTACTGTGGCATCTGATCCCCTCAGAGCACAGGCATGTCATGCTGAATTTTAAATTTTACACATACCGAGTAAGCCTTCAGTCCATAGCAAATCACTGGGCGAAGGGAAGGACTAGAGGATCTGTGCAATGTATGCTTTGGTAACGAGCATCTACAGACCTATAGCTCGTAAGCCTACTGAGTAGTAAGTATCTAAGCACTCTTTTTGCGCTGATGTTATGCACTGCCTTGAATTTTGGACAGCGATATCCTTAAAATTATCTCTTGAACGGTAGCTGTTTTAAGGATTTCAGTTCTCTAACAGTCACTCATTTCTAGAAAAGAATGAAATTCGATGATAGTACAATTCAGATTATTTTTTACTTCCTTCAGTTAAAAAGCAACAAATTGTATTGGAATGTTTTCTGTTTTACATTAAAACTTGCTGTTTTTTATTCTATTGTGGAAAAGTCCAGGTTTTGCAGTAGGTTAGTGCACTGACATTTCACTTCAGGTCATTTAGGGTTAAATAGCAATATTCACATTTTTAACAAGTTCAAATAGGCTTTGGGACTTCAAGCTTCCAAAACAGTTTTCATTGCTCAAAGAAGTGAATCCAGATTGGCAGCCCCAAGATGTAAAGCTAAACTTTGCAGGATAAAATCTATCTTCCAGGTTTTTTAAAGTGACTGCTTCCTACGCTATGCAGAATTGGCTAGTATTGGAGGATAGAAAGATCCTAAGGAGAGGCTGCTTATCCAGACTCAAGTTCAGGGTTTGGGATGGAGCAAGGTTTTGGCCACTTCTGTATTTTCCACCAACTGGCTTGCTCAGCCCCAGTTGGCAGTGTCACGCAGACACAGGTGCCTGCAGATGCTTCTACTTAAAAGCATGTAACTGTATTACTATCACAGTCTTAGCAAAATGTATGACTGAACCCTGCATGAGTTTGCTTGTTCAGGTGAAATTCCAAGAACTAATCTCAGACATCTTCCAACAGCTAAGATTAGTTTCACTAAGTTATGATGTGACTTGCTCATCAGTTTTTTTTCTTCCTTCAGAGTAGCTTAAACCTGTGGTCATAGTAGCTAGCTTATCACTAAAGTTCAGTGTACTTTAAATGCAAATACTAAGTACACTTTACCTGTGTCCCAACCAGTTTTGTTTTGTAAGACATTTCTCTTTAAAATTGAGAGTAGTCTTTTCTACTGACAGGAAAGGTAAGTTTCAGAGTAAGAATGCAGGTTAAAACCTTCATGCTGTGGTTCATTGGAGGTTGAGTGGGTGGGGGGAAAATGATGCTCTTTATCTTTCAAGGTGGAGAGAACCAATTTTATTGCTCTTGAATGCTGTTTACTTGCTCTTCCACAAAACATTTGGCAATCGCCCCCCCCCCCAACAGAAGCTTTTCTCCTTGTTTTTTTTTTCAAATTAGATGACAAGCACAAAAAACCCTTCCTGAGATAATACACAAAAGGAAATACAGAAAAGTAGTGACTGTCAAGTAATAAATAGGGCTACCTGAAATCCCACAGCTGTAGTATTTTCTCAGTGGGGATGTCCAAAGACACAAGATTTAGCCTCAGTAACCAGAGGAACTTGTACATACAGTTTAAAATTTTCAGGAGTACGATTAGTGCTTTTTGGTACCAAACCTGAAACACCCTAAAGAGCCTGATTTCAAAAAGTGCAGAGTATCCACTCGACCCCTTTCTGAAGTTTCTCTTCTTGGACATTCAGACTTTAGTAACTCTTGGCAATCTTGGTCCTGCTTGCATTTAGAAATCACTGAATGTCAAGGATACTTTATTTCTCAAACATGTTGTTTTTATTCCTATTGCTGGACTCTTCATCTGTGATTAAATGTTAACTCTTGTTTTTAACAGATCAGATGCCTAAAAGGCCAGAAAGGCTTCTCAGACCAACCCACTTTTGATGGGATTCACATTGTCAACCATTTGATAGGAGATGAGTCATTTCATTCTTCTGATGAAGATTTTATAAGTAACTCCATACAGGAGGGTGGGGTCCATTTTCATTTACACAGAAGGACTGGACAGATGACTTTGGACCCACCTGTGATAGATAGCAGTGACAGTGATACTGAAGACGGTGTCCTAGATACTGGGGATACGGACAAGATTATTCCAAAGCGAAAGAACCAGCAAAGACTGGAATCCTACTCTACTACTGTGTGATCATCACTGTGACTAGCATCTAAGACTTCAGCATTCTTTTAAGGGTTAGGTTGTCAAATGACTAAAAATGCCCAGCTCTTGGATTAGATAGCTATTGTGGCTTGTCTGACATATTTTATATATAATATATGTATATATGTATACACACTTTACTGTTTGCCTTCTACCTTTGCCAAATTGTCATCACTGACATACTAGAGAGTAGGTTGGGAAGAAGTTGATGGATGACACTTCTAACAGTATTACTGAATATTCCTTGTTTTAGAAAATGCAAATACATAATTTCTTTAAATGCATAACAATTTTGCAGTTCATAAACTTGGGAAATCTTTTCTTCAAAGAAACTGCTCTTGTGCAATATTTTATACTCCATGAACAAATGTGTTCTTTTTACATTGTTATCCATTTGTGATCAAGATGGACGTTAGCAGACTAGCTGATCATGGTGTCTGATTATTTTTTGTTGTTTGACTGTTTGGTTTTAATTAAAAATAACTATTATTGGAGACCCATAAAAGGCTCCAAACACAAGCCTTTATTTCTTCTGTTTTTAAATACAAATTAATGGTCACAAATGTCCAAAAGGTTTTTAAAATCATTCTGACTTTTAATTTTTGTGCATCTGCTTTTGATTTGTTGCTAATAAAAAAAAAAAAAAAAAACCTGGTCAAAGTATGTTAACTACAATGTTTATTTTGTACATGTTTATATCTCTCTGCAGCAAGCTGAATATGTATATTACACATTTAATATGAGGAATGTAAATGTTGCAAAATGACTATTCTTGGCATTCTAACAGGAAGATGAATTCTGTATAAGCATATTGATAGTGAGTTACAAAATTGAGGCAAAACACTCATCTTACATTTAATCTCTGTTTAGCTACTGACACTAGCAGGTTCATGTCTAACTAAAATGCTTTTTCACAAACACTAATGACTGAACTTTTAACTTCATATATATATATATATATAAAACTATAATAAATTTTTCATGATTTAACACTTGTTGTAGCATGTATTGCTTAGTAATAACTAACGTCTGTAACCTAGAGATTCTATAGGTGACTGCACAGTGCGGATCCAGAGTAGTTCAGATAAAGTATTTTTATCTGGTTTTAAATTAACTACCGTTCAAATGAAGGATTGTTCAAAGATATCTATATTGAGTTATTCTGAGGAATTTCATTATAAGAATATCTAAGAACCAAAAAGCTAATCTTCGTGCATCTAATGAAGATGCACATGATTTAATACGGAGCAATGACATGGAGTGAATGCGTGCTGGGTGACTGGTCATTCCTGTCTCTTTCCTCACCCCTAAATGAAGCCCTGATTAGATCTCAAATTCTTCCTGTCCTTTCCAAGGCCTTTTGAGCAAACTGACTTGCTACTTCGTCCTGCACAGCATTTGAGACACTAGTCTCAGACACTCGCTAGCCCAGAATATTTCTTGACATAAATGTATCACTGCCATTCTCCTCTGTTACAAATTCCATGGAAGTACGTACTGTTAATATTAGCAGCTAGACGGCTTGTGATTTGAAAGGAATTAAATGATACTGCAAGGTTATGGCACAAGCTTGCTTTCTCTAGAAATATTAAAGTTCATCTAGGTATTTAAGCATGTACTTAAAGTTAGGCGTATGCTTATAAGCTTCAGTGGCATTACCAGTGCGTTGAGTTAGGCACATTCTTAAGGACCTTGCTGAACTGGAGCCCTAGTCTCCAAGTCCCGTATGGGGCACTTACGTTTCCTTGGCTTTTAATTTTGAAGATTCCTAGTCTTTTTGGATGAGGCCGACACAGGATCCTTTTTCACTTAGTGAGTTAAACTAGTTACAGAACCTGACCATTTAAAGGAAACCAGCTCCATGAAAGAAGTGAGCTTTGGGCATCTTTGCCACACTATCTCTCCTAGGTCGATCATATCCAGGCAATAACTGACTATAAAATGGGCAGGTGACACCTTCAAAGTTAGCTACTACTTGAGCTCCTGCTACACCTGGTCTTTGTCTCAGTTATTTTTGAGGGTGTACATTAACTTTATCTGTGACAATATATTTCTCATCATACATGATGAAGTTTCACCCTATTGCAATAAACATTTACTGTTTTAACACCTGAACCCTGCTAGAAATGTCATAAAGCAAAAATAATCTGAGCTCTCTTGCTTACTAACGTTTAGGTGATAGTTGCCTTATTTTCCCCTAATAAGCATCTGTCCACCTTTGTTTGCACCTGGATCATTGGCACCCATGTGGATAGATGACAAATTATTCTTTGCCTATCCATACCAGCTGCAAGTCTCTCTTAAAGGTAATATTCTGCATTAAGTGGCAGGAGCAAAATTCAGTTAGAGGATGGTTGTAAAATCTTTTTTTGTTTGAACAGCAAAGTGTTATGATCTTGCAATAACTGCCTGACTGCCCCAGTGATAGTGAATGAGCCTAATTGGTAAGGGCTGTTTCCTGAACTTTGTTTTTATACATGTTAATAGCCTAGATTGTTTTATTCATGCTGCTGCTTTCCATTTCATTATCAAAATATCAGTGAGAGAGTACTAGCAAGGTTTAAGCCTGATCCAAATAGCTGAATTCTACACAATAGCCAACTGTACTACAGTGCACAACCTTAACTGACCTGCCATTGGGGCCTTATTTAATAATTCTCTTAAAATTGAGATCTTACCATACATTAGACTGAAAAATTATAAATATGAGCAAATTAAATGATACATGGGGTGGGTGGGTGTATAAATTTAGTGTTGGGACTGAGGACCAGACCAAGAGTCAGGCTGAGAAAGAGAGATGCAATGCTGGAGAGCCAGTGAAACAATCAGTCTCCTCCGTTTAAGTTATATTTCATATCGGGGGGTGAAAATGCTTTTTTCCTCTTTGGCACTCTGAGACTACAGAACACAGGTCAGTATCTTAGATGTCTGTATATTAATCCAAGAAATATGGGGAATAAGCAGGAAGAACTAGAAATGCTAGTTAATAAACACAACTATGACATAGCTGGCATCACAGAGACTTGGTGGGATAATGCATACAGGCTGGAATATTTTGGTGTGGCAGGGTACAGCTTGCTCAGGAAGGATAGGCGGGGGGAAAAAAGTGGTGTTGCCTTTTCTATAAAATATGTATACACTTTGACTGGATGGAAATAGGAGACAGACTTGTTGAATGTCTCTGGGTAAGACTAAAAAGGGTAAAAAAAAAACAACAAAAAAAAAAACCAAGGGTGATGTCAGGGCAGGCGTCTACTACAGACCACCTAACGAGGAAGAGGGGGTGGATGAGGCTTTCTTTTTATATAAAGACAATATCATGCAAAGCACAGGACTTGATGGTAATGGGGGACTTCAACTACTCAGACATCTACTGGGGGAAAATAACACAGCAGGGCACAGATTATCCAACAAGTTCTTGGAATGTATTGGAGACGATTTTTTATTTCAGAAGGTGGAGAAAGCCACTAGGGGAGAGACTGCTCTAAGTTTGATTTTGTCAAATAGGAAAGAACTGGTTGAGAATTTAAAAGTGAAAGGCCACTTGGGTGAACGTGATCATGAAATGATAGATTTTGTGATGCTAAGGAATGATGGGAGGAAACACAGCACAATTAACAAAATGGATTTCAAGAAGGCAGACTTTATCAAACTTGGGGAGTTGGTAAGTAAGATACCTGGGGAAGCAAGTCTAAGGGGAAAAACAGTTTGAGAGCTGGCAGTTTTTCAAAGAGATATTATTAAGGGCACGAGCAAATTATCCCACTGTACAGGAAAGACCGGAGGTATGGCAAGAGAACATCATGACTTAATCAGGCGATCTTCAATTATCTGAAATTAAAAAAGAATCCTACAAAAAGTGGAAATTACAAAGGATGAATATAAACAAGTAGGACAAAATTAGAAAGGCCAAGGCACAAAATGAGATTAAACTAGCTAGAGACACAAAATTTAACAAAACATTCTACAAATACATTAGAAGCAAGAGGAAGACCAAGGACAGGGTAGGCCCGTTATTCAGTGAGGGATGGGGAAACAATAAGAGAAAATGTGGAAATGACAGAAGTGTTAAATGACTTTTTTTTTTTTTTTTTTACCAAAAAGCTGAGTAGCAATTAGACATCTAACATAGTGAGTGCCAGTGAAAAGGGGAGAGAACGCCAGGGAACCGAGGGTATTCCAGGGGTCCAGCGGCCCCATTGATCAACTCCTCACCTTCCCTTCCAGTGCCTCCTGCACGGTGAGGAACAGCTGTTCTGCAGCATGCAGGAGGCACTGGGAGGGAGGAGGAGTTGATCAGCGGGGGCCAGCAGTCTTGGACATGATTCTGCTCCTCCCCTGAGCGCACCCCCTCCGTGTGCCTCCCCCTCCCTCCTAGTGCCTCCTACATACCGCTGAACAGCTGTTCCGCAGCATGCAGGAAGTGCTGGGAGGAGTTGATCAGCAGAGCCCACTGAGTCCCCCCCTCCCTTGGCATACCCTTGCAGACCCCAATTTGAGAAACGTTGGTCTAGATAATACTTAGTCCTGCTTGAATGTAGGGGACTGGTCTAGATGACTTCTTGAGGTCCCTTCCAGTTCTATGATATTTTCACATGAATTTGGGAGAATTTGGAAGCCTAAAGCTTTTGAGCATTGGCCAAAAAAACCCGAGTGCTTTTTAAAGCTTTCTCCTGTTGGGGATCTAACACTTTTTACAGCAGAACTACCCCAATGCTATATTGCAGCAATATCTGTGGCCTAAACCATTTTTTAAATGTATGAATGTTAATTTTTTACTAACACACTGTTACTCAGAGTCTGTTCTTTATCCTTGGTCTAGGATTTATATTTGAGAGACTGTTACACCTGGATCACTTCTTCAAGGGTTTCTTCCGAACTGTGAGGGCCAGAAACATTTTCATATCATTTTTTTAGGTCCTGGACTAGCAATGACACTTAACTATTTGTTGACAAAAATAGTTGTTTGTGCTCATTATGTTGTTTAATGGTCTTATCGACATATCAGCATATCTAAAGGTATGTGTGCTATAGATTCTTATACTGCTCTTATCACTCGTATTGGAGGGGGTCTACACTGCAGTAAAAGACCTGCTGCACAGCCACGGTTGGGTCAGTGGACTTGGGCTGCTGGGTCAAAAACAGCCATGTTAGAGGCTTGCTTGGACTGGAGCCTGGGCTCCAAGACCTGGGGCGGGGTCTCAGAGCCAGGCTCCAGCCAAAGCCTGGCTACCTACCCTGCTGTTTTTAGCCCCATAGCCTGAGCCCCAGTCAGCTGACCTGGGCTTTGAGACTCAGTGCGGCAGGTTTTTGACTGCAGTGTAGACATACTCTGAGCACCTTCCGGTAGTGCATTAAGCAATATGATTACACATCTATTGAGCATTTTGTTCTCTCATCCTCGCCCCAGTGGGAGACGATTGTTTTAGTAGTGTTGGATTTTGATAGGGATTGGAGTTTTCTTATTTTGTTTTTTTTAAATAAATAAATGTACCTGTTGCTATATGTTTGTATTGGAGAAGGCATGGTCACAGAAATGTGCCTTTCACTTGGAGCAGAAAGTGGTCAGGTTTGTGATGGTCTTTAGTTCCTGAGCAAGTTCATTCCGGTCTCTGACCACCCTCCAAGAAGATTTGGTCTCCCACACAGAGGAGCTTCACTCTTATTGTTGAACTTTCCATTGTACCAGAGAAGTGAAGTTATTAACTGCGGTCTTCATCCCAGAGCTGAAGACTCTCTTTTAGGTGTCCTGGGCCCAGGCCATGGAGCACTTTGACAATAAGGCCCAAATCTTTGAACTTGATTTGATATTCTGTGGGAAGCCAGTGCAGGGAGCAGAGGACAGGTGTGATTTGCTCACCATAGCCTGTGTGGCTGAGGAGACGTGCTGTGGTGTTGTGTACTGTTGGAGTTTCCTAAGTGTTGAAGGTTCATGCTTAAGTATATCACATTGCTGTACTCCAGCCAAGAGGTGAAGAAAGCAGGAATGATTGAGGTCAGGTCTTTGTCTGCCAAAATGGGACAGAGTCTCCTAGACAACTAGAGATGGTTAAAAAGTGTTGCACATGGCCGTTGCAATGTGTGAGCCCAGTGTCAACCGAGGAATCCAAGAGTATTCCTGGACTGCGGTCTGACTTGACAAATTGTGGATGTGAATCTTCAATCAAAGACTGCACCATAGCTGTGTAGACTCCTCCAAATACTTTCCTCTTCCCGCCAGCATCAGCTCCTCTAAACAGTTAAACCAGTGCAACTGTGTCACTAGACACCTACTACTTGAAACTGGAATTATATTGATTTAGCCAGACTAAACTGCTGTACATCAGAGTTAAAGTGATTAAAGAGTATTCACAAAGGGCACTGCACCAGTTTAACTAAATCAGTTCTTGAAATTATTTAAAATGGTGCAATGCCTGTGCAGATAAGTTCTTAATTAAACTGCTGTAAGTTTGCAGATAGGTTAAGGCTTCAATTTGATTGTATGGATTTGCAAGAAATGCATTTATTTTTAAAAAAACCACCCTAAGTCTGAGATGTACTGAAGACAAATTTCTGGATAAAATTTGAAGCCAGTGCAATATTTGTGTTTTTAAGCTAGAAGAACCCAAAGGAATGTAAGGAAAATAAGGCCTAAATTTAAAAAAGGAAGCATATCTAAATGCTTCCTCTTCAAAAGTTACTCTTTTACTGATGAAATAATTTGAACATTCAATTGCCCCTTGAAGAGTCATTGAGCCAGACTTGAAGACCAGATTCAGACGATAATGTATAAAACATTAAGTGGAAAATCTCAGTGCAAAGTTAACGATGGAGTCATTTCTGACTCTTCCATAATTCTGGGCATATTGGGAGGGAGGGAGGAGAGCTCACTCCTATTATGCTCCTTTTGTGTGGTGAACTTTTAGGTTATGACCAGGCTTTCCATAGACTTTCATAATAAGGTCTCAAATGTTATAGTGAGACTGGTTATTAAAAACCATATAGCTGGTCGTGGTGGATTTCCAGATTGTTAGTTTACATATAGTTCTAAAGCAGAGTTATACGTTTTTAAGATATATGAAATTCTTGATCCTAAATGTACACTATGAATTTTTTTACTTCTTTGCTTTAAAGGAGTGTATGAACTGGTTCAGGTATAAAATAATAGTTATGAAACATGTTTATCCAGTAGCCCATAGCATTAAGGATCATATGCTACAGAATAAGAAGCACAAAAACAGCAACAGTGTGATTTACAATAGATGATCTCAGTAGTATTAAATTTCTATAAACAGCCTCTTAGAGCAGTGAAAATGTTGCTTAACTCACACACAAGTTGGCCACAGTCTTATTTTCACTGGCTGGGGATAAATTGTGATAAATAAGAGACAACCCCAATCTACAACTATGCACTTCTACTTTGCAAGAATTAATTGTCCAATTAAATACCAAATTAATTTTGAAATATAAAAGCAATAAGGCATTTGCTATGAATCAGGGTATATTACACTATTTATTGTATAATATAACTGATACCTCTGGTTTCTCCAATCCTTGTAATGACGATAGCAAGACCAAAAGCTGTAGCCATAAAATATGTGAAATGGTATTTCTAGGGAAAAAGGAAATATAGAAAAAAATATGTGCTCAGTCATTACCTTTGTAGCTACACCAGCCAGGCCTGGCACAAGGAAATATGCAAGCATGTTACTCTTCTTTTAAAATCACTGGATGTCATGTTAACTCGTATAGCTATTAACAGTGTACAGGGTTTTTCCCTGCATATGGCAATCTGGCTGTAAGATTAAGGGCCAATCCTTGCAGTGCAATCCTCACATGGACAAATAACTCTTATTTGTTATCAACAATACCTGGTGAGGGGCTGAGCATCCATAACTCCAGCTGATTGTCACGGAAGGTGTGGGTGCTTGGCACTGTGGAGGTTCAGGTCCTCTGTTGTGTAAGTGAGGGTCTGGAGAATTGTATTAGACAAAACTTAAACTTACTCCACAATCTGAGAAAGTGAGATGCGTAGCCAAAAATATCTTGGAAGAAGTGATGAAAAACTCAGCTGGAGTTTATTCTGTCTTTTAAATTTAGTTCTCCACATACCCTGTAGAATCTTCAGTTCTCTCTCTCACATTCACACAGTTCATGGGTATATCTGACCACACACACAAGATGACATTTCACGCACAAAACCAGTTCTTCGAGTGATTGCTCATGTGTATTCCACAATAGGTGGGCATGCTCGCCATGTGCACCGGTGCTGGAAGTTTTTCCCATAGCAGTACCCGTAGGGGGGCATGCCCTCCCCTGTGGCGCCTGCCTGGCGTGGTATAAGGGGGGCTGTGTGCTCCCCCCACCCTCAGTTCCTTCTTGCCGCCAGTGAAGGTGCATCGGAACTGCTCTGCTCCAGCTTTGCTGCAGCTCATCCCCAGAACTCTTCATTTGTTCAGTAGTACCTGTAGTCAGTTAGTTTAGTTAGCCATTGAGCCCGGGGCGGGGCATGCCCTGCGCCCCAGGCTTTAAGTCGTGCGGCTCTTGTAGGTGCTCTATACCAAGGAGTGACCCGCACGTGGGTTGTCTGCGCTGCTTGGGAGAAACCTATGTCCGCGAGAGGTGCAAGATCTGCAAGTCTTTCAAGTCTCGGACTATAAAAGAAAGGGACGTTAGGCTCTGGGCCATCCTGATGGAGTTGGCGCTGGCCCTGACCCTGGCGCGCTGCTCCGAGCCAGTACCTGGCGCTGTGGCGTTGGTACGCGGAGACCCTCCGGTACCCTCGTGCAGTCGGCACCGCTCCCCATCCATGGGGCACGCCAAGAAGACCGGAAAGACTCCCTCTTCACAACGGCACTGAGGGAAGTCTGGGACAGAGGCCAGACCCATGTCGGGTAGTCCTCGATCTCCATCGGGCCCTAGGCCTCCAACTCATGTTGAGCAGAGTAGCCCGGCCCCTTTGGAGCAGGCCTCTCGGGATGTCCGGATGCCATCTACACCCGAAGCCCTCCAGGCAGCCAGGGATGACATGTCCGTGCTGATGCCTGTAGTTCCGCCGATGTCAGCCCTGTGCTCCAGAGGCAAACTGCCGCTGGGATCACCACAGTCGCCGCCGGCCAGGTACCGGTCTCGGTTGAAGGAACGTTCCTGACACCGCTCGCCCAGTGAACGTTCAAGGCTTAGTCCATGTGGATCACCCTCAAGGCCAGTCAGACTGTCCGGATGGGTGCGGGCCAACCGGGACTCCTGGCACCGCTCGTCTTCGCGAAGCAAATATCGACAGGACGGTGGCGGACGTTGCCAATGGTCCTCGTTTCACAGGAGATACCACAGTCGGTCGTGGCATGATCGTCGATGCCTTTCCTGCTTGGACTCCTGTTCCAAGTCTCTGCCAAGGCACCATAGCCCCAGGCTTCGATCACCGGCATCTCACCGACACGGGTCCGCCCGTCGAGGCTGTTCGTGGAGCAGCTACTACCGTCAGTGCCGCTCCTCCACATCGAGATCATGGTCCCGTGGCTGACATAGGTCCTGGCACAGCCGATACTCCTGGTCCAGAGGCAGCAGCGGATCATATGCCAGTCCGGCCTCCCCTCGCAGCCACCCGTCTACAGGCCAAGCTAGCCAGCCCGACCAACTGGCCTCGCTGGTGCCGCAGCAAATACAGTGGCACCAAACATCGTGGCCAGCCCAGTGGTACCAGGGGGCACTGTGGTGTCTGGCGCAGCCCCCAGTGGGGGCTCGCTTCATGGCCAAGGCCCCGCAAGCACTGTCAGTGGCCATCTTTAGAAAAGGTCGGTGGGACCTGTGTTCTTGGTACCATGCCCGGAGTCCGACCAGGTGTTGGATCCTCCGGTGCTGGATGGCACCCAAAGCACCGCACTAGCTTTGGCCCGTCCGGAGGAGCGGATTGTGGCCCTGCCCCCTCTGTCCCACAGGAGGACTACCAGGCTCACCAAGACCTCCTAAAAAGGGTGGCAGAGAGCCTCCATCTCCAGGCTGAGGAGATGGAAGGGCCCTCAGACTCCCTGTTCAACGTGCTGTCCCCTTCAGCACCAGTCAGGGTAGCCTTGCCCCTCCATGAAGGAGTGGCAAGAATTTCAGATGCCCTGTGGCAAACACCAGCCTCATTGGCTTCCATCTCTAAAAAGGCAGAGCACAAGTACTTTGTACCCATGAAGGGCCATGAGTATCTGTATCCCCACCCGGCACCCAACTCCTTGGTGGTCGAGTCAGTCAACCACAGGGAGCGGCAGGGGCAACCAGCCCCGACCCCCAAGAACAAAGACTCTCGGAGGCTGGATACTTTTGGGAGAAAAGTTTACTCATCATCAAGCTTTCAGCTATGAGTAGCAAAGCATCAGGCTCTCCTGGGTCGCTATGAGTTTAACCTCTGGGAATCCCTCCCCAGGTTTGAGGACTCCCTCCGGGAGTGCGATAAGGAGTTTAAGGTGCTTGTAGAGGAAGGGACAGTGGCTGCAAGGGCATCCCTGCAGGCCACTTCAGATGCAGTGGACACAGCCACATGGTCCATGGCCTCGGGAGTGTCCATGAGACGGGCATCATGGCTTCTGCTCTCTGGGCTCTCCAGCAAAGTGCAGTCATCAATGCAGGATCTCTCTTTCAACGGGAAGGCTCTGTTTGCTGAGGAAACGGACACAAGGATGCATGGCATGAAAGACTCCCGCATGACCCTTAAGACCTTGGGCCTCTACGTCCCTCCTCTGACAAAACCCAAGTCCAAGCCGCAGAAGGCTCCCACCCAGACCACCCTCCCAAAGTACGAGGCCACCCACAAAAAGCAGCTGGACTATAGAAAGCGTCTGCAATGGCAATCCCAGCCTGCCCCCCAGCCTGGGTCTTCTAAGGGCAAGCAGGTGGGCAAAAGGCACTTTTGAGGGCATGCTCGGGGGTACCCTGCCAGTTCTCAGCAGGGACCTACCCCCAATAAAGCTCCTTTTCTCCAATCGGTTGTGTGCTTTCCTTCCGGAATGGTCGCCGCTCACCTCAGACTGATGGGTCCTCAACACCATCTCCCGAGGTTACACCCTTCAGTTTACCTGCTCTCTGCCCAACCGTCCTCCGCCCCTGTCCCTTCCGGGGGACCCCTCTCATGAGGCCCTGCTCAAGCAGGAGATGGGACGGCTCCTGGACCTAGGAGCTATAGAGGTGTTGCCCAAGGAGTTCCTGGGCAGGGGCTATTACTCCTGGTATTTCCTTATCCCGAAGGCCAAAGTGGGGCTCAGGCTGCTCATGGACCTGTGAGGTCTGAACCACTACATGATGAAACTCAAGTTCCGCATGGTTTCCCTGGCCTCCATCATCCCCCTTCCTGGATCTTGGGGACTAGTTCATTGCCCTTGATCTACAGGATGTGTACTTCCACATCCACATATTCGAGGGGCACAGACACTTCCTCCGTTTCGTGGTGGGACAGGGTCACTATCAGTTCACGGTCCTCCTGTTTGGTCTGTCCACTGCCTCCAAGGTCTTTACAAAGTGTATGGCGGTGGTAGCAGCCTACCTCAGACTCCAGGGGGTCCAAATATTCCCATATCTGGACGCCTGGTTTGTCAAAGGCACCTCCTGGTCGCAGGTGAGGGATCATGTGGCGCTCCTCCTGTCCACATGTACTGCCCTGGGCCTGTTGATGAACAATACCAAGTTCACGTTATCCCCGGTCCAATGCATAGAGTTTATTGGGGCGCTACTGGACACAACATCAGTCAGGGCCTCTCTCCCACCAGACAGGTTTGAGACCCTGAAAGGGCTCATTGACTCGGTCACAAGGTTCCCGGTGATGACAGCGAGGGTTTGCCGGCAACTGCTGGGTCACATGTCTGCGTGCACATATGTGGTCCGTGACGCCAGACTCAGAATGAGGCCCCTCCAGCTCTGGCTGGCCTTGCAGTTCTCCCAGGCCATAGACAGAATGGACAAAGTCCTCACCATGCCGAACGTGGTGATCACCTCCCTGCGGTGGTGGTCCGTCCCAAACAACATGCTCCAAGGGGTCCCATTCAGGGACAGGGCCCTGTCGTTGGAGCTGGTGTCCGGCACATCAGACCTGGGTTTGGGGGCCCATGTGGGGAACTTTCAGATCCAAGGTTATAGAATCATAGAAGATCAGGATTGGAAGGGACCTCAGGAGGTCATCTAGTCCAACCCTCTGCTCAAAGCAGGACCAATCCCCAATTTTTGCCCCAGATCCCTAAATGGCCCCCTCAAGGATTGAACTCACAACCCTGGATTTAGCAGGCCAATGCTCAAACCGCTAAGCTATCCCTCCCCCTACACGACCTACCCCTTTATATAAAAGTCAAGGAACTCAGGGCAGTGCGACTGGTGTTTATGGCCTTCCGCTCGCACCTGGAGGGCAAAGTAGTCAGGGTCCTCACGGACAACATGGCTTTGATGTTCTATATCAACAGGCAAGGTGGGGCCCAATCCTCTGCCCTCTGTCACAAAGCTCTGTCTGTGGGAGTTCTGTATACCCCACAACATATACCTAAAGGCCTTCCACCTGCTGGGCGCCCGGAATGTGAGGGCGGATTGCTTGAGCAGGGATTTTTCCTCTCCGCACGTGTGGTCTCTACACCTGGAAGTGGCTCACCAGCTCTTCCGAAGGTAGGGTACTCCCAAGGTGGACCTATTTGCGACCCGGCAGGACCGACGATGCCCCCAGTTCTGCTCCGGGGGGGGGCCTACGGAGGGGCGCTATCTTTAATGCCTTTACCCTGTCCTGGTCAGGCCAGCTCCTCTTCACCTTTTCACCATTCCCTCTGATTAGCAGGGCCCTGGAGAAAATAAAGTCGGACAAAGCCAGGGTCCTCCTCATTGTCCCAGCGTGGCCCTGGCAGCATTGGTATGGGACCTCTCGGTGTTGGTGATAGTTGCCGCTCTGCCCGGACCTGCTCTCTCAGGACGAGGTCCACTGCCTCCATCCCAACCTAGCAACACTTCACCTCATGGCGTGGCTGCGCAGTGGCTAGGTCGCAAGCAAGGACCTGCTCGGAACAGGTTCAGCGCGTCCTCCTTGAAAGCAGACGGCCCTCCACTCGCTGCTCCTATGTGGCGAAGTGGTCTCGATTTTGGAGGTGGGCAGCAGGCCAGGGTGTTTCTCCGATGGCCACCCCAATCCAGCTTATCCTTGATTACCTCCTCCACCTGAGGGCCCAGGGACTGGCACCCTCATCAGTCAGGGTGCACTTTGTGGCCATATCGGCCTTTCATCCCCTGGTGCAAGGGCACAGGGTATTTTCCCATGCTATGTCTGGCTGGTTTCTTAAGGGTTTGGACCATCTCTACCCATATTCCAGGCCCCTGGTTCCACAGTGGGACCTAAATCTGGTGCTGGCTTGTCTCATAGGGGCCCCGTTTGAACCACTGGCCATATGTTCCTGGTCTCACCTCTCATGGAAGGTGGCCTTCCTGGTAGATGTCATGTCAGCCAGGCGGGTCTCGGAGCTCAGGGCCGTAACATCCGAACCGCCGTATATGGTTTTTCATAAGGACAAGGTCCAGCTCCACCCACAGCCTACATTCCTCCCGAAGGTGGTCTCCACCTACCACATGGGGTCAGGACATTTTTCTGCCAGTTCTCTGCCCCAAGCCTCACACGACTAGCGAGGAACTCCATCTCCACATGCTTGTTGTGAGGCAAACTCTGGCTTTCTACCTTGAGCGGACCAAGCCATTCAGCCATTCTTCGCAACTGTTCATTGCCCCTGCTGAGCGCACGAAGGGTCAGCTGATTTCCACTCAGCGGCTTTCGAAGCGGACCACTTCGTGCATCCGTTCCTGTTATGAGCTGGCGGGGGTTCCCCCGCTGCCCATTGTGAGGGCACACTTGACTCGGCTGCAGACCTCGTCGGCTGTCTTCGTGGCCCACGTCCCCATCCAGGACATTTGTAGGGCCGCCACGTGGTCTTCAGTTCACGCGTTCACCTCCCACTATGTGATCGTCTCCCAGGCCAGGGATGAAGCCGGGTTCGGCAGGGCGGTACTCAGTCCTGAGAACTTTTGAACTCCTACCCACATCCAACAGATATAGCTTGGAAACATCTATTGTGGAATACACATGAGCAATCGCTCGAAGAAGAAAAAACCGTTACCTTTTCCGGAACTGATGTTCTTCGAGATGTGTTGTTCATGTCTATTTCACATCCCACCCTCCTTCCCCTCTGTTGGAGTTGTCTGGCAAGAAGGAATTGAGGGAGGGGGGAGCGCAGCCCCCCCTTATACCGCACCTGGCAGGCGCTGCACGGGGGTGCTCCCCCCTGTGGGTACTGCTAGGGGAAAAACTTCCGGCACCGGTGCACATGGCGAGCACGCCCACCTATTGTGGAATAGACATGAGCAACACATCTCAAAGAACACCAGTTACGGAAAAGGTAACCGTCTTTTCTACAGTTCATCTGCTTTAGAAAAAACCTGTTAAAAATAATAAATCAGCTTTAACACATGTTATTAATAAATAAGCGTCAGATTCTGCCATTATTACTTGTGTTGGTGGCACCTTATTCTCCCATAGTCCCAGGACAACAAATGTAAGGGGGCAGAATCAGGCCCCAAATGTTTAAAATAAAATAACTGGTTTTCAAATCTTTTTTAATTGAGAAATTGGCCCCTGAATCCAGAATGGCGACTGATGGGAACCAGCTGCAGGCTCCTAGTGAGGACCACACTTGTTGCTGAAACCAGTCCCAGAGCAGGCTTTGGAACAGGCTCAGCAGCAAATTCTGGGTCCATTCAGGTGCTGTTTGATTGCATTCCCCAAGGAACAGCCTGCCGCCAAGCCTGCAGCAAACCCAGCGGAGACAGAAGCTGCCCCTGAGCAATGTAAGTTTCTGGCTCCAATTTAAAGTTTATAGCTACAGTAATGGGAGGGATTTTTGCTCTAAGAACCAATGGAAAAGTTATAAGAAGCCCCTTGCTTCCAGAACGTAGCCACTAATGGCGGATTGTATCCCAGCGCCTTGGCGTCTTTCCCCCCCACCCCCCCAGTGTGGCATTCAAAATGGTGACTGGGAAATGCAAACAGTAAAGAACAGCTTTAAAGAGTATTTTTAGTGGACAGGCACATCTTTTTGCTGGGGTGATTCCTGTTTTCTTTAAAATAATATTACATTGCGGTGGCTTTACTTTTGCCGTTCTGTAATCACTCCGTGGTCTGTTGAGCTGCCTGGAAATAGCCAACTGTGTGTGTTCACGCATGTGTATGTTTGGAGCAAGGTGTCCCACTTCCAAATCTAGTCCCCTTCAGTTAGAGGTAGTCCATGGGCGACAGTCACTTGTCCCAGGTATGCGTGGGGTTTCGATTTTTGTCCAGAAATGTGCCAGCGGTAGAGAGGAGGAAGGCTGTGGAGTTCTGCGTGTTTGCATGTAGCCAGAACAGGGTAAGCCATGTGGAGGCTAACGCAGCATCTTATTGATTCCCTCTTGGATTCTGACCCAATCCCAGGTGCTGATAGCTGCAAACTGTTCCTGAAGCAGGAACTCCAGAGAGGTAGGCACACTGCTGGGAAGGCCGTATTTTCCAGGGCCACCTTGGTAGCTGACCAGCCCATTCCACTCAGAGATGTGCTGTTCAGTCACTATACGTTCTAATACTTTGGGCTGCGTTCACTGCAGGTTTCCTATGAGCAGCTTGGAATAACATCTCCCTTTGCCAATAGGACACCACAAGAACAGTTATGTCCTCCAAAATGTGAAAGGCATGAAATGATAGAAAAAGCCTTTTGTTGCAAGGCCACTGGCCGCCTACCCACCCACCTTGCAACCTAAGTAGTTATGTAATCCTTATAAAACAGCTTATAATTTTAAACTTACCACTGTCTCTGCATTTCTATAACTGCAATTAACCAGGCTGTGTCCAGGGAGATTCTGTGGCCTGAAGCATCCCTTTCACAATATATTGCAGTTCAGTTTTGAAATGTAACATTTTATGTCCTTGAAATTCCCCAAGAATTAATTCTGAGCTCCTCCTTGAGCTATTTGAGACAATAACCCTCTGTGTCTTGTCCTATACAGGCCCCTTGAACTTTACTGGCTGCCATACCTCCTTGGCCCAACATACCTTCCCAAGAAGAAGTGTTTCTGTGATGAGCTTACGGTCAAAGTTCTTGAGAGGGCTGACAAGAGCATCCAGGTACAGAAGCAGAGGTACTTAAGGCTGGAGGAAAGGCCTGGCGAGAGGAAAGGCTGAGGCCCGCCGCACAGCGAGAGGACAGGGTTTCATCGTGGGAGAGGCACTTGCAACATGGTTCCTGGAACAGGAATGGCGGCTAAGGGAGGAGGACAGAGCTCAGCAGAAAGAATTGTTTGGGTTGCTCATCTCTATCATGGCCACAAGATTACCAGGTCTGGCTGCCTCTGCTTCACCACAGCCTGATGCTCCTGCAACGGACCTTCAGTCCAGAAACAGCCTGGACAGCTCCATGTGTGGGTGGCCCATGCAATTAGAGCCCAGGGGCGGCTGGACAGGGCAAATAACCCCATGCAGCCTTCCTTCTTGATCTTATCTCTGTGGATACCTTCTTTCCCCCCCCCCTCGGCCCCCACCTACAAAGTTTATGGAACACGAGGCGAGGAAATGGGAGGCCAGGGGACATGCAAGCAGTAGGAGGTTTCTGTCATGTTTGTGCTGGTTAATGCATTTTTGTTTTGGAAATGTTTTTTTGTGACTGGTGTTTGGATGTTGCAATGATAGCTGGCCTGCCCAGCAATGGGTGACTGCTGTACTGTGCAGCACTTATTTACAAATAAAGCCTTTTACATCATCAAGCAAGTTTATTGCTGTCACTGCATCTCATCATACAATCATGTTTTGAAATAAAACACATGATCAGGAGCAATTAGACATTACTAAGCAAAGGCTATTCCTCTATACAGTTAGGTACAGCAATTCACACTTCAATCACTGCCTTGTATGGCCCCATGCTGTGAATCATCGCCCCCTCTCCCCCAGGACTTAAATTCTTATAGTATATTTCCCAGAGCCGCCCCCCCACCCATATCCCCTCCTTAACATGCTATAAAAACTCCAGGGGGGTTGAAAATATTTACCAGAGCACTGCTCAGGACAGCTCCGGCTGCAGTAAAGTCCTGCCACCCCCAATTCATAATTCCTCACGTCATTCATAAGTATGTTGCATGGCACTCAAGCCCCCACCCCTCCCAAGCATTGAATCTCCCAAAAATTAATCAGCCCTATTCCCCCAACAAGCACATTCTGAGAGGTACTTTTCCTCCTCTCTCACTGGGCCACGCAAATCCTTAATGTGGAAACACAAAGCACCCCTGATTTCTGTTTCCTACGTACATCCAGCTCCAGCTGGGGTAGGCGCACTTTCTGGCTGAGTGCACCGATTCAGCAGTCCCCCACTGCCGTTGGGCCAGTCAGGGGGAAAGGCTCACCTCTGCTGCACAGAGATTGTGTAGAGCACAGCAAGCCACAGTGATGCAGACAGCACTGACGACACTGGCATCCAAACAGGTCTGTAGACGTCTCCAATGGGATTTCAGTTGGCCAAAAGCACATTCAGCAACCATTCTACACCTGCTGAGCTTGTAATTAAATTGCCTTTGGCCAGGGTCTCTGAAATTAGGGTACGGCTTCATAAGCCAAGGCAAAAGAGGGTATGTGGGGTCCCCTAGAATAACAGTGAGGACTGTAGCTCTGTTTATGACAAGATCATTTGGGGGGAATAGTGTCTCAGCCTGTCTATGCAAGTAGACTCCTGATCAGCAAAAACTCTGGCATCACAAACTTTTCCAGTGCAGCCCCTGTTGACATTCACAAAAAGAAAAGGAGGACTTGTAGCACCTTAGAGACTAACCAATTTATTTGAGCATAAGCTTTCGTGAGCTACAGCTCACTTAAAGCTGTAGCTCACGAAAGCTTATGCTCAAATAAATTGGTTCGTCTCTAAGGTGCCACAAGTACTCCTTTTCCTTTTGCGAATACAGACTAACACGGCTGCTACTCTGAAACCTGTTGACATTCAGAAATTGCCCTCTGTTGGCCATGAGGGCCTGCATAACAACGGAGGAGCACCCTTTGTGGTTTATGAAGTCATTTTCCTTGAGGAGGGTAAGCTATGAGCACACAAGTCCTATCAATGGCCCTGATGCAGTCTGGAAACCCCAGTCTCTCAAAGCCAGCAATTACCACAGGAATATTAGTTATGCCCACCACCGTGTGGTAAACCACCCGCCTCAGAAACCTCTGCCACCACTTTACCCACAGTCAACTTGCCAACACCAAACTGGTTGGCAACAAACCAGTAGCAGTGTGGGACAGTCAGCTTCCAGCCGGCTCTAGCGACCCGCTTCTGGACCGGCAACAAGTGGCCTCGTGTGTCTTTACACGGGAGGGTTCGGGCAAGTGGCTCACAAAGTGTCAGAAATGGAGCTTTCTTCATGCAGAAGTTCTGGACCCACTGCTGGCCATCCCAGGTCTGCATGATGATGTGCGCCCACCAGTCTGTGTTTGTGGCCCTGTACCAGAAGCTCCAGTCTATGTAGGGGGCATCGGTGGGTATAGGGTGTGTATGGAGCAGTATCAGCCAATGCTAGTCTGCCATGCCAGGTTACTCATCCTCTGCCACTGCCTCCTGCTCCATCTAAAGCTCTGTCACGTGCCTTTGGTGGGTCAGAAAATGGTGCCAAAATGTCCACCAGTGCCTCTGGGAATCGCTGCCCATTTCCTGACACAAGAATGAAAGTGCAATGAGTGCCATGAACACTGGGCTTACATTGCTGTGTAGAGACACCCAATGAGAGTTAGGTGCCTCATTACCTTTGAGAATCTGGGCCTTAGAGCGTATCAGGAAGTCAAGGTTCAACCAGAGCGCTCTGGAGAAACATCTCCTCGATAGTCAGCTGGGGTGAGCCTCTGAGAAGGCGCAGGGCCATAGCTAGGGGTTAGTGGTAGCTTGTTTGTTGTTGCCACTGAACTGAATGTCAAGCTTTCCTGATCTTGTAAAAGCCTTTTGATTGATTGTGTCTCCCTCCCCACCCCCGTTGAATCACGTCGGCCGGACAGAGGACATAGATTTGGGAAGAAAGCTCTTCTGTTGGACCAGGTTGCCCAACACTGGCACTTATTTACAGTTTATGCTCTCCTTGCCTTCAATGGGAGTTATGTGCCCAGAAAGTCTTCCAGTTTGGCCCCTCTGTGCATCATTCCCTCCCGACCTACTGCCTCACTGAGTGAAATGATGGGGCAGAGGCAGCTTCTTAGTGTTTCACTACAGTAGCACTGTTAATGCAATTCATCATCATCAACCCTATAGGATCCACAGTAGGCGTGAAGCTGCAGGCTTCACCTTCCAATGGGGCCACTGTTCAGGAAGTCAATGCTATTATTATTATTTCTAAATCCAAGGTATTTCTGGTCTTTCTGCAATGTGTTTTCCCAGAAACACATCATAATTCTGTCAGCCTCGGGGGGGGGCCCTCAGGCTAAAATCCCCACACTGCCAACAAGACCCTGTGGAGGTTCTGCCCCTTGTATACTCAGACCTGTGCAAAGTGGGTGCAAAACATTAACAAATCAGAATGGTAGCATCTCACACTCATCTTGCACAGGTGTAAACAGCTGCACAAGATGCAAGGCAGCGGGAATGGGGCCTAGAATATCTTGAGCTATTGTAATCCAATTTAAATCCTGAGCAACAATTGGAAGCAAATCAACAATACAATCAGACAGTTACAGTGCATTTTTTTCTGGATAAAGTAATTTATTAAATCTATTTTCACATACTATTTCTTCTACTAGATTGGGAAGACAGCACTAATAAGGCAACTTGCTGTGTATGTGTATAGTATAGCAAGAAACGTCCATCTCATACAGGACAGAGTCAGAGGTCTATTTATACACCTGGTCAAATATTCATTTGACTAATAGTGAGCATACCTGGCCACTTTTGTCAGATGTCCTCCTACCCATTCGGGGATAACACCAGAGTGTTTCAGAAAATGCAATTGCTGGGCATGCAACGAATGAAGGGTTTTGAATCCATAATGCTGTCACACCTGGATGGTGTTATAAATGCAGCCATTTTCCCCTTGGCTTTTCAAAAGTATTGAAGTACCTGCACATTCTTGAAGGCTAGAATAGCTTTACAAGTAATGTTGATTTAAACTGTGCAGAGCCCAGACCGTGCTGTGGTCTTGTGTGGCTTTTAACTATTGGTTTATAAACACGGACACAGACTTTTTGGTACCCAGTTGAATGCTGTGCAGTAGTAGTAGTACAATAATAACAACATTTCCACCTGGAGAGCACCTTTTGCTCCAAGGATCTCAAAGCTCTTTACAAAGGGAATTATTGTACAGCTAGGAAAACAGAGGCACCGAAGTTAAGGTTCAGCTTTTTAAAGGTATTTAGGCAGTGCTGCGCTCAATGCAATGCCTAACTGATTGAGCAGAACTAATTCTCATTCTCAAAAGAGATTTAGGCATCTTAAGAGCCAAATTCTCATTAACAGTCAATGGGATTTAGGCTCCGAAGGGCCTACATTATTTCTGAAAATGATAGCGTATGTCCGCAGTTGGAGCTGGGTGCGTAATTCTCAGCTCCAGTAGACTTACCAGCACTAGCTCTTAGTGGGCTAGCACACTAAAAATAGTAGCATTGCTGTGGTGGCCCAGGTGGCAAGGGCTCGTCATGCCTGGAGCCCGCGAGGAAGTACTCAGCGTGGCTGCCATTTGTTGCTGTCTGCGCTACTGTGGCTACACTACTGGTTTTAGTGCACTAATTTGATGAGAGCTATCTCAAGTGAGCTGGGAAACACACCGGTAGCTCCAAGTGTAGACGTAGCCTTAGGCTTCTGAATCAGTTAGGTATTGCAATGCTGAGTGGAGCAATGCCTAAATGCCTTTAAAAATCTGGGCCTAAGTGGCCTGGTGAAAGTCAGAAATAATGAATCCGCAGCACATTCTTGGAATTATGGTCTCCTGACCCTGTGTTTTATAATTACTAATAATCACACTGGCTTGGTTATTTCCTCTTGATTGGTTTCAACACTTACTTATAAAATCGGCACTGTGCATGGTCTTCATTGTAATTTAGTCTACAAAGGTTGAGCAAGAGAAAAGAAGCCCTGATAACATATCAGTACATGGATGCACTATAGAAAACAGCTGTTCTTAGCACCCTGGAACTTTCCAGCAGCAGTGAAAGGGTTAAGGACAATGCATTGGCCTTAAGCTTGAATTTCCATTATGTCACAACCTCAGCATCATTGAAAAGGATGGGCATCTTCATTTGTTTGATATTTTTGTCTTTAGTTCTTTGGAGATGGTTAATGATAACACTTTGCACACACTGTAGTTCAGCTTTCATCCCCGGGGCTCTCCAAGCACATCACAACCATGAACTCAACCTCACTACACACCTTGTCACCTATACAGATCATTCATGAGTGTAGAAAAGAACCTGTTTAACAACTGGTGTAGGTGCACAGGGCAGTGCATCCCCATGCTTTTGGGTGTGAGAAGGGGGGATGAGAGGCCAGGTCCCAGCAGGTGGGCCCCAGAGTATTGTGAGAGGGAGGTCTAGGTTGGATGTTAGGAGAAACTTTTTCACTAGGAGGGTGGTGAAACACTGGAATGCGTTACCTAGGGAGGTGGCGGAATCTCCTTCCTTAGAGGTTTTCAAGGTCAGGCTTGACAAAGCCCTGGCTGGGATGATTTAGTTGGGGATTGGTCCTGCTTTGAGCAGGGGGTTGGACTAGCTGACCTCCTGAGGTCCCTTCCATCCCTGATGTTCTATGACTCACTGAAGGTCATAGGACTATTGACTTCCTTGGGTTTTTAGATCAGTCCCTGTGGAAGCTCATGAGAGCTCCTGTCTTCCTCCATCTTCAGCAGCTCTCCCAATTCTCCAGCTGTTTCTGAAGCAGTTCTTCAAAACACTAGTGTCCACTCTGTAATGTGGCCAATGTTTGCACAGTCTTGACTGTTTCAGCGAGAACCCTGTCCCCTGAGCAGCAGCAGTCAGGGACCGGGGTGCCCTCCAGTCTCTGTGCAGGCTGGAGATCTGAGCTCTCCCCCCGCAGCAACCCAGCCCTTCTCCTCCAGGGTGTGCATTTACTCTGCCTAGCGTGCACCTCAAAAGAAATAGTGTACCTCAGGAGGGCCAGACCAGCTCCCGGGATCTTCGAATCCCGGATTTAGGGCGCTGGGATGTGTCAGAATTCAAGACTAGCTCAGAATGAGAATGGTGTCAACCAGTTGTCCCGTCTCTTTTATAATGAGAGGAACCAAAAGCCCAGATCCGAGCACCCGCACACTTTGGGGAGCGGGGCAGCCAGTGGTTTGAGCCCCTGTCTAATTTTAAAGGACGTTTTTTCATGCACGAGGTGAGTAAAGAGCGGCTAAATTGGATAATAACGGTGCACTCGCCGAGCTGTTCTCTCCCTCCGCCCCTTCCCCACTAGCTCTGGTGACTTCAGGTCTGCACGCTGCGTGCAGCAAGCGCCTTTCTCACAGATCCTTTCTAATTTAGCAAACTGACCACCGGAAATTAGGTAAGGAAGGCAGCTCTAAGGCAGTCGTTTCCCGACTGTGTTTCTTGCCTGCGGTGTTTGAATCACTCTGTAGCTACAATAACCTCAGTGCAAAGGAGCGGGAGAGAGAATCTCGCCTACCTCTTCCATATTTAACCATTACCTAAATCCAAAGGGAAATGAGCAAACCTCTAGGTTTGGGTGTCATGGTATTTTCAGCGCTGCTGGGTGTATTTATCCCAAAAGAGTTTCCACAACAAGTTAATTCTAGGCTAGGGAAGGTCTCCTTTGTACAATGCTCTGTCTTAAACCCCATCCACAATACAATCCCCGTCTAGACTGCCCCGAGGGGGTTGTTCAGGCCTCCTAGGACTGGAGAGGGGTGGGGGGCTGAGTGGAGTGGTTTGAATGCCCCTGAAAGATTTGTGTCATCTCCTCGGAGCACAGTCCCCAACCCCCCCCCCACACTTTTTTGAGTCAATCTGTGTTTTGAATCTGTGACCTGTTCTCGTTGCGGAAGTTGAAGAGGATCCAAGAATAGTTCAGCTCGCTGTGTGTAATTTCTAGAGCAGAACCCCGAGTGAAATGAAACGCCCTATTGCAGGATGACACTTGCATGTCACCCCGGCGAACCCTGCCAGGCTGAATACGGTAAGACCTTTTCGTTTAAGGAAAAGAGAGAGAGAGAGAAAGAGAGAGAGAGAGAAAAAACCCGGCGTTCATTTGATAGGCTTTTAAAAGCATTTTTTGTTGCAGAAGCTCCTAACGCTCAGGAAGTGGAATTTGTGGTTTTGGGGGCTGAGCTCTGAAGGAGTTGAGAAAAAAAAAAGGGGGGGGGGCAAACTCAAACACCAGCTCTCCTTAAGGGAGCCTAAATTTAAAGTCACCTAAACTAGCAGCCGGTGCGGCACAAAGGTGTCTGCAGCCACGCTTCCAAATGGTAAGCTGCTTTCCTTTTCTTGCCTTGCTTCCCTGTCCGGCTGGGGGAGATGGCCTGTCCCCCTTGGCCCGCGGGTCTCACTGAGAGCGAAGGACAAACCTACCAGCGCTGCTCTTTGCTCAGCCCCTGTGCGAGCAGCTCCCCTGGGAGACGGCCCTGCCCCAAGCCCCGAAGGGGAGGGGAAGTTAGACACACGTCTCCCCGGGGCAGAGCGAGGGCAGATCCGCCTGGGTTCCTCTCCAGCAGCCGTCTGGAGCGCGGGGCGCGTTGCGGAGCGCCCCGGCCACGGCAGGGAAGCGAAATTGGCTGTGCCCGGCCCTCCTGCGAAGGGCTGAGAGTGCCCCGCTGTGCGGGTGGAGCAGCTCGCTGCCTCCCTCCCTCTCTTTATGCAGTGAGGAGAACAGCTAATAAGAGCCCGGCGACGGGGAGCGGGGAGAGACGATGAAACGAAAGCACGTGGCGAATAATAACTATTAATCGCCCAGAGATAAAACCGAGGCCGAAATGTAGCAGGCTGCTGGAAAGCCAGGCCTGCGCCCTCGCCGCATCACTGACTGACCCCGGGACAGGGTCGGAATCTCACACCCCTGAGTCCGAAAAGCCTGAGCGCCGGCATCACTGGGCAATGTGGGTCTCGCTTTGATTTCCCGGGCCCGGAGGGACGAGAACAGCTCTGCTCTTCTTTAAACGCTCCCCGAGTTCCTGCCAAAGCTTACGGGTGGGTCGGATAATGCCAGGTGGGTTTGGGAAATCATGTTCCCACATTTACTGGCTGGGATTATCTGCGATCTCAGAAAGTTTGGCCTTGGTTTTCAGCAGGGAGCGCAGATTTAAGCAGCAGCCAGAACTGAGATAAGGAAACCGATTTGTCTTGTTCAGAGAAAGCAGCGAGTTACTCTAACAAAGTGGAATAAGGCAAGGAAGTAACTTTCCTTTCCAACGGTGTGTGGAAGTAGTGCGTGGAAAGATAAGCCGGGCAGTGTGGACAGCCCCGCGCTCGCACACGTGTCGGAGCGCACGCAAGGAGCGATGCTGGGGGGTGCTACCCATCGCACAGACGTGCCCGAGCTTTTGGAGGGAAAAAAGCAGAAGTTGAGATTTTTGAAGTGTTTGAAATATTTTGAGGCCCCTGTGCTGCGGTGTTAGTGAATCAATAGAGGGCAGACTCCTGTGGCTCACGATAAAGATGTCAACAAATTTATCAAGCCACTTTGATTTTTACCCCCTTCCTTTCACAGTTAACCGTGCCTCCTTCTCAAGGATGAATTAAGGAACAGGTGGACCAGATGAGAAACTCTCCCACCAGTTCCTAGCAAACAGAACGATCTGAAAATACTGTAGCGAAGAGAACAGCTGCTTTTCGGGCGATCCTGGAAAGAGAACCTCTATTTTAATGTACAGGGGATTAACAATGATCCCACCGAATAACATTTACGATGTTTGTTTCCATCTTTTCGATGGCAAAAGAACGAACGAGGCGGAATAAATATTAAAACAGCGGGGTGAGCAATGAAAGGCAATCGATTGATTGCTGGTATTGTAAAGTACAGAGCTGCCCGCTGAAAAAATGTCTATGTAGCAATTGTTGGTTCCCCTCTGGGCCCGGCCCTACCAGGGTAAATGAAATCAGACGGGACCTCTTTTAGCTGTTCATAACAAACTGAAGCCATTAGAGGAAAAACAAACCCAGCTAAAATTCAATGACAAGATCCAGGATCTTCCTTTCTTTCCTCATAGAAAGCGCAGGCTGGCTCCTGACCCCACGGCTGGAGAGCCGGCGTTGGTGGAGAACAAACCCGCATTAGAGCTCAGACATGGGGTATTTCTCTCTTGCAAAGTGCGGAGTACAGCCCAGCTCAGAGGCTGTATGTGACGGAGCTGATCTGAATTGCACACCCGTCTGTTCCTTAAACCCCCGATTACGGAGACCCCAAAGGAAACCTGTCAACAGCTTTTCTCCCCCCTTCTCTTTTCGATCCAAGTGTGTGGAGAGATCTCGGGTTTTCATGTTACCGTTAAAATGTTTTTACAATTTCGTATTTTTAAAAGTTTATTCAACAGCGAATATTTGACGTAGGACCGGACTATACCCTGACGCTCCAAAATGGATAACTCTCAGATTCTGGATTTAGTTTGTTGATTTAATTATACTCCCCCCCCCAAAGCAAATTAATCCCATTTCCATTGATGTGGCCGAAAACCCTTTAGCGGACAGTCTCTGGGACAGAAATACAGCGTCATTCAGACTTGTCCGGAGTACATGCAATGGTTACATCGTTTTAGGAAGCGTGGTGGTGTTGTCCCCGAGGAGGCTAAGCTTCGCTGCTGGCTTTAAGCTCCTGGATCTAATGCAACTATGAAGAGACTGTCCACACAGAATCAAGTGTCTGGCAGGGATTGTTAACCGAGTAGGGGGAGGGGTAAATGAACACTGGTGATCTCACTAAATTATCCAGAGATCAGACAGCAGGTTGAAGGCTGCTGCTCCCCTTACTTTCCAGCAGCAGCAGACAGCAGGCGCGTTGCTGGCATTTCTTTCCTGGTGTGCTTGAATAAACTTTCCAGGACTCCCCTTGTACTGAAGCTCAGCAGAACAGAGCAAGACACCACTATTTTCTGTTTGCACTTTACCTCCCACAAAATCAATCCGATACAAGCTATTGCTCGAGAGTCTCTTAAAGGGAAGAGCCTGAAAATAACCCATATTGTTCCTGCGCACAATGCTGCCGCTTTTACAATTTTTACAGCCATGCAAATGATCAAAACATTACAATACTGTAACTCAGACATCCCAGGGAAGTTTGATTAGAAATCAGTTTCTCCAGCTATTTGTTATTAGCAGTTTCGGGGGGCGGGGGGGGGGGGGGGAATGAGAGCACGTGGCCTTTCGGTCTCTTGGTGGGATTGTGTGAGTGACGAATTTGCTCAAGTCAAGCTCGGTAAATTGGCAGACGGAATGACCCGCCTCGTTTGCACTGCCAGGGTAGCCTGCTCCTGTGTGAGCTCTCCAAGGTGAGGACGGTGTAAAGGCGACTCGCGTGTTATTTCTCCCCGTCTGCGGGATGCCTGTTTGCGGGAAGCGGCAAGCAGCACCTCTCGCACCAGTTCGCCCTCCTGATGAAAGATAAGAGGGGGGGCTGCGTAACGCCCGCGTTTGAGTAACAACAGGGTGAACGAGCAGTGTCCCTCCTTCGCAGCGCTGCGGCCTTGATGGCCCAGCCGGCTGGGACACTTAAGAAACGGGACCCCCCCCCTCCCCGCCCTCCTCCCCCAGCCGATAGCCCCGTTTGTGGCTGATGCGCCTGGAGATGCTGCGTCGCTTTGAAGCCACCTGTCTGAATGCCACCTGGTGAACGGAGCCCGGCCGTCTTGTACGCATGCTCCTCCCCTGCCCCGTCCCCTCGCCCCTCCCCGCCCTGTCCCGAGTCCCAGTCCCCCAGGAGATCCCTAACCAATGGCTTGTCAAACCTCTCTGCAGAGCACATCCAAGGCTGGGGATTTAAGGCGATTCACGGGTGGCAGCTGCTAGTGATTTGGGGTGCCCGGGACGCGGACACAGTGGCGGAGAGTGACAGGCGCCTCGCCTCGCAGGAGCGGGAGCAGCCTCACCATGCCGAGGTCTTTCCTGGTGAAGAGCAAGAAGGCGCACAGCTACCACCAGCCCCGCTCTCCGGGCGAGGACTACAGCCTGCGCCTGGAGAACGTGCTGGCTCAAATCTGCACAGGTAGGGCGGGCACCGGCAACCGGGGGCGGCGGCGCCACGGGCGCAGCTCAGGGCGCGCCTGGGAGCGGTACCGATGGCGGTGGGGGATCGGAGCCTGACCTGCGCCAAGGGGGGCAACCACAGAGCCCTGGGAGGGCGGGCTGGGGGCTCGGGGGAGCTCGCCGGGCAAAGGCAGGCGGCCCCCGTGGATTGTGTGTGTGTGTGCGGCGGGGGGGCTGGTGCGTGTAGCAATGGGGCACTGGGGGAGGCGTGGGGAGGCGATGCGGCCCAAGGGCCAGGGGATCCCAGCGACCAGGTCTCTGCCCCGTGCCTGCCCCTTGCCAGGTGCCCGCCCATTACTGGGGGAGTTCAGCGCCTGGCAAGTGGCAGCCAGAGCTGCGGTCCAGCCCCCTGCTGTCCCGAGGACCCCCCTGCCCTCGGCTAGTGTTTGAATGGGGACCCCCGGGCAGCCGGCCCGAGCCCAGCCCCCGGAAAGCAGCGGGCCGGGGCTGAGCTGGGGAAGCGGCGGGGACAGAGGGAGACGCTGCCCGGCTGCTGGGGCAGGGGCGCTGCTGGGGCCCCGGGCAAGGCTGCCGGGCTGCCCGCGGCGGGACGCTGCTCTAGCAGGGAGGCGGGAGGGGGGGCGGTCTCAGGGATCCTGCTCTCCCCACCTGCCCCGGGGTAAGGGCCCTTCTCGCCTCTGTCCCCCGCAGACAATAAGATCCCGGGAGAGACGGGTCTGTGCAGCTCCGGCCTCCTGGACCCGGGGGCCCCCCGGGGCCGCTCCTCCCCGGAATCCCACCTGAGCGAGGCCATCGACGGCGCTTCCGACTCGGCTCCCAGCTGCGAGGGCAGCGTCTGCGACAGAGCGTCGGAGTTCGAGGACTTCTGGAGACCCCCGTCCCCGTCCGTCTCGCCAGGTAGGGTCCGGAGCCGGGACCCGGCACCGCCTGCGGGCTGGGGTCTCCGACGGGGAGGGGGCGCGGGCCGCAGCTGGCAGCCCAGGGGAAGGGTCTGTCTCCCTCTCCAGCCTCTTCTCGGGGAGCAAGCCGTCGGGGTCAGGCCCAGCCTGCGGAAATCGGCTGGGCTGGAGCGTGCTTAGCTGTTTTGGGATGAGGGGGCTTCCTGGCTACAAACCGCCCTGCCAGGTCCACTCCTGATCGGCGCTGACCAGCACGAATGCAAACGCAGAAGCTGTCGATTGTTTTACCAAAGTTCGTGTAGCTATTAGGAAGAAAACCTCCACTGTGTGTTACACCGAATCCCGACACCCCCTGTACATTGCTTTGGGTTAGAAATGAGCTTCCCTGTGCATGTTACTCCGGTTTTAAACCTGCGTCCAGAGAGGTATTTTTAGTTCACGGAGTGCAACATTCCTGTTGGCTTCATACAGAGCAGGATCGAGCTCGGATTGAGCATGGGCACGAAAGAATAGAAAAGAATAATTTGACTGAAGAGCCTTGAAATACTGAAGAATGCAAATCACAGGAGTATGACATTGGTTTTGTTGGTGTCTAAATATAATAGGCTGCTACAGTGTTTGAAGGTCTCTGAGGAGTTTGCTTATACGCTAGATCGGGCTGCGCTAGGGGATACGTGCTATGAAAGCTAGTAAATGTAGATACAAGGCTATTTATACACCTATAGTAAACATAAGTGTGTGTGTGTGTGTTCGCATTATCTGTTAGACACTTTCCTAACCTCCATTCAAGTTATTTCTTGTTTCTTGTCTAAAAAAGGATTTTTTTCTTTTCTAAAAATGCATTCCTGAAAAACAGATGAAAATAATGACGGTCAGATTTAAACACCCCAAATCCAGGAAGCTCACACTTATAGCTACAGCTCTGTCTCTAGCTCCTGGGTTGTGCCTTTGATGTGGCCGGAGCAGTGGGAGAAGATGCAGACCTGACTTTTTGGCTTGAATACTATCTCATTTAAAAATACAATCGTGTCGTTTTATAACAAAAATAACAAAGCTTTTTATTGCCTCCGTTAAAGCTGAAAAAAGACCAAGTGTGCGCGTCCATAAACTCGGCACAAAAAGCAACAATTTCTGTCGCGGGGAAGGAAAAAAATGGTCTCAGCTTTACAAGATCAACAAACCCCCACAGACAAACAAAAACCTTTTCCTGGTTTTCATTCCTACTTTGTCCCTGTCTCTGCATAGCCACGTCTGTATCTAATAGGGTAGCAGCTCCACATTTTAAAAGCCCCCAGGTTTTGATTCCACGCAAATAAAATTGTACACAGGACAAAATGTGGGGATGCAATTTGATCTAGTTTGCTTAGCTTTCTGTGTTATAATTAATAATAACAATATAATTAACACTCCCTCCCTCCCCCTCCACACTAATAGCTTCTGGAGAGGGAACTGTAGATCGCGCCCCTACCGCAGCGTGGACACGCATTGTTGGAGCCGTTTTGGTCCCAGGGCCAGATATGAGAGGCACAAGGTGGGTGAGGTAGAATCTTCTGTTGAACCCACTTCTGCTGGTGACAGAGACCAGCTGTCCGGCTTCCACAGACCTGAAGAAGAGCTCTGTGTGCGCTCGAAAGCTTGTCTCTTTCCCAACAAAAGATGGTCCAGGAAAACCTATTACCTCACCCGTCTCGTGTCTGTAAACGTGGACACAGATCACTGAAGAGACAGTCTTTGCTAGATCTGCGCCTAGGTTTTCTTCATGATTATTTTCCCCCTCCTAAAATTCACTTGCCTAAAGCGCTTCATTTACTGTGAGTGCGTCGAGGAAGGTGCGTTCTGAGCCAGTGTCTTAACAGCACGAGACAAACTTGTCTAGGTGAAACTGATTACGCGATGGGGGCATCAATACTGGAGGGATCTGTCCCCGTTAAATTCTTAACGAACATACCCCAGGAGTGCAGTGGGGATTGCAGGTGTCCCTGGCATCCACTGATCCCACCCGACAGGCGTGTCCCCTAATAATGCTGCTGAAATCGTTGCGCTGAATGGTCCACCCAGATTGGCATCACTGCAGGTACGAACTGTCTGGCAAGCCTGAAAGCAGTTCCTCCCACCAATTCTTTCCCCTCAGTCCTCCCCCCGCCCATTCCCTCGCCAACTTCTCCGTCCCAGAAATTTGTAAGACGAATGAAGGTCTAATTAGGTCGCGGGAATGTATTGATACAATATTTGATTTTTCACGGAGGGATTTATTCTTCTGTGGAAAGATCATTGCTGTGCTTGACAAGTAAGAAAAGAGAGAAACAGCTTTTCTGAATTAAATTCATACAGGGCAGAGGCAGTGAGAGTGTGTATATAGTCACAAAAGCTATAGAATACATGATGTATGTGCCTATAGTGGAAAAGAATATGATTCATGTTCGTATTCCGTGTGGCCTGCAAAACGAATGTATGTATTCCCATTTCATTAGTGCGTACAATTAAATCTGAATATTGTATTTATGCCACAGTCATTTGCGTAGAGTAGATTTGTTTATAGTGTTACTAATAACATTTATCAATACCATAAATCTACCGTAATTATGCAAATTACTGCGGCATATAAATACATTAATACCTATAAGCTCCCGTTATATGTATGTATGTAATAACACCTGGCCACACATATTCATAGTCTATAACCGATTCGTTTGAATCATATTAATATACACTAATAAATATATAGTGGCTATTGTATTTGCGTGATACCTTTCCCCAGGTATAAGACTCTAGGAAGGCAGAGAGATGGGGTGTGTGTGTGTGTATCTTTGTGTACGTACGGTGCTGCCTATTCATTTACTAGTTCAGTCATTTAGGGCTAAAGTCCCACTAGCCCTTATGGGGGATGGGCTCTTCCCCTCCCTTGCATGAACTGTGCAAAGCCCGGGCAAAATTGCAGCACCTGTGCGCGCCTAAACGGGAGCGGGGATGGAGGGAAGGCGGGACATGATTCTGCCCCGGCCCTGGCGGGGCGTGGGGGAGGGCGCAGTTTGCACTGCCCTTGGCGCTGGGAAGCGTGCTGGGGCGGAGCAGCAGTGTCACCCCGCCCCACCTCCGGGCGGTGCCTCTGTGACTCCCTCCAGCCCTTAGCGGGGGTGCGCGCGGTGTGTGGGGGCGCTCTCCGCTATGTATCTCTGTGGGTGGGACTCTCCAGGACTGGGCGTCACTACCCAATGTTACCACATCCCTGTTGCCTACTCCCAGGGTTCAAAATCATGTCAGCCCCTCCCCCACCCCCCACAATAAAGAGACTGGCTTAAAAATCATGAGATTTTAAAAACAAGGCCCTGGGGGTATTTTGATTTGCCTTTCAGTGCTGGGGCATTGAGGGGGGTCATATTTTCAAGCTTTCTACCCCAACCAGGAGTGCCTGAAAATTACTTTAATAACAGAAAGAAAGCTGAAATTCTGATGAAATCACATCCTTCCGGAAGCTGGAGCTTTAAGAGAACCAGCAAATACTCTGAGAGTGGTGATCAAATTGCAGTAGTTGACAACACTGTGACACTGGTTGTGAAGAACGGAGAGAGTTGACATGCTGCTGACCACAGCTTTGCAGTCAGTGCAGAGCAGGACAAACCGTGTTCACCATCGGGTCAGCATTCCAGCCCCACTTCGTAGGAGTGAGTGTGTGTGATGTGGGTGGGTATTCCCACACAAAAATCTTCCTTATTTTGATGTGAGGTTTCTAGACTGCATATCCCCCCCAACATAAAGTGCACGAAGCAAGGAAATAAGCAGCCAAGTCATTCAGTGCTCCATCTCCACTCATCGGGCTGCCTCTGGAAGCCAGGAATTGACTGGGAATGCGAGGAGCCAGGGGAGTAACTGTGGCTGTACAAGTGGGAGTTTGCTGGAAGAGGTGTTTGGCTGAAGGAGAGGTGGGTTGTTCAGGCAAGTGTGGTGTGATGAAGCCCAATGGCTTTATGTGGAGGCATCAGCATGTGAAGAGTGAATTAAATACTCCCTGCTGTTGCCTCTTCTTCCTAGTCCATAGTGTAGCTATGCTATGGAGAGCCCTTGTTACACAGATGCCTCAGTACAGAGACACTCGACTTCCCCTGTGCTGCTGGCTGGTGTGATGGGGAGCCAAGGCAGTAGTTAGTACTCAGGGAGCCCTTCAAGGTCTGCTGTGTCAGGGCCGAGACAGCTGGGTTTCATCTCTCTCATGTCTCATGTTCTAGGTCTGAGCTACATGCCACAAGCCTATTTCTCCCAGGCTCCTGCCACATCTTTGCTAACCCCCGTTTCCTCAAAAGTCCCACTTGACCAGCCACGTCCTCCAAACCCAGCTCTCCCTGCTCAATCCTCATGGCCCTCCAGAGCTCAAGCTCTTTCCCAGAGCCCATTTCTATATCCCTGCTGCCCATCTCCCTCACCGGGGTATGAATAGAACTGCTGGCTCAAGTTAAAGCTGGCTGGAAATTTTCGCAAAGTACAAAACTCAAGAGCATCTTGAGCTTTTTTGTTTTAGTTTTATTAGTAAAAACAGAAGTAAGTGATGGATCTGAGCCTCCAACAGTCTGTTGTGATGCAATTCATATAGGTTATGATCAGGAAGGGCAATCACTCTCTTTTGTGTCTTTAATTTTAAATGTGGCTTATGCTCATGGTTTTCATATTTGTCAGGGCTGGAGTTTGCAAAGTTCAGAGTTTGTGGGGCCCATGCTTGCTTCACTAGAGGAACCCAGAGAAATGTGAGCATTACACATCTCCATTTCAGCAAGAGACCATTTTAAAATGTTTCCTCTGCAAAAGTGAGGAACATTACAGAGACAATTCAACTGTCCTCTAAAGACTTATGGTGCCAAATCTGGAGACTAATTCAGACATTAAATTGGGAAACAGAAGGATTTCTGTTCTGCCAGAAGTGCAAAATGCATCACACCTTTAACTAGGGAGCTGCTACTGGCATGTCCATAATGGTATATGTAGGCGAATATGAAAAGTGTTATATAAGAGCTAGGCTCATTATTTATTTATTATGTGTGCTTTACATTACTGCCTAGTCATTTAGGCCAACATTTTCAAATGTAGCCATTAATTTTAGGTGCCCAGTCTGAGACACATATTGGGTATGTTTTTCATTGGTGCTGAGTACCCAAAACTCCAGTCAAAGTCAATGGGAGATGCAGATGAGCAACACTTGTGCAAATCAAGCCAGAGGTTCCAAGTTGGCCACCCAAAAACTGAGACAACCCAAATGAGTGGCCATTTTTGAAAAGCTGGCTTTGGCAGCATGTGCAGAGTGTAGGAATGACTGCATTAAGCCTATAGTGTGCTATGCAGGGTAACAACCCTCTCCCGCCCCTTGTGAGAGGTTAGAGTCAGCCCTCATGTGAGTGAGTGTACAGCACTGATAGGTTTCTGGCTTTGGACCCTATGTTGGGCTTCTGAGGTGCTGCTTTGTGCCCAGTGGGTGGTGGCTATGAACCCCACTAATCGCTCCCTCTCCTTGTGTTTCCACAGCGTCTGAGCGTTCTGTCTGCCCCTCCCTGGATGAGGCGCCCCCATTCTCAGTGCCCTTCAAGCCATATGCATGGAGCACCCTGGGCAGCTCTGAGCTGAGGCATCTGGTGCAGAACTACAGGCCCTGCCCAACCCTAGAGCGTAGCTCAGCCCTGGGACTCTTCTGTGAGCAGAGCTCGGAGTCTGCTCTCTTCGGTGCAGACTGTGGCTCAGCCCTGAGACTTTATGGTGACTTCAGCTCCCCTAGGCCGGGACTCTTCGAGCGGCCATCAGCAGCAACACCAGGCCTCTATGCAGAGGCCCAGCCTGGGCTGCAGCAGGAGAAAGGCCCAGGTGGGATCAAGGTGGAGTCAGAGCTTCTGTGCCGCCCACTGCTGATCAGCACTGGCTCCTACAAGTGCATCAAGTGCAGCAAGGTAGGAACCGACCACCCCCACTCTGGTCCTACCTGAGCCCCTGCCTCCCCATTCTAGCCTGCCTGACCCCTGTGTGCTCTCTTCCCTCAGGTCTTCTCCACCCCACATGGCCTGGAGGTGCATGTACGCCGCTCGCACAGCGGCACCAGACCCTTCGCCTGTGACATGTGTGGCAAGACCTTCGGCCATGCGGTCAGCCTGGAGCAGCACAAGACTGTTCACTCCCAAGTAAGAGCCAGGGCGGGCACATGGGTGGGGGCATGAAGTGCTAAGGCAGGTAGCCTGGGCCATGGGTACAGAGCCAAAGAGGTAACTGAATGGTGGTAGATGGACACTTGAGGTGAGGGGAGGGAGCTGGTGGGCACTTAGGGTGAGCGGGCCATGGTGCAGGAAGGCACCCAGGATGAGGGGGTCAGAGAGGCATAGTGGCTCTCAGAGGAAGTAGAGTGCTGATGGGGGCACAGTGGCAGGTGGGCACTTGAATGAGGAGAACATGGTGACAGGTGGGCATCCTGGATCCAGGCACTATAAACACTGAGAATGAAATTAACAAAATATAATACAAACCAAACTTCCTCCATATTTCCCAGGCCCCATGTTTGTCTGTAATGAGCTATGGACACCTATGGTACTTTACAAATAAAACAACCGTTCATGTCATGGATTTGTGTCTTACTCTGACACAAAGTTAGGATCTTGCAGCAGGATGGTGGACTTTTGTAGCCGTTAAAGAAACTCATTGTCTTCACCCTGCTAGCTCGCCCCCAAAAGGAGTGAATCTGCCCTCCTTTTTAGTTACTCTGTGTGTGTGTGTGTGGTGTGCAGGGAGCACCTGAATACCCAGTCTTGTGTACAGAGCAGACTTCACCCATCTCAATGTGATCTGAGTCACACACAAGAAGAATATGGTTGTTAACTTTGGTAGGAGGATTTGTAACTTTTTCCACCTGCTGATACTGTACAATATTTTCCCTTCACCCACTCACTTGGCCTGGCAAATCTTCCCTCCCAAAGTCAGCTTCAGGAGGATAGAGTTACAGAGAGACTTTGTTTGTTGTTTTATCTGCAAGCGAATGAGGGTGCAAGTGCATGGCATCTGAGGAAGGGAAATATCGCCAGTTAAACAGTGGAAAAAAGAGCAATGCCGTGTATTAAAACCCTGAGGAGGAAGCATTTGGGAGCAAGCACAATAAGCAAATGCTGCCTGCCAAATATAGGCTTAAAGCAGACATGTCTGAAAAGCATAACGTGGCCTTGGAGGAGGAGCATGAGTGCTGGGAGAAGAGAGGAGTATGTGGTACGGGAAGAAGCATTGAAGGAAGAGAGGATTTTGCAATGGGGTGTCTAGAGAGGGAGCATAGGGGAAACAAGGAGAGGAGAGCGTGATGGGCTGTCTAAGGGTCTGAGAGGAAGATAAGTGAAGGGAAAGGTAGTGGTGGTTCCAGTATATGTATTTTGATCTATAAAAATATTAACAGTCAAAAAGGCTCTTATCTTAAAGCCCTAGGCACCTTTGACCTGAATGTTGATGAAAAATAAAACTAGCAGCAAACAATAACTTCCCAACAGAATTCAACCCAATCCAAAAGTTCCCCTCAATGCCTCACTCTCCCACAGTCCTCAGCACTGTTGAGATGTCAGGTGGGGTCCTGTACCTTGCAATGTCATTAACCAAATGCCCCACTGGGCTGTATTGTGGCCATCAGGCTGCTCAGCAAAGGCTTATGATTTCTCCATTGGAGCCCCCTCGAATGTGCACATGTGTAGTGCAAAGTCTGGGGCACCAAAGTAGCTAGTCTCACACAGTCCCTTCGTCTGAAAGAGCCATTCCATTAAATCACTAGGTCTGAGTGGTGCATAGAATTGGGAGGAAGGTGAATTTATCTGACTGTGAATCAGGGATGTGTTTTACCAAGTGAGGCAGTAATGCCAAGGTTAGCGCCTCCACTGGGCCTAGTGGGTATTGGGGAGGAGGATGTGGTTGCTGGGATGGGGGTATTTGTTAATGCACTGGCAGGCTGACTGCATGGCTATGATCTCGGGAGAGGCATAACGGAGTGTGTGTCTTTCCTCTCTTTGCAGGAACGCAGCTTTGATTGTAAGATCTGTGGCAAGAGCTTTAAGAGATCTTCCACTCTGTCTACCCACCTGCTCATCCACTCGGACACCCGGCCCTACCCCTGTCAGTACTGTGGGAAACGGTTCCACCAGAAATCTGACATGAAGAAACACACTTTCATTCACACAGGTCAGCCCTGCAGCAGCTGGCATTCAGCCCCTATCCATTAGAATAGATTCTGGAGAGGAGATTCTCCCCTCCCACCAATCCATTCATCTTCAGCTAGACCAGTACATGCAGCTCCCTCTGCCGGACCCTTGCCCCACCGGGGTAGCTCACACTGTGGAAACCCAAGTGGAGCAATAGTGCAAAGAAGGGAAATTTGAGCTTGGTTTCATGAACAGCTTCTGTTTAATAACTGAAATCCTCACTGTACAATCAGTGTTGCTTTAATAGGATCCTCCCTGTGGTTATTCAGAAGGGCTTCTCTGTAAGATGATTTGTAGAGCAATATATTCATATCGCCTTGATTTAGAGCTGTGGCCCTTGGAAAATGACAGGTGAATCTGACTGCTGCATCTCCATCTGCATAGCCTGCCACTTTACAATAGCAGCAGCAGAAGCCTCCTCCTCTAGATTAAACACTAAACTCAAGGACCCAGGGTCCAACTCTCAGTCTAAATATTTACTCAGAGATTATCTATCTATTGGGCTTCCACCCGGACTTTCCAATCAAATGGTTGCAGTCTGGCATATAATGGGAGGAGAGGTGCATAGTTCTCAAGTTTCATTGTTGGTGATAATGAATATGGAAATTAATACACTGCAGATACTCAAGGAAACCATTTTTCAAAGAATGTTGTTGAAAAAGGCAGCAGGTTTTCTCAGGGATCTTTGAAAATAAAGCTTCCCTTTCAAACTGCTAGCATCATGGATTTAAATCATAGAAAATGATAGTGATCTGAATATACATATATAAATTCAATGCTGTTTGTCAAAGTATTTGACTTTCAAAGAGGTCACAAGTGGTTGTGAAAAACAAACTTAAATATTATTATTATAAAGTTGTCTCACTTACACTAGTGTAACTTCAGAGTAAACCCATTGGCTGACTTAGAATTTGTCTTAAGTTGAGCACCTAAACTTTAGTGGCTACATTTGAAAAATTTGGTTCAGCTGAACCATTTAAATAGTAAACTGGGATGGGGGAAGAGAAGAAGGAAGACAATCAGTTTTTTTAAATTGGACTTTATTGTCCAAATCTTTGGCCAGATTCTAAATCAGCTAATGGATCTACTCTGGAGTTACACTGGCATAAGTGAGACCAGAATCTGGTAACATACATTACTGAAATGAGACGTAGGTTAAAGTCCTGTCCCCACTGAAATCAAAGGGAGTTTTGCCATTAACTTAAATGGGGTAGGGTTTCACCCATAGTATTGTCCCAGGGAGAGTGACCCCGCTCAATGGTCACTTAGAGATGACAGTATTGCAGCGTGGTAATCACTTCAAAGCATGGGGCACATTGACTATGGCTAGTTTGTCCTGGATCTGCTCGGATGCTATGCTGATTGTCTGATATGGGGCCTGCCCTCTTTATCCCCTTCTCCTTGTAGGTGAGAAGCCCCACAAGTGTCAGGTGTGTGGGAAAGCCTTCAGCCAGAGCTCCAACCTCATCACCCATAGTCGCAAGCACACCGGCTTCAAGCCCTTTGGCTGTGATCTGTGTGGCAAAGGCTTCCAGAGGAAGGTGGATTTAAGGAGACATCGGGAGACACAACATGGTCTGAAATGAGACCCAGCTGCGATACAGAAAGCACCTACAACACTATGTGAAGAGACTCCCTTGCTTCCCTGATGGCCCTGAATCATGCCATTTAGCACAGACCCTGGCATTACTTTTTGGGGAAGGATCTCAGGGAGGATAGGACAGGACACAGCTTTGAAAGTTCAACCAGAAGGACTCTGAAAGTGGATCTGAAAGGCTGGCTTTCTCTCTCTCAACACTGGAAAATAAGTGTTTCCATCTGAAACCTGAAGCTCCAAGTGTGGATAAGCTAGAAAATATCGGTGAGCTGGAAAGTCCTTCACCCATGGCAAAGATGACTTCCTTCATCTTTTTATTTTTGAAATTAACTTGCAGGGAAACAGAGTTTACATGATAAACACACTGAGCTGTTAGGTAACGTTATGAAAAGTGCTTACTTTTGTTGAGTTTAACTGTTAACTAGCTTTATTGATCATTCTCTGTCAGGAGGGGTTGTAGTGGAGGAGCTGGACTGGATATCTTGCTGCTTTTAGCACCAAGGAATCAGCTTGGGCTTGGTTCTGATCTCACTTACACTGGTGTAAATGGGGACTTACACTGCTGTAAAACTAGCGTGAGAAGAGGGTCAGGCCCTTGTCTCCTGTCCTTCCATCCCTCTCTGTTTGTCTGTATAGACAAGGCCTGTGTGTGTGTGTGTGTGTGTGTGTGTGTTAGGAGGGTGTGTGTTAGGGGTTGCTCGTCTGAAAAGGTTGGTATTTTGCTCTACATCAGTTGGGAAAGGAGAAGCCTATGAAGGACTCAACAGGAAAAGCCAAAGCACAAAGTAATGCCTTATAACTAGGAACTCGTGAGAATAACATTGCCCCTGACTGAAAAGGACAGGACCAAATAGCAGACACAGGCTTTCTGTCCAGAATGACCATCGGCACCAGCACTCTGGGTTTGATTATAAATAACTGGGAAGTAGCTAACAAGTTATTGATAGACTTGTTTGTGTATTAGGATTTTTTATTTTTATTTTTATTTTTACCTGCTACCATGCCGAGGGTGGGCAGGAATAATTATGAACGTGTAATTGATTGAATTTGCCTTAAATGACCCTGTGTGTACCTCAGTGGAAAAATATGCTGTTTTTACTTTGTTGGCAGGATTGTAAATGTCTTTATTTAGATTTTATGGAGTGTCTTATGTTTATTGGTACATATTTATTGGAATAACGTTTTAAATTAATAAAGCATTGAGGAGCCTCTGAAGTTATTTTCATTGAAGTACAGAAGTTCAACAGAGTTAGGAAATTTTACTCTTTATTTTTATGCAACATTGTATAAGAACATAAGAATGGCCATACTGGGTCAGACCAAAGGTCCATCTAGCTCAGTATCCTGTCCTCTGACCGTGGCCCATGCCAGGTGCCCCAGAGGGAATGAACAGAACAGGTAATCATCAAGTGATACATAGATATTGCGATAGGCAGGCATGGCACTTTACATGTGGGGCAGATTTCAAAAGTACCCTAATAATTTAGGAACCTAAGAGACAGGGGCTTATGAGCATATGTCTCTTTGAAAGTCAATGGGACGTAGGCACTAAGACCTATATCCTCAAAAGGTATTTAGGCACCCAACTCCCATTGAAATCAAATGAGATTAATGTTCTTGCCACTGTGACTGCAGCAATGCCTGAGTACCTTTAAAAATCTGCACATAAGTTACAGATTCACGTTTGAAAATTTTACCCATGAGCCCTTTCTCACAGAGCTGTCAATTGAAGGCCCTCTCCTGAAGCACTTACATATGTAAATGCATCCGATGAAGTGAGCTGTAGCTCATGAAAGCCTATGCTCAAATAAATTGTTAGTCTCTAAGGTGCCACAAGTACTCCTTTTCTTTTTGCGGATACAGACTAACACGGCTGCTACTCTGAAACCGTACATATGTGAGTAAATGTACATACAAGTAGGCATATTGAACTCAATCAGTGGGACTACTCAAATGCATCGAATTACGTGTATGAGTGCTTTCATGTTCGGGGCCTTTATTAAGCACGGCAAGACATGACATAAAGGAACAGGGTCACAGCAGGCCAGAAGGAGATGGGGAGGGGTATGCACAATAAGATTCTGTAATTCTACATTTTGGTAATAGTTCATGTAGGGAGGGATACTCAGTAAGCTTGGCACAGGGGAGCAGGTAATTTTTAGAGGAATAGTGGGAAAAGTGGGTTTTGGGAAGGCATTTGAAGGAAGAGAGAAAGAGGTCACATGGCATACAGGACCCAGGCATATAGTCCAGGCATAGCGGGGAGCACGGGAGGCGGCACTAGTCAGAGACAAAGCTATGGGGAATGAGATGTAGGCTGGATGTAAGTGACAAGGAAATATTTTAAATTGGCTTTACAGGAAAACCAGTAGGCAGACATTGAATGGAGGCTGGAATATTGAGAAGTGAATTCACAGAGGGGACTCTTCTGCTGACCTCAGATTTCAGTTCCAGCAGAAATACTCTCCGCTTTCACTCTTCAGAAGGATTCTTTTCACTCATGAGCAGACTCACCATCGTCAGAAAGATGACTCCAAAGTCAAGCACTTAAGAGCTTCCCAGTGCTTCAGGCACTCTGAACCTTCAGCACTTTCCTTGATTTGGTTGATGGCAAATACAAGTTTTAGGTACCAGGTTGCAGCATTGAACTGGGCTGCAGGGGCTCTACCTGAACAATGTCTAGCTAGGGACTAATGTTGACAGAAGGCTAGCCTAGCCTAGCCTGGCTGAGAAGGAAGAAGGTCAATCCTGGCAGGCTAACCCAAGGGCCTGAAAAGTGTAGGGATTTGGGTGCTTTTCAAAGGGAAATACAATGAACTGATTGAAAAATAGGTTTCTGCTTAAAATTTCCTGTAACCAATGGACCAAATCTAGAAGTCCTTATTCAGTCTTTACTCAGGCATGTGGCCCATCAAAACCAGGGTGGGTTTTACTTGTGAAAGGACCAACTTAAAACTGAGCAAGGCCACCAGGATTCAGAATCGTGACAAATTCCCTCTACTGTTCATACAATGCTGGGTCCTTTACCGGGGAGGTCTACCCTTGACTTCAAAGAAGTGCAGGCTCAGGTGCATAAAGAATGACAATTTCAAGGCTAGCTATTTGAACTGAATAGGCAAAAATAACTTTAATAATCTAATTGGCAAAGAATCAGAACAAATTACTGAGACTGTTACAGTGTAAATTTGAAGACTGCAAATATCTGTCTTAACGTTATTACTTAATCCATTAAAAATGCATTATGCATATTACATGATTCATTATTCATGAAGCAGGTTCCATACCTTTTGTCTGCCAGCGTAACAGTAGAAAAGGTAACAGGAGACACCAGAGCACACCTTTGTTTCTCTCTCTAAATTTTTAATAACACCTCCGGCTAACCAGTTGGTGAAGCTCAGTGTCTGCATAAGAGTGGAAAGGCAGAGCTGTCTGAGGGAAGACTAACCTTTCAGGAGTTAATTTGCATCTGTGTTCATCTACACCAGTGATGATTAAATTACCTATCGAATGTGCAGAGCTATCAGGCTTCAGGCCATTAAAAACAAGGTGAATGTATCTGATTGTTTTAAAAAACACGGATGGAACAACTGAGTTAAAAATACCTACCTCCTCTTGATATTATAAAAATACTTACTTCTGAATGTTACCTGACTGGTTTACTTAGCCACCAAAAACTGTGTTGTGTGTCCAGTAACCACACCAATTACTTGGGGTAAAACTGCTTTAACCAAATCAGGTAGCAGGATCAACTAATTCAGCAGGAGGAAATGAAGCAACCTCTATTAGGTTCCACCCTGATGTCTAGGGTAGCTTGATGTTAAACTATGCAAGCAGCACCTACATTTTCTAATATAGCCCGTTTCCAAGAGCAGATAACACTCAGATTTTATTTTAGCTCATGTAAGTGTAAGGTCAACTCTTCCAGGGCCTGGGCCTTACTCAGGCAAAACTTGTATTTAAGCTGGGCGGGGGCGGGGGGGGAGTCCCTAAATAAGTACTGACAAATCTCCTGCAGGCCTGGAGTAGTAATGTGTTTGAAAGTTGCACTTCAGTTAGAGTAACAATAGCAGAGTACTCTTAGTACTTTCTTGCTTTGTTGATATATTAATGTTCTCCGCCTTTTTTAGTTTCTTCCAGATTTAAGATAAACTATAAATTCAACAACAACAACAATACAATGCCTTTTGGGTTGTATGGACCAAATTCATTTCTGGCATAGCACCACTGATTTTAATACGGTCACATCAGAAATGGATCTGGCCTTTATTTTTGATTTTGGGTCTTAATCTGGATTTCTCTCTTAAGAGTGAAGTACAACTCAGGAGAGAGCCCTCTGAGAGGGTCTGCTTTAGGCTGTGATTCTGGAATGCACTTAAGCATGTACATAAATTGCTATGAAGTCAATGGGATTTGCTAAGTACTTTCCTAGGGTAAGACCACATGAGTAAGATTCTGACAGATTTTTAGTATCAAGGCCTGATCCATGATCAGACGCTAGTAAGAGCCAAATCCTGTGTGCCTTACAAATTTGGCTTTTGAGCACCGAGAATGGCAAATTTTGTTATCTTTTTATTGTCCACCAGGCAAATAGTTGTTATTCCCATTATACATGGAGTTTGGGTCAATGTGAGCAGTAGAACAACCCAAACCAGTTCAAGGGACAAGCCCATGTCTACAGTAACTGTATTATAAGGAATCTAAAGAGAAAGAGGTAGATTTTTAAAGGTATTTTAGGTGCATAAAAATTCATATGCTTTTGAAAATCTACTAGGCACCTATCTGCAGCTGTAGGTGCCTAAATACCTTTAAAAATCAGGCCATAAATCTCAGTACATCTGATGGGTCTTTCTCACAGCAGCTGGCTGTATATAACATATATTGAATGTAAATAATGAGAGTATAAAAGTTTGGAAAAAAGCTTTATAGATCATAAAAACTGCCTGCCACACCTTGTTTGAGCCACGTTGCATGGCCTAACAAAGATTAACCTAGTGTTCATAAACAGTCTCTCCAGAATGGTAAAAGCAAAACACTTTTTGTATGTGATTGCTCTTATATTCTCAGCTTTGCCTGAGCTATTGTTTTCTAATGAAGACGATACCATAATACAGATAAATGAAGGAAGTCGCTAGAAAGTAATCTGGGATATTGTGAATTCTCCCTCTCTTCCCCTCCCCCTGTAAATATTCTCACTCAGCTTCTGACAAGTAAATGGTATATAGGATAGATGAAACATAAACACAATTAGATGGGCTATCAATCTGGCATACTTCCTTGGCTTAGGTGCCTTACTGCCAGCAACTAGACTTGAAACTGGAATTCTCTGACACAATACACATCACAGTATGATACAATAGTTTATTTTTTTACATTTTATTTCTTTCTCTCATTTTTATTTATGTTTTCACAACGATTAAGTCCATAAACACATCCTGATTGAATTGGCAAGCAAACACAGGGGATGACAACATCATAGGAAAAAAAGCTGAAATATCTGAGTAGCTTAAAAAGAAAAAAGTAGATAGACAAGTTAACTTGAGAGCAAATGAATCAGCTGGGCTCCCTGGTATGGAAATGCCTGCTTTCTAAGAAAGCATATGCATGGCTGTGAAGAGACAGAAATAATCACTCAAATTCAGGCGTTAAAGAAGCAGATGGTATGGACGATATTCTCAGCTAGTGTGAACTGTTGTAGTCAATGAACAATATACCGATCTGGCCACACTAATTTTTCACGAGCTGAGGATCGGGCCTGTTATCTTCTGACCCAATTAAATCCTCACCTGTTGAATTCCCCACTTTTTACATTTTCATCACTGCTTCTCTGTCTTTTGCCTCTTCATGTGAAATAAAATTAAATTAATGGATATATGTTTTGGGAAATTTGGGAAAAAAGAGGCACTGGATGAAAGGATGATATAAAAATTAGAATGAATATTAAGAAAATCAAGTTAAGTGTCTAAGATTTTAATAACTCTGGGGAATACCCTATATAGATCACCTAAATCAGTGAACCAAACATATTTTGGAATGACAAATCTCTTTAAAGAGTAAGTTGGACAGCACTAGGGATTGGCCATAAGTTTGCTGCTGTTTGTCATATTGATGGACCAAGTCAGCAGGAAGATCCCAATGGGACAAGACAAGAAGCTGCTACATGCAGACGGTATAGCAATAAGAAAGAAACAGTAAACCAGTGATATGACCAGCTAAAATGGCATAGGATGAAAATGAGCATGACTAAGATGGAGGTCATGTGGTCATAGGAAGTTGGACATAGAGATCAATGGAGTGAAACTAAACCAGACTGATCAGTTCACGTACCTTCATAGGAGGGCTATGGAAGATGGCGAGCTTGAACATGAAATACTGTCTAGACTGAGGAGTGCTGGAAGAGTGTGGAATAACATCTCAGGGGCTCTGTATGACAAACGTATGCCACTGAGCCTAAAAGCCTAACTGTGTAGAACAATGGTGCACCCTGCAATGCCCTATGATGCAGAAGCATGGCTGATAAAGAGGTTTGATGCCTACAGGTGTTTGAGATGTGACATCTTCATGCCATAAGAGGAGTTACATGAAGAGACAGAATTTTGAAATGAAAGTGTTACAATGGAAGTTAGTGTTCGTGATATGGCAGACAAAATCCAGGCAGTGTGACTTGACTGGTTTGGACACAGATGCAGTGGCTGAATGAAGGGACCTCGTGAAGATAGGAGCAGGTGGTAGGAAAGAGATCCAGAGGAAAGCTGAGGAAGCAATGGATGGATCGCTTCAGAGAAGATGGTAAGCAGGTGGACCTTAGTGCTCCCTTAGACAGACAAAGATGGCGGATGCTTTCACGATGACCCAATCCCAGTTGATGCGATTAGGGGAAGACGAAGATTAAGAAAACTGAGCTGCTTCATGTAGCCTGTTCCAAACAGGGTTCTTTGAACTGTCACATTGCCCGTGGTAGCATGATGTATGTCATAAACACTGGCTGTCTGGCAACTAATTAAGACCAAGTTGTGATAACCTTACACTGAGTAATATTCAAAAGTCAGGCATAGCTGTCTGCCTCTAAATCGAAAGCTCTGGAGGACAGGGAACAATGTCTTCCTGTGTGTACAGTGTGTAGCACAAAGGTGTCCCGATCCTGTCCGGGTCTTTTGGGTGCAATAATAATAATAGTAATAATAATAAATTATACAAAGGATGCCAGCTGGCCATTGTTATTTTTGCTGTCAGTAACTTAAAGCTATATCTGTGCCAATATATCATTATGCAGATAGTCCTGTAGTGGTGTAGTGGCAGATTTGTTTTGCCCTGCTGTGACCTTAATTTTAATTTTTGGCTGCATACAGAGAGAGGTCTATTTCCTGAGTGATTTTTCATCACTTGAAATTTCTCAGCCAAGTGAGCCAATCTGTGGTAGGAGTCAGTTTATTTGTGCACTTTTTAAAAAAGAAGTTGGGTACAGTTAAGAATATGGGGCCTCATTTACAATTTGTTTCCTACAGGTTTGGCAATCTCTGGATTGATTTTGTGGCCAGTAGAGAGAGTGTGTTTGCTTAGTTGTCAGTTTGTTACCTCTCTTTGATTCCAGTTAAGTGTTGCTATGTTCCAATGAGTACTTCCTTCCCAGTTTCCCCAATCTAAATTGCATCACAATCTCTTTCAGGGAATGGAGTAGAATAGTTGTTGTTCTGTTATGGAAGGAATTTGTACTTACATCTGCCCATATGTTTTATGCAAGTGGAGTAAGATAAGTTCTGTCCTTTGTTATTTTCTAGTTACCTTTGATTGTTGTTAATTATTGATTTGCATAATGCCCAATTCACATAAGAGAGAAGTCATGCCTACTACTTCTCTCTTTTGAGATTGTTGTGGTTTGGTTTCATTGTGGCTTTTTTTCCACTTATCATTTTGGATGTCTGTTCAGTTGTTGAAATGTCATGTTTGAGCAATTCTTCCGTGGAGTACAGTTTAATTGCTATAGCCACTAGAATGCTTTTTACAGATATTCTTACTAATCTTGAGACGTCAGAATAATATTTATTACTATTATTTATAATTCAGTAACATTCAGAGTCCTCAGTCAGACTCAGGGCCCCCTTGTGCTAAGTGCTGTAAAAACCCATAGGAAGACACAGTTCCTGCCTTAAAGGGTTTGCAATCTAATGCCCTGATTTGGCAGTTGATAGCATATAGGTGAAGCCACTTTGATCTACTGATATTAGACTGACTTAGACTAAATAAATTATGTATTATCACTCTTTATCTGTTAAAAAAACACTATAAAACAATGTGAATACATTGCTATGAGAATATTTGCTACTGGTGTAATTCTCACAGATGAATTTGGTCACAATATATAGAACAAACTTCATATTCAGCCTATGTTATACAGCCTTTGGGCCTCATTCGCCTCTCATTTAAACCCGTGTAAATAGGTAGTAATTCTGCTGAAAACAAAGGAGTTCCACCAGTGTAAGTGAGGCCCTTTGTGTCAATTGATACCCCCTTTAACCTGAGCAGTTAGCCTATATTTGGGGTTTTGCGGGTTCTTTCCATTAGGGGGAGAAATTGTTGATGGAGTCAGGTTTCTTTGATGCAATCTTGTTTATTTACAGAGAACATACAAAGTCTTGTTTCCCTGCAAACAGGAGGAATCAAACACCAGGAGCTAGTGTCCCTGCTGTATATATATAGTGTCTCTCTTCTCCCAGACAGCACTCTACCCACAAGTTTTCTCTCTTAGCTGCCTCTCACGCTACAAGTTGTCCTTGGCTTTCTGATGCATTCTCTATCTGCTTCTGTGGTTTGTTTATGGCTGCTTCTGCTCACACACACACACACAGCTTAATGAGTCTATACCCAGCCCCTCCATTTGTATCCAACTCCTAGTGAAGCACCTCTGTCCACATGGCCCAACTCCTAACTGGCCTTGTATGTGGCCAGTGTTTTGGGGGAAGGGCCCTCTTCTTTCAACTATCTTACACCAAAAATAGCTAAACAGTGTCTTACAATTATCCTGAATGAAGGGTGGCTATTATACTATTATTCAACAAGATTCATCCATCTCCCACCATAACAGTATTTGGTCACCACAAACAAGGGTGAAATGAGCCAGATTCTCAGTTACACTAAGGCTGTTTTACATTGCTCTGGCAGTATAAAGGGGCCTTAGAGTGGGAGTAAATAATCTCATTTTACAGATTTGTTTAATGCCCAGTGTACTGAAATTCCTTTTTCCGCTATGCAATAGCAAACTAAAACGTGTCTTTTTTACATGTAGAGATTCTACAGGCTAATGAATCATAATATCATAATACCATCTTCTGTCTTGGTGCAATAAAGACATAGCCCATTCACATTTAGTGCTGGATATCCATTGTTTATGAAAAAGTGTTTGATCTCTGAACTGGTGAGAATATTTATAACATTTGCAAGTAGGGTGACCCTATTTCCCTATGCTGAATACGGGACACCTGGTAAAATTACTCGTACTCAAGTGAGTTCAATGGCAATCAATCAGAACTATGCAGGGGCTTCAGGGAACCCAGCCAGAGAGGTGGCTCAGCAGAGGAGGGTGTCCAGGGGAAGGAGCAGCCCCATGGTCCCTGGCAGTAGGACCCAGGGTGACGTTGGGGGGGGGTTAAGAGAGTGCTAAGCCCCTGCCCTAAGGGCTGCTGTGGAGCCTGCAGGTTCAGGGCATAAACAGGCTGGAAATTGCTTCCCCCTCCCCTGCCACTCCAGAGCTTAGCTGAGGGGCTGAGAGGCTTCCCATGCCAGTGCTGTGCGAAGCTTTGGCACATGCAAAGCTTGGCGCCTCCTGGCTGGCGATGGGTGCAGGACACACCCTGCCGGGGGGATATGGATGAGCAGCAGGGCCGGGGGGAGGGTGATGGGGAAAAGCAGGGAGAGGACAGTGAGATGGGGAGCACATAAAGGGCCAATGGGTGGGCAGCAGAGGCGACATGTAACCAACCACCGTAGCGCACAGCCAGTGCTGGCTGGAAACAGGACGGGGGTGGGGCCCTGCTGGCCAAGAGGGCTACGCTGACAGACCAGCCAGGGGAACAGCCTGCCCCGCGTGCTGAATCTTTGCCCTGCCACCAGCCTTGCACACCCATCCCCATCATTGGCCACTGGAGCCCCCCATTCACTGCTGGTGGGCTCATGACTGGTGAGCAGGGATCCGGCCAGCAGCAAGACCCACGAGTACTGATGTGTGCTCAGGGGGGAGTGGGGGGGGAGGGACAGAAAATATGGGACAATTTGCTTGGTTTTAAGAAAAAGTTGGAACACCTGCAGGAGGGCTTAAATACGGGACTGTCCCTTTTAAAAATGGGATGTCTGATCACCCTAATTTGCAGTCTTGTAAAATTCAAAGAGAAACTTTAAACTGGCTAATTGCATATCTCACTAATGTGGCACTAGGTAGCGTTTTGTAATCCTGATTGACAAACAGGCAGAGGAAACTCCAGACATCTGAAAAAAAAAACTGTCTTCAGAGAAAAATGTGTGTGGGTGTGTGCTTGTCTGGTCTGGCAAATCCAGGCAACCAAAAGCCATGGCTAGAAAAATTTGATGAAGAAATGAAGAAAATACAGATGGAATGATTTGATTCCCCTGTATAAGTGACTGAAATGTCTCTTGAGTTGAACACCCCACGGAACACCCGTTAAAGCCGCAGGAGGCGAAATCCTCAAGTAGATCCACAGGAAGACAGCGGTGGGATGGGTGTACATGTAGACAAAACACCAAGGCCATTTTGGATCTGAGTGAGTGGATTGTAGGGATCGGATGCACAGGTGTGACACTGTGTTAAAGCACTGGACAAAATCACATCATACGGACCCTTCCAGGCCTGAGGCATATTGACTGTAACATACATTTCAGAGATACTCTTCCTAGGAAAACCAGTTACCATATGAGCTGCCCTTTAATTTACAGCTGCAACAGCAGGACCTGCATGAATATATGACAATATAGCCTAATATTTACTTAATTTCAATGTCTAATTCAGATAAAAAAAACACCTAGCCCAGTGGTCCCCAAACTGTGGAGGTGTGGAGGAATGTTCAGAAGGATGCAGCGCTGCCTAGGTCAGCTCCTACAGGGGGTGGGAAGGGAGCACAACCCAGCCCCATTCTGCCCTCAGCTCTGCTCTGGCCCTGCCTCTGGCCATGGCTCCACTTCCAGCCCCTGATCGTGGCATGGCTTCTGCTCCTGGCCCGGCCCCAGCCTCACCCCTAGCCTCAGCCCCCAGCCATGGCTCCATTCCCAGCCGCAGCCTTGCTCCAGCCCCCAGCTGCAACCCCAGCCTTGGCCCCCTTACCCTTGTCTGCGCTCTCCCCTCCCCCGGGGAGTGCAGCCCAGCTTCCAGACCCAGCTCTAGCGTGGGGAGGGGGAAGGTAAAGGCGGGGTGCAATTGTGAAAAGTTTGGGGACCACTGACCTAACCTAAGCTCTAGGAGCCTTTGCCAAAATTTAAAAAACTTAGTTCTAGTGCTACAGGGTAAATCTATGTATTTCTGTTGACTGCCTCAACCTCACAATGGTGAACGTGTTAGGGAAAAGGACAATTCCATGGACTCAGAGGAACAAATCTTTAATTCCTTGTTCAGAGCTGACTTGGGCAAAGATCCCATTCAAGTGAACCTGTAATTCCCTTTGAGTTCAATGGGAACTGCAGGTGAGTCATGCCACTCAGGATCAGGCCCAGTGAAAGTTTTGTCTGAGGAAGGCCTTCAGGATTAGGACACTAGATTGTAGGGACAGAAAAGGATACTGGGGTCAAACAGTCTGATTGTGACAAGGTGTGTGTATCTCATCCTTGACTGAATCATATAGAGTGTTAAATTCCTTTAGGGACTGAGAAGAAAAGCCCAGCCCATGGGGGGACTGCATTAGGTCTGGGGGAAGGGGCTGGCAGCTGTTGCCCCTTAGTCAGTTGAAAAGTGGATCTGACAGCTGTGCCTCATGAACAGGGAAGCCATAGAAGCTGAAGCTGCCAGTACAATTTATAGGAACTGGGGAGGGGAGAAAGAAGAAAGAAAGAAAGAAGAAGAGTTTATGCCACTCTGGCTAAGGGCTGCTATCACTTTTGAAGTGATGGTAATCTCATGCCTGGCAGTGTACTATGGTGTATCTGTTGCAGATATTAGTGATATGAAGCTACTTATCTGTGACTACGTCAAAACCTAACCCTAGTTCTCTTGTACTTTTGAAGCACTTATGAGGAGATTACTAATGATCTCATTCAATGAGGAAGCAGTCTTAGGAAATACTCTGTTTTCTTCTAAAGGTGGTTTTAAAAACAGAAGTGTTAGCTTGTTTTTACTCGTCTGGTTTACATTTGTAATATGTTTTAAACTTACTTCCAGCTAGTGTTTAAACAAGGGGTTCTCGTAACAAATTTTTTGGTGGCCTCAAAGCTTTAGGAAAAACAAATAAATATGCACATTTACCTGTCCAAATCATTGTAATTTCATTAATCATAGAATTATAGAATATCAGGGTTGGAAGGAACCTCAGGAGGTCATCTAGTCCAACCCCCTGCTCAAAGCAGGACCAATCAACAACTAAATCATCCCAGCCAGGGCTTTGTCAAGCCGGACCTTAAAAACCTCTAAGGAAGGCGATTCCACCACCTCCCTAGGTAACGCATTCCAGTGTTTCACCACCCTCCTAGTGAAAAAGTTTTTCCTAATATCCAACCTAAACCTCCCCCACTGCAACCTGAGATCATTACTCCTTGGTCTGTCATCTGGTACCACTGAGAATAGTCTAGATCCATCCTCTTTGGAACCCCCTTTCAGGTAGTTGAAAGCACCTATCAAATCCCCCCTCATTCTTCTCTTACGTAGACTAAACAATCCCAGTTTCCTCAGCCTCTCCTCATAAGCCACCTGTTCCAATTCCCTAATCATTTTTGTTGCCCTCCGCTGGATGTTTTCCAATTTTTCCACATCCTTCTTGTAGTGTGGAGCCCAAAACTGGACACAGTACTCCAGATGAGGCCTCACCAATATCGAATAGAGGGGAACAATCGTGTCCCTCGATCTGCTGGCAATGCCCCTACTTATACATCCCAAAATGCCATTGGCCTTCTTGGCAACAACGGCACACTGTTGACTCATATCCAGCTTCTCGTTCACTGTAACCCCAGGTCCTTTTCTGCAGAACTGCTGCCTAGCCATTCGGTCCCTAGTCTGTAGAGATACATGGGATTCTTCCATCCTAAGTGCAGGACTCTGCACTTGTCCTTGTTGAACCTCATCAGATTTCTTTTGGCCCAATCCTCTAATTTGTCTAGGTCCCTCTGTATCCTATCTCTACCCTCCAGCATATCTACCACTCCTCCCAGTTTAGTGTCATCTGCAAACTTGCTGAGGGTGCAATCCACACCATCCTCCAGATCATTTATGAAGATATTGAACAAAACCGGCCTGAGGACTGACCATTGAGGCACTCCACTTGATACCAGCTGCCAACTAGACGTGGAGCCACTTATTTATGTAGGGGTTGTTTTTGTTCCAGACTCAATAACGACATACAGTTGTCTTTTTTCTTTACAGGACCTAAACAGAATAGGAACACAAATAAGGTGTTTTGCATGTTCTTGTCGTTTTTTTGTTGTTGTTCCTTTTACTTTTTTGTTTTGTTTTTTTTGTTTGTTTGTTTTTTTTTAAGTAGAATTGCTAACTAACAAGTCTGCTTCTGTGAAAAGGGATATTTGCATGTTTGTTAAGATCACTTTTCACAGTCGCAGACTTGTTAGCTAGCTGGGAGGCAGTGAAAAGCAATCTTAACAAATGTACAAATATCACTCTTCACAGCAGACTTACTCAGTCCTGGCAAGTGGGGGACAAATTAAGCCTTGGACAGGGAGGTGGGTAGGGAGTTATTGGGGGCCAGAGGTGATGGGGTGGATGGTGAGCCTGAAACCCAGTGGCTGGAGCCTGTCGCCTCATGGCCAAAGCTTGCCGCCGCCATCCCAAGGCTGAAGCCAGAAGCCTGAGCCCTACTGCCCATGGGAAGGTGGAGAACTGACACCAACTGTCTGCTTCTCTGGCCTTTGTGGCTCCAGAGCGGGGCAGGGCCCAACCCATACTTGCAGACCCAGGGGAGGGGTGAATGCTTGCCGCCCCCCCCAACCCCTGTCACCACCCAGGTGGCTGTGGCCGCAAGAAAAGCCTCTGGTGGCTGCATTTGAGAAATGCTGGTTTAAACTAATCTCTACACTGGGCCAAATCCTAATTGCTATAGTCATGTGAGACCTATTGACCTGTTGGGACGTCTCCTGTGAACAGGATGACACACTCTTGCCTCCCCCAACTTTTTTTCTCTCTCATGGGTACTTGGCTATCTGGAATGTGGGGAAAAATGCCTACTGATGTCTGCCTTCTGCCACCAATGAAACACAAACCTCTCTTAAAAGAGAACAATTAGACAGAAAAGAACCTCTGACTATAGGCTCTCAAGTGTAACTGAAGTTGATTTCTTTTGGTTTATTTCCTGTTGCTTTTTTTTCTCTTCTGTCCCCATAATGCAATGCTATTTGTAATGCTGCCAAAACCACACTCAAATGATGATCGTGCTGGGAGAGAGTAGAAACAAAGGGAATAGCTACTCAACTAAAAAACAGCGTTAGATTTCTCAAACTGCCTTGCCACTGCTTCCCGTTTTTCTCTCTGGGATGGGCTGTTCTTTACTGACAGGTTTTCATGACGACTGGAATTGTGTCCATTACCTACCCGAATCAGGCAAGGTCAGTAGAAGAGAGAGGAGCAGGTAATTACCTCTCATAGCTGTGGTCAAAAGAGTTAGCATATTTAGGACCACGTTTTAAAAAGAGCTCTCAAAAGGAGCTGATGGGTGCGGAGTTCACTTGAAAACTGGCTCCAGTTGTAGGTATTGAGCACTCTTGAAAATCTGACCCTAAGCGTAAATCTGGATAATTTTTGGACAATCTGACAGCTTTTTCCACTTGATCTTCAGTGGGTAAAATTTACAGACTTGGTGGACTCAGGACTCAAGTTCATGCAGAAAACAAAAGAGCTTCAAAAGTCCAAAATATCACTCACTATTATTAATGGCCAGATGCTTTAGTAATGTAATTACAAAGAGCTCCTCAATTACAGATGACCTGCTTTATTGATCTATGCTTCCTCCCCTTCCACATGCTCACTTTGCATTTCACATTCATTTTTCAGGATCTGATCATAAAGCATACAGCTTTGGAAAGTAAACACGTCAGCCGAGCACTTTTATTTTCCCAAATCACTCCTTTAGCTAATGTTTCAAAGGTGTATATGTGACACATCTGGTACAAACCAAATATTTTCAGTCAGTTGGATTTCAAAGTCAATATTTGCCAAAGAAATTGCAGAGACAATGGTGAAGCCCTAAACCAGGAGCAACCAGGGTGACACTTACAGCCTACTAGAGAACATTGCCCTTTTTGGAGTTTGGAATGGAACCCAAGATTCCAGACTCTCACCATTCCTTTGCTGTCAGCAAATATCAGTTAAGCCCACTGGCAAAGTATCTCCTCCCCACTGTAATGAGTCCAGAGCTTAACCACCTACTGCTGTTATCAGCTACTCCTCTGCCACATGAACGAACAGTCTGTGTGGCGGGATCTAAAGGGTCCAACCTTGCTGATGGGTGGGTGTCAATATGAGGCCATATGATGGAATTTGTCCTTTGTTTGCTCTTTTTAAAAAACCCAGTGAACTAAGTACAAACTATGTTAACAGAACATTAAGGTTGCAAAATCAAGCACTCAAAACTTTGGAAATGCCAGAATTCAGCCCCCTTGTGATAAGTCTCTAATTACATGAAATGTAATATATTTTCCCCAGGTCCCCTGTCTTATTCAGTGCACAGGATGGACCTGCTCTGGGGATGAATCAGGGTTGTGCAGAAAAGGAAACTGCAGGGGCAGTGAGTATGAGCCCGTGGTGCCTGGGTTCTAGCAAATTCAGGTTCTGCGGGGCCTGGCTCCACCAATATTCGGGGCTGGGTCTCTCCCCTGGTCCCAACTGCAGCATCCCCTGGCCCTGCCTGCCGCCCCCATGCGCTTCCACTGAGTGTCTCTGCCTGCCCTGTTGACTCCAGGGTGGGGGGTGGGGGCTTATCCTAGCTGGACCTCCTGATCAGCAGCCTGGGGGGGGCTTGGGTGAGTGTCATGCTGGGGGGAGAGGGCTGCGAAGCCCCCCCCCTTCAACACCCCTTCCCCCAGAGCTCGCTGCTGCCAGCGGGGAGACAGCTGGGGGGAGTCTTCCTCTCTGGCCCCTCGCCCCAGCTCTGGGGCAGCCTGCCTACTGCACCCCAAACTCCTCATCCCCGGCCCAGGCCCATGCCCACACCCACTCCCACTCCCACACCCCAACCCTCTGTCCCAGCCCAGAGCCCACACCCAGCACCCAAACGCCCTCCCAGAGCCTTAGGCAGGTATGTGTGTGAGGGGGTGGGATTTGGACCCATTCTGGGCACCCACCAAAAATTATACAAACCTGCCACGCCTGGGAAGCTGTAAGACCCCTACCTCCTTTTTTTTTTGGCAGAAGTTGGGAGGTGTATAGTGAATAAGGCAGCAGATTTTATCACATTTGAAAGTTTAAGGAGCGGGTATGGTCTGAGTGGTCAGTGCTAAACTGTCCAATTTATCTCTGGCTCTTATAACCAGCTAGGGCCCAGTCTGGGAATCCTGGCCCTGATTCAGCAATGTACATGATTAATCCCAGCTACCTCTCCCCCTCTCTCCCAAGTACTGTGACTTCGATGGGACTACCCGCATGCTTAAAATTAAAATCACATGTTTAAATGCTCTGCTAAGTTAGGGTCTTATTGAATAAGGACTATGGCATGAGGTCCATGATCAATTTCCCCACTATCCAAATCATATTTAAGCGGTGAGGAACATCTTCATGCTCTCATATTAAGTCCTAGTTGCTATGAATTTGTGTGAAAACAATAGAGTAACATTTTAATATGAAACGATGGAGAATTGTGGGAGCCATTTTAGAAGATGACTATTTGGCCTATGAACACTATGAGAAGTACAGTTGCAGCTAGTAAAGTCATCCAGTTAAAAGTGAGTCTATTTTAAGCTTCACGTCTCAAATGTGATTTTTGGTTAATTGTAATCTTTTAATCACAGAGTCATTTTAAAAAGATATAATCTTCTATGTGCATGCAAGAGCTACTTAGCACTATGGAGATCTTGGCAATGCTAGAGATCTTGAATTACATAGGCCCTATACTGCTTATAGCAGGCTCCAATCAGAGGAGGAGCAGCAGCAGCCACAGCTGCAACCAAACAGAGGAAACCTAGTTAGAAAGCTGTAAAACTAGTGATCGAGAAGACGTACATAGTAGAAGCAGAGAAAACCTTTGCCAGTGCAATGCCTGATTATGAGTGTTAACAGTTTACAATGAGTGATCACTTGAAGAATCATGTCTTATGTGAATTTTACACTTTTATAGATGTGTACCTTTTTGCAAACTAATACGAGCACAACAGTCATGCAAGTCTTGTATAAAGCACTAAAACAGAGCCTTCAGGGTTTTACAGTACAGGATCTATTCCGTCTTAGATATTGTTAGAAGAAGCCCTCTATCATTTCCATTTGAAGTTTACGTGGGCAACTTCTCGTAGGTCTGCACTGAAAGCTGTGCCTACATGTGGTTTTAGGGGAACTCCAGCCTAATGCAAGAGTCAGATTAAGTGCTTTCTTGCCTATGGCTATTTTACTGGAAATCCTACTAATGAAGACCTCAGAATAAGCATTTGTGTCAAAAAGACATGTTTTCAATCGTTCCATCCTGGAAAGAGCTGAAGTGAGGTTCTGTGTTTCTGTTGTATTATTGATTGATTATTTATTGTAGCTCTCATGGGAGGATAGAGGACTAAGCCATTATGACTTTAATTGTCAAATCTTAACCTTAGTGCAAACTGTCTGGAGTTTGGAAAGTCAAAGTGGGCCACTCTGATTTAATAGCTATTTATTTTTACACAAGTTTTATTTTCCAAACACTGTTTTGCCATGTAACATATGGCTTGAATATCCATTGTGTTAAGGTTCTGTGCTGCCTATGATTTTCTGAAATACCTGCATAGAGTTAAAAGGTATTGTATAAATAGTGAGATACACAGAGAGATATACACAGTGGCCCAGGTTTTCACAAGACCTAAGCAGCCGATTTTCAAGTGGTTGGCTTTCACTTAGGCACTGAAATAAGGGGCCACTTTTTCAAAAGTTCTCAGGACAAACATGCCTAACAGTCTTGAAAATCAGACTGCGGCACAACAGTTGCTCCTGGACGCTTCTTTAAAATCTGGCCCTGATTTAGGTGGCTGATTGCGAGCTGAGCACTATTGAAAATCCAAGCACGAATTGTGGGTGTTGAGCAGCTGAAAATCTTGCCCTGAGGGCTTTGGAAAATCTGACTCAGTTTGAATAAAACAACATTTGTATTAGGTGCAGGACCAAGCCGATAATATCAATTACTGACATCAAGACTAAGCTATTTGACACCAGTAGCAGACAAAGTGGCCAGCTGCATCTCTGGTTTTATCTATCAACCCTGGGCAGAGCAGGAGCTAGTTCATCACGTTATACAGCTAGTTCAAATCTGAATGAAAATATATCTGAATACATCAGCAAAATTAAATGTTTTGCTTTGAACTTCAAATGCACCTTCCACCTGAAATCTCTACGGCGAAAAATACAAGTAAAAGGTTTTCCTACATTAGGAACATCTATAATCTGTCTATTATAGGTTCTGTCCATTATAGATTCATTAAACTGGGGTCGGGGAGGAGGGGAAGGAAAGTCAGTGTTTGTCAGTGGACTGAGGATTAGTCAGGAAGCCAGGAGTCTTGGAATATTTCTGACTTTGCCTCTGACTTACTCCATGTGCTTGGATGAGTCATTTAACTTCTGCATCTCACTTTCCTTTTCTGTAGGAGGGGTTCAATACTACACACCTTTGAAAAACGCTTTCAGATCTGTGGTGAGAAGTGGGACCTATTATTGTCGTTTGAAATAAGTTCTCCAAACTCAGCAAACAGCTCATCAAACTAAATGTGAATAAATGCCATTAGAGGATGATCAGCTCAGGCTGTGAAAGTAGCATTAACCAAGATCAGCACTTATAAATGGTATACCATGTGCATGTATCACTGACTCATTCAGCACCAAATAAAAATGGCTGTTGAGTGCAGCTGTTGTTATCACAGCAGACTCATAACTTTTGAAACTTCCTGGAGAGTTAAAGGAAAATACCAGCCAAGTAACTTCTGATATGTAAAAATTTAAAAGCAGGAATGCCTTTATTCACTCCCTTTAGATGCTAAAATCCTCTTTGAGTTTGTGCTATGGATGATGACCACACTTGAAGGATCAGATGGCAATATCCTACAGAAAGGTAGAATCTTTTTGGATCTTGTAGAGCAACAAGTTTTAAATAAATCTATGAAAAAGCCCATTTAATATATAAGATTATTCAACAGGCCAAATACATGAGAGCAGAGCTGGATGGGAACGGGTTTGCCCATTCCACAAAAAATGACAAGATTAAAAAAAAAAATTTCCAATCCCAAATCAGGACAAAATTCATCTCAAACTCTCATGAACTGACCTTCCTCTACCTTTTCTAAAAAATTTTTGTTTGGCTCAACTGTTAGGTTTCAATCATTTTTGCTAAATATTTTTTTACTATGATTAGCTTACATTTTGAAACAGTCACTCTAAACTAGAATTTTTCACTTAGACAATGTCAAAACATTTTGACACCTCCAAAACTTAAAAAAATAAAAATAAAAATCTTGAGTCAAGAAACTTGTTGAAACCAACCCTTTCCTGTAAAATTTTTTTGTTCTGATGAATCTTCATTTTCTGATTTAAAAACATGTATTTGAAAAATTTCTGTCATGCTTTACATAGGAGCACTGCTTTGCCTTTTATGATTCAAAGCTGTTCTTAAAAACAAGCTTCATAGTAATTTAGACACTCTCAGAAGAAACTTATTATACCTTCTGAAGTACAACTGTGCCACTGCATGAGGCTTGGAAATAATCTGGTAGAACTATTAGGAGTTTAGCTTGATTGTTTGACAATGTGTGAGTCTGTTACAAGTGGCAAGTGTCTAGTGAACTTCTTTTCTTATGGTTTCAGAAGAGGCAGGGGTGTGAAGATATAAATGGTTCTCACACTCCGTTCTGTATGTGCAAAGCAAGGCAGGTGGCTTTATCAGCTTTATCTCAGGGACTGTCTCCCTCATAGTTGTGACTGTTAACCTGGCGTGAACTAGAAAAAAAATCCAGCTTTAGAGTTTTGATAATGAAACCCTTGACAATATAAACTGACCCAGAATCTAGCGTTAGATGGGGGTAAGAAAAATCAGTTAAAGTTCCAAATGAGCCTTGAAGGGGACACCCAAAAATATTAGAAGTTAGGTAGTGATGATTTTCCTGATCTATCAGATCATTCAAAGGTAAATGAGATTTTCTTTCAGTGAATATTTGAAAATATGTGCAGTAGGTTCTCTATATGATTTACATTAACACTTACAGAGCTTTCAAGTGAGTTTAGGAACCTATAGGGTTCAGCAGGAGTTTTGTGGATCATGACAGCCTAAAACAGGAACTTAGGTACCTAAGTACTTTCATGGATCCCACCCTAAGACACTGCAGTGAGTGAGGGTGGAGGGCAGATAGAGGGAAGGAAACTTCTTCCACGGGGCTATAGTCACTCCATAGCCACTACTGCACCAGGAGGCTGGAATATCACAGCAGCGGTGTGCTAGGTCTATAGCAGCAAGAGCCAACATTTCCTATCCTTCTCCCCAGATTGTTGCTGGACAGTTGCATTCAGGCAGCTCTATTGGAGGTAGGCTCTATGGCACACAAAGATTAGATTCCCAGGAGTCCTGCCTGTCCCACAGTGTAGCAGAACCACATAGATTCTGATTGGTCTTGGGGCCCTTCACAATGACAGGAAGGGCAGGATTTTGCCTTGCTTACAAATGCCCAGAATCTATAAAGTTGAGCAAGGAAATGGTTATTGCATATGAGAAGCTTTATAACCAACTAACCTATCCTGCTCCCACTGAAGTTAATAGCAAAGGCCACTGAGTTCAGTGGGTGCCAGCTTTGGCCGTAAATAATAAAACAAAAAAACTAGTTTGGCCAATTCATGCTCTTTCTCCCTTTCACAGAGCACACTGAGCTTATAAATGCAATAGATACACTGCATGTTAAATTACAGGAAAATGTCTTATCAATGTCACTCAATTTCTTGTTGCAGTGTTGTTGTAGCTGAGTTGGTCCCAGGACATGAGGGATGAGGTGGGTGAGGTAATATCTTATTGGAACAACTTTTATTGGTGAAAGAGACAAGATTTGGAGTTATACATGGATCCACAGGATCATTGCTATGCCCCCAGCTTTGGAACAGTTCCTAGGAGGAACCCCTGCAGTGTGCCAGACCTCCAAAGGGGCTCACTCTTCATCCTCGATAGGCCATGCAGCCTCATCATCTCCTACAACTGAACCTCTGGGGCTTCAGTCCTCCTGCTTCACACAATGAGTTCTGTTTGAGCCTAACTGAGACAATTCCTGGTAGAGACTTTGTACACTCTTCAGGGATTAATGCACTTTACCAAGTATTTGCAGTGACACTCAAACAGTGTTGTCAAAAAAGTACGGTTTATTAGGCTATATACACACTACAGTTTACATCGGTATAAATTACGTTGCTCAGGGGTGTGAATAAGTCACCCTCGTGAGTGACGTAAGTTACACCAACCTAAGTGCCGATGTGGATAGTGCTATGTCGGCGGGAGAGTTTCTCCCGCCGACATAGCTACCACCGCTCCTGGGGACTGGCGTAATGAAGTTGATGGGAGAGCTCTCTCCTGTTGGCTTAGAGTGTCCGCACTCTGTGCCACCGTGAGCTCTGTAGTGTAGCCTTAGTCACTGCGAGACAGCATAGCAAGTCCTTGGGTTATCATAGAGAAAAGACGGTTAAAGCATAGTCCGAATTCCATTCTTGTTAGCCCAGAGTCTCAGCTAAACTGTAGACTTGAAAAAGAGCTCTGTAAAGCTTGTCTCTTTCACCAACAGAAGTTGCTCCAGTAAAAGATATTACCTCACCCAGCTTGTCACTCTTTCTTAACATACGAGGCTACCCATTTAAAGCTAAAAATTATTCAGATTCATTCTTTGGAAATAATTTGATTTCTTCTGCGTTTTTTTCCTCTCTTTAAAATGCGATTGTTTTCTTGCAGCACTGCTTGGGGTGTGTGGTTTGACGCTCAGCTTGACAGTTTAGTATTTTGAGATTGAGTTTTTGAAGAGGGCACATTTGTGGTTATAGAAGAAAAACAAGAAACATCAGAGATTGGTTGTCTATTTTTTTTTTTAAGGCATAGCTTGGGAGGATCTTGAAAATGTATAACTAGCAGAGATGACATATATTTGACCTAGAGTTGCTCAAAGATACTGTATCTATAAAGACAGGTTTCAGAGTAACAGCCGTGTTAGTCTGTATTCGCAAAAAGAAAAGGAGTACTTGTGGCACCTTAGAGACTAACCAATTTATTAGAGCATAAGCTTTCGTGAGCTACAGCTCACTTCATCAGATGCATATCGTGGAAACTGCAGCAGACTTTATATATACACAGAGAATATGAAACAATACCTCCTCCCACCCCACTGTCCTGCTGGTAATAGCTTATCTAAAGTGATCATCAGGTGGGCCATTTCCAGCACAAATCCAGGTTTTCTCACCCTCCACCCCCCCACACAAATTCACTCTCCTGCTGGTGATAGCCCATCCAAAGTGACAACTCTTTACACAATGTGCATGACAATCAAGTTGGGCTATTTCCTGCACAAATCCAGGTTTTCTCACATCCCCCCCACATGAAGGTCGCTATCTTAAAACAAAAAAACTTCAGATCCAGACTCCAGTGAGAAACTGCTGAATTGGAATTCATTTGCAAATTGGATACTATTAATTTAGGCTTAAATAGAGACTGGGAGTGGCTAAGTCATTATGCAAGGTAGCCTGTTTCCTCTTGTTTTTTCCTACCCCCCCCCCCCAGATGTTCTGGTTTAACTTGGATTTAAACTTGAAGAGTGGTCAGTTTGGATGAGCTATTACCAGCAGGAGAGTGAGTTTGTGTGTGTATGGGGGTGGGGGAGATGTGAGAAAACCTGGATTTGTGCAGGAAATAGCCCAACTTGATTGTCATGCACATTGTGTAAAGAGTTGTCACTTTGGATTGGCTATCACCAGCAGGAGAGTGAATTTGTGTGGGGGGGTGGAGGGTGAGAAAACCTGGATTTGTGCTGGAAATGGCCCACCTGATGATCACTTTAGATAAGCTATTACCAGCAGGACAGTGGGGTGGGAGGAGGTATTGTTTCATATTCTCTGTGTATATATAAAGTCTGCTGCAGTTTCCACGATATGCATCTGATGAAGTGAGCTGTAGCTCACGAAAGCTTATGCTCTAATAAATTGGTTAGTCTCTAAGGTGCCACAAGTACTCCTTTTCTTTTTGTATCTATAAAGTTACTCCTTTTCAGTGTTCTCAAATGCTCTCCACAGAAACTGCCGATCACAATAAGACATGTCCAAATTGTGAAAATGCATAATAAGCAAAAAACCTTAACGGGGCAAATTAGAGTTTATGTTCTGCACTTTTTATTTAGAGAAGTCCTAAATACAGAGTTTGAAGCTGTCATAGGAAAAAAATGGGTTCAGAAAAGCCCTTATTTGAAGACCTCTTTATTGCAAAGATGAGACACCCTGTTAAATTAAGGTTCCCAAATTAAATATACATTTAGGACACCAGCTTGCTTTCATTTGTCAAGGGGAGTTTTGCCATTGTCTTTTGGTAAGAGCAGAGTTTGAATTTATAATTAACAAAGATTAGTCATTCATGGCCAGATTCAACTGCGATGTGAGTCCATTGAAGTCAATACTCAGATACTATAGCGATGAGAGCCTAGGCACTCCTAAGACATTTGGGGCTATATCCATAAAAGAATTTAGGCCTAACATGGCAGTTAGGCACCAACATTTAGGCACCCCTAAGATCCTCAAAACTCCAGTTGAGCGGTCACCCATACCTCTGGAGGTAAACTCCCCAAAGTACCCTAAAAATCTGGCAGTGAGCATGCACACGGCCACTCACACTGAGGTGCCCCTCTTACACCTGAGGTGTCTCCCCTCCCCTGCTGGGTCTGAGCTGGTAGGCATTTTCACTCTGCCTAAACCTGCATGAAGCAGCCGGAGGAAGAGGTGGTGTCTCCTCTTATAACTTTTAGCCAACTGGTTAGAGCACTCCCCCAAGATCTGGGAGACCAGAGTTTAATTCCTCTCTCCGTTTGATGTAGCCAAGGAACTTGAACTTGGGTTCCCCTTCCCCCCAGGTGTGTTCTTCAGCCACTGGGCTATGTGGTGTTGTGGGATGGGCCTTATTCAATCTGTCATGTTGAAGCTGTTCCACTCTGTGTAACTACATAAATAGCGCAGTGGTTAGGGCAGGGATTCTCAGGAAAAAAATTTGGTGACCTCAGTCTGCGGCCACCAACTCTGGCTGGTGGCTGCTCTTTCACTGTTTCCTAAAATACTTAATTAGCTTAAGGAAAGAAATAAATATGCACATAGACACGTCCAAATCATTTAAATTTTTTATTGCTCGCTAGTAAGTCTGTTCTGAAAAGTGATATTAACAAACATACAAGTATCACTCTTCACAGCAAACTTACTCTGGGCAAGCCTGGGGACAAATTAAGCCCTGGGCTAAGTGCCCCCTAAGCTGCACGGATGTTCAGCACGCTATCAAGGGCTGCACAAGTGCGCAGCCTCAGGGGCCTGGATTGGAGAGGAGAGAGGTGGGGGCATTCAGGGCTGCGGCTGGGGAGAGGCGCCTCTCCCCCCAGCCCCAGCTCCTGGGCAGCTGTGGTGAGAGAGGGCTGCGGGGAGTCCTCTCTCATCACCACAGCCCCAAAGCAGCCTGAACCCCAAACCCCTTATTCCCAGCCCCACCCCAGAGCCCGCACCCCCACCCAGAGCCCTCACCTCCCCCCACCGCACCCCAACCCTCTGCTCCAGCCCTGAGCCCCCTCCTGTACCCCAAACCACTCATCCCTGGCCTTACCCGAGCCCATGCCCCAACCCTCTGCCCCAGCCTTGAGCCCCCTCCCACACTCCGAACCCCTCAGCCGCACACCCACCACATATCACCTCCATATTGGTGCACAGAACAAAATTCATTCTGCGCATGAATGTAAAAAAATTAGAGGGAGCATTGGCCCTGAGGGAGTGCCAGGGGAGATGTGGGAGGGGACCTGGGAGAGGCAGCGAGGGCTGAAGTCTGAAGCCCTGCGGCCAGAGCCTGCTGCCCTGCCACCCCATAGCTGAAGCCCAAAGCCTGAGCCCCACCTCCCCTGGGAAGGTAGGGAACTCACCAGCTGCCTGCTCCTACAGTGTTGTGCCCCAGGGGACTCCAGAGGGAGGCAGGGCCCAACCCTTGATGGTGGCCCCAGCAACCAACACCAAGGCAGTGCATCCAGGAGCAACTGGGAGGGGGCCACTACTTTGCACTCCCCATCGCAGCCCAGGAGGCTGTGGCCACAAGAGAAACCCTGGTGGCTGCATGCGGCCATGGTGGCTGCATTTGAGAAACACTGGGTTAGGGCATGGTCTTGGGAGACTCAAACTCAAGTCCCTTCTCCAACTCAGGCAGAGAGGGAATAGAACTTGGGTTTTCCACATCTTGGGTGAACACTCTCAGCACTGGGCCAGACTTATATGGGGACAAGAAAGATAGCTCCTCCTTTGCTGTTCTTGAAAAAGTGCTTAGGTGCCTACCTCCAGAAGAGGGTTCACACTGTGAATCCCAAGTAGACACAGGTAAGTCCCTCCCTGCAGCCTGGACTTAGGCAACTAAGTACCCTTTGAGCAGCATTTCCTATTGGCTCGTTTAGGTGGCTCCCCACTCAGCATGTTTGCCCATTCTTAGGCATTTATCTCTTCCTATGTGTTGTATGAGGAACCAGAGCACCTGACTTGGGGTGGTGGATGCCATTGGGTGGCTAAGCACCTAAAAGCTAGGCACTGCAATGCCTGTCCCATTGTCGATCTAACCCTTGGCCAATATCTGTGTATGTAGATAAAGACACATAACAAATTGAGTTTAAGTGTGACTTAAGGGATGCATATGCCTTGTGCTGGGTGAATTTAACTCAGAGCTCAGTATCAAACATAAGATCCAGCCCTTGTTGTCTCCTCAGGTTTGGCTGCTCGGAGGACTAATCAGCCCAAACCCTAAGTCCCTTCTCTCTAAAGGGTCACTCTTTCCTTTCTTATCTCCAGGTTTGGTAACAGGCCACCTGCATCAATGGGAGAGAAAAAAACACAACATTGTTTTTCAGCAGGCCCATCACCTGCAAATAGGGCAGAGATTGCAGGCAAACACTGTCAGCCTGTTACACCGTGTTGCTCTCTAGAATATATTTTACTATTAGCTAACCGTAGTGATGCGCGAGAGCCTTCATCTAATACCTTTCCAAATGCTTTAAATTAATCTATCTTGAGTATCAATTCCTAGGTTCACCCTCCCTTTCTGGTCACACATGGAAAGCATGTTCTACGCATATAATTTGTGTTCATATCACTTTTCAATGGTCCCAATGAGGCACTCCTAATATCTCTCACATCAATCTTCTACTTCCAAAGTGTGTCACCGATGTGAAGTTTCCAGCCTCCATTAGTCACGAGAGCAGGAATCCTGAGGCTACTTTCAAAGTTGGGTCTTCCAGGTCATAACACAATTGTCTTTTATGCACATTCATTTGAACAAAGTAATACACTTACATCTTGGCATATTGACTCTGCTGGTATCAGTAGGTATTAGGATTGGTATTGAACTATAGCTATTTGTTCTGTGCTTTAATGCTAAATCACAAATGTCTGAAATGCTTTCCCTCTGACTGTACGGTTGGGTTTGCTCTTCTGAAATGTTTATGGAAAATCCTGGTCAGTCTCAGATCCTGATTAGGAAATGTTATCATATTTGCATGAAAGGTGAGATACACACATGCCCAGCATATGGCTGCCATAAAATACCTTGGATGAGTCAGAGCTTAGCTGCCACCTGTAAGCATGGTGGTTCTGGCTTCTTAGATAATTTTACTAATCTTTTTTCTTAACCATTATATTGTTTTATTATATCAACCTGATTTGAAAACGCTCCCACAAACAGAGCAGAACAAAAAGGCAGGATTTATGAAGGGAAAGGTAATCATGATTCAAGCAGTTAAAACCAAGCCATAGGATATTATCTAAATTCTCTAATTTGTGGCTACCCGTTCATCCTAACTGATTTGTAGGAGCTACAGCACAGCTGCTGCTGCAGCACTCGCTTTACAGTGGATTTCGTGCAGCTGAATATCATTTAATTTTGAAACAAGTGTCACAGCGGGCACTGATTCACTGTGGGTTGTAATGGCATCAGTCAATCTCTCTCTCCTTCCCACCCCCATCCCCTGAATGGAGGGAGCAGCTCCTGGAGATCAGTCAAAACTTAATAACATACTGTACTCAACGCTTCTGCTTTAAAACTCAAGGCAGGTTCCTCAAGTGTTTGGCGTAATGACGTCTAAGGCACAAGTTTTCACTTCCGTGTGAAGTGAACCGTGTTACAATGAGACTTTGTTATTGGAAAAGAGCAAGCGCACAAAGGAAATGCCTAAGGTGCATGTCGAGGGAGCTGTACCTCTAAAAACACAGACTGGGAAAAATAAATTTATTGCACTAACCTAATCAACTTATTGCACTAACCTAATCAACAGGCCTTCTTAAGTCTAGACTCTTGCAAGTTCAACCCTGGCGGCAAGGTCAGTGGGAGGATGCACTTGGTTAATAGGTCTAGATAACACTGAGGTTAAAATGCTGGTGGCCAGTCTCCACTGGGCTCCCAACCATTGCTAGCATTGGTGAGGCTGCATGAGAGCTAAAGCAATAATGGGAGAATTTCGTAAATTTTTCAACACAGGTGAGCCCAAAGGGCATAAGGTAATATTGGCCAGTCTCTTGTTTTTAGCAGATGTGGAAAAATCAAGCAGGGGAATGTCAGTCTTCTTCAGGAGGCTCCTGTCATTTTCATACTTTTTGTATCTATTTTCTATGACTCTAGAGTGCTACCCTATTGCTGCTGTCTCCACCCCCAGTGCTTCAGCTACTGACGGTGACTGCTGCAAGTGGTTTCACTGCGCGCACATTCCTAGGGGCGCTGAGTGCTTTTTGTGTGTGTGTGTGACTAGAGTTCTTAAATCATAGCTTCTCTAAGAGATGTGAATGCAAATTTGGTTTACAAAGGTGGTATGTAAAATACTTAGACTTCTGTATGGTGTTTGATTTGGCAATGCACAACATTTTGATTGAAATATTAGAATGATGTATAATTAACGTGGCACCCATTACGGGGATTAAAAACTGGTTAACCGTGAGGCCTCCCAAAATGTAATTGTAAACAGAGAATCCTCGCCAAGTGGGTATGCTTCTACTTAGGTCCCACAGGGATCGGTTCTTGGCCCTGGGCTATTTAACATCTTTAACAATGACCTGGAAGAAAACAAATTCACTGATAAAGCATGCAGCTGATACAAAAATTTGGGGAGTGGTAAATAACCAACAAAAGTCACAATCTGGATCACTTGGTAATTTGGGTGTAAGCAAACCATGTGTTTAATATGGTTGAATGTAAACATACACATCTAGGAAGAGAGCATGAGGGCCATACTGACTGGATGGGGGACTTTATTCTGGAAAGCAACGGCTCCGAAAAAGATTTGGGGGTTGCCGTGGATAATCAGATGAACATCATTATGCCACGTTGTGGATGTACAAATAGGGCAATCTCAAGTATGAGCAGAGAGGTTATTTTACTTCTGTATGTGGAGTGACTGTTGCTGGAATAGTCTGTCTGGTTCTGCTGCCCACAGTTCAAGAAGGAGGTGGATAAACTGGAGAGGGTTCAGAGAAAAGCCTTAGCAATGATTTAAAGATTAGAAAATATGCCTCATAGTGATGGACTGAAGGAACTTAATCTATTTAGTTTAATAAAGAGAAAGGGAAGAGGTGACTTGATTACAGTCTATAGGTACATCTACACTGCAAATTAAAAAAACCAACCAAAACACCCCAAGACAGAGTCTTAGAGCCCAGGCTTATGCTGCAGAGCTAAAAATAGAAGTGTAGATGTACCGTGGGCTGGAGCCCAAAGCTCCAATACCCTTCCCCATTCTCAGGTTTCAGCTTGAGCCCAAACGTTTACTCTGCTATTGTTAGCCCTGCAGCTTGAGCGCAAGTCAGTTCTAAGACTCGCTGCCATGGGTCTTTTTTTGAAGCATAAATGTACCCTACAGGAACCTTCATGGGGAACAAATATTGAATTATGAGCTCTTTAATCTAGCAGAGAAACATATAACACGATCTGGAAGTCAAACTTAGACAAATTCAGACTGGAAATAAGGTGTAAATTTTTAACAGTGAGCATAATTAACCATTGGAACAACATACCAAGGGTTGTGGCGGATTCTCTGTCACTGGCAATTTTTAAATCAAGATTGGATGCTCTTCTAAGAGATCAGCTCTAGGAATTATTTGAGGGAAATTCTATGGTGTGTGTTATACATGAGGTCAGACTAGTTGATCGCAATGGTCCTTCTGGACTCTATGGAACTCTGCACTGTGATTGCTATCCTAGTACACTGTGTCACTTAATGTGAAACAACCCTGGAGCTTCCAGAGCAAAGGACGGTAACTGCGAGGCACCATTAGAACTGTGTCCCTTGTCTTTCATCAGAACTGTGGTGTCACAGGACAGGTGCTTTACAGAATCCTCTGTGCAGATCATCTATTGAAATGCTATATAAAGTTTGGCGCTTGGTTGCATTTGCTGGACCTTTGTTGGGAATATTGAGTCCACTGCCAGAACTTTCCTTCATGGATTTAAGCCCCTTCAGTTAAAAAGGAAATGTCACAAAGAAAAAACTCTCTTTAGACAATTACTTTGTCTTTGCCAACAGAAGGCACACCCTACTTCCTCTGAATCTAATCAGTGAAGGCAGAGAAGGATTGGCTGTCAGATGGCAGAGACATGCCGACTGAGAAATATACAGGGTTTTACGATGTGCCTGGCCCTGCCTTATACTCCATCTGCCACTTATGGAAACTTAAGACTTGCCAAAGACAGGATGATTCTGTGTTTTCAATATTTAATGTCCCTTTGGAATGACATTTTAGAATTATGCACTAAGCCAATCAGATCAGCTAACCCCACCTACAGCTGTGGATGGAACCATACTCTCTTGAGCTCCTACGTGATCCTATATTCCTAAAGAGTCACTGACGTAAAGGTAGGGATGGCAAGCTCATGTACAATGCCAGCACTACAGCACAGTCCCTTGGCAATATACCAGTCAGTACTGTAAACAGTCTTCTAGTTGTTTGCCACCTATTGTAATTCCCCTTTGCTACAAAGGCAGCTCTCAAAGGTGGTGGGTTGTTTTTTCAAACCCTCATGGGGTAGCCGTGGAGCTAACAAGCAGTCATCGAGATAACTGAACCAGAGGATCAGAATATGCCTGAAGTTCCTACTGAGTAGGGGCAGCCACTAAAGAGCTGCTCTATTTGTGGTTCCATGTTACTTGGCAGAACTTGCATTCACAATGTTGGAGTAAACACTCTCACTGATTCGGGAGAATCAGCATACAGGGATGGCCTCCTCTCCTCACTCTGGTGTGGCCCAGGGTTCTCGCTCATGCTACGGAAGAGGAGAGTGACACTTGAACAGCAAGTTGGAAAGAGCTGATGCTCTTCTCAAAACAATGTTTTTGCAGATCAAATGTTCTGTTTAGTGATGCTGTCCAGTGAGGCAAAAGAGCAGAAACACTGATGAGGCAAATGAGCCTGCATGTGAGACACTCCCAGTGCTGGAGGTGTCACTGAACATACCTACAATGATATTTAAGTCCCTTTTCCAGGCCTACCAGCACCTCTTCATCTGCATTCAGGAGTGGTCTCTATTAGTCTTTGGGTTGGTCTACATGGAGAAATTTACCAGCATTACTATAGTAGTATAATTACACTGAAGTGGTTATAGCAGTATAACACCCTGTGTGGACACACTTAGTTGGACTAACAGTTGCCTTTTTTGTGGCTTAGCTTATGAAGTGAATGTTAGGGGAGTGTCATGGACAATAAGTGCTTTGTCAGTCATGTTAGCTTAACAAGATTGAAAAGCCCCATCAAGATGCAGGCTCACACATTTTGAAGGCATGACAATTTTGCTGTGTTGTAGCCTGAACTAACATGACTGTAAAATGACACTGTTTTCTCCTAGCAAGACTGAGGCATGGGTGCTTGGAGCAGGGTATACTCATGAAAAGGCCCCCCCCAACAAGGTATCTGCTTCCAGGGGACACTCTGGAAAGGCTCAGGTAGTTATGCAGGACCACAGCAGCTGTATGTCAGTGTGAAAAGGGACAAGACTCTGCTTGTCAAGACAGAGGTGGGCAGAGACTATGTGATACCAGACTGAAGGGGCTGCTTTGAATGCCAACAAGAGTTTGGTTTCAGGGTGTGTGTATATGTATATTTGGTGGTTGTCAAAGTTATTTCTGGTTTGTTGTTAAACCAGCTGCAAACGTGGTAAAGAGTCTTCAGCTGCATCGTACTTCACACAGCACATGCCTGCTTTGATGTTAAAAAGGTGCAGCAGTGTGTGTAGAGTTTTTGTTTTATTTAAAAGCAATCCTTTCTATCATTTTCTGTATTTGATTAGGGACTTCTAAGAAGGGAATGGACAGAAGTGGTTGATTACAATTAAGGCTTCCAAAAAACAGAAATTTGTAAAGAGATTAAAAGCAAAATAGATTTGTGGTCCACTGCGAAGGCATTTCATTCTTCACTAAATTAAAAAAAAAAAAAGTGTGCTGAAATTTACATCTGTTGGAAGTAAATACCTTGCCTGTAATTCAGACTTTGGGACAGAGCTCCTCAATTTCTTGGCCCCAAAGACAGGATCACATTCAAAAGGGGATAAATCTTGAAAGGGTTCCATTTGAATCTAAAATGTTGAACTTGTTAGTAGCACAGGAGACCTGTCAGTTACCTTAACCTACGCACTGCCCAATCCATTCTTTTATAGGCAGATTTCCTTCTGAATTGCGTGGTGCTTTTTAACCGTTTCTCATCCTGTGCAGGAGAGAACTGGGAAAGTGGGAGAAAGTGTGGTCTTGTTTGTTGCCACAGTATCTAAATTTTTAGTTTATTCTGACATCTCCATAAAACTAGTGTAAAATGCATTTGTTATCATTCATCCTATTAAGCAAGTATTGAAAGAAATAAACAATGCACACAGCACTAATGCTACCTGCAAATGTATTTGTGTGCTAATGATTGCTAAAACAGAGGCATAAGCTCTGTAAAAGAGCAAATGGTGGTGACAGCCTATGGGGTAAGCATATTGTCATCGGCAAAGTTTGGGCTTAAAGATGCATCTCTCAGGCTGTAACTTCACTTAAGAGTTAATGTGGGCTCTTAGTGGGTTTCAACCTCCCTTACCATCCACACACACAGTCCTTAAATCTAGGCTTATATGTGCTTTGAACCTGGTCTTGCTCACCCTTCTGAGGGTGTGGATGACCGTTCGGGTTTTGCTTTAGAGCAGGTTTTAACCCTCCTACTCTGCACGTGGACACAGCTGAAGCCCAAGTTGTGTTGCTCAGGTTCTGATAATCCTCAGATGCCTTCTTCCTGCTCATTTCCCACTTGCCTCCTATGACCTGGAAGCCATGTACCAGTTTGTATGCAACTTGTCAGCATTTAATCCCCTGATTCCACACAGCCTGCTTCATAGGGAGGTGGTGGAATCTCCTTCCTTGAAGTTTTTAAGATCAGGCTTGACAAAGCCCTGGCTGCGATGATTTAGTTGGGGATTGGTCCTGCTTTGAGCAGGGGGTTGGACTAGATGACCTCCTGAGGTCCCTTCCAACCCTGATATTCTATGATTCTATGATTTTCTGCACAGCTCAGCTAAACCACACAAGAAGATGCCATTCCCCGAGAGCTGCAAGCTGGCCAGAAGATCACACCAGACTTCAGGTTGCCCTTTTCTTGGAGTATATCAAGAAACCTCATCATGGCAGACGCATTTGTATAAGCCTGTCTCAAAGAAGCTGGTGGAGAAGGGGTCCAAGTGCTTGCAAAGGAATTAAAAAGCCTTTAGGGTGCCTACTGCAAGACAAAGGATGCTCATGGCAAGTGCATGAACTCTGCATGTATGTGCCCCTCCTGTGAGGACTTTCACTGGGGCTCCATCCTCAGGGCAGTATCAAGCACTATCTTTGTGCATGATACACTTGAGGTGGAAAGGTCAATTTTTTTCACCTGGTGATTGCAGTGGCTGAGAACCGGACACAGAGGGAGCAGAAGAGCAGGAATTAGACCATTAAGCTGGAAGGACCCCATAGCTGGGTGGGCTGGCAGACATCTTGGTCTCGTATTCCAAGGATCTGTTCAGGGATTGGCTGGGGAGCAGATGATGAAGGGGCATCAGCGCTCAAGCTACATCTGGGTCAGAGGCTGCTGCCATGTTTTGTATTTTGCTTGTGGGGGGCAGGGGCAAAAATCACAGCAAAAATAGAAGGGGCTCCCAGGTTATGCTAATTAAATAGTTATCGCCAATACTGCGCGCTATGGGGCAGGCTCAGCTTCAACTGAACTATGCCACTTCCCTGCTCCTCCTCCACATACTTCCTCCACCATGTGTGATCCAAGATGGATTTCAAGAAGGAAAACTTCTTTTAAAAACATGCCACTAAGGATTTATTCTAGCAGTATTTGAACTGCTTACTCCTAAAAACAATTATTCAAAACTGGGATTACATGCTCTAGCACAGTGGTTCTCAACCAGGGGTACATGTACCCCTGGGGGAACGCAGATGTCTTCCAGGGGGTACATCTACTCATCTAGATATTTGCCCTGCTTTACAACAGGCTACATAAAAAGGAGCTAGTAAAGTCAGTGCAAACTAAAATGTAATGCAATGACTTGTTTATACAGCTCCATATACTATACACTGAAATGTAAATACAATATTTATATTCCAATTGATTTATTTCATCATTATATGGTAAAAATGAGAAAGTAAACAATTTTTCAGTACTAGTGTGCCATGACACTTTTTTATTTTTATGTCTGAGTTTGTAAGCAAGTAGTTTTTGAATGAGGTGAAACACAAGACAAATCAGACTTCTGAAATGGGGACAGTAGTCTGGAAAGGTTGAGAACCATGGCTCTAGCAAGCATGAATGGCCTACTTTGTTCAGAAGTGTCCTAGAGTAAACCGTTACATTGGTACTAGCGTTATAGAAGTCCCAAACTGCCTGCATTAAAAGTCCCAGTGGCTTTAAAGTGAAAGTCTCTTGGTGACTGCCTTGGTACTGGCTAGCACTGGTGAGTATACAGAGCCGAAGTGCTTCCATTCAATGTATTGGCAGGCTAAGGACACTTTTGCAGAGGAGCTCAGGAAGGACAGACAGATTTTCTCACAGTACCCTGTGAAACACTTCCTTGAATGGCTCAACTTAATCAGGTGCTAAGAACCCTGAGCTATTGCCCCCAGAAATCCAAAGCATCTAACCCTGCTTATTGCAGTGCCAATGTGGACCTGACTACACAGGTATGAAACTGTAGAAAAACCTGAGAGTCTCTGGATTAAGTTTAGAAGTGTGAGCAACAAGGGTGATGTCGTGGTAGGAGTCTGCTATAGACCACCGGACCAGGGGGATGAGGTGGACGAGGCTTTCTTCCAGCAACTCATGGAAGTTACTAGATCGCAGGCCCTGGTTCTCATGGGAGACTTCAATCACCCTGATATCTGCTGGGAGAGCAATACAGCAGTGCACAGACAATCCAGGAAGTTTTTGGAAAATGTAGGGGACAATTTCCTGGTGCAAGAAGAATTAGTAGGGGAAGCAAAAGTGGATGGGAACCTGGGCAGCAGTGACCATGAGATGGTCGAGTTCAGGATCCTGACACAGGGAAGAAAGGAGAGCAGCAGAATACGGACCCTGGTCTTCAGAAAAGCAGACTTTGACTCCCTCAGGGAACTGATGGGCAGGATCCCCTGAGAGAATAATATGAGGGGGAAAGGAGTCCAGGAGAGTTGGCTGTCTTTTAAAGAATCCTTATTGAGGTTACAGGGACAAACCATCCCGATGTGTAGAAAGAATAGTAAATATGGCAGGCGACCAGCTTGGCTTAACAGTGAAATCCTTGCTGATCTTAAACACAAAAAAGAAGCTGACAAGAAGTGGAAGACTGGACAAATGACTAGGGAAGAGTATGAAAATATTGCTAAGGCATGCAGGAGTGAAATCAGGAAGGTCAAATCCCACCTGGAGTTGCAGCTAGCAAGAGATGTTAAGAGTAACAAGAAGGGTTTCTTCAGGTATGTTAGCAACAAGAAGAAAGTCAAGGGAAGTGTGGGCCCCTTACTGAATGAGGGAGGCAACCGTGTGACAGAGGATGTGGAAAAAGCTAATGTACTCAATGCTTTTTTTGTCTCTGTCTTCACGAACAAGGTCAGCTCCCAGACTACTGCACGGGGCAGCGCAGTATGGGGAGGAAGTGACCAGCCCTCTGTGGAGAAAGAAGTGGTTTGGGACTATTTAGAAAAGCTGGACGAGCACAAGTCCATGGGGCTGGATGCGCTGCATCCAAAAGTGCTAAAGGAGTTGGCGGATGTGATTGCAGAACCATTGGCCATTATCTTTGAAAACTCATGGTGATCGGGGGAAGTCCTGGATGACTGGAAAAAGGCGAATGTACTGCCCATCTTTAAAAAAAGGAAGAAGGAGGATCCTGGGAACTACAGGCCAGTCAGCCTCACCTCAGTCCCTGGAAAAATCATGGAGCAGGTCCTCAAGGAATCAATTCTGAAGCACTTCGAGGAGAGGAAAGTGATCAGGAACAGTCAGCATGGATTCACCAAGGGCAAGTCATGCCTGACTAATCTAATTGCCTTCTATGACGAGATAACTGGCTCTGTGGATGAGAGGAAAGCAGTGGACGTGTTGTTCCTTGACTTTAGCAAAGCTTTTGACACGGTCTCCCAAAGTATTCTTGCCAGCAAGTTAACTAAGTATGGGCTGGATGAATAGACTATAAGGTGGATAGAAAGTTGGCTGGATTGTCGGGATCAACGGGTACTGATCAATGGCTCCATGTCTAGTTGGCAGCTGGTATCAAGTGGAGTGCCCCAAGGGTCGGTCCTCGGGCCAGTTTTGTTCAATATCTTCATAAATGATCTGGAGAATGGAGTGGATTGCACCCTCAGCAAGTTTGCAGATGACACTAAACTGGGAGGAGAGGTAGATATGCTGGTAGGGATAGGATACAGAGGGACCTAGACAAATTAGGGGATTGGGCCAAAAGAAATCTGATGAGGTTCAACAAGGACAAGTGCAGAGTCCTGCACTTAGGACGGAAGAATCCCATGCACTGCTACAGACTAGGGACCGAATGGCTAGGCAGCAGTTCTGCAGAAAAGGACCTAGGGTTACAGTGGACAAGAAGCTGGATATGAGTCAACAGTGTGCCATTGTTGCCAAGAAGGCCAATGGCATTTTGGGATGTATAAGTAGGGGCATTGCCAGCAGATCGAGGGTCGTGATTGTTCCCCTCTATTCAGCATTGGTGAGGCCTCATCTGGAGTACTGTGTCCAGTTTTGGGCCCCACACTACAAGAAGGATGTGGAAAAATTGGAAAGAGTCCAGTGGAGGGCAACAAAAATGATTAGGGGACCGGAAAACGTGACTTATGAGGAGAGGCTGAGGGAACTGGGATTGTTTAGTCTGCAGAAGAGAAGAATGAGGGGGGATTTGATAGCTGCTTTCAACTACCTGAAAGGGGGTTCTAAAGAGGATGACTCTAGACTGTTCTCAATAGTACCAGATGACAGAACAAGGAGTAATGGTCTCAAGTTGCAGCGGGGGACGTTTAGGTTGGATATTAGGAAAAACTTTTTCACTAGGAGGGTGGTGAAGCACTGGAATGGGTTACCTAGGGAGGTGGTGGAATCTCCTTCCTTTGAGGTTGTTAAGGTCATGCTTGACAAAGCCCTGGCTGGGATGATTTAGTTGGGGATGAGTCCTGCTTTGAGCAGGGGGTTGGACTAGATGACCTCCAGAGGTCCCTTCCAACCCCGATATTCTATGATTCTGAGACAAATGTGGCTCTGCTGTGTGGATGGATAAACTCTGCAGACGATATACCCTCTGTTCTAGGGCTGGCTGGGAAGGCTGTGGCCATCTGGACAAATGCATTATAGGAGTTCAGTTGCTGTAAAAACTGCTCACATGAAAACACAACAAATTCCATTTTTGCTAATGTTGCTAGATGTACTCAGTTTGCTTCTGCTTCACGTTGCTTCAGATTAAGGCCAGTAGCAACCACAAAGTGAAGGAAAGTGTAAAAATAGGGCTTAGCAATAGCTTTATCTCTGAAGAGACACAGGCAGCCTTTCTGATGCTGCGGGGGGAGGGGGGCAATGGGAAAATATGGATCTTTCATCCTATTTAAGCTATACATGAATCACGAGGAGATGGAGTTTTGGTAATGGTGCCTGCTGCCTCAGTTCAGTGGTAGGAAAGCCTGGCTCTTATACTGGAACATCTGTAAACAATTGTGCTGAAGTGATGCCAAAGCACAATACCCTCTAGCTCAGCCTGCACCCAGTGAGTATTGAAGCGCCCCAGCACAGAACAAACTACATGTGGTAGTGTGGGAACTGTGAGGACTCCCCCAGAGGCAGCAAAAGATGGAAGTTCTCTTTTTGCCCCTGAAGAAGGGGAACAAAGTTAGAGAGAGCAGACTTCATGCCCTCACAGTGCGGGGAAGAAGAGTTGATTCTATTTCCCAAGAGCCAGAAGGGAGAAGTAAAAAAACCATGGAGACTTATTTATTCAGAACCATTGTGGTTGGCCCTAGTGGCAGCTATAGTGTACTCTGATAAATAGCCTTCTTGGAGCCCAAGAGCTATTTACACTTCATTAGAAGCTCAAATGTTTCCACTAAACAGCGCTGAAGAGTGTGCCTAAAAATAACCTCCCAAAACAAAACAAAAAAATCACACCACTAAGCTAACAGGAAATGTAAAAACATTTCAAAGTGAGAGCTACTGAAGCTGATAAAAAGTCATTCATAGTACTTTGCACGTTCATAGCACCTTCAATCTCACAGCACAGCTGTAGGGTGGGCAAACTGTGTACTATTTACAGAGGAGTAAACTGAGGCATGGAATGGGTAAGTGGCTTGCTTAAGCCATCCTCTGAAGTGATGGCAAGTGTAGAATAAATACTGTATTAAAGCACACTGTAATATCTCCAAGACAGGGATGGTTATCCTATATTTGTACAGTGCTTAGCTCCCAGAGGCTCTAGGTGTGCAACTGTAACACTGTCAAGGTTCCTCCCCCACTCTGAACTCTAGGGTACAGATGTGGGGACCTGCATGAAAAACTCCTAAGCTTACTTTTACCACCTTAGGTTAAAACTTCCCCAAGGTACAAATTAATTTTATCCTTTGTCCTTGGAATAACTACTGCCACCACCAAACTCTAACGGGGTTTACTGGGAAACGTAGTTTGGACACGTCTTTCCCCCCAAAATCCTCCCAACCCTTGCACCCCACTTCCTGGGAAAGGTTTAGTAAAAATCCTCACCAATTTGCATAGGTGACCACAGACCCAAACCCTTGGATCTGAGAACAATGAAAAAGCATTCAGTTTTCTTACAAGAAGACTTTTAATAAAAATAGAAGTAAATAGGAGTAAAGGAATCACCCCTGTAAAATCAGGATGGTAGGTACCTTACAGGGTAATTAGATTCAAAACATAGAGAATCCCTCTAGGCAAAACCTTAAGTTACAAAAAAGACACACAGACAGAAATAGTCATTCTATTCAGCACAATTCTTTTCTCAGCCATTTAAAGAAATCATAATCTAATGCATACCTAGCTAGATTACTTACTAAAAGTTCTAAGACTCCATTCCTGTTCTATCCCTGGCAAAGCAGCATATAGACAGACACACAGACCCTTTGTTTCTCTCCCTCCTCCCAGCTTTTGAAAGTATCTTGTCTCCTCATTGGTCATTTTGGTCAGGTGCCAGCGAGGTTACCTTTAGCTTTTTAACCCTTTACAGGTGAGAGGATTTCTCCTCTGGCCAGGAGCGATTTTAAAGGGGTTTACCCTTCCCTTTATATTTATGACAAACACAAACAGTATTTAAATGCTGTCTTTCCCCTTATCTTCCAGACACGGAGAGGATGGGGAGAGAGGATCATTGCTGGAGTCCTTATGCTCCAGTCCTTTGGTAGGTAAACATTAGAAGAGTCCAGCAGCTTCCTGGGGATTTGAGCTAGACTCCCGTGATAGTGAGATGTCAAAACATGGAAGCCTCCTGGGGATTCGTTACTAGCTTTTCCTATGAAGAAAAAGCACCTTCAGTAGGCCCTACTGAACCCTCACACAAGTAAGTGTCACCATGACACACTGTTCTGTTCTCAGACACTAGAGTGTCATATGGTAACTGTGTATCTTCTAGGTGTGGTCACCGTAGCCCTTAAAAGTTACTTCTGCTTGTGATAAAGGAAAATTAGTTATAGTTTTTTGGCTGGGCCAACCTGAGTGGTGCTGCTACCCCATGTCCAAGACATAACGCCACTCACTCAGATTAGGAGGGGGAAGAGGAAGATTGCGGTGGTATTGTGCGCGTGTAAATCTATGCCCTTCACTTTAAATGAGGCTCCGCAGCCCCGGTTCATGCCAACTTTTACATATTACCCAATTAGAGGATTTTATGTTTATCTTTTCATAAGGTCTCATCGCTCATCAACATTCTTTGTAAAGTGATGGTAGCTAATAAGAACTCCTTGCTACAAGCTGTTGCAACTTCTATCCAAATCAGAATTTGGCTTCAAACACTCTAGTCTTTAAAAGGTATTTTTCCATTGTGTACTTCAAACAGTTTATATTTTAGCCCAGCACATCGCTCTCTTCTCAACCTCAAAATCAACTATTTGGTAACTAAGCTGAATATGAGTTCCCATGTAGTGATAGAAGTATGTAGTAGACAGTTGAGTACTTAGGAACCAGGTAGCTTTCTAGGAAAAATATTTCACAGGCTTATTGTTAAGGAAGACATATCCCTGCTTATCTCTTGAGTATCATGAAGGAACTACTGAGCAATTACTAATCAAATGTATGGTTCCCTTTAGGAGCCTAGTTACAGTCACAAAACAAAGGAATAAACTCTGCTTGCAAACTGAGTTACTGTACATCAATCCTAACAATGAATACTGCTTGTAGTGTTTTAACTAATTAACCTATTTAACATTTTTATACCAATCTTAACATTTTTATTACTGACCTTGCCACAAGAAGTGGGAGTGTACTAATACAATTTGCAGATGACACAAAATTGGGAGGTAGTGTTAACAGGGAGGAGTGGAATATCCTACAAGATGATCTGGATGACCTTGTAAACAGGAATAATAGAAATGGGATAAAATTTAATAGTGCAAAGTCATGCACTTAGGAACTAAACAACAAGAATTTTTGCTATAAACTGGGGACATATCAGTTGGATGTGACAGAGGAGGAGACAGACCTGGGTGTATTTGTTGATCACAGGATGCCTATGAGCCGCCAATATGAGGCAGCTGTGAAAAAGGCTAATACAGTCCTGGGATGCATTCAGGTGAGTTATTTCCAGTAGAGACAGGGAAGTGTCAGTATCATTATACAAAGTACTGTTGAAACCTTACCTAGAATACTGCGTGCAATTCTGGGCTTAAGAAAGATGAATTCAAACTGGCACAGATGCTAAGACGGTCTACTCAGATGATCTGAGGAATGGAAAACCTACCTTATGAGAGGTGACTCAAGGAGCTTGGCTTGTTTAGCCTAACCAAAAGAAGGCTGATATGATTGCTCTCTATAAATACATCAGAGGGATAAATAGCCCAGAGGGAAAGGAGTTACTTAGTGCTAATGTGGACACAAGAACAAATGGCCATCCACAAGTTTAGACTTGACATTATAGGAAGGTTTTTAACCATTGGAGGAGTGAAGTTCTGGAACAGCCTTCCAAGGGGAGCAATGGGGGCAAAAAACGTAGCTGGCTTCAAGACTGAGCTTGATAAGGGGATGGTATGATGAAACTGCCTACAATGGCATGTAGCTGATCTGAGACTGCTAGCAGAAAATATCTCCAGTGGCTGATATGGATCACTAGATAGGGAGGGCTCTGAGTTACTACAGGGAATTGTTTCCTAGGTGGCTGACTGGTGGGTCTTGCCCACATGCTCAGGGTCTAACTGACTGCCATGTTTGGGGTTTCCCCAAAGGAATTTTCCCCCGGTCAGATTGGCAGAGACCCTGGGTTTTTTTTGCCGCCTTCTGCAGCATGGGGCATGGGTCATGTGCAGGTTTAAACGAGTGTAAATGGTGGATTCTCTGTAACTTGAGGTCTTTAAATCATGATTTGAGGACTTCAATAACTCAGCCAGAGGTTAGGGGTCTATTTCTGTGGCCTGCAACGTGCAGGGGGTCAGACTAGATGATCATGATGCTGGTCCCTTCTAACCTTAAATTCTAGGAGTCTGAGTCTCATGATGACATTTTCAGTTTACTTCAAATGCCATTTAGTGAATTGCAATTTTTTGGATTTGTCAAAATACAATTAAGATTGTGAATTCAGCAATGGACTGTAAGTAAAGAATAGCACAATACACCATCTTATGACAACACTAAGAATTACAAGTAGCTTGGTTTCAAAGCATGTTTATTAATCGGCTTAACACTGTGAGCATGTCATGATGTTCTTTGTCTAAAAAGCTAAATAGTGCAACAATCACCAAAATTTTTTTAATAACTATAGAAATAAAGCTCAAACGAAGTCTTTTTAATTATTCAAAAATAAACCAGGAATTATTTCTTGCAAGCCAAACTATGAACAGTTTTAAATTGTCAAATGTTACAAAAATTCAAACCCAAAACCAATCTTCATAAGTAGCAAAAATAGATACACAGGCCACCCCGGGGGGGGGGGGGGGGAGAGGGGGCCGGGCTGTGGACCAGAAATCTTTGCTGCTCTTCTCAGCATTCTCCTGGAGAATGCTGCTCAATGCAGGGAAACAGCAGAAAAGATGCCAGTAATGGTACCCTGCCTGCCATGAGACTGGTACATGCGCCGTCGTCTTTCTTTCTTTCCCCTAATCTTGTGGGCACAGTTTGCCTTAAGATTTAGCAATGAAACAAAAAATGGTGATCCTTACTACTTTTTCTCAGGCAATTTTCAGAATATACGAACTTATTTTAGCTTCATCCATACCTTAAACAAATGCTATGCTACTTAGCTTGTCCAAAAAGATTTCAGAACACTTTCATAAGAAACAGACGTGAAAGTACAGGATGCAAAGTAAAATGCTTATTCAACTCTCAAAAGAAAAAAAATATTGTTCACTATAGCAATACTTCAGGTGCAAAAAACGAGGTTTGAGATCCTCATCATTCTGTGGGTAACAAAGAAAAAATTGATCAGTAACTTTAAAAGTACAAGTGTATCAGCTAATAAGTGTGACCAATACTAGTTCTAAAAATAAAAAATTTACTCCTCCCCCCACCATTCAGAAAGTAAAATTAACCTAATTAATAATCAAAAATGGAGGTTTCTAACAAACATAAAATCTAAACTTTTGAAGAGTTAAATTTTAATAAGGTAACTGGCTATAACTATCCAATTTGAATAAAAATCAAACCAAATAAGATTCAAATGCTGTACCCATAAACCAGATATTGTTTTATAATTGCTAACAATTTAAGTAAAACTGAAAATTACTATATATTGTGACAAGATTACAAAATTATTTTAGCATTTACTAAGTGACACTAATTTTCTGTACTGTACATATTCTTCCCTTTTGACAACACCTTACCCATCTTCTGACTTTACTGATACTATCTATAGTCACAGTATTTGCTTTTAAGAAATTCATTTGGTTTGAAAAAATCTTATGCCAGGTACCATAGTTCTGAGATGACTGACCATTCAGGCATGCTGTCATGTCTAAATATTCTTGTTAAACTTTCAAGATCTTCTTTAGTGAAATGCAATTCTTCAAGTAATGTGGACAGGAACTGTGTATATACTGGACTCTGCTGAGAATTCGCGAAGACTGGAATAATCTGTGACAATCTGGAAGATGACATTGAATACAGAAGAGAGGACTTTAAATGTCTGAACAAGGCTGGTGTGCTTTATACAGAGCTATCAGCTATGAAACAATTGCCAGAGGAAAGATATTTCTAGGACATGCCCCATTTATAACACTACAAGTTACTGTTTTTAAGTTTACAATATAGCATATGAGTATTAAATTGTGAAATTTTATTAGCTTTTACCAAATCTCTATCAGTTTTAAATTAAATGAAAACAAGCAAGAGATTAGTTTCATATGCATCTAATCAACTACTAGTTGTTACATAACAGGAAACATCAAATTATGTGCTTTGAAGATTAAAGTTTTATGTAACTTTAAAAAAAACAAGAATTTATAGTAAATTTTGAAAGTGATTGTTCATCTTGTACAAGTTATGCATTTCCTTGTACAAAAACAGTTGTAAAAACTGTAGGAAATACTATTTTAGAGTAGCTGAAGAAAGTATTTTCAACTACAAATTACTAGCAAACCTTCTTTTTCACAAGTTCTACCTAGTCACGAAGGAGACACAGGCAGAGTTTCATATTATTTTCCTAGAGAACCCAGGTGTGTTTACTAATGAAAAACCTCTGTCTGTTTATTTAAAAAGGACTCTCTACAAAACAACTGAAAAAGCTTTTAGGTAGTAAATGCTCTTTTTTTAAAACCAAGATTTTTCCAAATAGTTGAAAACTTCCCACAGTGGCCTTTCAGATTATTATTTAATTTAACTTCACCCACTGCCACTGGGCACATGAAATATGAATAAAATAACACTCAGAAGCTGCAGATCAGTGCAGGTAGGTGAGTAATCAGAGCACTGCATTTCCTCAGTAGGACATCTGTTCCTATGAAGCAGTCTCTGATAACTTTCTTACACAGTGGGCTGTGTACGTTTATTTTATTTTAAGAACCTCTGTGTTCTTGTTGGTCAGAAAAAGATTTTGACAGAGGACATAACTAGATTCTGCGAAGCTGTTAATCAGGGTTCTTCAATTTTACATACTATATTACATATGTAATAAGAAACTCTCTACTTGCAGTCCTGCCTTCTTTCATAGCAAAAAACAGTATGGATTTTAAGAAGTGAACACTGTAGCAAAATAAATTGGAACAGCTGCAAAGATTTTTAAAAAAACAAAACCCATAAGGAGCACAATACTGTAATTGGATCAAATAATAAATCTGGCTTCAGTGATCCACACATTTCATCTTTAAAGCAAATTTAAAAAGATCAGTTGGCCTTTTAAAGTACCTAATCATTTGAATAAAAATGAACACTTTTCCTATAGTGCTTTTTAAAATTCTGCTGTTTGCAAACAAAATTTTGCAGAGACTCTCTTCCATTAGACCCTGATTCTTCAAGCTGGTGAGCAAAGCAGAGCCCCCTCACTTCCTTGTTCTGAAAACTTTGTTTTCCCAAAGGACATTAAAAAAGAAAACATACAACCATTCCAGTTAATTTTCATAATACTGAATTTCTTTTTATTTGTTCCCAGGCTGAAACATCAGTAGCACCAAAGCCAGACCTATTTTTCGTGAGATGAGGGCACTTCACAACTAACAGGATCAAATGCTTAAATGAAGGCTAGAAGATGCTGACATTTAAAAAAAATAATACCAGAAATACTGAAGTTTGTTGGGGCTACTGAATATCCCTAGAAGGATTTTTAGTACTCATCTGACGTGAATAATGCACAGACATGCACTATTGTCCATATTTATTTGCAGCATATACTAACACCATAAGTGGTAGCCAAATATGCTCTTTACTGTGGACCCAAGATTGGTGCTGCTAATAGGCATTCACAGTATCACAAGGGGCCATTACAATGTATGTTGCAAGTCTGTATAAAAAAGCTTGTGTTAGTTTAAACACTATTTCTTTTACCCTCCTATCAGTTTTAATGTTAGTGTTTACACAAAAGACTTGTGGTCAGTACTGTAAGGAAATTTCACATTATTGTGTTATCTGTATATAAAGGGTGAAATCGTCCCCTCCTTGCCATTAGTGGTTTCAGGTACATGCTGTTTCATGTAATGTATTCATCCAGGTAAACAGAAAATGTCAGTAACACTTTGTGGAAAGATTTATTTTTATTGTTTAGAAGACAACTTCTGAAAAATGCATTTAAACATCTCAATTTATATAGAGGGGAAAAAAGCAGATCACACAGCTTCCAACAAATTCAGCAGTTAAGGGGAATGTTACTTGTAGGTAATTACTCTGACATCAGACCCTCTGTGGAAACTGGAGATAGGACTAAATCTCCATTTTAAAAGAAATGCAAATTAAAACAAAAGGTGCCTTTAATTAAGCAAAAGAGTGGTAGGTAACACAAAGGATCCCACAAAACAAAGTAAACATTGTTTATTAATACAAAACAATCATTTAAAAAAGTTTTTAAAAAAATCTTGATTTCCTGAAAGAACAGAAAAGTAGTAAAATGTTTATTTCTGTGATGTCTAACATAGTATGACATTTTGATTATTTTTCATTGCCTTTTGGAGTTTGAGATTCATTGAATACTTAAACTATTCAAAAATGGCAGCACTAAGCAATATGAGGTAAGCACACAACATGGAACAAAACTTAGCTGTGACATGTAAACACCATTCTTTCATAGGACAGCAATGGTTCACAACTTGACTTTACATTAGTGTTTTGACTGGTGCCAATAGTACTTGCTCTATACAATGTAAAAATAGCACTAAGCAGTCATTTGTGTGATAACAATGGCTACCTTTTTTAAAAGACCAAGCAGAGGTATTCTGAGTATCTCAAAGACAGGAGTTGATGATCTGGAAGTATTTTTTGTAGTAAGAAGTGCTCAGTACGGGAGTAGAGGAAGTGCTGATAGAACAAGAATTAGAGTGATCAGACCTCAGAGTTAGGCTGGAGACAAGGATATCAGAGGAAAGGCCTGGAGATGCATTCTTCTTCTTCAAGCCATCCACTCTCAGGATTAAAGAGAATGTGTATGATAATTACCCACTGGCACCAGTTGTCACAATTTCCTGACCAGTGCCAGTAGGACTCCCTGTGACACTGCAAAATGCTACCTCTGCAATACTGCAGAATTGCAGACTTTTTCATCTCAGGATTTTTTCCTGTGTTGTGCTCTAATTAAAGAGGACTACAGCTTTCACTTTTAAAAAGTAAGAGACTTGTGCATATACTTTTAAACTATTTGTTATTTGCTAAAGACTCAACATGTTTATGCTATGAAACTAGCCTACCGATTGGTGTAGTCTCCTGAATCATACTGTCAGTGTCTTGCTACTGACAACAGTAGTTACTTATGTGCATTAGGGAAGAATACATTTTATAGAAATTCAGTACTGGATCAATATTTTTGGCCACTTTTTGGCAAGAAGCAGCCAAACCTCTGAAACTTTTCAAATAAGCACTACTTAGAGATTTGGTCAAACAATTTCATCCAGCTATGTATAGGTTTCTAGTATTTTTGCATTAAATTCAAATTTGAAACTATTTTTGGGCAGACAGTCTGACTCAGTGCAGCCTATTAAACACATTTATGAGCACATATAGAACATGATTAATTTCTCTGTTGGCAGACTGGGTCCTTTTGGCATTTAACAGCTGCCTCTGTTTTCTCCCCCTCCCGCCTTTAAAACAGTTATACAGAAGCTGTTTTTCTAACAATTAATGATATAAGGCTGCATCTTGCACTGTTGAAGACAATGGGAGTTTTGCAACTGATTTCAATTGGATCAGGATTTTAGCCTGCACCGTGTAGTAATAAGCTTCACATTTCTAGTCCCCATTATTTCAAAGCTATTACCACTACATGGGGCTGCATTATAAGCAACATGTGTTATTCTTGGGATGCATTAAAGACCATATATGCTATCCTCATACTGGCATGAAACTCTACTTGAATTAAATGGGAATTGCATGCAAGTACCTGAAAGCAGGATTTGGGCCCAATGTCCTAGTGTCACAGGAACACCAAACAGCCACAGTTCTGAAGAAGCCATCAGCTCAATAATTCGAATGAACTGCATTGCTTCAGTTCAGGGATGCAGTGACATTCAAAGCTCCGTAAGTTCTAGCATATTTTAAAAGAACTGCAAACTGAACTGGAATTAAGGTACAAGGAAGCACCACTGCAGATAATGCAAACTGGTTGGTGTTTTATTTTTATTTATTTATTTATTTTATTTTTTAAGAACAAATGACATGGCAGGGAAATCTTTAACATTCAGATTTAAGGTTGCTTACTTTCACACCCTGAAACATTACGACATGACACAGAATTGCTGGTGTGAACAAACAAGGCAGGTGAGGCAATATATTTTATTGGACCAACTTCTGTTGGAGAGAGAGGGAGAAGCTTCCAAGCCACACAGAGCTAAATCAGCCCTTGGAACTTCCTTAATTTTACTAATTTGTCACCAACAGTGGCCTTTTTTTAAAAAAAGAAGAGAATAGTGACTTGATCACAAGAGTACAACAGGCACTGAATTAAGATATACTATACAATTTTTTTAAAGGGGCCAAAATTGTTTAGACTGTGCCTGAAGTTGGGCATCTAAAAGTGGTGTGATTTTCAGAGGTGCTGAACTAGTAGCTTCCCACTGAAGTCACTGGGAGCTGCAGACACTCAGCACCTCTGAAATCATGGCATTTTTGTTTAGATGCTTAAATGTGAATTTAGATGCCCAGCTGTACACACCTGTGCTTGTCAGCAGTTCATGTGAAAGGGTCAGCCTTGGTACTGTATGTAGATATAAGTGAACTCTCATGCTCATTTTATAGAAAAGCAGTGTCGTATAGACCAGATTTAGTGAAGCAGTGCAGTTCCTACACACCCACTTATACCATATGGTAAACAGGTCTTTGTAAAGTTAAAAAAAAGGCTGAAAATGTCAAAGTACATCTTATGATAAAACCCTGTTAAGCTGGCTACTCCACATATGCTACATGTGAAAGAATAAGTGAATTTCTTGTTAAGACAAGTAACACCTCCACATTACCAAGTTATTAAATGACATCTGGTTAACATGAAATACGTTTCCATAATTTCAGCTCCTCTACTTAAAAACAAGCTTTCTATTTAATAGTTTTCTTACAGCAAGCTTTAACAAGTACATTTAGGAGGATGGCTATCTTTGTACAAGGGAAGCCCGTACAGAAATATTTTTGGAGTAAATTTCGTTAACTAATATCTTCTAGTACGCCAATGGCATGTCTACACTGCAATTAGACACCTGCAGCTAGTCTGTGCCAGCTGATTCAGGCTCACGGAACATGGGCTGCAGGGCTGTTTGATTGCAGTGTAGTCTTTTGAGCTTGGGCTGCCGCCTGAGCTCTAAGACCCTGCGAGGTGGCAAGGTCCCAGAGCTTGGGCTGCAGCCCAAGCCCGGAAGTCTACACAGCAATTAAACAGTCCCACAGCCTGAATCGTGTGAACCCGAGTCAGGTGGTATGGGCCAGCCATGGGTTTTTAATTGCAGTGCAGACATACCCTCGTTCGCTCACAGAGGTACCTGTGTCACTGTCTGGGTCAAGACATATATGCAGAGAAAAGTGTAGGTCTTGAATAGCGTCTTCATGTGGTTACAGGATTACTTTAGAACATCTCCCATACAAGGACTGGGAGTAAAACCTTTTATAAACATTACTGAATTAAGCCCTCAAACACTCTCCCTCCCTGGGAGAGTGTCAATACTATCCTCATTTTACAGAGATGGAAACTAAGGCCCAGAGAGTAAGGCCAATATTTCCAAAAGTGACCAGTGATTTTGTCCAACTCGAGACATCTTTAAAAGAGCCCGATTTTCAGAAAGTTCTGAACAGCTTGTGCCCTCTGAAAGTCAGGTTCTGTTAAGGTATCTTAAATTGGGCATCCAAAATTACGTTACTGCTAAAAATTCAGGACTACATTAATTTACCCAAAAAGTCTGTGGCAGAAGCAGGAAAAGAAGTCAGATCTTAAGTCCTATTGCTACAGAATGTAATGGTCTGCTTTTACAACAAGTAAAAATGTAGGCAGCCAAGCTTTCTACAGGAAGTGGCTGCAAAAGCTTCATCAACATGCTCCATGATTAAGCCTGTGGATCTAAAAGATGATCATTTCACTCTTCATATTGTTCACCATGTTTGAAACTGAAATGAGTAATGCGAGAAACTTTATCACCCAGACAGGAGGAACTAGTGGGAGCACATCTCCTCCTAGATTGGTGTTATTAGGGAACAGGAAAGGATAAAAACAGTTTTTCCAAGTCCAGCATTCAAAAATCACCGGTCATGACAAAATATCATGATGCTGGCTTAAAAATGAGATTCTAAGTAGTAATAAGTTTAGAGTTCTACTTATTTGCTTTCTGGCTATGAGCATTTAGAGTTCATATTTTCAAACTGTTCTCTACAGCTATGAGGGCTAGAAACTTTTAAAAAATGTAAACTGAGAGTCTTAAAAAAAAATAAAAAATCACAATTTGATTTCAAGAGTGGGGTCTTTATAACCACAACCAAATTTCATGACACCACTGATAATAACTGGGAGAGTTAGCAACACTTGAAAGGTAGCACAATCTCCACACCTTGCAGCCAGGACAGAATGTGTGCTCAACGACTGCAGAGTTCTGCTATAGGGAAATCTACATTACTGATTGCTGTAAGCTAGAGAAAGGTGACAATGGACTTCCAACCTAGGTGCCATCCTTAGACCTGCTGAGGATCCCCTCCATCCGCCTCACCCTTTGGTAAGTGCAGAGATCTCCCTGTATTCCAGGCTAGGGGGAGAAGAGAAATGAAGATATCCATGACAATTAAAATATCCTCTTTTCTTCCTCTCTATTCTCTTCCCTCCTGGCTGATATTTCTCACTTTTAGTTCCCCTCTTTGCTAATGAGGTCTTTTAAGGCATCTCTCTCCCCTCTCCAAAGGCTAGGTAAGTGGCCAATGCATTTACAAGCTCCAAATAAAGATACCTGCTTATGTAATGAATCATCCATGTTTTAAAGAAAGGACCTCAGATCATTTATTCAAACTTAATGGAAGGTCTGCAGGTCTTGTTAATTTTATGACTAATTTCAGAACACAGTTTGAAGATCACAAAATGGAATATGTCAAATAAAATCTTATAGTCCTATAATCTCAAATATTTTTTGCGTTGTCACCTGTCAAATGTATCATTTTGGTAAGTCTAAATAAAACTGCACATAAGCTTTAAATGCTCAAAATGAAATAAGACATGTGAGAGATCAGAAGAAATAATCAGCTACTCCAACTAAGTGTAGTTAACACTTAAAACTCAAGAATTCAGTCTGTAGCAGTACTGCAGCATATGGTCATTTCACACTGTCAAGCACTATGATTTAGGAGAAACAATGCTAAAAGTTTAATGAAATTTGATTGTGCAGAACACACACACACACACACACACAGAGCGGCATTTATCTCTGCTTGTCAACCACAATATCGTATAAAGAATTCAACAACCTTTTCTGAATAAAAGCCCCACTGTGTGCTGCTTACTGTTAATTGTATGTTCTCAGCTCAAGATCTTACATAAATAATTTCTTTGTCGACAGTTATGCTCCAGCACAGGGAACATGCCTGAAAGTTGCCTAGTTAAACTGCATGTTTCTCTATGAAAATTGACATCATGATGGCTGTTGGAAGCATCTCTAAGAGCACAGGTGAAAAGAGAACAGACCTTTACCCCAAGGCTCTGTCTCTCTAACTCAGTGGTTCTCAACTCTGGTCCACCACTTGTTCAGGGAAAGCCCCTGGCTGCAGGAAGCAGCGCGGGCTGAGGGATGTGCTGGCCGCCCTTCCTGTAGCCCCAGGGCCTGCGCCGCTTCCTGCAGCCCCCATTGTCCTGGAGCGGCAAACTGCAGTCGGTGGGAGCCACGATCGGCCGAACCTGTGGACGTGGCAGGTAAACAAACTGACCCGGCACACCAGGGGCTTTCCCTGAACAAGCGGTGGACCAGAGTTGAGAACCACTGCTCTAATAGGTATTATAATAAAGATAATTTGCCTTGTTTAATATTTAGAAACTGTGCCTCTTCCTTTGAGGCTCCATGCACCCCTCTGAGCCCACATATGGATGGGCGTCTGTGTAGGACTGGGGGAAGCTCTGGAGTCTCAGAAGGTTGGCTGGGGGCAGGGAAACCAGATGAGGTCTTCTAGATTCCTTCCTCACAAAACTCATTGGGGACATCATTAAAAATTAATAAAATCACTAGCTATATTAAGTTATGTCCTCTTCCCATCTACCTTATGAAGCTCCTCCACTTCCTCAGGGGGTTATGAAACAGTCACAGTTGTTAGTTCTTTAAAAAAAGAACAACCCCCACCCCAACAAAAACACAAAAGTCCATATCCATTCCCACTCTCAACCTTGAAATAAGAGTGGCCAATGGTATTACTGTGTTTGACACATAAATTGGCTAGTCAGAAAAGGATAAGGCTGCACTGCTCCTCTATAAGTTACTGTTGGGGTAATGGCAAGACAGCTTATTTAAATTCATAATTTTGTGACCTTCCTTGTTGTGAGAGCCATGAAGAATTAAATGTTCTATCCATCAGCCCTTCTCTCCTTTATGCTTCCCTGACTACACACATCTCTACTTCTTCCCCGATTGGCTGGTTTAGCCCTCCTGAGTGGAGACCATCTTTGTATACAAAAGTACATTTGTAGAATAGATATAAAATCAAAGCAGGGTTAGGATAGGTGCCTAAAGCCACTTATGAGCTGTGGTGGCTTTCTTGCTCTTTTCAGTACTGTATGTAGCTGAATGCCTGAATATTTGAACACTTGTAAAATATTTAGATTGCTTTATGTATGTGAGTAGCTATTTACTTCACAAGTCAGTGACACTCACTACTGCATGTGCTACTGATCAAAGAAAAGTAATTAAGTAATTAATTAATTATACTGCATTTCCATTTGAAACTCCAGTTTGGAAGAGAATGATATCTTGGCAACTTCAAAACTGAATTAGGATGAAATTTAGAAAATATGGTATGAATCCAGGACAGCAATTTCTTGTGAAAAGTGGCATCTTTTAAAAAAATTACAGCACATCAAAAAAGCAGACTATTTCTACTCTTTCTGACGATTTTTGACAAGCTTTGGATCAATATTGGCTAACATTAAACAAATCTTCTCTTTTCCCTCCACCTTTCTGTAAACATTTATGGGCGAGATCTTCACCCCCACTCCAATTGTTTTACATCACATAAAAGGGCTGGAACTGCATAAAGGGGATCTAAAAGCCCTGTATCTAGCTGGGAGAAGATTCCCCTGAGGTAGGCAATCATAGGCTGCCTCCTGAGAAACCCATTGCAAGCCCTAGCATAAGAGGCATGTGCGGGACAGGATTACAGATGGGGCCACAGTACTCAGCATTGCAGAGGTTCTGGGTAGCAATACAGCCCACAGGGCAACCCCAGTAGGCTGCTGTAAGTTAGCCATGTCCCCCAGGTTGTCTAAGTTACACTGGAGGCCACTCCAACCCCCAATGCAACCCTGGATTTGGAGGGTACAAAAGGTGATTTAAAGCCTATTTAGCCTCCCTATCTCCTACATTGCAAGGACTTTAGAGGTTCAGCAGAGAATCTCACCCTATTTAAACACAACACATTCAGATAATGGATTACCTTATTTTAAGTTTCAAATCATGTTCAGTGGCAACACAACATAAGAAACTAGTTTGCATCATATGGAGTTTAAAAACCATCATATATAAATATGTAACACCCTATTCAATGAATGAATAGGTACAACTGTAAAGAGTTATATTCCTTTGCCACACAAGGACTTTTTTGTACTTTTAATCATTATTTATTTCAAACTAATAGGCGATAAAGCAGTACTCTTACTTTAAGGCTTTGATAAGTCTATTAATGCAATAAAACTATTATTATTCAGAACTTGACTAGATTAATCTTTTAGTGTACCAAGCCTTTATAAGTAAAATCTTAGATTAAACTTTACTGCTGTCAAAATCCAAAATAAATTTTAGGGTCTTCTTCATATTAGAAATTTGTCCACAAATCAGCACAACGCGTCAGTTTCTACTTAGGAGGAATATGGGACTCAAATCAACCAACCCACTGAGTGTCACAGGTCAGCAATGAAGTGCATTGTGTTCAGGGAGAACAGTACATGGTAGCCCAAATAGCATCAGCCTGTACTACAACAGGAGTATAGCAAATGCCATCAGATCCTTACTGTCAGAACTTCAGTTTACTAGGGTCAGACCTCCTCAACACACACACACACACACACAATATCCATAATTTTTATATATTGCACAACTCTCTATTTGAAGGAGATTGAACCACACGCACCATGACATAACCAAGGGAGTTAAATAAAAATCGAAGGAGCATTGGTCATCTGAATTCTCCTCACAAAACATATTCAGATGGGACAAAACTAATTAAGTTGTTACCTTGCTTAACTTCAGGCAATAACGTACAGTAGATTACACTCCACTTGATCAGCGTGTGCTTGAGACAAATACTTTGTTAGGACATCTCCCAAGGAATGGCATAGACTAAAGCTTAACTTGCAACAGTATTAACAACAAAAAATTGCTGCTTAATGGAGACTCATTCAGCAATTGCCATGTTGCTGAGTGGTGTTCTGCCAGTTTGAAATTATGCGTTCTGGCCTAAGGGCAGATGTTGCTGAATACAGATTAAAAGAATTTAAAACTGAGTAAACATGAATTATAGAGTGAATAGCTTGTTCTTGAATTTTTATTCAATACAATATTTCAAGTCTTTCGGGTTAGTTTAAATATTGGCTGCTTCTCTTATATCAGATGTTCTCAATCAGGCTGCTCAGCTGCCCACTGGGACAATTCTACCATATATCCCAGAAGTTCACAAAATAGATTTTTTCTTTAATAGATAATTTTAACATGGTACTGAAAGCTGGTAGGCACAGGCATGGAGTAAGGTTAGATACAATTCACTCTAATGATAAAGGTTGACAGGTAGGAAGTATAATCTAATGTGTGATATTTAAATAATTACACAATCATTCTGTGTTACAGACAACTACACATGCTCGTAAGTATTAAATGATTATTACTACTTGTACCCCCATCTTATATTTAGCTGTTATGCTCATGGGTAAGATTTAAAATATTCTATGCTTATAACTTAAATTCAAGTTTATAAAGCAAGCTCAACAAAACATACTAAAAAACCTTGTTAAAAGCAAGAGGTTGCCTCTAGAGTGAAGATTTTCCATTAGAACACATTAATATTTGATGGATGATCTTGAATTGAAAACATCTAACTTACAAACATCAACATGCAGAAGTGTTTAAAGAGACCTCCAGAATTAAATTTTTGATGTTATGAAATGCTACTAGTTAAATAATTTGATGAGAACTAATGTTATTTGCAACTATGGACTTAAAATGTCCCATAATTAAAGGCTTTATCCTATTAGGTTGGATTATGACAGGGGGGAAAGGAGTATTTCAAAGCTCTTTTCTTTAATCCCAAAAATTAATTTTTATAATAGGGAAAAGAGACACTAGCGTTTACTTAGGTGAATGAAAAGAACAAATTACCCAACATTTTATGTTTACTGACCTGTTCACAGAATCCAATATAGTTGCCTTACATATTATTTTAACCCTTTGATGGCAACAGAAGCTTACTTATTCATATTTTTAATTTTTTTGTCCACTACACTTAAATTAAGGCTATAAAACTGATTCAAAACCAGTGGCCTGAATGCTAACAATTGCAGGAGGTGGGATTCATTAACATCTTATCTTTGTTCACTGCTCCCACTACTGTCAGTTTCTTCACCTGCAGCCCCAGAAATCGCTGACTTGCTCAAGTAAATGTTTTGTTTATATATATATTCTTCCTTAAAAATAAAAACCCCTTTATTGTCACTTTTTATTTCTTAAGTGCCCACACATCAACAGACAGGGTAAAATCCTTTGCCGCTGAATTCAAGGGGGCCAGATTTTCACCCATAGTGCAGATAAACGGAAAAGACTTTAATTAAAGGTAAAATGAAAATCACAGACAATTTAATGCAATAATCAGTATATATAATCTGGTCTGCTCAACAATACACTTGATACTCTCAGTAATAGAAGAGTTTAATATAAACTGAAAAAGCAATTGACTTTATCAGCCTTGCTCAATCAGTAATCTGTATTCCAACCAGTGATTTTTAACTAATTTATCAATGGCTTACAAGAAAGCCTCCTGATACACTACACTATTTATGAGATGCCTTTAAAACTGGTTTAGTACAAAAGAGATGGTTATATAGAAGAATGGTCCTGGGGTTAGCGTACAGAACTGGAGTTCTATTCTTAGCTGTGCAACAGATTTTCTGAGTTACCAGTCAGTGCTTCATTTCCCCATATGCAAAATAGCGATATTACTTTCCCCACAAGATTGTTTGGGAGGCTGAAGTGAATACCTGTGAAAATGCTTTTCCATAATTCTTTTAGCTGTATTATATATGACGATGTGTTAGGACAACATGGGTCTATAGTTATCTGACCAATTAAAAAAATAGCTGATTTAAAAAAAATTGGTAGATACTGATAGTAAGATTAACGTTTTTTACTAATAAAGAACAGAGCTGTAAGCATGAATAGCAGGATGTACTGACTACACCTGTCTTTTCTTTCTGCAAAGCTCCACTTTGTCAGCTGCCAGCTGTTACAGATAACAGCCAGCCAGATGATGTTGTATCAATGGAATATTATTCATCACAAAAAGAGTTCAGATCAGGGAGGGGGAAAAAACCTAGAACTTCTCTATACCATTAACTTGCTGAGAATGGCAACTAGTAGTCACTGAAGGAAAGTTAATAAAGGTCACAAAAAGAAGTTGGAGATTTTTATATTAATATGCAAAATGTGATACTATTTATCACTTTTCTTGCATTATTTATTCAATAAGGATTTTGCAAACAAAGTGAAATATCAAATGTAAAAACACATGAAAGACTTGTTTTAGAACTGCATTGCAATTCCCAAAGACAAAAATATAGTGAGTCAAATTTCAGCCTCAATTACAACCATGCATTCTCATTCATATTGTGCACCATCGGTGTAAGGGAAGACAGGATTTGCAGTGTGTGTATCAGCATAAATAAAATTAAATGAACTGATGTGAAACTTGTTTGAAATATTAAATGAACAAGCATATGCTTGTTTCCACAGCATATACAACTCTGCCATACTGTAGAGTGATATGTTAAAATGCAATTCTCCTCTGAGAAGTAACTGTAAAAATGACATATGCTGCTATATAACACCTCGGCTTCCTGTGTATTATCAGAGGGTTATCTACTATACTAACATTAATTTGTCTTTAGTCCAGAGACAGGGTCTGAATCTCTAGTCTTGTGTATAACATTCCCTATGAATATTTTCCTTGGTATATATGTATAACCAATTCAGTTTCCACAGTAATTGTTCTAGAAAAAAATGCAGATTTCAGAATATTCAGCAGATAACGGACAACAGGTCAAATCCTCCCATACTACTTGGCTGCTTCATGCTGATCCAGTGATGCACAGCAGCTGGGAAGCTAGCTTAACCAGGTAGCTGGGAATGTTCTTGTTTCACCATGGCCTGGCCCAGGGCACTGGGGGAATTAGAAGGCCTACGCTCTGTGATCCCCAGGTCTAACTGCAGTATTGCCAACCCCAACACGTTAAAAAAGTCATGAGACTGGATTAAATATTAGGTTTAAAAATAATTTTGGGGTTCTATTTATTTGCCTGCTGGTTTCTGAGCCTTTAGGGCTCTTGTTTTCAAACTTTTCGCTGCAACCCATGAGGGCTAGAAACGATTTTTTTTATTTAAAGTTACAATTCTCAACAAATCACATGACTCCAGAAGCTGTACCTTTAAGATACCAAATATTATCATGAAAGTCTCAAGAACTGGCAACACTGAGAATAACTTCTTGGGCAGCCAGGTGCAAGACAGAGCAGCCATTACATTGCTCTAACTCACACTGTAGACCAGACCAGTGTCCAGCCAGGCGCTAAGCAGAGGGAAGCATCAAGATGGCTCAAAGCCATCTTTACTTTCTTCTCCCAGGTCCTATGCCAAGCACAGCTCAGGTAGACCAGAGGATATGGTCCATTGTTTTGTATTAGAAACATAATATAGTCCTATATTAATCAGAACTAAATTAGGATACAACACCTAGATAACCCATTTGTTGTAATTAGTGGTGTAAATATGAATATTATATACATCTCAACGTTTGTAATATTTCATGGCATTTAAAGCCATAACATTTATTTTGGGAGCTGTTCCAAAAGGTTTTCACTTGACTGGTTTATAATTAAGTAATTTGTTAGTTAAATCCCAGAAGAAATAAGGAATCAATGGAGGGGTGTGTAAAATAGTGTAAATCAACAGAAGATGTTTGGATGTGCCCCTCTCCTGTGACTATGGAGGAGCAGGATCAATGGCCTATGCAAGGGGTGGACAATTGGGTGTACTGTGTATAAGGTGTTTTGCTGGGAATGTACATATGACTGGGGGCACAATTACACCAGCCCATAACTAAGTTAGTCTCTAAGGTGCCACTAGTACTCCTTTTCTTTTCAAGTATCAATTTGTTTGCTATAAATAAAATTGCTTCCCAGAAATGTAGCCCCCCCTCCCGCCGATACGTATCACAAAGTCAGACCTAGTTTAAAGGATTCCATTTATTTGAAATCAGTCCCCTCTGCTAACCAGACCAGCAGATCAAAGATACTTCTCACTTCTTATACTCTACTGCTTTTTTCTCCTCCCTTGACTTTGGCCCTCCTTTTATTCCACCTCCCATTCTCAGATCAGCTCCTTATGAATCAAATGTCCTCCCACTCAACTCCTCCTTAAGTCCTATTTTTATGAATCTTTCTTACACTGATCCCCTCACTGATCATACCTTCCTATTTTTTCATATTTCTCAACTTATGCTGGGTGGAGTTAGAACCTGATCCTGCAAACACTTACACATGTGACAGGTTTCAGAGTAGCAGCCGTGTTAGTCTGTGTCCGCAAAAAGAAAAGGAGTACTTGTGGCACCTTAGAGACTTAACAAATTTCTTTGAGCATAATAGTGAAAGTCTCTCCTTGCTACGGCTTGTCAGTACTCTCTGTGAAAGCTATGGAAAAATTCTGGTAAAGATTGATTGATTCAGATATACAGTGTGTCGCAGGTGGAAAAACTACAGTCCAATCCACCTTGGTAAATAACTCATCAATACTTTATAAATATTCCCCCCTGTACTCAGTTACTATGGAAACTATTTACCATAAAATTGATCATAGTTTAGTTTTAGAACTTTCTAACACAATAATCTGATTATCTACTTTTCAGTCCAATATACAAACCAAACACTTGGAATAATGCAGCTGAGTAAAGAGACAAGCCAGGAATAGACTTGCTGCTACTAAATATGTCCAAACTTAAAAGAAGGATGTGAAAGATAAGCACATCAATATTTTTCTGATTAAACTTCACTGTTTGCAAAACCTCTGCTATTCCAGTCCTGGGCTTCTCAAAGGGTATTTTCTTTAAAAAAAATTCCCCTGCATTACTAATGTTGTCACAGCTCCAATGGTGGTAGCAACAATGAGAGCATTAGTGCAGACAGTCGTCTGGGCAGCCACTGGCTTTTTATGAGTTATTTTCCCTACCCCAACTCATAGTAGGTACACACATTTTGGCCTAAAAGCATTACTATTTCTGTGTAAAAGTTATAGTCCCAGCTCTGCTGTTGACCGACTGTGTGACCTCAGGCAAGTGACTTCACTGCTCTATGCCTCAATTTCTCCATCTACAAAATGAGGAGATACTACTAACTCTTGTTTGTAAAGCTACATAAAAGTAGGTATTGTTAAGAGACCAGACTTGTGACAGAATACTAAAAATTATGAAGGCTGGCATTTGGTTGCATTTAACTTACACCTGTCCCTCTAAAAACATTCCCTCATAAACTACTTCCCAGAAACACCCAGTTTTGCTGTGAGTGACTTACATATGTCTCTGGCATCACCAGACAATCTTAAGATATTTATACCCTTTGTTTGTTTGTTTTTTGGAAGGACCGTAGAGAGTATGCATACTAAATGCATTTATTAAATGCAAAATAATACTCTAAGGCCCTAGACCTCCAAGCACTTAAGCACATGCATAACTCTGCTCAGGCTGTAGCCCCATTGCTCACGAGTAGTTCGATGGAAACCAAAGTGACATACATGCTGAAGTGCTTTGCAGGTTCAGGATATAATTGTCCACATATTGGTTAAGTGTGAAAGTATTGGTTCATTATGTCTTCTCCCTGTCCTCCTAAGGCAAATGTCTCCAATTCTTTCCCCCTATATTATTAAATAAGATTTTTCCTTCTGTTTTTACAGAAAATTAATGTGAAACGTTAGGGGTACTTAGTTATTGTAAAACAACATACTACATAAAACAACTGATTACAGAAACAGCAACAGCCCAGTATTTAAACAAAACAAATGAATGCAAATACTTGGGGATGGTGTTAGTTTCAGCTAAACAAAATATACCGTACACTAATTTTAATTGCCTTCATCAAGATAATTCTGTAATCAATTACAATATACAGCTTGAAAATACAAAAAGATAAACTTTTCTCTATCCATTAAAAGTCAGCTTTCATTTTGCAGTAAATTCTGGATCCTTCTACTAATATGAGAGCTTCCCTCTCATCCTCAATTTGCTTGCTCTAATTGCATTCCTTCTGTCAATAAAAGCCACCCACTCTTCTGCATTCCCAACACACTAGAGTGGATCTTCTACATTTCTAATGTTTTGGCCTTATCCCAGTTGCCCAGAGACACGGTTTGTATACATCTTCTTGACAATGGCATGTATCCCTTTTCTTCCTCAAAGAGGCAATATTTTCTGCTTGTTTTCAGGAATACAAATGATAAGCACATTTCAAAATGCACCATATACCATGTTACCTGATTTGCTTTCCCATTAATTTAACATTCTTCACTAGGAACATACCACTGTACTGGATCAGATCAGTGGTTCATCTAAACTATTAACATGTCTCAAAAGTAGACTGTATCAGATGAATGAGGTGAAGATAGGAAAACCCTCACAATAGAGAATTCTGGAATAACTTACCAGTAGGTGAAGTCTGTTCCTGACTCCAGGAAATCAGTGGCTGACTTATGTCTTGAAACCTGAGGGTTTGTATTCTACCTGATGTAACAGTGGATGTTTTTATCAATGTACATATCTCATTCTTTTTCTAAATCTACTAATTTCTTAGCCTCTGATACCTTGTAGCAGCAACTTCCACAGCTAATTTTGAGATAGTGCCAAAAAAAATATTTCCTTTTATCAGTTTTAAAGGTTGATTTTAAATTTCATCTGATGTTTCCTTGTTCCTGTATTATCAGAAAATAAATAGGAGCACCCAATTCACCTTCTCTATGGCATTCACTATTTTATATGCCTCTGTAAAAATTAAGCAGTACTAATCTTCATTCTCCTCTCCACTGAAAGTCTTTTCAGACATCTAATTATTTCTATAGTTTACCTTTGGACAGTGAAGACTGACAATTATCCATCTTCGCACACGCATTAACCATTAAGTGTGTTTAGCTTATACCATCTCCAGGCATCCATATCTGCTGGATGAATCTTAAGCTAAATTTTTTTCAAGGCCATAATTTTTTTTTTTTTAAATATGGCATTTTGCAGCTCTTTGTATTCAGAGACAAATGGATTCTTTCTCCTGTTAGTGTCCACGTACACTGGTGTGGCAACACTATTTGCTATATCAGATCTGCGATTCTCAATTGAAGTTAAGACAGAGAGCAAACCAAAATGCCAAGGATTAAGTGTCAGCCTTTTAGATAGTCCCAGCTTAGTACCTACTTCTGTGGGAATTCTACACCACTGTGCATGCACAGGATTCATGTCCCCTGCAGATTTCTTTGCTTTCTTGCAGAAAAAATGACTTTCTGACAGCAAAGCAAAGCAAAAGGAAGTTGCAGGAGCAGTCATGCACCACTCCCTAGCTGTGCAGGTACATCATTTCAGGCAGCCAGCAGAGAGGTAAATCACTGCAGGGCTTGGTACACCCCAGCCAGAGGCTTCTATCCAGAGCTGGGATCAGCGCTAGTCCCAGCTGGACTGGAGAGGACAGGACTTCCTCTCCACTGCAAGGAGTGCCTGGGGCTGTGTCAAACCCAGCTCCACAACCTCCCCCAGCTGCAGGAAGCCCAGCACCCTCCCCTCCTTCCTGCCCCTGTCACTCCTCATCTGCCGGGGGAGAGGTCACTGTATGGGGAGCTGCTCCCCCATCCACCCAACCCCTGTGCATCTGGACCTCCCATACCCAGACACCCCCGCCAAGCCTCACCCCGTACACCCAGAACCCCCTAGTCCTCCATACCTGTACCTCAACCCCTGCATCTGGAGCCTCCTTCACACAGACTCCCTGCCTCTGGACCTCCACCCTAACCCCTCCACCAACCACCCTCCACTGAGCTCCCTGCTCTTAAACTCCCACCCTGAATAGCCCCACCTCCCTGCACCACCCTGAGTCCCCACGTCCAGACCCCCATGCCACTGATCCCCAACTAGCTGCACCCAGACCCTCACCCCACCAAGCCTCACTTTCCGAGTACCCAGGCTCCCCTGCCGAACCCCCCGACACTGCTGAGGTCAAACCACCTTCACCTGGAAGCCCCTCCAGAGTCCCACTGCCCCTGCACCTGGAATCCAGCTCCCACCACACTAGACCCCGCATTGAGCTGCCTGCACCCAGATTGTCCCACACAGAATCCTCTCACCCCACACCTGGATCCCCCCACACTGAGTCCGTCCACACTTGAATCCTGCCTGGTTGAACCAGCCTACCCCCACCTGGGGTGCCTGGTGTAGAGGACTTGAGGCTGCAGTCTCACCAATGGGTTTGTGTCCCAGGAGTGGGGGAGCTGCGGAATGATCATCCATCTTCATGCAGCCAGTGGCCTGTGCTCCCCACTGCTATGCTGGAGCCTCTGCATTTATTTATTGACAAATAAAATTTGCAGAATTTTAAGATGTGTGTGCAGAATTTTTAATTTTTTGGCGCAGAATGCCCTCAGGAGTAAGTACCTGAGATCATACTGAGTTTTAGCTCCATCAGTAACAACTGAGAACCATAAGGACTGGCCTAGTAGTGCAGGTCTTCCAAAGTTCTCTGTTATCTTAGGCCTTCTTTACACTCAAAAGTCGTACTGCTTTAACTAAACCAGTATACAACCCCACTAGCGTCAACACAGCTATACCAGCGCAGCTTATTCCAGCTATCGAGGTTTAACTGAATCCTCTAAGGGTTGTACCAATACAACTATCTTAGTTTAAGAAAAAAAATAAAATAAAAAAAAATCACACCCCTAACTGAAATAGTTATACAGGTATAATGTGTCTGTGCAGACCAGGCTTTCAGCAACCTTTCTGAATTCTCTCAAGCATAGCTTTCAGCCTGCTTCAGAAACAATGGGACAATTCAACACGGATTTACACACTGTGAAATCTCACTCAAATCAGTGGAACTGCACAGGGTATGTCACCAATGAATGGTATGTCGGACCATTCTTTAGAAAGTTTACTGAGATAAAATTAAAGCTCTGAATGTAAAAGATTGTGATAAAAGAAAAAGACACAAGTGTACTTGTCTAACAGATGGCTTATGTTTCATGATAAAAATGTTTGCATTTAATGTATAAAGATTACCTATTAATAAGGAAGCAGGTACATTTTCAAAGGGATGTTTCCATCACAAATAAAGCTAGTACTTTGTAATTCACTCTGTGATGATACATATTACAATTAGGTTTGCTCAGTGGGTGAACCCAAAGTAATTTCAATGCCAAGACTTTATGTCTAAATCCTGTTGCTAACAACTCCACTGAGCTACTAAATATACTGTACTACATGCAACATCATCAACATTTTGCTTTTCTTCAGAATCACCCAGACTACAGTCAACTTACTTCTTTCTTTACAAAGGTGCAGCAAAGACTTTTTGAGTCTTGTGGATGCAAACTTTTTGATTTATTCTTGATTTATTTATTATGCACACTAATGTGTGTGTGGTGCAAGGAGAAGGAAAGTAAAACTAAAAAGTAAACACTCAATTAAATGAATCAAATATATTTTCAATAATTAAAAGTTAAAGTTTCTGAACTATTAATGCCTATGTATTTTATAAGTAAGGCTGGATGGTTTTTCACCTGTGTGTCCAGGGTCAAACTGTGGCATGAGATTCAAAGTGATGTGAAGTGTGTTGACACAACTCTTTCTCCAATGGACAAAAGTCAGCATGACAAAAGTACCTTCCATAATGTGTGTGCTGTCTGTAGGAGAGGGCCAGGGCTGGAGTTGGTGTGAAAACCAGAGCTGCATCTTATTCATACAAAGGGCAGAAATGAGGTGGTGGGGGAAGCACTATAGCTTCCTGGCTATATTTGTGGCTTGTGGATTCAAAATAAAAGGGTGTGTGTGGGGGGAAGCAGGGAATGAACTAAATAAAATGTAAGGTTCCATGAGGTTACTCCCTCCAGAAGGTCCAAAACAGGTGTTTATCAGTGGAAAAAATCCCAGTATTTCTATTGACTTGTGTATTTTCCTCCCATCTAGAATTCTTATGTTACTGGTATTTTGGGTTTTTTAGGGTAGGCATGGAGGAGGGCAAAGTAAAGGCCACTCACAGGACCAAGGACTAGAAAACACTCCACTTCTTTGCGCACAATGCCCACACCCCTCAAAACTAAGGCTGATGGCACTTCTTACACTACCATACGTATATAAACACATGGACTCTTCCCACATAACCTCACAGGTGGAAGACACCTGAAAGGGGGCCATGACCCCAGTCTCCTCCTACATTGGGCAGTAGATGTGGCAGGTATGCAAGACCAATGCTCATCCTATGCAACAAGGGACTCTGGGAAGCATTATATGTTGGTGCTTTCTATTAGTGATGAGGCTAAAGACTATAATTTAGTTTTAAAGTAGTGGTGAACTTTCTCACACTCAGCAAGGTGTGCAGGGTAGTGACTGCACTAGGCAATTACAAAATTACTGTACCACATACATTTCCCAAGTAACTTCTGAATGGTGCTAGGAGGAAGTACAGTATCATGCAGTAAATACTAGGTTTATACTAATAAGCCGAATAAGCAGAATTGAGTATGCTTAGAAAATAAGTGCTAAAACTTGCTGTTTAGCAGAAAACTTAATTTGCACTTTAACATTCATAGAATGATAGGACTGGAAGGGGATGACTTGAGAGGTCATCTAGTCCAGTCCCCTGCACTCATGGCAGGACTAGGTATTATCTAGACATGGGGTTCTCAAACTAGGGGTCAGGACCCCTCAGGGGGTCACGAGGTTATTACATGGGGGGTGTCAGCCTCCACCCCAAACCCCGCTTTGCATCCAGCATTTATAATGTTGTTAAATATATTAAGAAGCGTTTTTAATTCATAAGGAGGGTCGCACTCAGAGGCTTGCTGTGTGAAAGGGGTCACCAGTACAAAAGTTTGAGAACCACTGATCTAGACCATCCCTGACAGGTGTTTGTCTAACCTGCTCTTAAAAACCCTCAATGATGGAGATTCCACAACCTCCCAAGGCAATTTACTGCAGCGCTTAACCACCCTGACAGTTAAGAAATTTTTCCTGATGTCCAACCTAAACCACCCTTGCAGCAATTTAAGCTCCTTGCTTCTTGTCCTATCCTCAGCGGTTAAGAAGAACAATGTTTCTCCCTCCTCCTTGTAACAACCTTTTATGTACTTGAAAACTATCATCATGTCTCCTCTCTGTCTTCTCTTTTTCAGAGTAAACAAACCCAATTTTTTCAATCTTCCTTCATAGGTCACGTTTTCTACACCTTGTGACAAAGTTCTGTCCTTGCCTCCGTGGGTCCCGCGTTTCCTGGCGGATTTCACTAGCCTCAGAGGCTCACTGTGACCCTCCATGTAACCCTTCTCTCTCTAGAGACAAGGGTCACTGTCTACTGAGCCATTTTCATCATAAGCCAGCAAGGGAGGTGAGGAGAAGTTATCCTTCCTTGCACAGTCTCTGTTGTCTCCCAGTCTCAGTGATTAATCAGGGGGCAAAGTGGGGGGGAACCCGGGCCCACCCTCTACTCCGGGCTCCAGCCCAGGGACCCTAATAGTATCAGCTATGGTAGCTGACCTTTTAGAAACACGACATGTACAATTCCCTGGGCTACTTCCCCCACAGCAGCCCTCACTTCCTCAAGCTCCACTTCACCCTTACCTCAGGGCCTTCTTCCTTGTGCCTGATATGGTGTGTACTACTCAGTCTCTCCAACAGCGCAACTTCCTCCCACAGCTCCTGACATGCACACCCACCTGACTAACTGGGAGGCTTTTAACTAGTTTCAGCCAGCCCCTGATTGGCTTCAGGTGTCCCAATGAACCTAGCATTCTCCCTGCCTTCTGGAAAGTTCTTAATTGGCCCCAAGTGTCTTAATTGACCTGGAGCAGCTGCCATTTCACTAATCCTGGTACCAGGGATTTGTTTAGCCTGGAGCTAATATATCTATCTCCCACTACTTTTCTATAGCCATCTGGCCTTGCTCTGTCACAACCTTTAATCATTTTTGTTGCTCTTCTCTGGACTTTCTCCAATTTGTCCACATCTTTCCTGTGCCCAAAACTGGACACAATACTCCAGCTGAGGCCTAATAAGCGGGGAGTAGGGTAGAAGAATTACTTCTGGTGTCTTGCTTACAACACTGCTGCTAATACATCCCAGAAGGATGTTTGCTTTTTTGCAATAGTGTTACACTGTTGACTCATATTTAGCTTGTGGTCCACTATGACCCCCAGATCCCTTTCCGCAGGACTCCTTCCTAGGCAGTTGTTCCCCATTTTGTAGATGTGCAACTGATTGTTCCTTCCTAAGTGGAGTACTTTGCATTTGTCCTTATTGAATTTCAGCCTATTTACTTCAAACCATTTCTGAACATTCATGATTTATAAATCAAAAACATGAGAAAAATGAAAGAAAGTATTATCTTGCTTAGTGTAACTTGGGTGAAAGTTGGATTCTTTGCATTTTAAAGTATAAAGTGGAATGAGACCCAAAAAATGACTCTGTAAAGATGGCATTGTGCATCCATAACTATCATGAACTCCAGATCAGTGATATTCAGACCTCAGTGGTTCAGGAGCCAAATTAGCGATCAACATTACCCAAAAGAGCCACAGAAGCATGAATTCATTGTTTCATTTACTATCTATCTACCAAAAAGAAAAGGAGGACTTGTGGCACCTTAGAGACTAACCAATTTATTTGAGCATGAGCTTTCGTGAGCTACATCTCACTTCATCAGATGTTTACCGTGGAAACTGCAGCAGACTTTATATACACACAGAAATCATGAAACAATACCTCCTCCCACCCCACTGTCCTGCTGGTAATAGCTTATCTAAAGTGATCAACAGGTGGGCCATTTCCAGCACAAATCCAGGTTTTCTCACCCTCCACCCCCCCACACAAATTCACTCTCCTGCTGGTGCTAGCCCATCCAAAGTGACAACTCTTTACATAATCAAGTCGGGCTATTTCCTGCATAGATCAAGGTTTTCTCACATCCCCCCCACCCCCATACACACACAAACTCACTCTCCTGCTGGTAATAGCTCATCTAAACTGACCATTCTCCAGGTTTAAATCCAAGTTAAACCAGAACATCTGGGGGGGGGGGGTAGGAAAAAACAAGAGGAAACAGGCTACCTTGCATAATGACTTAGCCACTCCCAGTCTCTATTTAAGCCTAAATTAATAGTATCCAATTTGCAAATGAATTCCAATTCAGCAGTTTCTCGCTGGAGTCTGGATTTGAAGTTTTTTTGTTTTAAGATAGCGACCTTCATGTCTGTGATTGCGTGACCAGAGAGATTGAAGTGTTCTCCGACTGGTTTATGAATGTTATAATTCTTGACATCTGATTTGTGTCCATTTATTCTTTTACGTAGAGACTGTCCAGTTTGACCAATGTACATGGCAGAGGGGCATTGCTGGCACATGATGGCATAGATCACATTGGTGGATGTGCAGGTGAACGAGCCTCTGATAGTGTGGCTGATGTTATTAGGCCCTGTGATGGTGTCCCCTGAATAGATATGTGGGCACAATTGGCAACGGGCTTTGTTGCAAGGATAAGTTCCTGGGTTAGTGGTTCTGTTGTGTGGTATGTGGTTGTTGGTGAGTATTTGCTTCAGGTTGCGGGGCTGTCTGTAGGCAAGGACTGGCCTGTCTCCCAAGACTTGTGAGAGTGTTGGGTCATCCTTTAGGATAGGTTGTAGATCCTTAATAATGCGTTGGAGGGGTTTTAGTTGGGGGCTGAAGGTGACGGCTAGTGGTGTTCTGTTATTTTCTTTGTTAGGCCTGTCCTGTAGTAGGTAACTTCTGGGAACTCTTCTGGCTCTATCAATCTGTTTCTTTACTTCTGCAGGTGGGTATTGTAGTTGTAAGAAAGCTTGACAGAGATCTTGTAGGTGTTTGTCTCTGTCTGAGGGGTTGGAGCAAATTCCATCCCACCACCAACCTCAGCCTGGTCCAGTCCACACAAGAGATCCACTTCCTGGACACTACAGTGCTAATAAACAATGGCCACATAAACACCACCCTATACCGTAAACCTACTGACCGCTATTCCTACCTGCATGCCTCCAGCTTTCACCCTGACCACACCACACGATCCATCGTCTACAGCCAAGCTCTGCGATACAACCGCATTTGCTCCAACCCCTCAGACAGAGACAAACACCTACAAGATCTCTGTCAAGCTTTCTTACAACTACAATACCCACCTGCAGAAGTAAAGAAACAGATTGATAGAGCCAGAAGAGTTCCCAGAAGTTACCTACTACAGGACAGGCCTAACAAAGAAAATAACAGAACACCACTAGCCGTCACCTTCAGCCCCCAACTAAAACCCCTCCAACGCATTATTAAGGATCTACAACCTATCCTAAAGGATGACCCAACACTCTCACAAGTCTTGGGAGACAGGCCAGTCCTTGCCTACAGACAGCCCCGCAACCTGAAGCAAATACTCACCAACAACCACATACCACACAACAGAACCACTAACCCAGGAACTTATCCTTGCAACAAAGCCCGTTGCCAATTGTGCCCACATATCTATTCAGGGGACACCATCACAGGGCCTAATAACATCAGCCACACTATCAGAGGCTCGTTCACCTGCACATCCACCAATGTGATCTATGCCATCATGTGCCAGCAATGCCCCTCTGCCATGTACATTGGTCAAACTGGACAGTCTCTACGTAAAAGAATAAATGGACACAAATCAGATGTCAAGAATTATAACATTCATAAACCAGTCGGAGAACACTTCAATCTCTCTGGTCACGCAATCACAGACATGAAGGTCGCTATCTTAAAACAAAAAAACTTCAAATCCAGACTCCAGCGAGAAACTGCTGAATTGGAATTCATTTGCAAATTGGATACTATTAATTTAGGCTTAAATAGAGACTGGGAGTGGCTAAGTCATTATGCAAGGTAGCCTGTTTCCTCTTGTTTTTTCCTACCCCCCCCCCCAGATGTTCTGGTTTAACTTGGATTTAAACCTGGAGAATGGTCAGTTTAGATGAGCTATTACCAGCAGGAGAGTGAGTTTGTGTGTGTATGGGGGTGGGGGGGATGTGAGAAAACCTTGATCTATGCAGGAAATAGCCCGACTTGATTATGTAAAGAGTTGTCACTTTGGATGGGCTAGCACCAGCAGGAGAGTGAATTTGTGTGGGGGGGTGGAGGGTGAGAAAACCTGGATTTGTGCTGGAAATGGCCCACCTGTTGATCACTTTAGATAAGCTATTACCAGCAGGACAGTGGGGTGGGAGGAGGTATTGTTTCATGATTTCTGTGTGTATATAAAGTCTGCTGCAGTTTCCACGGTAAACATCTGATGAAGTGAGATGTAGCTCACGAAAGCTCATGCTCAAATAAATTGGTTAGTCTCTAAGGTGCCACAAGTCCTCCTTTTCTTTTTGCGAATACAGACTAACACGGCTGTTCCTCTGAAACCTATCTATCTACCAACCACTCTCACAGCAAAATGACGTGACCAAGTATTCTACAATTGGCTAATAACATAGTAAAAGCCTCCTGACTGGTTAGTAACTAAATCACAGAGTGTTTTAATATCATGTGCTGCAAAGACTCATTAAAGAGCCACTTGAGCACACAAGCCTCAGTTTGAGTGTCACTGATTCAGATCAAATGGGCTCATTTTTACAAGTAAAATGAAGATTTTTCTAACTAGTGGTCCTGCAAACTCATCTTGGGATTAGAAAAATATTCAGCTTGTGTTCTATCTGTAATGAAGAAAGACTTTCCAGCTGAAATTTGGCTCAACTATCAACAGAATTGTTAGCCAAAATAGCATCCAGCTGACTCGCTCTAAGGTGTGTTGTCTCTGTTGGGGTAACAGGAATAAAAGCTTATTTTAGTTATTAAACTAAATAGACATAACTGACTATACAGAACTGACAGAAAGGAAGCAGGTCTGTGGAGTAAGAGTGACATTTTTACATTGTTACTTTGCAGAATAAACTCACATCCAATAGATTTTTACAGTCAGTATAAGCCTATTTAATTCTCACATATCAAGAATGCAACATTGAGCATAAACACATGCAACAGAAATTTATGAAAAAGCAAATTCCTCTTGAAACAATTTAGAGAGATTTCTTTATGCCTCTTCTTTCGAGCATTGATATGCTATCAATATTGTTTGTGAAGTAAAAACAAGCACTTGTATCCAGATTCTTCAGTCCCTGCATTGTCATCTCTGAGACTAAACCTCTAGAGTACATCTCCACATGACACATTTACCTAAAGTGGCTGCACATGTCTAACGTAGGCTTTTGTTTAGTGATCATGGTCGTTTTGAGTTTGTTTAAATACAGAGTCCTAATGCTTACCCACTAATCCCAGGACGTTTTGAAATGCTCTCAAGCTTTTAGAGGGAAAAACTGTTGCATGGACTTTGCAGATGAAACTGACCACAGTTCACTGGAACCAGCCAGTTCAGATAAATAAAATGAAAGCAGACATTTCTTGAGAATATCTTGAAAGCTTTTCCATTAGACCGTATCAGGGGTATACAATCTTCCCTACCTTCCGATCCCCTCTTTCTTTAAATACTGTGTGTATAAATATATTTATCTGCTTCATTTGATATCAAAGATCTTTGGGGGAAAAGATATATCTTCCAGTACTTTGTTTTATACTGCATTATATCACAGATATTACTATATCAAATTTAAACCCTAAACATTCCTAAAAGGAGAGATTGCAAACCACCACCACTGAACTTACTAGAACTAATTAGCAAGCAAATAAAGCATTTGGTCTGTGCATCATTTTAAAGTTGTTCCTGCTCCATGCCTGGCTTAGATGCAGAATTCAGTAATATTTGGGTATAGCCTCTTCACTGGATGTCAAAGGGCAGTCTAGGAAAGCACAGTATATAATAATATGGCAAATGAGAATGTATTGAACAGATAGATAGAAATGCCTCAGGTTAGGTTTTCATTAAGGGCTCAGACTGGACATTCATTTTTGATATCATGATCATTTGGACTGTCTTAATCTGGATGTTCTCTGGACAGGTAGCTCTACTACCTTAATAGACTATACTTTATACATAAAGAAAACCAATGTATTACACACACACCTTGCTAAGGAAATGAAGGAAAATTTTGTGCCATGGTAATATAAACTATTAAGCAGTAATCACATCCTCCTAAATTTGAGACATCACTAATGGTAACAGTAACCTTGGCCAGCAGCAAAGCAGGGAGTTCACAGACACAAAAGTATCCAGGGTACTCTGAAAATGCCCTGGGAAGTTTTCTCAATATCATTCTCCAGCACATGACACCATATATGACAAGAAAGTGATGAGTCATGGTATCTGTGCCTAAGGAGAGGGGTGCAAGCAAAGTTTGACACAGTTGCTACCTTTTTAGGAAACAAAACACTTTGGGTCCTCAAATCAGAGAGAGGCTACTTGTTTGTCATGTCTCCTTGAATTGGAAAAAATGAAACAGGTGGATTATTATGATGCGTCGCCCTCAAATCCCATTGCTCACTCCTTCATTCTAGCTCATGTTCTTATCCCCTCTGATCCCCCAGGTTATTCGTACATTAGAAGCTTCCATCATATCACCTTTCAGCCAAGCTGGGGAGATGTGCAATTAGCTTCTTTTCAAGTTGTTGCTTATGCTACCCCATTGTTTGACTCTAGGAATAACACAGCCACTACCTGTCCCTGGGGCCGGATCGTGCCCTGTTGATACTTGCACATGCAGAAGAGGCCCGCCATATACAGATCTCCCTCTGTCAAAGAGGCAAGTGAAAGTGGTTTCAGACATGTCTTGACCCAGACCCCACAGAAAGCTCTTTGTGGGGTCCATGGTGACCATCAGTCTGCTGTTGACAAGCATCATCCCCCTATAGACCTCATGAAATTTTCAGGAGAGTTAATCCAGCCTAAAGCTTTTTCGTGGAGACCCTCCATACCATGGAATACCTCTTCAGGAGCAGGAACAGCCTGGGGAACAGCACTAGCAGGGAGCTGGGTTGGGAGCTCAGGAGCAGATGTATAGATCCTCCATATGGATGTTCCTGGCCTCCACTAGATTTCCTAGAGTTCCACATGAATTTCCAAAAAGCCATGGTTCTGAAGGCTGAACTCCCTTTTCTTTCCAGAAGTGAATAAATACTCTCCCTCCAGATAGAGGAAATTCTTCAAGTTTTCCTCCCCTCTCTGCACTCATGTCTCCACTAGAGGAGGTAACTGGGCTATTGTTTAGAAACCAAAGACCATCACTTCTGTAATGAACCTGGTGCCCATTCTGGCTTCCACTGCAGCCAATGGAAGCTTTATCCTTGCTTTCACCGGAATAAGATTAAGACAATTCTGAAGCCTTTGTCTCATGACTGGGCCCTTAGAAAGCAGAAGTAAGACAGCTCCTATTCTGAGCCTGTGACTTTGTAGAAAAAAGACTGCTCGCTACTACTGCATCTTTAGCTTAGCTACATTTTAAAGCAACTGTAAAACTGCAATTACGTTTGTAAACACTTTTAGCTCATTATTAATACTGTGTGTAGCAGATGACCAAAGACACACATTTTACTTGTGAACAAAATAGTCATTTCACTGAATATAAAGAAACTGCCTGAAAAATTCATAAGATCTGTTTCACAAATTACCAATTCAACCATAAGAGTGTATAGTAAAAATGACAAAAGATTTGTTCTTACAGTTGATAAAAAATTTATACCAAGGCATTCAAGTAAAGTTACTTTCTGTGTTCTGATTTAATGAATCATTTGAGCAGTATCTGGCTGGGTGACACAGATGTAGGGCTCGCTGAAGCCTACTCTAATGCCTACTGGTATAGCCTTCCTTGGGACAGTAAAGCCAGAACAATGTGTCAGACTGAAGTAATATCAAATAAAGTAAGTGCAGTACTGGGGACGCTATGAGGTTGGCCCACAACACTGCTTGACCTGTGAATGTCTGGTAAGTACTTCTCTGTCCTACAGGCTCCAGTGACCCAGGAAGCCCAAAAGAAGAAGCAGCAGTGCGGTAATAAACAGTCTCTGCAATAAGATTTTTTCAACTTGAATTACAAGATTGCAAGACATACAAAGATTGCTTGATGGTTTTAACCCTACTGAAAGGAAGAGTCTGACACTGTGTGAAACCACCAGTGATTTCTTAAAAGGTGAACTAATGTTAAATGTTTAATATGAATTTGTGAAAAGAACTGCCTGTTTTAGAACACTGAAACCTCTACATTTTGCCTTTATTTAACTTTAAACCTGTCCACTAATTTGGACAATAAAAATGGGAAAGTTACTTCATGTATATGACTATAGTTTGCGTTGTTTATGACTTCAGAATTATGTTGAAGGAGTATGTAAAATCAGGCTTACGATTAAGAAAAAAAACTGTTGAAGACCAGATCTCACCACATGCAAACTAAAATAATGTAGGAATCTAGACATTTTAGTATTTAAATCTTACACAATAAAACTATTCTAAGTATGTTTAAATGCAGATTGGGGACATTTAATTAAATATCCCAGTCCGAATGTGTCTGAATAAGTTATGGCTTCAAAATGAGAATTTTTCTATCTCAAAACACAAGTTTATTCAACAGTGTGTTGAAAAGTAATTAAAGTATATAATTTTTTTAATGTACTGCCTATTTTCAAATAAAAACAGGTGAATTCCTGCTGCTGAGAAAAATTAATTCTTTAAGAAAGGCAAAAACATCCTAAAATTACTATGTAATAGAAAGTATCCTTTAGTATTTTCCACTGTGTTCTCGTTCATTCTAAAAGTTTTTCCAAATTAGTCTATTATTGACTAAGTAATATCTATTAGAATGCACAAAGGCTACTTTTTACAGGTTACACAACAGATAACTGGATCAAAATATAACAAAGCTTCTGCTGTAAAGTACTATATATCAGAGAGAAAATGAATGTTTTGGAAAAATGAGTGAAAAGAGAAGTATTGCTTAAAAAAACCCCACAACACTGACCTGAAGTCTGTAGGATTTAGTATTTTTTAAGCAAGCTGTAATTTTTCAAATGATTATTTGTTATTGAAAGCCTGACAGCTACAAAACTGCTGGCAAAATAAACACTGTCGAATTTATGTGAATATATCTGTGTATAGTGCCTAGCATAGTTGTTAATCAGATTTAAAGAAAAACACCCTGATATTTGATATAATTTTTCTAATCCTTAGAATTAGAACACCTCTTGATAAAGGTCATATCCGTTATTTAGAATAATTGCAGTACTTACGCTGATAACAACACAACAGCAATTAGGGTCCATTCCGGCATTTTGTGAATAATATTTGTATTTGTTAACCTGAAAAACAATAAGGGCAACATCAAAAATGTTATGTTTTAGAACACAAATAAAATCAGAACAGTTGAAACTTACTGTTAAGCAAGAATAAGGGGCTGGATTTTAAGGCCGATTTTGAGAAATGTTGAGTACCTGCAAGACCCACTGAATTGTGTGCAAGTATATTAATATTCAAGTATCCTTAAAAGAAGATTTTCAACCTCCTTCCTATTTATAGACACCCACAATGAGATCAGATTTTGTTACAGCAGTGTTAAAGCATAGTAAATCTATGGAATTCAGTGGAATTTCTCCAGATTTACATTGGCGTAGCTAATATCAGAATCTAGTTCGTTATATTTTTAACAATATTGCACAATACCTACATATTTTAAATTTTTGGCCTTCATCACCCTCTTATATCAGCACCTCTCAAATAGTAAGAACACCCCTCTTTCTTTTCTGCATCTATTGTAAGAGCTTGAAAGATAGCAGAATTCCCCCTCTCACTCACTCATGGCTCCTATGCATGAGTGGTCGGGGGGGGGGAGGGGGGGAGAAGAAGCTAAGTCAAAGAAACAGAATTTGTATTTATTTCAGAATTCAGAGAGGTCCAAGGTCATTTTTATTTCCAGCGAGAGAGAGTTCAGAAGCCTAGGTCCCATACCAGCAAAAGTTCTGTCTCCTGTACTCCATATCTCCCTTTACTGATCAAGCTTCATGTTTCACATCTAGAAACTAACTACCCTTGAGCCAAAATGATGATTTTCTCTGCCTGGTGCCCACACTAGGGTATATATTTTATAAAGTATGGCTCCACTCGGAATAGAGAATCTGAAAAGATGGCACACTTAAGGCTTGTCTATACTGCAGGCTAAACTGGCGCCACTGCGATTGACGCAGTGGCGTCAATTTAATGGGTCTGGTGAAGACACGATGAGTTGATGGGAGAGCACTCCACCTCACCAAGGGGTGGAAGGTAAGTCGGTAGGAAAGCATCTCCTGCCGACATAGCGTGGTGTAGACACTGCATTAGGTTGATGTACACTGCATCGCTCAGGTGCGTGATTGTTTCACACCTGAGTGACGTAACTTACATTGACCTAAGCAGCAGGGTAGACCAGGATACTTTCTTTCTTGCATCTCATTGATTTTCATACCAAATGTGCTCACTTTACAAGACAAAGTAATTTTTTTCTAAACTGCAAGCCCTACCATTTCTTCTTGGGATCTGCATCACAAGTTGGGTTTTCCTTCTTGGGTAGGCTACTGTACACCGCAAGTTACACTGGGCAATGCTAACAACTGGTTTTTTAAGTGGTAGCTCAATAAGTTACCCCTACAGACAATTTTATAAAAGTTGTTTGACACCAGTGCCCACAGTTGGACCCATTTAGGGAGCTCATAGAATTTTAATAACTATGGGAAGTATGGCCCCAGCTGCTGGGGTGGGAAAAAATATTGCATGATAGACAGACAATGCATGAGACCATCCCACCAGATTGTCAACTCTGAGGCACAGAGCAGAATGTTTCCTTCCACATGCAGCACATTTATCCAGAAAATTACAAACTCTGCCGTTCTAGGCTTTGAGTGCCTCAGTGGTCCACATATATTTCCAGGGAACCAGGAACAAATTTATTTTGGCCTTGCAATATGACACTTTTGTATGACCTGAGACAGAACAGCACAAAGTGGAAGAGTAGAGAGGTGGATCTGGTAGAACAATTTAAATCATTTGTTGAATACATCATGAGAATTTTTAGGTCAGGTCCAAAGATACCTTGTGCATCAGACCCCAACTCTGTTCACACTACTGGCATAGTTAACGCTACACAGGTTTATGTTTACAAAATGTAGATAAAATTCTATGACCATGGCAGTTAGCAGTGTTTTGTCCCTGCCAGAGGCCAACCTATCACATGGTTGTCTTTTTGCAATCATGGCAATGTTAGCTATTCTGCCACTTCTCCTTCCCTCACCAATTTTGTATGCTAGGACACCCCAGAGTGCATTGTGCCAGACTGTTGCTCCCACTCTGTGTGCATGTCATCTAGACAATCTATACCCTGCAGAGGTAGTATGGAATAACTAGCCAGGTTACTCAAAATGTTCCAGTAAAATAGGGTTATGCAGCAAGGCAGGTGTGAACTGCTGTGTTGCCAAAAACTGCTATGTGACAGAAACTGAACTGTGTTTAAAAGGTAGCCATGCCTCTAACTGGTTACAAAATCACAGCCACAGCTTTCTAGCCAATAACCTAAACTGATTTCAGCAGCAGGACAGAGCACTGTTGGTGTTCTGAATGCATAGCAAACTATGATAGCTGCTACCCTAGCAGAACATCACAAACCATATAATATACATTATTTTCCAAGCAATAAGGGAATATTACAAATACAGTCACTTTTAAATCAGTAACAGATGGCACTTGTTTTTATCAATATCTGACAAAAAACAACAGTTTGAGTTTTAAGGTTGACCTTTTCCACCCTAAGGGAACGATTCCCCCACAATGAGAATTTAGGGTTAACAAAAGAATAACCGAAAGATCCAAGCATTTGACACTTTGGAACCTTATCCCTGGCAATCTTGTTATTTGCTAAGTTTGTGTAAAATTCCAGAATTCATACAGCTAATATAGTGGTTCAAAATAATCACACATAAAACACAATTCCAATTATAATCTGTAAACTCTGCTTAGCCTGGTTTCAATAGAAGAGCAACAGATACTCAAATCTGACCAATAAGGAGAACAAGACATCTTCACTGCTTCCCTTTCCTGCTTTATTTCCTCAGCATAGTAACTAATTTCAACTAACTACCTTCTCATTCTTGGCATTACACGTATCTGTGGTTATTGGTTTGGAAACCTAACACTTTTCTATTCATCTTTAGCGAAAAGCACTCTATATATGAACATTTAGTATTTCTTTATCTGCCTGAGCAGGTGGTAGAGATAGGGAATTTCTTTTGTAAGTTAAAAACTAAAACAACAGTGTTGTTTCTCCCCATCCCTAGTGAATCCAGGTGATTCTTCAAAACAAGATAAGTGTTTAACTATAGTTTAAATACAAATTTTATAAGTATCAGCCATGACTACTGAAGCAGTGCATCTCCATCTGTATTATTTCCTTCCTATGCTTTAATACTCAATGTTAATTTTATTAAACGAAATGGCCATGTCATATAACATAACCAGTATTTTTGGTTAAATAACATGGATTGTCTGAAACAAACCAGCATGCACTGATTACTATATGAAATTGCTCAAGGCAGTGTCTAGCAACAAAAAGTTAATATGTGCTAAACGGTTACTCTTTTCTGTTTAGAGAATATGAGACAAAACAAGGACTTTAAGGTCTTGACTCAATACTGATGACAGTGATAAAAACTACTAAGAAATGCCTGATGGAATCATCTTGACAGGCAATTCATATGTAACATTCCAGTTAATCTGCTTTGATGAGATACAATGGAAGAGACAGCTCTAAATCACTTGGGAAAACGCTGTCAAATAGCAGAGAAAGCAGCTTTGTTTCAGTGCTCTACAAGGAGCCATTATTGATTAGAGCACAAGAAGGCGTCATTCTTGTACACAAACTAAGAGATGTAGTTATTTGTGTCAATTAACTCTTATTCAATGTTAGTATTGATTGGCAAGGTCTCAACACTAGTCATTGCCATCAATATGCTATTTACAGTAGAGGTAGTCAGAAGACACAGATAACCTGCTGGATGCAGTAATATAGATCGGTTGTCGCAGTACTGTCACTGGATTGGATGACTAGTCAAGATTTCACAACCAGTAACCTTTTGATACAATACCTGTCCTACAGCACTTGTGCAACTGTTTTAAAAAAGCCATTTTAGGAAGATCAGACTAAAGCACGCAACCTACAGCTGTGAAGCCTTAAATAATCAGGAGCAGTGAAAGGGCAATCAATCACTTTCAAAAACAAGCTGTGTGTCAACACCAAGGCGTCTGAAGACTAAAGCTTTCAAAAAACAGTCAAGTGCAAGGCCTCCACTAAAAATGGTTCACTAATTCGTTGTCTTATCTTTAGCCAAAGCTGCTACTTCAAAACAATCTGTGAGGGAGGGGAGAAAAACGTCAGTACAATTGTATCTTTTAAACATATGTTGTGGGGAAAAAACCTAGCAGCAATGTTTTAAACGTAGAAGTTTAAGCCTATGATTTGGGTTTGCAGAGTTCTAATTTTTTGTTAAAAAGTATGACAAAAAGTCCTACAAGTTTTAAAGAGAGAAACTGTAGCAAATTTTCTTAGGTCAAGTAGGGCTAGATGACTAGGTGCTGAAAGCCAGAGAATGCCCCCAAGATCCCATAAGATTCAAACTGGTCATTCTGGTAGTTTGGTTGGTGTCAAACCCCACACAGTACTGAAGCAGGTTTGCTTCATACAGCACAGCCTACAATAGAAGGGGAAAAGCAGTATTAAATCCAGCTGCAATATTTCCTCCATCCCTGTAGATGGAGATATGACCCGCAGAGCTGCATTAGCAGCATGTGAAGGCATATAAACCTGTTCGGCGAACAGAATCAGAGTAGCACAAGGATGACAGGTGAAGGAAAAAACAACAACCTAGGAATCAAAAATAAAAGGTAAAGAGAGAAAATATAAATCTTGCCTCCCCTCAGTCATTGACAGGAGCACAGCATGTAAAAAGAGATGTTACTTATTTGTACAGTAACTTGCGTTCTTTGAGATGTTTTGTCCCTACAGATACTCCACTTCAGGTGTCAATGCATGCCTATGTGTCTCAGATTAGAGATTTTTGGTAGCAGTGTCCACGTGACCTGCACAGGCATTCTGTAGACCAGTGGACATGCTGGCTGATGCTTCCTGCGGTTCCCATTGGCCGGGAACTGTGAACTACGGCCACTGGGAATTGCAGAGGGTTATGCCTGCGGACAGTCAACGTCCGCAAAATGTCTCACGGCCCGCAATCAGCTTACCCTGATGGGCTGCATGTGGCCTGCGGGCTTCAGGTTGCCCACCACTGCTGTACACCCTTGTTCTGATCTGAGGGCATATAAGGCAGGGTGGACCCACTGCTGCTCCAGTTCCTTCTCCACCATGAAATCTGGCCTAATGCTGGGACTCCAAAGAAGAGAAGGAGGGTGTAGCACCCGTAGGGACAAAACATCTTGAAGAACTCAAGTTATTATATGAGTAAGTAACTTCTCCTTCTTCTTTGAGTAATTGCCCCTATTAGCGCTCCATTTCAGGTGACTTTTGTAGTGTCCAGGCTACGGGGGATGGCGCTGCGAAGTCCTATTTAGCCCAGATTGGAGAACAGCCATCCCAAAGGCTGCATCAGACTTAGAAACATACACTTTGGTTTTCACTATTTCCTGGAGAAAAATCGGTAAATCCATACATTTTTTAAAAAGTAAATATTCGGGTTTTAGCAATTTCCATCAAATTTTGGGTGAGCCAGCACCTGGCTCCGCCCTTGAAGAGTCCCTGCTGCTGCGAGACGAGAAGGGTGTTGGGTCCCAGCAGCTGAGACCACACAACCACTGCAGTGACAGGCCCACAGGGAGCAGAAGTCTGCACCCCCTGAGTACTGTCCCTGGTATTTGGGCCTTTCAATGCAGCCCGTTTCCCCTGCCAGACAGTCCCGTCCTGACCTCAGCTCTTCAGCTCCTGCACTGTGAAGAGGAAGGGAGCCAGGTTCTGGCAGCTGAGATTGTTTGACCGCTGCAGTGACAGGGCGTGGAAAGCTGCACCCTTTGGGTACTGCTGCCCATAACTACTGCTGTCCTTTGTTTTCAGGATTTACCAATTTTCACTTTTAAAAATTTTGGAATAAAAATATTGATAAATTCCCAGGAAATTTTAAAATAAAACCTGAAAATGTAAGGCCTTAACTGTGGTGTAGTACTGGTAAAAGGTGTGAATAGATGATCAGGTGACAGCTTTACAGATGCCTTTGATGGGACATTCTTGAGCAAAGCCATAGAGGTAGACTGTGTCCGAGTGGAGTGGGCAGTCACTCTTGAGGGAGGATGCACGGTCGAGAGTTTGCAGCATGACAAAATGCACCCAGTGACCAATATGGATAGCCTTTGGGTAGAAACAGGGGTTCCTTTCATTCTGTCTACAAAGGCGACAAAGAGTCTAGAAGAGGCTTTGCCTAGTTCTTTCTAGGCAGAACACTAGTGCCCTCCTAACGTTCAGAGTGTGTAGACTAGCTTCCACCCTCGAGTTGTGCAATTTAGGGTAAAAGATGGATAACTGAATGTACTGGTTAACGTGGATGTATGAGGTGGTCTTTTCATAACTTTAATTACTCACATTTGGAGGATGAAGTGAAATTTGAGAGGCATTAAAACACGAACCCCTTTACACTGCTGAATAACCTCTATACGCTGGAAGCAGTTTATTGGAGTATGTTTAGCTGTGTAAATTTAAAGCATATTAAAAAAATCAACCACAATAGGGGAAGGTTGTGCACACTGAATAAGAGACACTGGTACTTTCAGTAAAATTTAGTTATAGTTAATATATGTTTTTCTTTTTTCACAAAAATGTAAAAACTATAGATTCTCTGGGGAAAATACGAATTCCAAGTTTTTCCATGGCAAACCGATTTCTAGGATCCATGCTCATGACTCTCAACCAATATATCAAAACAGCTGCTTGGTGAAGGTTGACAGCTAGATGACCAGAGAGATGAAGCTAGATGGTCTTTTCTTTTGGAACCAAGATCTTTTCTTAGGTGGCGCTGTGGCCCTGTGATATGTTTGAAACTGGATGGGGCAGGACCTTTGGAGGTCTGTGGTCTGCTGTACCTGCTTTTGCTTGCAGAATAATAGATTCCTAAGTACTGAAGATTTGCTCTGGAATTCTGGAGTGGAGGGATTTATTCATGGTGTCAACAAACAGCTTGGTGGCCTTGAACAGACGATCCTCCATTGTGCTCTGGACCTTCCTCGGATAACAGAGGGCTGTAACCAGGATGAACGGCTGTCATAAGGTTTGGGGTGCAATCCAGAACAGTAAGGGGTTGCGTCACCTGTTACCCTGTAATCCCAAGCGCATCACAATGTTTTGATACTGTAGCTCCCAGCCTGTGATATTCAGTCAGCAACAAGCATGCACATCAGACCCTGAGTGTTTGGGTGCTATGCAGCCAGCCTGGTTCAGCAGTTCTGATCCCAGGGGTCTGTCTACAGCCCCAGAGCTCCACTCTGGCTTCCACCAGCCTTGGTTACAATCAGCAAAGTGATCCCAACATACTCCTAGTCCCAAATTTCCCCCAAACCATGTGCAAGTGAAAACATGCATCTAAAAGTCTAAAACTAGCAAGGTACAGCCTTTGTTCAAGATGTTTTTTCTTGCCAATCTGCACCTCTTCCAGAGGGATTTGCAGACTCAGTTATTCTTTTCATGAAGTCTTGCGTTTGAAGTCAACTGCACAGGAAATTGGGAAAGCAGCATTACAGCCCCATATGGAGAAGAAGAGGATTTATCAGTGGGTGGTGTAGCTTCCCAATCAGCCCTCAGTTCTTGTTCCTCAAAGGGTTCCTCCTAACTAGAGGACAAGTGAAGAGGGTACTGAGAAACAGGTAGCTCTCTCTCCTCATGGTCCTATTGAGAAGTTGTGCTCTGTAGGACTGGTCTCCTCACATGTGGCCCAGGGATTCCAGAAGAGCCCTTGAGGTGGGGTATAGGGGAAAGGTGGTGGACAGTCGTACCAAGAGGGCTGTTGAGGGGCTTGCATGTGCCTGGGTCCTGGTAAAACTCTTTCAGAATAGACTTCTGTGGAGGGAGATCTGAACGAGCAGCTGGTGAAACCCTGAGATTTCTGGAGTCAAAAGAGGAGTCTTCCCCTCTACTGAAGGCGGGAGCTGATCTCATTGGTACCAGAGAGTGCTCTGGAGAAGTGGTTTTCTTCGGTACCATTTGTAGGGGAGACCTGGGCTCCTCAGAGACTAGGAGATTTTTCAGGAACAGGAATCTGCTCGGTACAGGAGAGGCAGGACACTGGAAAGCTAAGTCTGCTGTAGCTGAAGCCACTAGTACTGAAGATGGCAAAGGGTCGTGATCAGAATGCTCCTGGTGTTTGTGCCCTGCTGGAGGGGTAGGGACTGGGGCAGCTGATGCCAGTACCCATCTTTTGAGGTGGCAGAGTTCTTTTGCCTGGCTGGTTCCAAACCAGGTACTTCCATCGGTACCAGGTAGGGCTGAGTATCAAGAAACTTTTCAGTGCAAGTACCACTAGAAGTCTTTTAGTTGGTGCAGGAAGTACAGTACAGGAGGCTCTAGAAGCCTTGACTGTACCTGAGATGGGACATGAGATCTCATTGTAGATTTCTGAGGCAAAGTACCCCCTTTCTTCAATGCCCCTCTATCAGTGGACTTAGGTCTCTTCTTTTTTGAGCTAGTCTCTGGAGCTGCCCCATGGGTCTTACCCAGCAGAGACAGAGCCGTAGAAGTTGAAGGAGAGCTTTGCTTGGCTGACCCTGATACACTTAGTTAGGGCTATTGGTGGGCCCTAGTTGGAGGAAGGTTGCACAGAATGCACCATGGGAAGCAGCTTAAGTTTAGCCTCCCTCAGCTTCCTGGGTCTGCTTTCAAATCTGATGAAGATCTTGCATGTTGACACGATGTGTGTCGCCCCCAGACAGTGGAGAAAGCTGGAATGACTTGCTGAGGGGAAAAAGACCTTCTCACATCTGGCAGGTTTTAGAACCCTGACTGTGAAAAAGAAGGTGGGGGGAATGAAAAGACCACACAAAAAGCGTGCAAGGTAAGTAAAAAACAATACAAATTTACGGATAAGCTGAAGAAAGTTAGCTAGGACTAGAGGTCCACGCTAATTCACAGATATCACAGCGCCTCATCTCATGCTGTGGGCAGTTGAGAAGTAACTGGAGCAGTGGCAGGTCCAGTTTGCCTTATACGCCCTCGGATTGGAGCACAAGAATGTACAGCACACAGACATGGACCACGCAGACACTCCTACCAAAAGTTTCTGATCAGAGGCACACAGGTATATGCACACCTGACGCGGAGTACCCACAGAAACAATTACTCAAAGAAGAAAAAACTAATTTTGACATGGGAAGTTTCAGGAGCAATAAAGAAGCCCAAACTTCAGGTAACAATTGGGTTAAACAAAAAACACAAGAAAAGGCAAATGCATGCAGGAGGTCGTATTTCTTTTAGCATCAAAACGCCAATCATCTATAGTTTTACTTTGGTACATTTTCTCATTAAATTAATGTCAGCTCCTGCCTGAGCGATTCATCATTGATCAGATTCCCCTCTGGCAAGAATAGTGTAATGGCCTGATCCTTGCCTCTAACATGAATAGGACACAAGTGGGAGACAAGATTCAAGCACCTCCACAGTGCTTTTGGGCCAAAACTTGGCTCTGAGACCCAACAATCTGGAATTTTCAGAAAAGAAGTTCTTTTTCAGTACAAGGGCTCGCTCACCCCAGGGATAGAACATACTGCCTCCCAGTGCTCCGAGAGGCAGGTGGTCACCTTGAAAGGAAACTTACAGATGAAGTGCCAAGAACATAGGAATTGCCATACTGAATCAGATCTAGTACACTATCTCAGAATGTGGCCAGCATCAGATGTTTCAGATTAAGGTGCAAGAAAACTGCAATAGGCAGTTATCAAATAACATGCCCTAGGAAATGTTTATTCCTAACTTCCATTAAGGACTGGTTTAGTGCATAAGTAATTATATCCAAATTCCTGCTTTTTTGTCCATACTATAACAACTCTGGATATTCTGGTTATCTGTATAAAATGTCCAATCATTTTTTAAAAATCCTGCTAAGCTCTTATCTTCTGTGGTATCTTGGGACAAGGAGTTCTATGGGCCGATTGTGCATTGGGTGAAAAAGTATTTATTTTGATCAGTTTTATCAGTAGTTGGTCCAATAAAAGGTATTACCTCACCTGCCTTATGTCTCTAATTTACTCATTTAGTAATTTAACATAAATTTCTATGTAAATACCTAATTTTCTCTTGGTCTTTAACAAAGTGCCCTGGCAGACTGAAGAGTTGACATCTCAGTTTTTGTAACAAAAGCTTATAGGCACTGAGGGACTTTGCTTGGGAAGAACTATAACCATTCTGAAATGTCTCCAGAGATCTCTTCAGAGAGCTTCCCAGCAGTGGTGATTGAATAAAATGCTGCCCAAAAGAGGCTGAACGGCAAGTGTTCCTTTAAAAACCAATGGAGCTGAAAATTGCTGTTGCTCAGTTCACCACATTCTCTTTTACCCTTTAACTAAACTCTCCCACATTGTGACCATGTATTTTATCCCCTATGATGGGCCTTCAACGATTTTTCACCCTGAAGTCCTTCCAGTACAGGAAGCAGAAAAGAGAACTTGTTTGTCAGAGGTGCCCACTCATTATTTTATTCAGCATTTCAACCCCATTAACATAGTAAGTGGTACTTAAGGCCCTGAATCTTCCAACTACTTCAGCAAATGGTTTAACTGTCCCTTGTGAGTATTCAAACCGAAATCAATGAGACTACTCATGTGAGTAAAGTTAAGCCTGGGCACATAAGCATTTGCAAGATTGGAGATCTATGCATAAATGACCACTGCTTTTATCCTCAGGTCCATGAGGCAGTATTTGCCACCAGCTTCTGCTACAGCAGAAGTCCAGGTACAGATGGAGAAAAGGCCCATCCAATTGTTCCTTCTTGCTAGGAGCAGTATGAAGGAAAAATAAATGTAGGTTTAGTTGAATTGATTCTACGGATAACTGAAGTGGAGAATTTGGCCCCACACTATGCATCTTGTATTTTGTAATCTTGTTCTCAGCATCAATGAAGTGAATTCAAAATATTTACTTTATTTAGGTTCCTAAAGCAACTACTCATTGCTCTAGGTGCTACAATAAATTCAATATGTAGAAAAAAAATTCCAAAACTGCAATTAAACGCAAACCAACTGCTAAGGAAAGAGTTCATCTAAGATCCTCCACATTAGAAGAACTCCCAATTAGCTACGAATGGCCTTCAACTCACCCCTTATCCAAAAGTGTTGCAAAAAGGTCTCAACATTAACTGACTTTAAAGACAACTCAAGCATCATCAGATACAATTAATAAGAAAGATTTTGTTCTATTTTGTTTCAGCACTAAAGGTTGGAATATTGTTAAGGCGCTGTTTCATATATTTAGGAGGAGTTTAAAAAAAAAAAAAGGTGAAACATAACAGTGAGAGTCCTCAGGCAGGTTGCAATTCAGATCATATTTACAATAAATTGGCAATAAAAGTTCAATTGGGCTATTGCGCAACAGGTCCTAACAAATAATAATGAAGATGGTAAAATCTGTATGTCAAAATCTTAATAATAGGGAGCCAAATTTAACTAACATGTCCAAATTGCTTTCAGGTATGCTTTTGAAAGAAGTCTGTTTTGGTGCTGACACACTACTGTTTTGGTGCTGCGACACTACTGTTACAAAGGCCCATGGTGGGAGTATGCCAGAATTCATACTAGTTTCAGCAATCCAGAGAACTCAATCAGGCTGAGGGGACTATTATGAATTTAGCATTACAGACTGACTAAAAATCCTACATTTCTGTAAACCCAGGTCATTCGTGTATGTGGGGTATACTTCTCCAACTCTAGCATATATGACAGAAGCTCTTCCCTAACCCTTTACATATTTTTGGCATAGTTGCTAGGAGAAAGTGTGGAGTTAATCAGGATTTATTTTAAAAAACAGCAATTATAGTAATTAAATTTTTAAAAAATCATGCGTGCCACCTCCATCAGCATAAAAAAATGTTTTCTGTCTTTACAAGTCCCTGCTACAGCTCTTTAGTCTAACCTGGTCTTTGAAGATGTTAGCCAAAATTAAGGGTTCAAGTGGAACTGACATTCTACTCATTAAAATATAAATGCCACAAGAAAAGTGTTTTTAAAAATTCTTGGGTTGCACCGAATGGCCAAGAGCAAAAACAGCAACACCTAAAGTCAATGTCCTGAAACATGGCTAGGCCACTCATAATTAGCAATTGCTATCACTCCATCTTCTTGTTGGTGCTCAAGGGTATGGAGTTTGTGTTGTGTAGTGAAGAGGAACGGGCTGCTGACCTGCAGAGTGGGTAGGTGTTTAGAAAAGTTACCACCACTCTCTTTGTCTGTGCTGCCACCTTCCTCAGTGCTCCTGGGACCTAGGTTCACTGAGGCCATAGGGAGAGATTAAAGATCACTGGCTTCCTGTGGTGAGGAACTAACATGGTTCTTAGCTGTCTCTATCCTTCCCCTTGCAATCAGGAGTAGAGTGGGCCAAGCTTGACCTTCCTCTCTGCTCAGAGAGTTGGCAGCAACCATCATTAATCACACCCCATAGCCCCATTTAGCCCAGCTGCAGGGTGCACTGAGGAAGTTACCGATCTCAAAAGCCCATGCTTAATAGGAGATGACAGGGAAGTAGTATCTTTAAAGGACTCATCAGCATCCTCCTGAGACCACTGGCCTAGTTCTTAAAAATATATAAAATACTCATAGTGACCTGAGCACAGTCAGTGGAGCAGGGGATGGGGCTGCCTTGTTAGTCCACAGGGAACATGATGTTACCTACACTGACCTACTACTGAAGCAGGGCAAATCTTCACTGGGATTCCTTTGATCCTAATTCATTTGCGTCTACATTAGATGTTATTTACTCAATCAGGAAAAATTACCTGAAAGTTTTGACAAGATTTTTCAGTTCCATGTAAACGTCACCTAGTGTAATCTGAAGAGGGCCCAAAACTGCAGGCAATCTGGAAGCAAAAGGATATTAGGTTATTTTCTTTCTTTCTATACCCAACCATTTGCTCCTCAGCAAAGGTTATCCAAAGCTCACTGGAATCACTAGAAAGACTTATATTGACTTCTTTGAGCTTTAGATTGGGCATATAGTTTACACTTCAGATTCACTCATTAGAGAAGACATTGCTGCAATATCACTGCGTTTTAAAGTAGCTATTGTAGAAGAGCATAATAGGATATGACTTTTGATATACTTGCTTCTTAGCAAGTTATGTTATTAATTAGCTACCAATGTCAGTTATGCCAAGGCATTCTTACAAAAGCAATTAGGTTTACAATATGGAAGACTGGAATTTTAACTGTCAAAACTATTTCAAATTTGCAATATTTAGATTTCTTTGGCAGTGAAATAATTTAATTTTCTTAATTAAGTCTCCAAGTGGAGGATATAACACACCTAGAACATATCTACTTAAGTGAGAAATGGCATTTGTACTCCCCTTAAAAGTTTGCACCCAGCTCATAGCTGTTTAATTGATTTAGTTGTTAAGTGAGTAATGTTCCTACCCTCATAATTTTATTTGGGTTCAAAAGAAGTAGTCAGAGGAAACTACACAACCGAGTTATAGAACATTACATAGGTATATATATAGGTATAGTAGGAACTGAGAGCCCATGTCACACACACATACAGAGCACAAAGACGGTACAAATCAAATTCATCCTAGAAGTAAAAGAAGGTTCAGCATAAGTGACAGATGTGATAAATTTATGAGAGAATGAGAACATGACTTTATAATACACCTCTACCCCATGTGACAAAGTTCCTCCTCTACCTTGGTGGGTCTTGCACTTATTGGCGGATTTGCTCGCCTTAGAGCTTCACGGCAGCCCTCAGTTTGGCCATTTTCATGAACCCACAGTCCAGGTCAACTCCTCCTGTGTCTGACCAGGATTGGGAGGTTTGGGGGGAACCCAGGCCTACCTTCTACTCCGGGTTCCAGCTGTCTAGAGTGCCTCCTGGAACAGCTGTGCGACAGCTACAACTCCCTAGGCTACTTCCCCATGGCCTCCTCCCAACTCCTTCTTTATCCTCACCATAGGACCTTCTTCCTCATTGCTGATAATGCTTGTACTCCTCAGTCCTTCAACAGTCCGCGTTCTCACTCTCAGCTCCTAGCGCCTCTTGCTCCCAGCTCCTCACACATGCGCCACAAACTGAAGTGAGCTCCTTTTTAAATGCAGGTGCCCTGATTAGCCTGCCTTCATTGATTCTAGCAGCTTCTTAATTGGCTGCAGGTGTTCTAATCAGCCTGTCTTAATTGTTTCCAGAAGGTTCCTTTGATTGTTCTGGAACCTTCCCTGTTACCTTACCCAGGGAAAAGGGACCTACTTAACCTGGGACTAATATATCTGCCTTCTATCACTCTTCTGTAGCCATCTGGCCCGATCCTGTCACACCCAATATAACACGAATTCGGATATAACGCGGTAAAGTGGCGCTCTGATGGATCAAAGAAAGTTCGATATAGGTTTCACCTATGACACGGTAAGATATTCTGGCTCCTCAGGACAGCATTATATTGGGGCAGAGGTGTATAATAATACTATTTCAAACCATGTTCTTGGTAGCTGTGATAACATTCACTCTGGCAGAAATACTGGCAAGTTTTCTTAGGATCTCTGTTTAATAATAATCAATTTTGTTACAACACAGTTCTGAAAAGAAATGCTAATAGAACTTTAAAAAAAAGGGGGGGGAAGGGGATCATGCCAAGGTAGCCTAGGCAACACAGACAAGCCATAGCCATTTAAAAATAATAATGTTTTAGACTAAGTTGTTATTCATGGTCCTTCAACTGTTTCTTGTCTGCACTGTGGGTTAGCACTGGTTTAGCCATTGCTGGTTTAGCCATTTTTAGTGCCACATGCTTTTTTCTTTAGTGCACAAAGGCCCTATCTACAATGAGAAGGGAACAGTGTTTGGAAACTTTTAAAATTCAGTTTAGACAGGCTTTAATGTAGTTTGGCCGCCTACAGCTAATTGAGGCAGGGACAAAGCATGGGGGAAAAAAAAAAATCACATGAGCCTCATCACATCAGCCATCTGTATAAGAAACAAATTCAGTGAGAACTTCATAGAATCATAGAATATCAGGGTTGGAAGGGACCCCAGAAGGTCATCTAGTCCAACCCCCTGCTCGAAGCAGGACCAATTCCCAGTTAAATCATCCCAGCCAGGGCTTTGTCAAGCCTGACCTTAAAAACCTCTAAGGAAGGAGATTCTACCACCTCCCTAGGTAACGCATTCCAGTGTTTCACCACCCTCTTAGGGAAAAAGTTTTTCCTAATATCCAATCTAAACCTCCCCCACTGCAACTTGAGACCATTACTCCTCGTTCTGTCATCTGCTACCATTGAGAACAGTCTAGAGCCATCCTCTTTGGAACCCCCTTTCAGGTAGTTGAAAGCAGCTATCAAATCCCCCCTCATTCTTCTCTTCTGCAGGCTAAACAATCCCAGCTCCATCAGCCTCTCCTCATAACTCATGTGTTCCAGTCCCCTAATCATTTTTGTTGCCCTTCGCTGGACTCTCTCCAATTTGTCCACATCCTTCTTGAAGTGTGGGGCCCAAAACTGGACACAGTACTCCAGATGAGGCCTCACCAATGTCGAATAGAGGGGAACGATCACGTCCCTCGATCTGCTCGCTATGCCCGTACTTATACATCCCAAAATGCCATTGGCCTTCTTGGCAACAAGGGCACACTGCTGACTCATATCCAGCTTCTCGTCCACTGTCACCCCTAGGTCCTTTTCCGCAGAACTGCTGCCTAGCCATTCGGTCCCTAGTCTGTAGCTGTGCATTGGGTTCTTCCGTCCTAAGTGCAGGACCCTGCACTTATCCTTATTGAACCTCATCAGATTCCTTTTGGCCCAATCTTCCAATAGGTCTAGGTCCTTCTGTATCCTATCCCACCCCTCCAGCGTATCTACCACTCCTCCCAGTTTAGTATCATCCGCAAATTTGCTGAGAGTGCAATCCACACCATCCTCCAGATCATTTATGAAGATATTGAATAAAACCGGCCCCCAGGACCGACCCTTGGGGCACTCCACTTGATACCGGCTGCCAACTAGACATGGAGCCATTGATCACTACCCGTTGAGCCCGACAATCTAGCCAGCTTTCTACCCACCTTATAGTGCATTCATCCAGCCCATACTTCCTTAACTTGCTGACAAGAATACTATGGGAGACCGTGTCAAAAGCTTTGCTAAAGTCAAGAAACAATACATCCACTGCTTTCCCTTCATCCACAGAACCAGTAATCTCATCATAAAAGGCGATTAGATTAGTCAGGCATGACCTTCCCTTGGTGAATCCATGCTGGCTGTTCCTGATCACTTTCCTCTCATGCAAGTGCTTCAGGATTGATTCTTTGAGGACCTGCTCCATGATTTTTCCAGGGACTGAGGTGAGGCTGACTGGCCTGTAGTTCCCAGGATCCTCCTTCTTCCCTTTTTTAAAGATTGGCACTACATTAGCCTTTTTCCAGTCATCCGGGACTTCCCCGGTTCGCCACGAGTTTTCAAAGATAATGGCCAGTGGCTCTGCAATCACAGCCGCCAATTCCTTCAGCACTCTCGGATGCAACTCGTCCGGCCCCATGGACTTGTGCACGTCCAGCTTTTCTAAATAGTCCCTAACCACCTCTATCTCCACAGAGGGCTGGCCATCTCTTCCCCATTTTGTGATGCCCAGCGCAGCAGTCTGGGAGCTGACCTTGTTAGTGAAAACAGAGGCAAAAAAAGCATTGAGTACATTAGCTTTTTCCACATCCTCTGTCACTAGGTTGCCTCCCTCATTCAGTAAGGGGCCCACACATTCCTTAGCTTTCTTCTTGTTGCCAACATACCTGAAGAAACCCTTCTTGTTACTCTTGACATCTCTGGCTAGCTGCAGCTCCAGGTGCGATTTGGCCCTCCTGATATGATTCCTACATGCCCGAGCAATATTTTTATACTCTTCCCTGGTCATATGTCCAACCTTCCACTTCTTGTAAGCTTCTTTTTTATGTTTAAGATCCGCTAGGATTTCACCATTAAGCCAAGCTGGTCGCCTGCCATATTTACTATTCTTTCGACTCATCGGGATGGTTTGTCCCTGTAACCTCAACAGGGATTCCTTGAAATACAGCCAGCTCTCCTGGACTCCTTTCCCCTTCAAGTTAGTCCCCCAGGGGATCCTGGCCATCCGTTCCCTGAGGGAGTCGAAGTCTGCTTTTCTGAAGTCCAGGGTCCGTATCCTGCTGCTTACCTTTCTTCCCTGCGTCAGGATCCTGAACTCAACCAACTCATGGTCACTGCCTCCCAGATTCCCATCCACTTTTGCTTCCCCCACTAATTCTACCCGGTTTGTGAGCAGCAGGTCAAGAAAAGCGCCCCCCCTAGTTGGCTCCTCTAGCACTTGCGCCAGGAAACTGTCCCCTACGCTTTCCAAAAACTTCCTGGATTGTCTATGCACCGCTGTATTGCTCTCCCAGCAGATATCAGGAAAATCAAAGTCACCCATGAGAATCAGGGCATGCGATCTAGTAGCTTCCGTGAGCTGCCGGAAGAAAGCCTCATCCACCTCATCCCCCTGGTCCGGTGGTCTATAGCAGACTCCCACCACTACATCACTCTTGTTGCACACACTTCTAAACTTAATCCAGAGACACTCAGGTTTTTCTGCAGTTTCGTACCGGAGCTCTGAGCAGTCATACTGCTCCCTTACATACAGTGCTACTCCCCCACCTTTTCTGCCCTGCCTGTCCTTCCTGAACAGTTTATAACCATCCATGACAGTACTCCAGTCATGTGAGTTATCCCACCAAGTCTCTGTTATTCCGATCACGTCATAGTTCCTTGACATTACCAGGACCTCCAGTTCTCCCTGCTTGTTTCCAAGGCTTTGTGCATTTGTATATAAGCACTTGAGATAACCTGTTGATCGCCCCTCATTCCCAGTATGAGGCAGGAGCCCTCCCCTCACAGACATTCCTGCCTGTGCTTCCTCCCGGTATCCCGCTTTCCCACTTACCTCAGGGCTTTGGTCTCCTTCCCCCGGTGAACCTAGTTTAAAGCCCTCCTCACTAGGTTAGCCAGCCTGCTGGCAAAGATGCTCTTCCCTCTCTTCGTAAGATGGAGCCCGTCTCTGCCCAGCACTCCTCCTTCATGGAACACCATCCCATGGTCAAAGAAACCAAAGCCTTCTCTCCGACACCACCTGCGTAGCCATTCGTTGACTTCCACGATTAGACGCTCCCTACCTAGGCCTTTTCCTTCCACGGGGAGGATGGACGAGAATACCACTTGCGCCTCCAACTCCTTTATCCTTCTTCCTAGAGCCACAACTTTGCTGGAACTATTTAACAGTTTTCAAAACTATGCTTTCTTCTGTGTATATGTGGCCTTATCTGTTTAGTGACAATATGCTTGATACTGTACAAGACGTAATGATACTTTTCCTGCCCCAAACAGTTCCGTTTATAATTTCGAGCAAAAATTTTCCAGTCCAACTTTAAAGTTAGTGTGTTAACGTTATTCGCAATACTTCATATTTTAAAGTCTATCAGAAAACTCTTTTAAACAAGGAAAAGAAGTTAGTTTTCCATCTAGACAACAAGATCATTTTGACTTCTTGAAAGCACTTATCCCTTATTTAAGATCCATGCATATTTACAGTAACAAACATTAAAATCCATCAAATACATAAACTGCAGTGGAATGTATTCCATAGTTATATACACTAACTCCTCCCACAATTCTGTGACAACTTCCTCCCCGCTCTGCGGGGGGAGGATAATGAGCTTTACAACATGAGCAGAAGCTTACCAAACATGGGCTCTGACACACCAAAGAAAGGGGCAAGTTCCTCTTGTAAGATGTCCTGCCAGCAGGCCCTTCCTTTATGATCCAGGAGGTTGACAGATTGAGCACTTCCACTAACAACAACTACAGCTGTATCACACACAAAGAGACAATACCTCAAGCGACTAAATCCCAGCTCATTAAAGAATTTATGGTTTTATGTTGTATTTTAATTTCTGGATGGAATTTAATAGGCAGAAAATGGAGATTGCAGAGCACTTGTGTAATGTGCTCAATATACGTGGCACTGATTAATGAGAGGGCAGTCACATTCTGAGCTAATTTGGGTTGGAGACTTAATTTAGTCATAAGCACTCAAAGAGAAAGAAGGGATACTTACACTTTCCTCAATTTTTCAAGCACAATCTGCTTTCGAATCTGCATTTGGGCATGAGAATCTACGAGCGGGAGGATGGGATCACCCTGCTGGTCATCCTATAATACAATACAAAAACAATAATGAAAACATGGTAGACATTTGAATTGTAAAGTCAATTTTTTGAATTTTTTAAAGTCAATACATGAAAGCAATATTGTGGCCAATTATGGATTGTCTTCCCCATGGTTAAATGTTACTGTTTCTGAACAGAAAAAAATGGCACAAGTGCAATAAGTATTTACATATATGAAAGGAAAGAATATTCAAAACCTAAAGGCTAGATTTTAGAAATAGTGATCTGGCTTCAGGATAGTGGAAGTTGTAGTTGAACAGGACTGGTTAGGAACTGTATGAGCTCCTGAAGGACTGAACTGTTATTTAAATTGGGCCTTAATTACAATTTGCTTATTTGTTGGGATTCCCACGTCAAGCCAGTCCTACCTATATTACCAATCTATTTTTTCCCTTTCTTCAGAAGCCATTATGGAGGATGTCTTATAAAAACTAATGACAACTTTTCAGGGGGAGTCTTATGTGATACTGCCTGAGCCCAGATAACCTCTTCTTTCATTTTAAGCACACTACAGTTGCTTCTTTTTACTAAATAAAGTATTTGCAAAATTACTCCTTCTCATATTGACAACTTCCTAAAACTTAAAGAAACCCAGAACTACATACACCAACACAAAATGTGTAGCTGAGTCTAATCAGCCAGAGTACTGTCTCCATACGATGGAGACGGAAGGAACTGGATGCTTAGAGATGAAACCTCATACAGTTTTGCATCTCTTCATGTCTATAAATCCTCCTACCAGCAGACAGACAGGAAGAGATGCAAAGCTCTGTGACATGATGACTTAATGCCTAGAAAGTGAAAAAGTTCCCAAAGCTCTATGATTCCTTGCAATTTTTGAAATCTGAAAGACTAGGAAGTCTCTGTGATTCCAAGGGAAGCAGTCACTCCAGTACTCTCTGAGCAGGGATGTTGGTTGTGTTTGGCCCTCGTGCAGAAGCCCTAGAGGCTGGGTGGAAGAAAAGACTCCTTCCATCCTGTCTTTCCTCTATGCATCTGCACAATGGCCAGATAGCATTAATTTAACCTTTAACATTCTTACATTAGTTCAGCTTAGCAATGCTTCCTTTCTGTGCTTTATACCAAGTTAAAGCACACTAAAAGAGCTGATTAGTCCATGACATTCTATAGCTTAACAAGCTGTTGAAACTGAACATGAGAATTCATTACATTAGCTAGCCAAAACCTAGGTAATTGCTCAGGACCTGACCATCCTTAATTATTATTACTAGCTGAAAGCCATTCTGCTGCACAGGTGTAAATTGTGAAGTCATGTGCCTCTATTTACCAGTACATATGACAACAGACTGCAAATCCCAGTGATGACTGGGACTGGTGATACTGTAGAGAAAAAGAGCTCTCAGCCATGCTTGTAGCTGTTTCCATTGCTTCACACGAATGAGCCTAGGAGGTTAAATTCATAACTCTGCTAGACACTAAAAACCATGGATTCAGCGGAGACACTGGATTTATGGCTTATTACATCAATCTGTAACACACAAACCCCTGCTTTTTGTCCTATGACTGAAGAGGTTTTAATGGGCCACTCTACCTTGAATGATCCTTCAGGATATGTGCTAACTACCTATGCCAAATGATCTGTTCCACCTTGGAATTAATTGTGTCCCTTGAAGTACCTTTCCCAGACCTGAAGAAGAGCTCTGTGTGGCTAAAAGCTTGTCTCTCACACCAACAGAAGTTGGTCCAATAAAAGATATTACCTCACCCATCTTGTCTCTCTAATCACATGGTCTCAGACATTCTAGCTTCAGAGTGACATACAGAAGGTGACAATGCTGAAATTTTACTATTAGATTATCATCAACATTTATATTGTGGTAGTACTTAGAGGCCATATAGGTCAGTGCCCTGTAGTAAGATGAGGTCCTGAAACATAAACCCTGGTATCAGAGGCCCGGTACAAGGCCTAAGGCCTGAACTAAAGTAAAGGTCAAGATTTTGTTGACATAAAGCAAAGTTAAGCTGTGAGCAAGAGGCAGGTCCTGCTCAGAGTCTGGAAAGGAGAGGGCTGATGTTGCACATATACACATACCTAAAAGGTATTAAGCAGTAGTCAGATAAACACGTGCCAGGATGGTACCAGAACATTCCGGTACCAGGGTGGATAAAAATCAACGATTTTTTTAAAAAAAATGCTTTTTGAGGAAAAAAAAACCTATCTAAAGATAAAGATACATTATAGCTCAAAGAGATCTTATCATGGAATAGGGACTATAAATTCTAATTCTATAGTATGAGACGATATATTCGTGTAATGTTTAAGAAAAGTTTTGTAAATGAGTTCCAATAGTTCATGGATTAGGGACCCAATGGCTTCTGTATAGATTATTTAGGTTAATCTTTCTATCTACCCAATGGGACTCAGTGCTCAGTTTAGAAGATACCATCAGAGATGCTTAGTTTTGCAGTTCTCAAACTATGGATTTGTGTCTCCAGAGGTAACATGCTAGTTAACAGCAAAAATGTTTTTAAATGAATAAATAATATATAGAGGTGAGAAATAACAGACCTCAACTCTATTGTCCCTCCGCAAATTTGTGTACACAGAGTCAATCCATTACCTCTCTCTAAAAGTGCAAAGTTTCAAAAAGTTCAATGAATAGAAGATTGTTGGGGGTGGAACAGATCTGGACAAGAAGAAGTCTGAGATAAATGTGAGAATCGAGGGACATATGCTTGTTTTGTTAAAATATTGTACGTTTGCTGTTGAAGAAAAAAATCCAGAATACTTAACGTTGTTTTAGTTAAATAAAACAATTTAAATGTCTGTCTGGTGACGTTCTCCTCCTAATACACCGGGGTGGCTAACCTGTGGCTCCGGAGCCGCATGTGGCTCTTCAGAGGTTAATATGGGGCTCCTTGCATTGGCGATGACTGCGAGGCTGGAGCTACAGATGCTAACTTTCCCATGTGCTGTGGGGTGCTCACTGCTCAACCCGCTGCTCTGTCCCAGGTCCTGCCACCACTCCACCCCTTCCCCTTCCCCCAAACCTGCCATGCCCTCGCTCCTCCCCACCAGAGCCTCCTGTGCACTGCAAAACAGCTGACTGCGGTGGGCGGGAGGGAGAGGAAGGTGCTGATTGGCAGGGCTGCCGATGCATAGGAGGCACTTGGGGCTGGAGGGGAGGAGCGGATGGGGGGCTGCTGACATATTACTGTGGCTCTTTGGCAATGTACACTGCTAAATTCTGGCTCCCTCTCAGGCTCAGGTTGGCCACCCCTGTAATACAGCATGGCAAGAAAATCCTCCAAATATTAATGATTAACCTGTTGAATTGGAGATAGTTCACCTCCCAATGACTTCATAAATATCTGCTTCAATTACTTTTGGTCAATGAAATAACCACACTATTATTCATTTTTTGATATAGCTGCAAAACTAATCTGAAAAGTTTTCAAAATAAATCACTTTAAAAATGTATAGTGTGTACCTTCTAAAAATGAAACTTACACCTATCTCTGAGTTGTGAAGAATATGCACTAAGGTTATAACAACCAACAAGAATGCACTTTTATGTAGAAAACCATGATTAAATAGAGTCTTCCTGACTAGTGATTTAAATCAAATTGATTTAAATCATGATTTAAATCAAATCCACCCTGTCCAGTACTAAAACATTCCACACAGAACATACTGACCCAGCCTAAAGATAGGGTAAAAAGGATAATATGATGGATAGTTGTTTTGTTCGAACCAACATGTACAAGGTGAGAAGCAGCACCCTAACACTTAGAGGTGTTGTACCTTAATACATCAGGAGTGATGTGTAACTTGTTTGTACCTGTGTATAAGAATGCACCCCTGAGGGGCTGTCTTTGTCTGGCCTAGAGGGCAGTGGAGTATCCAGACACTGACTGAGCTGATCCATTGTCAGGGGGCACATATTCGTAGTACGTCCTGTAGGGTCTGCGGGAAACTATTACTGTGCTTCGTTTGACAATAAACCTTATCGGACTCTGTGGTCATTGGGGGTTCTCTTGGGGTCTGCTGTGTCAGCTATCTGCAGAGCTGGGGCAGCACACAGAGGGAACACACACATGCAGCCGACTGTTATCATAATTGAACAGAGCAGAGCACCACGCCGGTGACATCTCATGACATGCCCCATTGAATTAAGCACTGTATAAACATACATAACTAAACAGTCCAGTTTTTCAGGATACTTACTTTAACATTGCTAGGATGCTCCGCTCCTTCCACCTGTGTTGTTGCTTCTTCAGCCAAGAGACATTTTCCTTTATAGAATTCCTTTACTCTTAGTCCTAATAGTTCTGTTTCTTCTTTTAGCTTTTCATAGCTAGGCAAAGGTTTAACCGTTGCACCTGTGCCCCCAAAAGGCAAAGACTGGTTCAAACTGTTTTTAGATTCCTTTGTAGCAGCAGCAGCAGCAGCGTCATTAAGGTCATCTGCTGTTTTTAAGTCATCCTCATCAAGTTCTTCTTTCTCACAGTTAACAGCTGATGTGTGTTCTGGTAAGTGTACAGTAGCATAGCTGGAACCACAGAGAAACTTGTAAGTTTCTTCAGTCCTCCATTCAATAAAAGTCTGTTTAAGCACATCTAAGACATTACGTGTAGCAGTAAGGGAATCAACTGGTGCATTCAATTCAGGTTTGATATGCTGCTTTGATTTAGCAAGTATTTTTTTCAGTTGTTCTGCCCCCTTTTTGCTCACACCTAGCAAAACTACTTGTGAACCATTACACCTACTTTCACAATTTTCTGGATTTTTTAAGTTTTCTGACATAATAGTGTCTGAAGAAATGCCAGTAACAGAACAAGAACTCTTTTTTTCCTGGTTATCTAATTTGCACGCACTTAATTGTTCAGTGATATTTATCACTCTATGGTCTCTATCTCTATGCGTGGAGTTTTTATTCTGACCAGGCTTCTTTTTGAGTATACTTTTTTTGTGCAATGGTTGCACCAGACTGGTTGCATTTGATCGATTTCCTGGTAGAATAGAGGAAACAAATTCTTGTTCAGTATCACTGCTGCTGTCATTGTATGTGCCGAGGGAACCAGAGTCACACTGGCTTGCTGATGGTTTAGGATTTTCAATATCTGAGACTTTAATGACTTCATGATGCAGTTTTACTTCTTCCCCAGACTGGCCACTGTAACAGAAGAAATAGACTATCATTAAAATACAGGACAGACTTCAGTTATAGTAGCATTTGCAAACTAGATGATTTTGAATAGCATATATTTTAAGAATGAACAAATAATTTTGTTCTAGCAAACAAAACATTTTATTTAACATTAAGAATTAGGCCCTTACTAAGGGATCTAAATAAGATTTGTTTTCTAAGAAAATTTTTTCAAATTTAAAGAGTTTTAGTGTTTAGTAATCAGGATGACGACTGCAGACACCATACAGCAGACATCTTATGTTGCAAATGAGGGGTAGAGAGAAAAAGAAAAAATATATATATTTGCTTTGACAAAATTTAGAAGAAAAAAGAGCATAAGGTCAGACTTATGCTGCCAGATTTTACCACCTGAAAAATCTAGAGTGAACACCAGCATATTAAGCCACATTTTTCCATTATATGAATAAAATACAGTATACTGATTAAAAACAAGTGGATAATAGATTACTTGTTTTTGCAGAAGTATGTGTGTTTGCCCCCTAATGGCCAAATGCTGTAGAGGAAAACATGAAAAAAAAAATCACAATTTACAGAACTGACAAAGAGGGGGAAGTAAATAAAGAGTGGTAGGACTTATATTTTGCAGACATAAATGTTTTATATTAAGACTCACAGAAGCTTTCAACACATATAATTGGTACCATTTAGTTTATAAAGAATCGATGGTACAAAATATGCAGAGTACAAACACGGCGTTTGTGTCAGGTTTCAACAGCTTCAATTAAGAGTTACAGGCTACGAGCAGCTGTACACTAAATCATACAGATCAAATACTCTTTTTAGCATCACAAAGGAAAAAGCTAAACAAGGCAAATATCCTTTATGTGGTCTGCAACAATGGTACATTATATATTGCAGCAAAACAGGAAATCAAAGGCTTCCCTTTTCAACTGTGAATACATTAAATGTAAGAATCATTGATTCAGCTGTACCTTTGCCCCTCCTTCAGCAGTTCTATGTCTGGTGGTCTGCCAAAAAGATAAAAAGATGAAGGATTTAATAAACAGGAATTTCAAAGGTGACACAGTAACAGATATTTTTGAAACATCTTTTTGGAACAAGAAAAGGAGTACTTGTGGCACCTTAGAGACTAACAAATTTTTGGAACAGTTTTCCAATAACTGATACTGAAAAATGAACAACTGGAGCTTTTATATACAGCCTTAGGGCTGAACCCTGCAAACATTTATTCTTCTGAATAGTCCCATAGAACTCAGAGGGCTACATACACACACGAGCAACTACTCATGTAAGTGTTTGCAGGAACCTATCATGAGCAATTTTGAATAGGATTTCCATAATCATGATTCGGGGAAGTTTTTATGATACCCCCCCTCCTCCCCAAACCTCATTTTTAAACCATCTTATATTCTAAGTAGGGCTGTCAAGTGATTAAAAAAATTAATTGCAATTAATCACACTGTTAAACAATGATAAAATACCATTTATTTAAATATTTTTGGATGTTTTCTACATTTTCAAATATATTGATTTCAATTACAACACAGAATACAAAGTGTACAGTGCTCACTTTATTTTTGATTCCAGATATTTGCACTGTAAAAGAAAGAAATAGTATTTTTCAATTCACCTAATATAAGTACTGTAGTGCAATCTCTTTATCTTGAAAGTTGAACTTACAAATGTAGAATTATGGACAAAAAAAACCTTCATTCAAAAATAAAACAATGTAAAACTTTACAGCCTACAAGTCCACTCAGTCCTACTTCTGGTTCGGCCAATCACTCAGACAAACAAGTTTTACATTTGCAGAAGATAACGCTGCCTGCTTCTTAATTGCAATGTCACTTGAAAGTGAGAACAGGAGTTTGCATGGCACTATTGGAGCTAGTGTTGCAAGATATTTACATGCTGGACGCACTAAAGATTCATATGCCCCTTCATGCTTCAGCTACCATTCCAGGGGATATGCGTCCATGCTGACAACAGGTTCTGCTTGATAACCATCCAAAGCGGTGTAGACCAACACATGTTCATTTTCATCATCATGAGTCACATGCCACCAGCACAAGGTTGATTTTGTTTTTTGGTGGATTGGGTTCTGCAGTTTCCGCATCAGAGTGTTGATCTTTTAAGACTTCTGAAAGCATGCTCCATACCTCGTCCCTCTCAGATTTTAGAAGGCACTTCAGATTCTTAAATCTTGGGTCAAGTGCTGTAGCTATCTTTAGAAATTTCACATTGATGTCTTCTTCGCATTTTGTCAAATTTGCAGTGAAAGTATTCTTAAAACGAACAACGTGCTGGGTCATCATCCGAGACCGCTATGATATGAAATATATAGCAGAATGCGGGTAAAATAGAGCAGGAGACATACAATTCTCCCCCAAGGAGTTCAGTCACAAATTTAATTAATGAATTTTTTTTTAATAAGCATCATCAGCATGGAAGCATGTCCTCTGGAAGTATAGCTGAAGTGTGAGGAGGCATATGAATCTTTAGCACATCTGGCACATAAATATCTTGCAACACCAGCTACAACAGTGCCATTTGAATGCCTGTTCTCACTTTCAGGTGACATTGTAATTAAGAAGTGGGCAGCATTATCTCCCGTAAATGTATACAAATTTATTTCTCTTAACGACTGGCTGTACATGAAGTAGGACTGAGTGGACTCGCAGGCTCTAAAGTTTTACATTGTTTTGTTTTTGAGTGCAGTTATGTAACAAAATCTACATTTGTAAGTTGCACTTTCATGATAAAGAAACTACACTAAAGTACTTGTATGAGATGAACTGAAAAATACTATTTCTTCTGTTTATCATTTTTACAGTGCAAATATTTGTAATAAAAAATTATATAAAGCGAACACCATACACTTTGTATTCTGTGTTGTAACTGAAATAGATATACGTGAAACTGTAGAAAATCAAAAATATTTCATAAATTTCAGTTGGTATTCTATTGTTTAACAGTGTGATTATTTGCTATTAATTTTTTAAATCGTGATTAATTATTTAGAGTTAATCGCGTGACTTAACTGCAATTAATTGACAGCCCTAATTCTAACCAACTGCTGATTTAAAATGAAGTTTAGCAGTCAATATTTCCAGCATATTTAGAAACACATTTTTGTTATAAACCAAAAGGAAAATGTAATACTGCTTTTAGAAAGACACCCTGACAATTCTTGCCCATTTAAGAAGTGTTCAATGGATCTTCTCCCCACCAAAAATGTCTATTGGGACTTAAAATTAGCTTGCTTTTTTATTTGTCTGCAGCACCAACAGCGCTCTACAAGAATGGCTCTCAATCTTTCCAGACTACAGTACCCCTTTCAGGAGTGAGTCTGATTTGTCTTGTGTACCCCAAGGTTCACCTCACTTAAAAACTACTTGCTTACAAAATCAGAACTAAAAATTCAAAAGTGTCTCAGCATTCTATTACTGAAAAATTGTTTACTTTCTCATTTTCCCCATATAACTATAAAATAAATCAACTGGAATATATATATTGCACTTACATTTCAGTGTATAGTATATAGAGCAGTGTAAACAAGTCATTGTCTGTATGAAATTTTAATTTGTACTGACTTCACTCATGCTTTTTATGTAGCCTGTTGTAAAACTAGGTAAATGTCTACATGAGTTAATGTACCCCCCGGAAGACTTTTGCGTACCCCCAGGGTACACAAACCCCTGGTTGAGAACCACTGCTTTGGATATTTATTTTTAAAATTGTTTCTAGCTCCTATGGCTGCAAGGAAACCTTCTAAACATGAACCAAAAGAAAACCAATACAGTGCTGTCTTCTTCAGTCCACAGAAACAATAGCTCTGATGGATGTGAACTGTCCCATTCATCTCAGTGTTTTAAGTCTGAAATCTCAAGATGAGAATATAACATGTCAAAAATACTATTTATATTGCAGTATCATGCAAAATTCTCCATTTGCAGGTTTTCAATGAGATAACTTTATTCTTTGCTCTTGAAAGGATTTCAGAGATAGTCTTTACAGATTTACATCTAATTATTATTTTTATATAACATCAACGGAGTGCTAGTAATGACAGACAGGCCCAGTCCTGAAGAGCTTATAGTCTAGGAAATTCTTAGCAAACCTTGTCAGTCTCAAAATTTAGTTTTAGCTTTTTTCCTCATTTTGAACTAGAGGTAAATACAGGAGATTCTGGAAACCAGTATCTTAGAGAATATTTTTGAGCAAGTTAGATAAACTTGTATGACCTTTCTCCAGGCAGGTGTTTATACAGTGAAATGGTGACATCCAGTGGTTTGGTTGGTTAATTTCAAGTACTTATTTCCCTACTTACCCAGGTAGTCAATTTACCAAGAGAAATGACAAAATTACACCCTTCCAAAATGCATGTTGCCTTTTCCTCCATATCTATTGCTTAAAAGAATGGAAACTAGGATTTTGCCCAAGATATAGTACTGCTTTTTGTTTAGTCCTATATTCTGTTTTCTGATGCATATTTTTAAGGCCTGACTTCAAATCCAGTATCAGTGCTATGTTAAGATTAGAACAACTCTTGTAATAGGATAAAATGAATTAATCCTATCCTTAGTATATTTTATAAAAATGCCTATTCCAAATTTAAGAAGGACTTTTTGAAGTTAATAGGAATAGTAGTTTCTCAGGACCTCTCCAGATCAGACCCTGAACAATTTTGTTAACTGGTATCTATATTGCCAATCATGTCAATACAGTAAAATTACCATCTTGATTATATATACAACTTTTATAACACACACCTCATTAGCCTTTTATAGTTTTAGATTTTCTTCAGTTTCAGTATAATCTAGTTGTACACCTAGTTGTATTGTACCTGAACTCAGAGAATAAACAAAAAGAACACTTGATCAAATTACCTTTCTTCTTCTCGCATCCACACTGGACTTTTGGGAATCTGAGCTTCAAAATATTTAGATGCTCTGTAACAAAAATTGCTGCAAAAACACTGGAAAAATATGATATTAAAGCGTATTTATTTTGGTTTAAATGTATAAACTTCATTATTAAGAACATAGATATTCAGATTTTTAAAGAGCCTATCACCAGTAAGGGCTTCTACTAAACTAAAACAAATGCCTTGCAAAATTATCCATCATACAAAAAACCTCAGAACAAAAACATGCTCCCCCACAGAAGCCCTTGCAACCTTATAGGTCTTCTCCTTGCACTTTTATTATGTATTAAGCATCAGCATTGTCATTGGTAATACACAAACAGAGAAGTCAGACCTCTACAAAACATAGAGGAAAGCATGATCCTTGCCTCAAAGAACTTACTGCACAGTTTACAGATACGCACTACAATTCACATGCAAAAGTGGCTTTTTATTTGTAATCTGGCCAGTGTTGAACTTTGAATGAGCAGTTGGCTATCGATGTTGGGCTAAATCCAGCACTCTTTATAGAAATAAAAGGCATGCTATCTAAAAGAGAACTGACAATTTACAACTCTGGGAAGAACAAATGCTGGATTTGTGGATCTCATCATCTGCTCTGTATCTCAAAACATGAAGCTCAAAGAATGCACCATATAAGATTATACCTGCAATTCCTGCCACTTTATTTTCCACAACACTTCCCCATCCCCATAAAGGTATAAGATTGAGGAATTAAATAAAATACTGAAGATTTTAAAAGGTAGATGGAAGAACAGTTTAAGCAGAGAACGGACCTTGTTCTATAAGGTGGTTAGTGCCTTCTGCTGTAGTAGGCAGAGGGCCTGAAACATAAGCCCTTGTATCAAAGGCTTGGTATGAGGCCTGAGCTAAAGTAATGGTTAAAACTTGCTAATATAAAGCAAAGTTAAATTGTGAGCAAGAGGCAGTCCCTGCTCACAGAATCTGGCAAGAACATGGCTGATATTGCAAAAGCACACATTCCTAAGTAGTGCTAAGCATACAAATATATAAGCAAACAAATTCCAGAAAAATGGTACCAAATAGGGTTGTCAAGTTTCTACTTACATAAAATCTATCACCCCTGCCCCGCCACACCCTTCCTCTGAGGTCCAGTCCCTTCTCCAAGGTCCCACCCCTGCTCACTCCATCCCTCCCTCCCTGTCCCTCACTCTCCCCACCATCACTCACTCATTCATTTTCACCGGGCTGGCTCAGGGGGTTGGGTTTCGGGAAGGGGTGAGGGCTCTGGCTGGGGGGTGCGGGCTCCGGGGTGGGGCAGGGACGGAGGGGGGGGCTGCGGTCTCTGGCTGAGGGTACAGACTCTGGGCTGGGGGTGAGGGGTTTAGGGCGTAAGAGGGAGCTCAAGGCTGAGACTGAGGGGTTTGAAGGGCGGGAAGGGGGTCAGGGCTGGGGCAGGGTGTGGGTGGGAGGGTGAGAGCTCCAGCTGGGGGTGCGGCCTCTGGGGTGGGGCTAAGGGGTTTGGGGTGCAGGAGGGTGCTCCAGGCTGCGACTGAGGTTCGGAGGGGGATCAGGACTGAGGCAGGCTGTTGTGGCGCAGGAGGTGGTCAGGGGTGCAGGCTCCAGATGGTGCTTGCCTCAAGCAGCTCCCGCAAGCAGCGGCATCTCTCCTCTTCGGCTCCTACGTGGAGACGTGGCCAGGTGGGTCTGCTCACTGCCCCGTCTGCAGGTGCTGCCCCTGCAGCTCCCATTGGCCACGGTTCCTGGCCAATGGGAGCTGCAGAGCCAGCGCTTGGGGTGTGGACAGCACATTGAGCTCACTGGCTGCCCCTACGTGAAGGGGCCAGGAGGGGACATGCCGTTGCTTCCGGGAGCTGCGCAGAGCCACGGCAGGCAGGGAACCTGCCTTAGCCCCACTGTGCTGCCGACCGGACTTTTAACAGCCTGGTCAGTGGTGCTGATTGAAGCTGCCAGGGTCCCTTTTCGACCAGGCGTTCCAGTCGAAAACCGTATATCTGACAACTGTAGTACCAGAACACCTCAATACCAAACACATTCCCCAAAGATAACAGGAACGCACTGACCCATCCTAAAGAGAAGGTCAGGATGACAGCATGATGGATAGAGATGTTTTGATTGAACCAACATGTATAAGGTAATGGGTGGCACCTAAATCCATCAGAGGGTGGCACCCAAATCCATCAGTGGTAATACGTAACTTGTTTGTATCTGTGTATAAAAATGTATCTCAGAGGGAGGGAGTGTCTTTGGCTGGCCTAGGGGATAATGGAAAGTCCCGCCATTAAGTGAGCTAGTCCATTGCAATGGGCATATATGTGTTAGTGTACCTGTAAACATTGATCCAGGACATTAGGAACATGCTTCATTAACAATAAATCTGACCAAGCGCCTTCGCTACGAACTGAGTCTGTGGTTTTATTGGGCAGTTTAAGTGGAGCCTGCCGTATGGGCTATCTGGCCAGAGTCAGTACAGCACGCAGACAGAACATACACACGCAGCCAAACATCTGACCACACCTGTAAGATGCAGCTCACCAGATTAATAAATGATCTGGAAAAAAGGGTGAACGGTGAGGTGGCAAAATTTGCAGAGGATACAAAATTACTCCAGATAGTTAAGTCCAAAGCAGACTGCAAAGAGTTACAAAGGGAATCTCACTAAACTGGGTGACTGGACATCAAAATGGCTAATGAACTCTATGTTGATAAATGCAAAATAATGCACGTTGGAAAGCATAATCCCAACTATACATACAAAATTACAGGGTTTAAAAAAAGACGTTACCGCTCAAGAAAGATCTTGGAATCATTGTGGATAATTGTCTGAAAACATCACCTCAATGTGAAGCAGCAGTCAAAAAAGCTAACAGAGTGTTAGGAACAATTCGGAAAGGAACAGACAATAAAACAGAAAATATCATAATATATATGATAGAAATAAAACAGAAAATATCATAATGCTACTATATATATATATCCAGCGTACGCCCACACCTTGAATACTGTGTGCAGTTCTGGTCACCCCATCTCAAAAGAGATATTAGAATTGGAAAAGGTACAGAGAAGAGCAACAAAAATGATTAGGGATATGCAACAGCTTCCATGCAAGGAGAGCTTAAAAAGACTGGGACTGTCCATCTGAGAAAAAGAAACAACTAAGGGGGATATGACAGAGGTCTATAAAATCATGAATGGTGTGGAGAAAGTGAATAAGGAAGTGTTATTTACCCCTTCACATAACACAAGAACAAGGAGTCACCCAATGCAATTAATGGGCAGCAGGTTTAAAACAAACAAAAGGAAGTATTTCCTCACGCAATGCAGACAATCTGAGGAACTCATTGCCATGGGATACTGTGATGGCCAAAATTATCACTAGTTTCAAAAAAGCATTAGATAAGTTCATGGAGAATAGGACTGTCAGTGGCTATTAGCCACGATGATCAGGGGCACAACCCCATGCTCCAGGTTTCTTTAAACCTCCAACTGCCAGAAGCTGGGAGTGGATGATGGGATGGATCATTTGAAATTGCCCTGTTCTATTCATTCCCTCTGAAACATCTGGTACGGCCCACTGTCAGTAGACATGATACAGGACTAGACGGATCACTGCTCTGACCCAGTATGGCCATTATTTATGAAGAGAAGAGAGAGAAAAATCTCAGATCATATGATAGGCTGGCAGTGCTATTCTGCATAGATCCTGCTGGGAAATGCCAAGGGATGCCTTTGATTCACTACTGCAAACAGCTTATTAACTCTCTAGCTAATATAAGGGAGCAGTTGCCTAGAAATACGGTCTAAGTTAAAGAGTAATCAAAAAAGAACACTAGGAGTAGTCAAGCCGTGGGAGGGCTTAGGATGGAATCTGTGCTATGCTGTTGTTAGTTTCTTTGTCAATAAAAATCAAACTCTATGATGGGGATGAACTTTGACCCTATGAAAACTATGTAATCTTTGATTTGGAGGAGGCTGAGAAAGCCACCTGTTCACAAATTTATCTGCAATATATCAGTATTGTCAGATTTGACTTAACATGTAAATAAGATCTTTCTGTTGGATTGCAACTGTCTGCACTGTGTTCCTTTTAAATATAAGCACAATATAGCATTTTCCTTTAAAAGGTAGGCAGCATCTAGAGACAGAGAGGTTATCTATTTTATACTCTACAGGTTTGTAAAAATCTATTTTGCTAATAACAAAATGTATATTGGTGATTAAACAAGGTTTGGTAAGAAAGCTGTCGCAAAAATAAATGTACGAGACTTAAGACAAAATTAGATACATGTTAGAGGAAGACTTGAAACCTTACCTTTCTTTCTGTAATATCATAAACTTTGTTTGTTTTTGTTGAAACTCTGTACTTCTGTGTTGGCACCTAAAAAGTGACACACCTACCAGTGAGACCAGGATTATAACTTCAGATCAATCTTTCGTTTTAAACCACATGTTAAAAATTACTGTTACAAATTAGGTGACTGGAATATGTAAGCCAATGAGATTACCTGCAAGAGTAACATTACTCATGTGTAACTTGTATGGAGATCTGCAGGAGGCCTCTGTGCTAGCTGTGAGTCCCCCACTCTAACCCTACATTGGTGAGGCTCCTATGAAGCTGTCCTACAAGGCAAGCCCTCTGACCACCACAGAGATGGCTCCACAGAGCAGATAAGATAGTAGCATAGGTAAATCTCTGTGGGACCAGAGGAAGGACCATGTAAGAGATTTCCTCCCTTCTAACACAAACCTGACCCAGTAGAGAGCTCTTTGCTGAGAGTTAGGAAGGGGGACAATAGTGCTAAAGGTGTTTGACACTCCCCATCCTCCACTCTGGATGAAGGTATTGGATAACACAATCTGGTCATCTGTCATCCGTTTAATTGAAGTATTTCAAAGATGTAACAGAAATTGCATCCCCCAACCCCGCCACAAAATAGACATTCTTGTATGTTATAAAGCATGAACTGGGGGTAATGATTAGATGCAGTGTCTAAATTTATGAAATTAGCAATATCCTTTTACATTTGATCTAGAAAATCTTGTGCTAAATAATGCTTTTATCCCATGGAAATAAGAGTCTTAGAAATATGTAAGACACAGATTTTTCACTTTAATTTAAGCAGAACATAGATTTTTTCTTTTCCTGACCATATTTGCCATACTGGAATTACTAAATTGATACTACTGTCATTAGACTTCAATTGTGCAACAGGAGCTAGTCCTATTTTTTATTATGCTGTGAGATTAATAGATAGATTAAACTCCAGAGACAAGTAGATCATGTCAAAGGCCAAATACCAATATCATGGAAATTTACTTGAAGTGTCAAATTTAGGGATTGAGTGTATTGTTACTTTTAAAATCTAGGAAGTGTTGTTTCCTACTTGTAATAGAAACATTAAACGGATTTAACTAGTTACCTACTATACTGCAGCTAGCATTACAACACAGTTTAAGTCAACTGTATTTCAGGCTCTGAAGTTTCATTTATGCTTCCTGTGGGCCTATGCAGACCTCTGCAATGGCTCTGAGTCCCCAATAACCCCACATAGTGAGGCTTCTATGAAGCCAACCTATCCAACAGTGACAAAGAGTTCTAAAATGTATCCATGGGGATATATTGTCTTTAAACATTATAAGCCTCTTTCCCCATGGAGATATGTGCTTTCACAGAAAAGAAAACACTAGGATGGGAAATAAACTTTTCCTGTTGCACAGCTGGAGTCATGAATCCATAATGTTTAATCCATATTATTCTTTGTCAGTTTACAAAGATGACAAAGGATTCAGTCATGCAGTAGTCATAGCCAAAAGAGCAAATTCAATCTTTCCCTTTAGAGAGATTTTTGGTGGGGAGCAACAGGACCTTCACCTGGGAGTAACACAGAATGATTCCTGATCATATGATTAGAATGACAAAGAGAGAATGGAAAAGATAAAGAAAGGCTCAAGAGCTCTTAACATCAAAATATTAATTAAAAAGAAACTTACATTTTCTAGCCTATTTTGACACAAGGGATAGCCACAGAGTTTGATGATAAAACGCTCCTCCACAGCATCCTTATAGTGAGATGGGGTAATAAAATTTCCCTAAAATCATTAGAAAATAGTTATCAACAGACTTATTTTAAATGTATTCACTGTATCATAACTCTCAAAACTCAGAAGTACATGAATGCTTAAGTTTGTTCACTACAAAAATTAGTAAAACCACTACTATTTAAAAAGCAGAAGTTAAAAGATAAAATGGTAATAGAGTGAGCACACACAGTAAGATGAGAGCAAGTGTATAGACAGTACTATTAAAAACATCTTATATTTTTATTTAGATAATTTTGTGAAAAAGTTATTTCTGCAGTTTCCCCCATAAATGGCTAATATTTCCACAGTGTATATAGCTTAACTGACACTTTTTACATGGTACACATTATAAATCTAGTGACACTTTTCATGCTTTTACATTTATATTATTGTTTAAGTGATGAACACTGAGTAAAATAACTGTGCTTATGGCCCTGGGCACAATTTGAAGAAACGGTACACCCAACATATGGATGTTTTCGGTAAGTTTGTCCTGCTAAATATTTTTCAAGAGTACCCAAGTCATGGTACATACTTAGCCAAAAATTTTCAGCACCAAGTAGAAGGGAACTTGTTTTATATAAGCTGAACTCAGATTCAACCACTAAAATGTTTGCCCAGATCTACTTAACATATACATGAGATAAAATATAATAGATCATTTGTCAGGTATCTTCACAAGAGTGTTTCAGTTTAACGCTTGCAACATAATATATTCCCCTTGGGCCAGATTCTACAATCCTTACATCATGTTGAGTAATAGTATCTGTGATCTGGATCATATCTCATATATATATATGTATACACATATATATGCGCATTAAGAGCAGGCCCTCTGCACATGGCTTTCTCTCCTACCGTGTGCAGAGGAGGCTCAGCCACATATTAAGTTCTGCAGGGCCAACTGGGAGTAGTCAGAAAAGATATACAACCTGGAGCTGTATTGTCTTTTCTGCATAACCTCACCTAGAACAACCACAACACGGGTAGTCCTTCCATTGTTCTAATGAAGCTATGGTGCCAGGGAAGTCATATGGGTCAAAGGATGGTACCATGGGGCCTTTCTCTAAAGCCCCTTCCCACAGAGGAGATGATCTGATCCTAACTTTTTACACCACACTCGTCAATCTGGAATCCATGAGCCACTAAAGGCAGTGGGACTACTCACCCAGAGTAAGCAATACTCATCATGAGTAGGGCTGGCTAAGCCAAGCTTTTAAAAACAAGACATATATATTTTCACAGTGGAAATATTAAAAGCAAGAACAGAGGGTACATTAGCACTGAAAGAGACACTGGATGATTGAATGGTTATTACCCAAACAAATCTGTTACAAGAATTAAAAAGAACTTTAAAAACATAAGAACGGCAATACTGGGTCAGACCAAAGGTCCATCTAGCCCAGTATCCTGTCTTCCGACAGTGACCAATGCCAAGTGCTTCAGGAGGAATGAACAGAACAAGTAACCATCAAGTGATCCATCCCGTCGGCCATTCCCAGCTTCTGGCAAACAGGGGCTAGGGACACAAATTAGTGTAAGACCTTGTAAAAGAAACACATACACAATTCACAAGGAACTCTTCTGTAATATCTTCCTCCAATAGCTGTTCAACAACATGCAGAGCTTTTTTCTCATATTCAATCTTCTTTCTAATAGCAGCCTCAAGTGCTGCTTTCCTACAATAGAGTAAATATTGAATTACATAGACAGCACTTTACCATACACAATTCTCTCAAACATATCTTTTGTCTCTCTCCTATATGAAGTGTAGCATTTTAATGATCTGGTATGCATTTTGCTACGGTAACCTCAGCAATGTATTCCACTTAGACTAGAACTTTGTAACAACCAGGAACCATCAAGTGAGTTTTCCAAACTTGGTTTGGCATTCCGCCAAGTTCTTGGAGAAGTATCCAGGGCTTCTCCCACAGGCAGCCTGAACAATCTTTATTGGAGAAAACAGTTCATTTGGGAAGTAAACACATCATTGTAACAAGATTAATACGTAACTGAGCCAGTGCCCAAGTAAATAGTAAATGAAGCACAGCATCCAGAAGTCAGGACTGTAAGAAAAGCAGCATGTAAATGTTTTCTCACACGTACTCTGGTTAGTGGGCAACATTTTTCTTTTAAGAACAAAAACCTTCATGCCCTCAGGTGGAACAGCTGGGGACTGGGACCGGGACCCAGAGCAGGAGGAAGTCTGGGACTGCAATGGGACTGGCTGGGCAAGAAGATTGGGACTGGGATGAAGAGCCTAGGAAGGTAATGAAAAGAACTCAGACAGAGACAGGTTGGAAGGAAAAGGTGTGCATATGATAACTCAAGACAAATCTGCGGAGTTGTTTAAATCATCTTACAGTGCTGAATAGCAGACAAACTTGCTAAATATTATTAGAATGGTAAGTATCTTCTATACACAGTTATTGAAATTTCTGAAAAAGCAAAAAGACATTCTGTAAAGAGGTGAGAACTCTAAAGTAAACAATTATTATTACTATATAACATTAGCTAGGCATCATACCTTTGTGCTGCATCTTCATTTTTCAAAATACTTGACTGTTTATTTCCTAGTAATAAAATAATATATAAATCAATGTACCTTTTAACTTTCAAAATAACAAAACATCCATTTGTGGCTCATACGTTTCCATACATAAAGTAGCCTCAGGGAAGAAATATTTGCACACAAGCCAAACCATAAGCAACTGCTTGGAAACCTGTGCTTCTGGGGTTTCTAAATAGATAGCTGCAGCAGTTTTTAGTTAAATATTCAGCAGCAAGACCAAATAATAAGTTGGCACACTATCTACTGGCAAACTACAGGACAGGGAAGAATAAATCATTTTAGTCCTGTACATTGTTCAAAAAAACAAGTTAAGGGGATACTATTAACTGGGGATGGTGGTGTCACATTTCTTCCTGAAGATTTTGTAACAACTGTATTTCCTAGGGCACGGGTGGCCAACCTGAGCCTGAGAAGGAGCCAGAATTTACCAATGTACATTGCCAAAGAGTCACAGTAATACGTCAGCAGCTCCCCATCAGCTTCCCCAACTCCGGTCCTCCCGCCCGCCGGTCAGCACCTCTCCCCCTCCCAATCAGCTGTTTCGTGGCATGCAGGAGGCTCTGGAGGGGAGGAGGGAGGGCACAGCAGGCTCAGGGGAGGGCGCAGGAAGGGGTGGAGTGAGGGGAGGGCCTGTGGCAGAGCCAGGGGTTGAGCAGTGAGCACCCCCCGGCACATTGGAAAGTTGGCGCCTGTAGCTCCAGCCCCGGAGTTGGTGCCTAGACAAGGAGCCACAGATTAACTTCTGAAGAGCTGCATGTGGCCACCCCGTCCTATGGATTCTTCCGTAACATTTCCCACCATTGTAATTCCAGTGGCAACAGCAACTGCGGAAATGCCAATGTAGACAAGGCACTGGCTGCCACTGTTTTCTCTGCCCCCTGACGTTGGTTGAATCTGCTCTGAACAGGTGAAATAATATGACCCCTGATTCTGCAACAGGCGCCACGTGCACTACACCCATGTGGAACATTGCTGACTTTAACAGGGGTTTGACCTACATTAGCTCCTCTTCCCCAACCCATTGGTAGCACAAGTGGCAGAAGGTGTAGGAAATTTTAGATACATTCTTAGTGTAGATGCAACCTAAGTTTCCTGTAACTAAAAAAAGTTTTAGAACCAAGCCCTGCAAAAGTCCTGACACCCCTCCAATATCTTTCTGCCTCCCCAGCTTGTCGTCTTTGTGCAGCTGACAGCATTTGACACAAAGCAATTTTACTGTTTCCCCTTAGCCAGCCACTCCCTTTTGAAAGGAAACTTCTATACAGAAAGAGAAGCAGAAAAGAATTATGTAAAAAAGGGGAGATTTTTTTTTTTTTTAACACTTAACACTTTTTCAAAACATACCATTTAAATGGTGCTTGATCAGAAAATAGGCTTGTTTTATTTGATTAGTTTCAAACAACTTAGGTTGACACCATCCTTAATGATGCTACACAACAGGGTCCTTACATGGAGGAAGCAAGTGAAAGTTGCAGCCAACAAGCCACATCCCTAAAGGAGCAATGCATGTCGTTCTCATGGATGCTGGTGCACGTGGCCTAATGTCAAGCGCCTTTACATCAACGTTGTCCAACATCCCATCTTCCCTGGGATACAGACACCCCCTTTTGGCCAAGCTTCACTAACAATGAGATATGGTAATTTCCACCATGACCCATGATTCGTGCCCCACCAAATTCACGGTCCATTATGGTATATTTTATGGTCATAGGATTTTTAAAATCCTAAATTTCATGACTGCAAATATTTAAATCTGAAATGTCAGTGTTGTAACTGTAGGGGTCCTGACCCAAAAGAGGATTGTGAGGGGTTGCAAGGTTATTGTAGAGGTGTCGTGGTATTGTCACCCTTCCTTCTGCGCTGCAGGCGGCAGCGCTGCTTTCAGAATTGGGCATCTGGAAAGTGGTGGCTGCTGGCCAGGAGCCGAGCTCTGAAAGTAGTGCTGCCACCAGCAGCAGTGCAGAAGCAAGGATGGCATGGTACAGCATTGCCAGTCTTACTTCTGCGCTACTGCCGGCAGAGCTGGGCCCTTGGTCAGCAGCTGCCGCTCTCTGGCTGCCCAGCTCTGAAGGCAGCGCAAAAGTACGGGTGGGAATACCGCAAACCCCCTACAGTAATTTTGCAACCGCCCCCCACAACCAGCCCCAGTTTGGGAAAGGCTAGTCTCCCCAGTGACATCTGTATAGTATAGGGTAAAATCATACAGAAGACCAAAAAGAAAAGGAGGACTTGTGGCACCTTAGAGACTAACAAATTTATTTGAGCATAAGCTTTTGTGAGCTACAGCTCACTTCATCGAACCAGATTTCATAAGGGAGATCAGATTCCACTGTCCGTGACGTGTTTTTCACAGATGCGAATTTGGTAGGGTCCTACTCAGGATATAGTTACAGGAGAACCCAGGGTTGTGAGTTCAAACCTTGAGGGGGCCATTTAGGGATCTGGGACAAAAATTGGGGATTGGTCCTGCTTTGAGCAGAGGGTTGGACTAGATGATCTCCTGAGGTCCCTTCCAACCCTGATATTCTATGGTTCTAGAAGCTGAGAACGCCACAGCCAGGGCACACCACACCACTGGGCCAGGAGTGGGGATGGCCATGCCACAGGGCTGGGCTATGCCATAGGGCTGGGCCAGCCACAGAGCCCCCCCAGTGCTGGTGCTAATACTCTGGGAGCCCTACACTGGAATATTGTTGCCCCCCTCAACACATACTAATAATGTGGGGGGGGGGGCGCTTGAGCTGCTTGGGGCCCTAAGCGATTGCTTAATCTGTTTATGCCAACCACTAACACCTCCCTCACCCCAGGACGGCTTGGGTCAGTCCCCTGCGCGGAGCCGGGGAGGACGAGGCCACGAGCCCGGGAAGCGGCGGTGCGTGCGTGTGTGTGACTGGGCTGTACTAATCCTACCTGCGCGTCTCCGGCTGGACCTCGCCTTCGCACCGACCCGCAGCGGCGCCGCCGCCGCCATCATCGCCCGCCCGGCCTGACCTCTCACACCCGCCGCGGCGCCGTGGGAGGCGGAGCCTGAGACGCGGCACACGGGGCTCGATCCAGCGCGGCCTCTTGCGGACGCACGCTAGGTAGGAGGCAGGCGCCGCGCAGTGCTTGCCGCCCCGGGGAGGGGGCTGGGGCGAAGGAGGCTTCGCGCTGCCGGGCGAAGCGGGCCCTGAGCCTTGCTGGGGAGCGGAGCGGCTGCTGCTGCGGGCTTTAGCCCCCTGGCGGAGGGCTCCTTATTCCTCTCCCGGCACGTTCTGCTCCTGGGGGGTACTGGGCCTGTCCCCCGAGCCGAGCCTCACCCGGGGCAGCTCCCCAGACGTGTCCCCTGGAGCTGGTTCAGAGGGGCCGGATGAGGAGACTCCCAACGACCCTCCCCGCCCGCCCCCCTGGTTGGAGGACTGGAGCTCGCAGGCCTGTTTACAGCCTCCGCCTCTGGCTGGAGGATTTTGCCGTGAGCCACCCAGACGGTCTCCTCTTTCTCTTCCTTCAGGGCGATGCCCCCGCAGCCCTGGCCTCTGGCGGGAACGGCGATCTGCTTATTGCTTTAAGAGACACCAGTTGCATTATTTTAGGCCAAGGGGTATTGAGCAGCGTCTGATGTGACGCAGTGCATGGGTTATAATCCCACGTACTACTGTGCTGAACCTTGTCCAAGAGGATCCCATACAGCCCATCCTCTCCATACCCAAAGTGTGGCTAGCGGCGATGCGGATGCTGCAGTGTCAGTGTCCCAAAGTGTATGGAGGATGCTAGGTGCTTTCATCCTTTTTAGGCACTGACAGCCGTGTGGAATAAATTCCCTCACTGAGTCGCATTTTTCATTGATGATCGGATTCTTTAAGTAACCCCCAGACTCCAGTGAAATTCCTTGTGTGTGTTTGGAGTTATCCATTTGGGGAGTGGAGTGGAAAGTTAAATAATTCAAATAGCTTTCAATTAAAAGTTCAGAACAGAGCCTGTACTAGACCTCTGTGTATTTGGAGATACAGGGGATGTGCTAGGGGGCCAAAACCATAACTAGATTAAAAAAAGAATGAAATAAATTCATGGAGAATAGGTCCATCAGTGGCTATTAACCAAGATGGTCAGGGATGCAATCCCATGCTCTGGGTGTCTCTAGTCTCTGACTGCTGAGAGAGTGGATGACAGGGGATGAATAATTGCCCTGTTCTGCTCATTTCCTCTTAAGCACTGGCATTGGCCACTGTTGGAAGACAGGATACTGGTCTAGATGGACCTTTGGTCTGACCCAGTATGACTGTTCTTATGGAGAGCATGCAGTGTCAAGTCTGAAATCAAAATAGGTGAAAAATATTATAAATGAGTGACGGGAGTTCATCAAGTATAGCTAATATGTAATTTTTCATAATGACTTAGATACCTGTCCAGCTCCCACTGAAATTAGGGAAAAGAATAAGATGATATTGACAACTGGATTAATCACTTAGGCGCCAATTCTGCAATGAGCCCTGAGCCAGTACACCATTACAGCAGCACAGAGCTCAGCCCCATGATTTTGGCATGATTGATGTTGTGCCAAATAGGCCCCAATGATGGGCCCCAAATAGGGACTATACATTTGTTTTAAAACAAATTTAAAATAGTTCTGGGGAAATGTCACCATTGCTCTTGCAGTGTTGTGAACCAAAACACAACAGCACATGCTAGTGCAATGCAGGGATTCTGGATAGGGTTGCCAAGCCTCCAGGATTGGGCTGGAGTCTCCAGGAATTAAAGATTAAGCTTTAATTAAAGATTGTGGTGTGATGAGACCTCCAGGAATACGTGCAACCAAAATTGGAAACCCTAACGCTGGAACAGTTTTTATAGAGGGGGTGCTAAGAGGCACTGAACCCAACTGTAAACTCTGTATATAACAGAAACTGCTTCAAGACAGGGGGTGTGGCAGCACACCTAATTCCAGCACTTATGGGGCAATGAGAACTGCAAAGTGAAACTGACAAGTCTAGGTTCAGTGTTGGCCCACAGTGAAATAAAATGTAAGTAGACTATCAATATAGTCTATCAAATTAGTCTATCGCATTTATTCTTTTAGTAATCTAAATACAATTTGGATGCTTTTAGTACAATTTGACTTAATAATGTTTGTTTTATGGACCAAATTAATGTAGTTGTTTAAATATATCATGTGAAATGGGTGAGGCCAAGATTTGAAATGGAATGCATGAGGACAGTATATAAAAATGTGTATGCAATTGTGCACCTGTGTATGTTGCATAAATATCAAGATTACGTGTTTCGGATAGGTTTAGTTTAGGCACTAAACTAGCCATTTGCATGCAGAATCACTGGATGTGTGTACAGACACAGTGATTGCACGCCCAAATGTAGGCATAACAAATCCTCAGGCTTTTTTTTTTATTATTAAATAAAAATGTGAGATTTACAAGTATCCAGTAGGCATTAGGCAGCGATCCTCATTATGCAGAGATTTAAGCGTGTACTTAATTTTATGCATGTGAGTAGTCTTATTGCCTTCAATGGGAAGGATTTGAGCCAGTCTCCCTCTACAGGTGAAAGGCTAGCATAGTATATAGCTCATTGTGTCAGGCTCTCTTAAAATTCATTAGTAGGTTTAAAGATACCAACACCTAAATGACAAGATATTCACTAGATAAAATTTAGCAGTGATGGAGCTTTGATTTTAATAAAAAATGTCTAGACAGTAAAAAGAAACAAACAATATCCTACATTCCAATCATAGAGCAAATAATCTAGAGAGAGTATATATGATAAAAGAAAAGGAGAACTTGTGGCACCTTAGAGACGAACCAATTTATTTGAGCATACGCTTTCGTGAGCTACAGCTCACTTCATCGGATGCATACTGTGGAAAATACAGAAGATGTTTTTATACACACAAACCATGAAAAAATGGGTGTTTATCACTACAAAAGGTTTTCTCTCCCCCCCCCCCACTCTCCTGCTGGTAATAGCTAATCTAAAGTGATCACTCTCCTTACAATGACAGATTTCAGAGTAACAGCCGTGTTAGTCTGTATTCTCAAAAAGAAAAGGAGTACTTGTGGCACCTTAGAGACTAACCAATTTATTTGAGCATAAGCTTTTGTGAGCTACAGCTCACTTCATCGGATGCATACTGTGGAAAGTGTAGAAGATCTTTTTATACACACAAAGTATGAAAAAAATACCTCCCCCCACCCCACTCTCCTGCTGGTAATAGTTTATCTAAAGTGATCACTCAACTTACAATGTGTATGATAATCAAGGTGGGCCATTTCCAGCACAAATCCAGGGTTTAACAAGAACGTGGGGGGGGGGAACAAGGGGAATTAGGTTACTTTTTATAATGACTCAACCATTCCCAGTCTCTATTCAAGCCTAAGTTAATTGTATCCAATTTGCAAATGAATTCCAATTCAACAGTTTCTCGCTGGAGTCTGGATTTGAAGTTTTTTTGTTGTAATATCGCAACTTTCATGTCTGTAATCGCGTGACCAGAGAGATTGAAGTGTTCTCCGACTGGTTTATGAATGTTATAATTCTTGACATCTGATTTGTGTCAGGGACACCATCACAGGGCCTAATAACATCACCCACACTATCAGAGGCTCATTCACCTGCACATCCACCAATGTGATATATGCCATCATGTGCCAGCAATGCCCCTCTGCCATGTACATTGGGCAAACTGGACAGTCTCTACGTAAAAGAATAAATGGACACAAATCAGATATCAAGAATTATAACATTCATAAACCAGTCGGAGAACGCTTCAATCTCTCTGGTCACGCGATTACAGACATGAAAGTTGCGATATTACAACAAAAAAACTTCAAATCCAGACTCCAGCGAGAAACTGTTGAATTGGAATTCATTTGCAAATTGGATACTATTAACTTAGCCACTCCCAGTCTCTATTCAAGCCTAAGTCATTATGCAAGGTAACCTATTTCCCCTTGTTTTTTCCTCACCCCCCCCCCCCCCCGACGTTCTTGTTATACCCTGGATTTGTGCTGGAAATGGCCCACCTTGATTATCATACACATTGTAAGGAGAGTGATCACTTTAGATAAGCTATTGCCAACAGGAGAGTGGGTTTGTGGGAGGGGGGGGAACCTGGATTTGTGCTGGAAATGGCCCACTTTGATTATCATACACATTGTAAGGAGAGGAGTACTTGTGGCACCTTCGAGACTAACTAATTTATTTGAGCATAAGCTTTTGTGAGCTACAGCTCACTTCATCGGATGCATACTGTGGAAAGTGTAGAAGATCTTTTTATATACATACAAAGCATGAAAAAATACCAGCAGGAGAGTGGGGTGGGAGGAGGTATTTTTTCATGCTTTGTATGTATATAAAAAGATCTTCTACACTTTCCACAGTATGCATCCGATGAAGTGAGCTGTAGCTCACAAAAGCTTATGCTCAAATAAATTAGTTAGTCTCGAAGGTGCCACAAGTACTCCTCTCCTTACAATGTGTATGATAATCAAAGTGGGCCATTTCCAGCACAAATCCAGGTTTTCTCCTCCCCCCCCCCCCCCACAAACCCACTCTCCGGTTGGTAATAGCTTATCTAAAGTGATCACTCTCCTTACAATGTGTATGATAATCAAGGTGGGCCATTTCCAGCACAAATCCAGGGTTTAACAAGAACGTCTGAGGAACAGGGGGGGAGGGGGGGGCTGGGAGAAGGAATAAGCAAGAGGAAATAGGTTACTTTTTATAATGACTCAACCATTCCCAGTCTCTATTCAAGCCTAAATTAATTGTATCCAATTTGCAAATTAATTCCAATTCAACAGTCTCTCATTGGAGTCTGTTTTTGAATTTCTTTTGTTGAAGGATAGTCACTTTGAGATCAGAAATCGAGTGACCAGAGAGATTGAAGTGTTCTCCGACTGGTTTTTGAATGTTATAATTCTTGACATCTGATTTGTGTCCATTTATTCTTTTACGTAGAGACTGTCCAGTTTGCCCAATGTACATGGCAGAGGGGCATTGCTGGCACATGATGGCATATATCACATTGGTGGATGTGCAGGTGAACGAGCCTTTGATAGTGTGGCTGATGTTATTAGACCCTGTGATGGTGTCCCCTGAATAGATATGTGGGCACAGTTGGCAACGGGCTTTGTTGCAAGGATAGGTTCTTGGGTTAATGGTTCTGTTGTGTGGTATGTGGTTGCTGGTGAGTATTCGCTTCAGGTTGGGGGGCTGTCTGTAGGCAAGGACTGGCCTGTCTCCCAAGATTTGTGAGAGTGTTGGGTCGTCCTTCAGGATAGGTTGTAGATCCTTGATAATGCGTTGGAGGGGTTTTAGTTGGGGGCTGAAGGTGACGGCTAGTGGCGTTCTGTTATTTTCTTTGTTAGGCCTGTCCTGTAGTAGGTGACTTCTGGGAACTCTTCTGGCTCTATCAATCTGTTTCTTCACTTCCGCAGGTGGGTATTGTAGTTGTAAGATAGAGATCTTGTAGGTGTTTGTCTCTGTCTGAGGGGTTGGAGCAAATGCGGTTGTATCGCAGAGCTTGGCTGTAGATGATGGATCATGTGTTGTGGTCAGGGTGAAAGCTGGAGGCATGTAGGTAGGAATAGTGGTCAGTAGGTTTCCGGTATAGGGTGGTGTTTATGTGACCGTCATTTACTAGCACTGTAGTGTCCAGGAAGTGGATCTCTTGTGTGGACTGGACCAGGCTGAGGTTGATGGTGGGATGGAAATTGTTGAAATCATGGTGGAATTCCTCAAGGGCTTCTTTTCCATAGGTCCAGATGATGTTGATGTCATCAATGTAGCACAAGTAGAGTAGGGGCGTTAGGGGACGAGAGCTGAGGAAGCGTTGTTCTAAATCAGCCATAAAAATGTTGGCATACTGTGGGGCCATGCGGGTACCCATAGCAGTGCCGCTGATTTGAAGGTATACATTTTCCCCAAATGTAAAATAGTTATGGGTAAGGACAAAGTCACAAAGTTCAGCCACCAGGTTAGCCGTGACATTATCAGGAATAGTGTTCTTGACGGCTTGTAGTCCATCTTTGTGTGGAATGTTGGTGTAGAGGGCTTCTACATCCATAGTGGCCAGGATGGTGTCATCAGGAAGATCACCGATAGATTGAAGTTTCCTTAGGAAGTCAGTGGTGTCTCGAAGGTAGCTGGGAGTGCTGGTAGTGTAGGGCCTGAGGAGGAAGTGTACATAGCCAGACAATCCTGCTATCAGGGTGCCAATGCCTGAGATGATGGGGCACCCAGGATTTCCAGGTTTATTGATCTTGGGTAGTAGATAGAATATCCCAGGTCGGGGTTCCAGGGGTGTGTCGGTGCGGATTTGATCTTGTGCTTTTTCAGGGAGTTTCTTGAGCAAATGCTGTAGTTTCTTTTGGTAACTCTCAGCGGGATCAGAGGGTAATGGCTTGTAGAAAGTGGTGTTGGAGAGCTGCCGAGCAGCCTCTTGTTCATATTCCGACCTATTTGTGATGACAACAGCACCTCCTTTGTCAGCCTTTTTGATTATGATGTCAGAGTTGTTTCTGAGGCTGTGGATGGCATTGTGTTCTGCATGGCTGAGGTTGTGGGGCAAGTGACAGCAAATCTTGGGAGACAGGCCAGTCCTTGCCTACAGACAGCCCCCCAACCTGAAGTGAATACTCGCCAGCAACCACATACCACACAACAGAACCACTAACCCAGGAACCTATCCTTGCAACAAAGCCCGTTGCCAACTGTGCCCACGTATCTATTCAGGGGACACCATCACAGGGCCTAATAACATCAGCCACACTATCAAAGGCTCGTTCACCTGCACATCCACCAATGTGATATATGCCATCATGTGCTAGCAATGCCCCTCTGCCATGTACATTGGTCAAACTGGACAGTCTCTACGTAAAAGAATAAATGGACACAAATCAGATGTCAAGAATTATAACATTCAAAAACCAGTCGGAGAACACTTCAATCTCTCTGGTCACTTGATTTCTGATCTCAAAGTGACTATCCTTCAACAAAAAAAATTTGAAAACAGACTCCAACAAGAGACTGCTGAATTGGAATTAATTTGCAAATTGGATACAATTAATTTAGGCTTGAATAGAGACTGGGAATGGTTGAGTAATTATAAAAAGTAACCTATTTCTCCTTGCTTATTCCTCCCCCCCCCACTGTTTCTCAGACGTTCTTGTTAAACTCTGGATTTGTGCTGGAAATGGCCCACCTTGATTATCATACACATTGTAAGGGGAGTGATCACTTTAGATAAGCTATTACCAGCAGGAGAGTAGGATGGGGGGGGGGCAGGGAGAGAAAACCTTTTGTAGTGATAAACACCCATTTTTTCATGGTTTGTGTGTATAAAAACATCTTCTGTATTTTCCACAGTATGCATCCGATGAAGTGAGCTGTAGCTCACGAAAGCTTATGCTCAAATAAATTGGTTCATCTCTAAGGTGCCACAAGTTCTCCTTTTCTTTTTGCGAATACAGACTAACACGGCTGTTACTCTGAAACCTGTCAGTATATATGATGATTACCTTCTTCAACAGTGAATCATTTATCCCCCAATTGCAACATTGCACTTTTAGGCTGCCACAACTGCCTCGCAAAATCTTATTCCTCAAAAACTGATTCTATAGCTATGATATTCTGAATCTGTAACCTATTGATTGGGTCACATTATATCTATTTCATTTTTGTTCCACAAAGACAGTAAAGGAATTGATCCTTATGCAGTGGACTTTCTGTTAATAGTTGGACAATTTCCCTCTCTAGATACAGTATGCATGCTCTTTCTTGTCTCCTATAAACAAGTAATAGCAGTGCTTGCATGCACGGGAGATGGTGGAATGAAAGAACACCCTGCATTTCTGAACTTTTTTCTCTTCTATTTTCCCTCATGTTCTTTTATTCAGCCTTCTTAACTTCTGCCAATGACTGATCTTTCTCATTCCTCCATCTGTTAGCTGTTTTACCAGTCGGGACTTGCTAAAAAGTGATACTTTTTTAATCTCCATCTTAAATCCAGTATAATATTGAATATAATGTTATAATATGTGACTCGGTACTGTACTCTAACTTATGCCAGAGCTTTTCAATGTCAGAAGAACAAAGTCAAGATATGATGGCAACTGAGGAACTTCAAGCCATTATACAAAGATGCGTAAGTAACTTCCTTTTTGTAAAAAGATACTAAAAGTTATAGAAACTGGCATTGCCTGTACTATATTTAAATAAAAAAGCAGGGGAGCTTTCGATAGCGCTTGTCATGACCATGCAGATTTGGTTTTCAGTTTCCATTGCCTGCTCCCTGGTTCTTGTCCTAAGACTCCTACTAGACGAGGAAGTGCTCTGCTTCCCTCAACAGTAGCTTCTACAGCCAGTTAAGAGGCAGCAGCAATAGGCAGGAGCCTGTAGAAGAAAATGTGCCTCTCCAAAAGACTTGGTGTAATCTCACGTCAGGGAAAGTGTTATTGAGAGACTGGCATGTGTTCTGAGTTAATTACTAGTATCTGTTTTACTCCTGGGGGGATTCTGCGCCCCCGCCCGCAGATTCTCTTTGCCTCCTTGCAGAAACAGGAGAAGCTGCACCAATGTGCGCACTCTCTCTCGCACGCGCGCAGCTCAGATGCATCTGTTCAGGCAGCCGGGGAGAGGTAAATCACTGGGGGTGAGTGGGATCTGCTTTCCTCTTCCCTGCACAGAACACCCAGGGCTTGGTCAGATCAACACCCAGAAATTTCCCCTGGCTGCAGGAAGCTCTGCACTGCAGAGAGGGGGGGTCTGGGTGGGGGTTCCGGGTGTGGGGTGGTGAGGCTCAGTTGGAGCAGGCGGTCCAGATGCATGGGGGTTGGGTGGACAGGGAGAGCAGCTCCCTATCTAATGATCCACTCCCCCCATCCGTGCACCTGGAACCCCCCACTGAGGCCCCCCCCACCGAACTTCCACCCTGCTGAGCCTGACCCCCTGCATGAGGAGCCCCCCACACGCAAACCTGCACCCCATTGGCCCCAACCAGCTACATCCTGACCCTCCACCCCACCCAGCCCTATTCCCCCAGACACCCACACTGAGCCCTAACCACCTTCACCTGGACTCCACTACAGAGCCCCATTTGCCTTGCACTCAGAACCCTGCACTGAGCCTCTGTGCATCCAGATTCACCCCCACCGAGCTGTCTGCACCCAGATTGCACCACACAGAATGCTGGTACTCTTGAGGGAAGTCTGATCCAAAAAATAAATTTTTTTAAAATTCTGCAAAGTTCTGCATAGCTTGTTTGTCAAAATAACACAGAAACACAATAATAATATAATCACACCATTTTCAATTATTTGCTGACTAATATTTTGAAATAAATTACCAAAATAATTGAAAATGGTGTAATTATAATGTGTTATTTTGACAAATGAATTTTGCAGAATTTTTATTATTTGGTGCAGAATTTTTAATTTTTTTGGTGCAGCATTCCCTCAGAGTATTCTAGTGTCTAAATGATAAATTATAGGTATAGTAAAATCTAAAGTTACAGCTAAATTAAATTTGTATTTAAACTCAAATTTGGGTTTGTTTGTGATTTACATTATATAAATGTAAAATTAAAGATAAATTTTCATTGTAGCAAATTCTAGAAGAAGAAGATTTCAAAGGAGAAGATTTCAATCTTTTTCAAGTAGCAGGCCAGAAGTGCTTAGAAGAAGGTTATGCAGCAGAAGTATTAGAAGTAATTCAAAATGAGAAAAATAAGGTAAGGTTAAATCTGCATCTGTGTGTATTTTAGCAGTATACTTTAAACACACAGGTAAATAGGTTAAATTTTGCATATTCCAGCTGTTTATACATGGTTTGAGAGTTTTATTCTTAGTATCTCTGTAAGATACAAATACCATACAGTACGCACAAAGATGTACAATTTCAGGGCACTGTACCAGCTATACACTGAGAGACATGTACAGTTTGTATAGACCCAGATTCATCTTTCTATGAAACTGTTTTGGCAATGATTACTGGACCTGAAACAAACATAGCCAACCACAAGAGGTCACCTCAGAGTAGGGCAATCCTTTCATGTCATACAGGCATGCTAGTGGCTCCTACATGTGACCACTCCAGGCTGTCCACATAGGAAGCAGGGGCTTCCTCGTACTGAGTAATTCTTGATTCCTAGATCAGCCCCTTAGAGCTGTTGTTAGCTGGAGCATCTTAGAGCAGCCATCAGGCTGCATTGCCTTATGTTGGGGATCCAGGTTGCTGCACAACTGGTCCAGGACAGAAAGAGTTGAAGAAGTGGCTTAAAGCCAACTTTGTATATTTCCTCCTGAGCAGTGTACTGTTTAGCTGTAAACAAGGATATGAGGCACAGTGTCCTTAACAAATCCTTTCATTAATAGTTCATTAATTAAGATAAACAGAAGAGAAGAGAAAAGGAGGACTTGTGGCACCTTAGAGACTAACAAATTTATTTGAGCATAAGCTTTCGTGAGCTACAGCTCACTTCATTGGATGCATTCAGTGGAAAATACAGTGATTTTAAGAGAGATTTTAAGGCAAATTTTAAAAAGGGAAAGTGATAGTGACTCTTTGTTGGGGCAGAGAGAATTCCAGATAGATGGACTAAAATTGGCCAAGAGTCTAAGAAGAAAGCGAGCAGACAGGAAGTAACAGAATGAAAGTTCAGAGACGTATATGGCCAGTTTGGGAAACTGGGAGAACCTACTTAAATGGGATACAGAGATAGATAGGAAGTCAGAAAAGGTGATGCGGGATGGAATAATATTGTCCCACTTCATGGAAAGATGGAAAGTAGTCTGGTTGCAGCCTCTGTACCCCATTAATTTTAGAGTAAGCATTTAAGACCTGAAAAGAACAGTTTACCTCCTTCCTCAAATACTGTGTTCTCTCTAATTTTTGTCTGGAATTTTGCTACTACCATCCAATAAAAGAGTTAGAACACTGCCTATCCCTATTTGAAAGGCACGTTCACATACACACCTGGAAATGCATAAGTTTATATTGACATAGGAGAAAAACTATTCCATGTATATTTTGGAGAATGCTCTTCAGAATTTTCATCCATTCTGCCAAATAGGGAAGGAGAGCATAACAGATGCCCAGAACAGAACATTGTAATGATAAACTTTGTATTCATATTAATGACTATGGTATGTTACAACCAGCATTGATCACAGAATTATAGAAATACAAGGTTGGAGGGGTCCTCGAGAGGTCACCTAGGTCAGCCTCCAGCATGGAGTTAGGACAAATATACCTTGACCATCCCTGACAGGTGTTTGCCTAACTTTGTCTTAAGAATCTTCAATTACAAGGATTCCACAACGTCCTTTGGAACTCTCTTTATAGTTTAGAACGTTTTTCCTAGTATCCAATCTAAATCTCCCTTACTGCAGATTAATCTGATTACCGGTACGTCTTATCCTATCTTCAGTGGACATGGAGAACAGTTGCTCTCTGTTCTCTGTATAATAGCCCTTAACTATTGTCAGGTCTCCCCTCAGTTTTTTTTCTCAAACCTAAATATGGTCAGTTTTTTTAACTTTTCCTCATAGATGAGGTTTTTTAAATCTTTGATCATTTATTTCTCTCCCCTTTGGACTCTCTCCACTTTGTCCACATTTTTCTTAAAGTGTGGTGCCCAGAACTGAACACGGTACACCTGCTGAGGCCTCACCAGTGCCAAGCATAGCAGGACAATTACCTTCTGTGTCTTACATTCGACCCTCCTGTTAATACATGCCACAGTGTTGTTAGCCTTTTTTGTAACTGCCTCATATTGTTGATTCATATGCAATTTGTGGTCCACTATCACGCCCAGATTCTTTGCAGTAATACTACCACCCTGCTAGTTATTCCCCATTGGTAGTTGTCCATCTGATTTTTTCATTCCTAAGTATAATACTTGGCACTTGTCTTTACTGAACTTCATCTTGTTGATTTTAGACCAATTCTCCAATTTGTCAAGGTCATTTTGAATTCTAATCCTGTCCTCCAAAGTGCTTGTAACGCCATCCAGCTTGGTATTGTCTGCAGATTGTATAAGCATGCTTTCCACTCCATTATCCAAGTAATTAATGAAAACATTCAATAATACATCCTCCCATTTTGACAGTGAACCATTGCACAATGAACACTTTTGAGTATGGTTTTTCAAACAGTTATGCTCCCATCTTATAATAATTTCATCTAGACCACATTTCCCTGGTTGCTTATGAGTAAGGTTAAGATTTAGTTATGGGTATTTTTTAGTAAAAGTCATGGACAGGTCACAGGCAATAAAGAAAAATTCCTGGCCCCGTGACCTGTTTATGACTTGTACTACATACCCCTGACTAAATCTTTGGAGTTCTGGTGTGCTCCGGGGGCACAGCTGTTCCTCTGGAGGGGGAAGCTCCGGGGCACCCGCTGGTGCTCTGGGGGGAGGCTCCGGGGCACCCGCTGCTGCTGTGGGGGGAGGCTCTGGGGCACCCACCGCTGCTGCTGGCAGGGGGATGGCCCAGCCACCACCACTGCTGGCAAGGGCAGCCTGGGACCATTGCTGTCGGTGTGGGGGAGGAAGCAGTGCAGCTGGCTCTGGGGTGGGCCAGTGCAGTTGGCCCCGGGGCTGCCTGAGCTGCTCAGGCAGCCCTGGGGTCAGTCACACCTGCTGGCTGCAGAAGTCATGGAGGTCCCGTGACTTCCATGACAGACTTGCAACCTTACTTATGAGACTGTCATGTGGGAATGTGTCATAAGCTGAACTAAAATCAAGATATGTCACATCTACGCCTTTCCCCCATCCATTATTCCAGTAACCCTGTCAAAGAAGGAAATTAGGTTGATTTGGCACGATTTGTTCTTGACCGATCCATGTTGGCTATTACTTATTAGTTTATTGACCTCTAGGTGCTTACAAATTAATTGTTTAATAATTTGTTCTAGGATTTTACCAAGTATCGAAATTAAGCAGACTGGTTTATAATTCTTGGGTCCTTTTTGTTCCCTTTTTTAAAGATAAATACCATGTTTGCCCTTCCCTAGTTGTCTGAGACCTCACCCGTCCTTCATGAGTTCTCGAAGTTAATTGCTAATTGCTGAGATTGCTTCAGCTAGTTCCTTAAGTACCCAAGGATCGTTTTCATCAGGCCCTGCCAACTTGAATACATTTAACATATCTAAAAATTGTTTAACCTGTTCTTTCCCTATTCTGACTTGTGTTCCTTTCCCCTTATTAATATTAATTGTATTAAGCATCCGGTCACAGTTGACTTTTTTAATGAAGACTGCGGTACTCTGAAACCTGAAGTAAACTAGGCATTAAACACCTCAGCCTTCTTGATGTCATCCATCATTCATCTGTTTGTCATCCATAATCTATTGACTCTTTTTGACGTATATATGTATTCATTTAGGATTGTATTTTAAATCCACTAAATTTTGGCCTGTTTTCTCTGTAAATCTGATTTACAGGTTATTGTCAAGAGTATGGGCTGGAATCTTATTTGTCCTCTTGTTAGATCCATTTTGAGTTATAAGCAGGAAGATGAGAAGAGAGAACATTGTCTGAAAATACTAGATCAGTTGGTGCAGGTATGTTGTTGAACCATGTAGTCTTAATAAAGGCGAATCTCATATAATTATTATACAATTACAGTACTTTATTTAAGTCTCTTAATGTTACAGTGTTTGTTCTGTAAATCTTTACTTTAACCAGAAAACTTCCTTGAATTGAATAATGGATTTTCCATCCTGGACTGGATGTTGTTTAATGATATTAAAGTCCTGATATTTGTTGTCTCTTGTTGAACCCTTGACAGCAATATAAATGTGGAAGAGCATAGGCAGACAAGTGATATATAAGATTTTGTGAAAATGTATCATTTTGAATTTAATTCAAGCAGTAGAGTATCATAGAATCATAGAATATCAGGGTTGGAAGGGACCCCAGAAGGTCATCTAGTCCAACCCCCTGCTCGAAGCAGGACCAATTCCCAGTTAAATCATCCCAGCCAGGATGTCAAGCCTCACCTTAAAAACCTCTAAGGAAGGAGATTCTACCACCTCCCTAGGTAACGCATTCCAGTGTTTCACCACCCTCTTAGGGAAAAAGTTTTTCCTAATATCCAATCTAAACCTCCCCCACTGCAACTTGAGACCATTACTCCTCGTTCTGTCATCTGCTACCATTGAGAACAGTCTAGAGCCATCCTCTTTGGAACCCCCTTTCAGGTAGCTGAAAGCAGCTATCAAATCCCCCCTCATTCTTCTCTTCTGCATGCTAAACAATCCCAGCTCCCTCAACCTCTCCTCATAAGTCATGTGTTCCAGTCCCCTAATCATTTTTGTTGCCCTTCGCTGGACTCTCTCCAATTTATCCACATCCTTCTTGAAGTGTGGGGCCCAAAACTGGACACAGTACTCCAGATGAGGCCTCACCAATGTCGAATAGAGGGGAACGATCACGTCCCTCGATCTGCTCGCTATGCCCCTACTTATACATCCCAAAATGCCATTGGCCTTCTTGGCAACAAGGGCACACTGCTGACTCATATCCAGCTTCTCGTCCACTGTCACCCCTAGGTCCTTTTCTGCAGAACTGCTGCCTAGCCATTCGGTCCCTAGTCTGTAGCTGTGCATTGGGTTCTTCCGTCCTAAGTGCAGGACCCTGCACTTATCCTTATTGAACCTCATCAGATTTCTTTTGGCCCAGTCCTCCAATTTGTCTAGGTCCTTCTGTATCCTATCCCTCCCCTCCAGCGTATCTACCACTCCTCCCAGTTTAGTATCATCCGCAAATTTGCTGAGAGTGCAATCCACACCATCCTCCAGATCATTTTTGAAGATATTGAACAAAACTGGCCCCAGGACCAACCCTTGGGGCACTCCACTTAATACCGGCTGCCAACTAGACATGGAGCCATTGATCACTACCCGTTGAGCCCGACAATCTAGCCAGCTTTCTACCCACCTTATAGTGCATTCATCCAGCCCATACTTCCTTAACTTGCTGACAAGAATACTGTGGGAGACCGTGTCAAAAGCTTTGCTAAAGTCAAGAAACAATACATCCACTGCTTTCCCTTCATCCACAGAACCAGTAATCTCATCATAAAAGGCGATTAGATTAGTCAGGCATGACCTTCCCTTGGTGAATCCATGCTGGCTGTTCCTGATCACTTTCCTCTCATGCAAGTGCTTCAGGATTGATTCTTTGAGGACCTGCTCCATGATTTTTCCAGGGACTGAGGTGAGGCTGACTGGCCTGTAGTTCCCAGGATCCTCCTTCTTCCCTTTTTTAAAGATTGGCACTACATTAGCCTTTTTCCAGTCATCCGGGACTTCCCCGGTTCGCCACGAGTTTTCAAAGATAATGGCCAATGGCTCTGCAATCACAGCCGCCAATTCCTTCAGCACTCTCGGATGCAACTCGTCCGGCCCCATGGACTTGTGCACGTCCAGCTTTTCTAAATAGTCCCTAACCACCTCTATCTCCACAGAGGGCTGGCCATCTCTTCCCCATTTTGTGATGCCCAGCGCAGCAGTCTGGGAGCTGACCTTGTTAGTGAAGACAGAGGCAAAAAAAGCATTGAGTACATTAGCTTTTTCCACATCCTCTGTCACTAGGTTGCCTCCCTCATTCAGTAAGGGGCCCACACATTCCTTGGCTTTCTTCTTGTTGCCAACATACCTGAAGAAACCCTTCTTGTTACTCTTGACATCTCTGGTTAGCTGCAGCTCCAGGTGCGATTTGGCCCTCCTGATATCATTCCTACATGTCCGAGCAATATTTTTATACTCTTCCCTGGTCATTTGTCCAACCTTCCACTTCTTGTAAGCTTCTTTTTTATGTTTAAGATCCGCTAGGATTTCACCATTAAGCCAAGCTGGTCACCTGCCATATTTACTATTCTTTCGACTCATTGGGATGGTTTGTCCCTGTAACCTCAACAGGGATTCCTTGAAATACAGCCAGCTCTCCTGGACTCCTTTCCCCTTCAAGTTAGTCCCCCAGGGGATCCTGGCCATCCGTTCCCTGAGGGAGTCAGTCTGCTTTCCTGAAGTCCAGGGTCCGTATCCTGCTGCTTACCTTTCTTCCCTGCGTCAGAATCCTGAACTCAACCAACTCATGGTCACTGCCTCCCAGATTCCCATCCACTTTTGCTTCCCCCACTAATTCTACCCTGTTTGTGAGCAGCAGGTCAAGAAAAGCGCCCCCCCTAGTTGGCTCCTCTAGCACTTGCGCCAGGAAATTGTCCCCTACGCTTTCCAAAAACTTCCTGGATTGTCTATGCACCGCTGTATTGCTCTCCCAGCAGATATCAGGAAAATCAAAGTCACCCATGAGAATCAGGGCATGCGATCTAGTAGCTTCCGTGAGCTGCCGGAAGAAAGCCTCATCCACCTCATCCCCCTGGTCCGGTGGTCTATAGCAGACTCCCACCACTACATCACTCTTGATGCACACACTTCTAAACTTAATCCAGAGACACTCAGGTTTTTCTGCAGTTTCGTACCGGAGCTCTGAGCAGTCATACTGCTCCCTTACATACAGTGCTACTCCCCCACCTTTTCTGCCCTGCCTGTCCTTCCTGAACAGTTTATAACCATCCATGACAGTACTCCAGTCATGTGAGTTATCCCACCAAGTCTCTGTTATTCCGATCACGTCATAGTTCCTTGACATCACCAGGACCTCCAGTTCTCCCTGCTTGTTTCCAAGGCTTTGTGCATTTGTATATAAGCACTTGAGATAACCTGTTGATCGCTCCTCATTCCCAGTATGAGGCAGGAGCCCTCCCCTCACAGACATTCCTGCCTGTGCTTCCTCCCAGTATCCCGCTTTCCCACTTACCTCAGGGCTTTGGTCTCCTTCCCCCGGTGAACCTAGTTTAAAGCCCTCCTCACTAGGTTAGCCAGCTGTTACAGTACATGCTGAACTTTTTCTTTTACCTCTACCAGTTAAAGTGGTCTCATACCAAAGTAGAATTAAATGTTATTTGGCCATAGCAATCTAAATATCCTTACATGTGGCTTCAGTCTAAATGCATGTTTTAAAGCAGAAGTTTTCAAACTGTAGGGCGTTCCCCCTTAGAGGGGTGGAAAGGAATGTTTAGAGGAGCTCGGGCCAGCTCCACGCCGGGGGGTTCAGAGAGGGAGCACTGCCTCCATCCCCTGACTCCCCTCAGCAGGCCACCAAGTCAATGTCAACACCTTCATGCCCAGCACTGGCTCCACTCCCAGAGACCAAGGCACACTTCTTCCCACATCCTGAAACCCCGAGGAGGGAGGAGCAGGTATTGCAGGGGCACATCCAAAAATTGTAACTCAGAGAGGGAACTCAGCTCAAAAATGTTGAAAACTACTATTTTAAAGAAAGCATGAGCTTTTTTTGGTTTTTAGGTTTTGGTTTTTTGTAACAATAATGTCCTGGATGTTTTGCATCTTCTGTCCTTGTCATGCAAAAATTGTGTTACAGTTTTGGAAGTACATTTATTATTGTAAAGGTACTTAATGTATTACTTTAGAGATAAACAACAGTACAGTGGCTTGATCCTTTCTTGCAGCTGTGTAATCCAAAGGAACTTTTATTGGGTTTACTTGAGCAGATTGAGCAGACCTCTGGGGAACAGATATCCCAAACTATTCTGCTCTTGCTTCAACCTCTGCAGACAGGTAATGAGCACTTTCCTATCTGATTGTACACTTAAACAAAATAGCTTTCCTACTCCATTTTAGTGCATTCATTTAGTTGCTGTTGAAAAAGATTTGGAACATTTCTAATCTGATTGTTTTATTAGTTGTATTTAAAGTAGTGCTCTAGAACACCTAGTGTTCTGGGGGAGCACGTGAAATATAATTTCAGTACTTACTGAGACCTGTTATAAGAGTGCCTGAGGACACAATTAATGGTTTAAATGCAGAATATTGCTTGTACTACAAATATTTTACTTTCTGTGGGTTGCCCTCCTCCTCCTGAAACAGTCATCTGTATCTATGCCTTTTATTCACTTGCCCTTTATAGGTATTGAAAGTTAACCAATTCCTGCATATCAGTGAAAGTCACAAACTGCATATTTGCTTAAAAAAATACCTGTGAGCTTGGAGGACAGAATGTAACACCTCTCACCACTGAAAACACTAGCTGTGAATGCAGTTTTTCTAGTGGTATAAAGCATTGCATTTTAGCCTGCACAATATATCTGATCTGAAAATCGCATCAATCTAATATTTTTTTTATTCACTAGTTCTTTTCATTTCAGTTCTGATACGATATTAGTGGCTGCTGTCCTGAGACCCACTAGAGCTTAAAATCAATGTTTCTTTCAAAGGAATGTCCCCTGTAGACACGGCATATACCAAGAGAAGGAATTTTTGTGCTGGTATGCGAATACTGCCTCCCTGAATGGCGTTAACTATGCCAACAGAACTACTCTTCTGGAGGTCTACACTGGAGATTTTGTCAGCATAGCTTTCTCACTAGCATGTGGTTTTTTCACACCCCTGCCCAATCTAGCTTTACTGGCATAAGTTTTAAGTGTAGACCAAGCCTAACCTTAGTGGTTCACAAGATACAGGCTGCTAAAATTATGTTGGAATTTAAGGGGAATGTTTTGGTAATTAGAACAATGTCTTCTGTTAAGAGTCTGTGGACTCGCTTCTCAGCTGCACCCCGTGTCCCTAAGTGCAGCTGAGATGAGGGAGGAGTCTGTAAAGGAGCTAATTGTGGCACACTGATTTTGGGGCCAGTGCTACACTGATCAGAACAGTCCTGATGTGGTGCAAAAGGGCCAGATTTCAGCAGGCATTTGGTATAGTCTCTTGTTTTGCCAAGATTAGAAACACTTTGGTGGTACAGATGTTTTCAGGGCCAGGAAGGGTTTGCCCCTTTGGGCCAGTGATCTAAGAGAGAAATTTTCAGTATTTATGTCCACTTTACAGAGTCAGGATTTGTTGTATATTAAAATGCATGGGATGCTGTTGTGATATTTCTTTGCAATACTCAACCCTATGGTGCTGGTAGTTATAACATCCCAAAACTAACCGGTGTAGAATCCTGGTGTCTCTGCACTTGTTCATAGTATTGCAGGTTTGATTTTATTTTTTTTTAACCAAAGGCTGTTCAATACAGTCACCTAACTCAACACAGATCTTATTCTTTGCATTTTCTCAAACCCTGAATCTGCTATAGCAGGCAAAAGCTTTTGTGTTATAAATGAGAAGAAATTAAGATGTTCCACCTCTGTAACATCACTTGTGGGGGGAAATAGTAGATAACTAGATGTTTAACAACACTTTTTCTTTTTATTACAGTTCTATTGAAACTTCATAGCAAGAAGTCATACTCAGTGGGTTTATCTTTGTCTACCATTTTAAATCAACTCTCTCTCCTGCCTGTACCTTACACAAAAGAACAAATACAAGAAGATAAACTTGGCCTCTGCCAGTGTTGCAATGCAGTAGTAGATTTTGCTAAACCTTTTGTGGATGAAGTTGTTAAAAATATGGAAGGCTCAACAGAAAATGATGACAAGGAGCTCAAAGAAGAATTGCTAAAATTGTGAGTAGCTTACTTCTGCTTAAAATGCATGTGTAATGAAACAAAATGAGCAATCAAAATTTCTTGCACCAGCAGTGAATACACTGTTGATGTTTTATAGTTTATCAAATAAACTGTTTTTAATGTGTTTTTAAAAAAACAAACCCTTCCATATTTGCGAACTATGAGAGGAAGGGCAACACTCATTCCCCTCCTGGCTGGCAGGTGGTAGAAAAGTACTTGTATAAGGGGTGGGAAGCCCAGCCAATGGCCCCTACTCCTTCCTTGCATTTACACCAGGATGAGGGACATCCCTCTTTGGAGGCATCAGGATCCAAGCTGTGCCCCCAGCCATGAGAGTATAGGGACGAAAAACAGGAAGCGGAGCCAGTCCCTGAGATTGGAAACTCCCCCTTCAATCCACCATGAGCAGCAGCAGGGGTAAGGGGTACAACAGTTTCAGACCCCCTGGAGACAATGTCATTATATTCTGTATTGGTGGTTTTGGTAGTGGTTTTTGTTAAAAGGTTCTAATTATAATCATCTTCTTTTGTTTCAGTTGTTTGAAAAGCTTGAAATACCCCTTATTAATAGCACAGCTTGATCAGCTGCATGAAGATATTGAAGAAGATCCCTTAAGGCATTTTGCAGCTGAAATTCTAGTAAGTGCAGTTAAAACAAATTATATTGACTTACAAAATCAGTCACTACAATTCAGTATTCACTATAATCAGTTGGCTTCCTGATTTGGTTAGTAAGATGGTTTATGAGATTCTGTAGGGTAGAGCTGATGAAGGTACAGACTTGGAATAATATCAGATCCCTATGGTCAACAAAACTTGGCTTTGAAAGTAAAAAATCTGTGAATGTTATGCAATAAATGACTAGCATTTAATGGACCAAATTCAGCCCGCATGGTACATCTCTTTGGGCTGCTGCTCTCTGAATTATCAGCAGCCTCCTCTCTTCTGCAGCTGGCCCCATCCCCATAGATGTACTAATCTATCTGGGCTTCTAAAAGGAGACAATGAGGTGAGGTCCCTACGTGACCAAAACTAATGCAATTCTGTGTTTGGCTTTTTAAAAGAACCGAGTTTGTCCTTCTACTTACTATAGCCCTTTCCTTTTTATAATAATTGATGTCATTGGGTAGAGCTGCACTTTAAAAATCTAAGAGTATCATATGTTGGATAAAGTTAAGAGTATTTTCTATTCAGGACACCCACTTAAGCACAAACCTAACGTTAAACATGTGCTTCGGTCCCAGTGACTTCAGTTGTTCTTAAACTCATGCATAAGTGATATCTTGAATTGGGGTGTATAAACTAGAGCCCTGCAGTGGGACCAGGATCCCAGGGTTTCCACAGGATCCCAGGGGTTCCGCAGAACCCTCTGCCATAATAGCGGGAGTGGATAGGAGTGGGTATTGCGGGGTCTGTCAGGAGTGGGATTAAAAATAGTCCCGCACATGGCTCTAGTAATATTAACTGAAATTTCAGGAAGCTAATCTACAGGGTAAATAATTGCAGTGCCATCTTATTAGATCACACAACCAGTGTCTCCAACCCTGATTAGGAGAGATTGCTCTTTGTGTAGGTCCTAGATAACTGAGTCTTAATGGACTATTTCCTGTTAGCCCGTAAGGAAATTAATAACTGTGTCTTCAGAGCAGGGTTTGAATACTATGTGGCAAATAATGTCTGGGATTGCACTTTGAACAATGAAGAGAAAACAAAATACAGCATAGCTGGTCATTATGTGAGCATCATCCATTCTGTGCACTAAGTGAGGCAAAGGTTTGTGGGGGGAAAAAGAATTTGTGATCATGTAATTAAACACTGTGTCATAGAGTATACACACAAGGTGGCCAAATTAAGATTGCACAGGCAATGTCAATTCAGGCATTTCCTAACCTTTGAGTGCTTGACTTTGCCACCTTAATAATTTCCTTAAATGTAGTTTTGATGTCTGTAACTATACACATAATTACAAAAAATATTTTCAGGAATGATTGTACATATGGTAGGTAGAGATTTTACTATATAAAATTTAAAATGTGAATCCTAATTTAAAACTTAATATCTGTATTTCCTTTTATAAAGCGGCTATATGGAATTGACTTTTCTTTTTTAAATAAACAGGGTATTTTATTGGATATAAGAGAATTGTTACCAACATTGTTTTTACACCATGGAAGCAGAAATCAGAACTGGGATAATCAGGATTTTTTGGATGTAGATGGAAAGCATTCTGCAGATTCTTTGGCATGTCTGTCATATCTTGTGTATGTTCAGTACTTTGGTATTGATTGTTTTCCAATGGTCTTTAGGTAAGAGCTATTTTCCCTCCATTTATTAATAGTGGCTGATTTGTTGAGGTTCTTTAAAGACATTATCAGGAGCAGAAGAAAACCTTTTACTATTAGGTTTCAGAGTAGCAGCCGTGTTAGTCTGTATTCGCAAAGAGAAAAGGAGTACTTGTGGCACCTTAGAGACTAACAAATTTATTTGAGCATAAACTTTCGTGAGCTACAGAATCCAATGAAGTGAGCTGTAGCTCTTTTAATATTAATCACTAATTATTGTGTAAGCCTTTGTGTTACATTAGCATTCATTTCAGGGCAACGGTCATGTAATAAATGGTATGTGTGCAGAGGTGTTTTCTCTTTTAGGCCCCAATTCTGCAGAAACTTATGTGTGTGCTTAATTTTAGACATAAGTAGTCTCACAGAAGGAGCCATGGACTATTTATATGTTTAAAATTAAGCATGTAAGTGTTTGCAGGATTGGAACCTTAGTGTGGTGATAACCAATGTGGGAGAGTTGAGGGGGGACATCCTGATTTTTAGCACACATCTATTTTGAAGGTATCCATTTAGCCTAAAATTACTTTTAATTTTATGAAATAGTTACTATTCCTATATATAGTTCCACAGAGACTATTTATATATCAACATGTAGGCAGTGTGGTCTCTGCAATTATATTTATAAATAATTTTTCTGTTTTAGTCCATCATATCTTCTACAGTGCAACATGACACATATTGAGGTCCTATTGAAAAGGTAAGATCATACAAAATTTGGAGTTTCAAATACTGGATTTGTTTCTTGTTTGTCTGGTTTAATTGTCCCACAGTTGCTTTCTGATCTGTAGTAGTAATTTATGAAATCAGACTTTGAATTTACGATTCAAATTGTGGGGGAAAACTCTTTTGAAACTGAGTGTTAATATGGTACGGCTCAGCACAAGATGATGCCCCTTCCCGCCAAAGAGTTGTAAAAAGTTGTCCCAAACACAATACTTCTATGTGATATGCTCTTACATTTTTCAGTATGTTTTACAGTATTCGTTTCACAACTGTGTTTTATTTATGGAAACCCAAACTAAGAACATTTTAAACATTCCAGTTTTCTGAATTTGAATATTTAGTAGTACTTCTGTAACTAAATTACACAGTTGAGAATGAAGTGAGGTTGCCATGGAAATATTTGACTCTAGCCTATGATAGTATGCTATCTTCATCTGTATCATGGCCTTCAATAAATAGAACACCAGACTTACTTAAGTGTTGTAGTCATTTGCCCCTTTATTGTCTACAAAGAATAAGTCCAAGTACTACTCTACAAGCATGAGTGTTTCATAGATTATCACCAATTAAGATGAACACTCCACTGTGCCTTGCTACAACTTGGCCTAAACTTTTCAGTCTCTTTAGATTAGGATTCACTCTCTTCTGCTCATGTTTGGAAAAAGTTTGCAGAGTTCTACAGTTGGGAAAGTACCATTTTCTTCCTTTTAATATCATGGCGTCTGAGGGACTTGAGCTCTTTCCTTTGAACGCTCATAAATATAGAATGGAAATATCAGCTCTTGATCTCAAAAGGAGTCAAATCTACAAACTCTTCTGTTTAGTGTAGTTAAATAATTCAGTTGACGGAATGATGACAGGAAGCAGAATAGGAACTGTTGGTAGCTGAGCTTGTTTTTAGATAGATCCTGTACTACTTAGTTAATTCTTAAACATCAACAAAACATTTTTGAATTCATACTTTGAAACTGGTGATTTTCTTAATTTCTTGTAGGACAGAAGAATCTGTGTTAACTAAAGGACTTGTAAGTTCCTTTTTTTTAAATCAAATATTGAATATTCTTTGTAATCTATGTTATGGTACAACCTTAATTTCCCTTGTCTGTAAAAGATGAGGATAATATTGCATACTATAATTTTAGAGTTATTGAGGCTTAATCAGATAAGCCCCAGTCTTGAAAGCACGTTGCATATGAATAAATCTTAAATACATGCATAAATGTTTGCAGGATTGCGGCCTTAGTTTGTGAAGTGGTTTGAGGACCTTGGATTAAAGTACTGTACAAGTGCAAAGTTACGTTGCCTTCAAAATTATTTTTTATTGCTTGTAGGACCTGCTTGGAAACTGTTTATTGAGAATGGGAGATAATAGCCTTCACCACCAGTATTTGGAATTCAAAGGCTTCATTACAGCACCTCAGGTATTAGGATGCAATGTAAACAAGTATTTTTACTTAAAATGCCATGTCATGTCTAGCTGTTCCCTAGGTGGGTTGAGAGAGAAGAATTTAGAGAATAAAAGGATTGCCTCACTCAAAAACTTAATTGATTTTGAAACCATCCAGTGTCTTGCTATTAAGAATTGTTAACTGGAACAGGGAGCCTGCAATGGTTATCCACCTAGGAAGCAAAGTTTATCGCCCCCTTTCTTTCACCACCAAACAGCATCCCTATATCCCATTGCCATCCAGTGGCAATCGTGGTGGGCAGGACAAGCCCCAGAGATTGGATTCAGGTGCATCATGTGACTGTCATGTCCCTGTCCCTTCTCCCCTCCCCTACACACATTATGCAGCATGAAGAAGCAGGCTGGGGAAGAGAAAGGGAAAAGAAGAGTTAAGCAACAACTTTCACCCACCAAAGGGGGGAAAAACTGGGGGTATGAAACTGCTGCATGTTCTCCTCCCTCCACACTCGCAACAAAAGGGGGCTCCTTTGCTCCTATCTTAGTAAAAGTCTCATCCCAGCTAGCAGGGTGAACATTGTGAATGCAAATATGCAGTGCCATTTTTATATATAAAATTTCGATGATGAATTCAGATTTCTGCATCTTAATTTGCTATAAGTTTGTGAAGGATTGGAAGCAAGACAGGTACCCTTGTGTCTGGAATTGTTTGATGCCTTCCTATATAGTGAAGCTTTTTAAACATTTAACTTGAAGTTTTTTAAAATTTAAAAAACAATTTTATGCCAGAGGAGTGCAAGAAGGCCATTCCACCAGTTCGCTACCCTCTAAATAAAATATGTATTCCCTTCAGTGTTAAACCAGAGACCCATAGTTCAGTAGATTCACTCAATTTCAGACATGTCACTCTTATATTAAAATGATCCATGGCCAGTTTAAATACAACATTACCATTTCTTAAGTCTTCTCTCTTGTGAAACAATCTCAATTGTCACTCTCCTCATAAATAGGAACCTAAGTTCCATTGGTTGCATTTTTACCTACATCATATTCTACAAATACATGTTAAAATATAACTAAAATTATACCAGATTTAGTCTAACCCAAGTGAGAGCACACAATATTAGAGGTTATATTTGTGTTGATAGAAACTGTGACAGGGTCGGGCCAGATGGCTACAAGAGAGTGATAGAAGGCAGATTTATTAGCCCCAGGTTAAGTAGGTCCCTTTTCCCTGGGTAAGGTAACAGGGAAGGTTCCAGAACAATCAGGAACTTTCTGGAAACAATTAAGACAGACAGGCTGATTAGAACACCTGCAGCCAATCAAGAAGCTGCTAGAATCAATGAAGGCAGGCTAATCAGGACACCTGGGTTTAAAAAGGAGCTCACTTCAGTTTGTGGTGCATGTGTGAGGAGCTGGGAGCAAGAGGCACTAGGAGCTGAGAGTGAGAATGCTTACTGCTGGAGGACTGAGGAGTACAAGCTTTATCAGACACGAGGAGGAAGGTCCTATGGTGAGGATAAAGAAGGTGTTGGGAGGAGGCCATGGGGAAATAGCCCAGGGAGTTGTAGCTATCACACAGCTGTTCCAGGAGGCACTCTAGACAGCTGCATTCCACAGGGCCCTGGGCTGGAACCCGGAGTAGAGGGTGGGCCCCGGTTCCCCCCAAGCCTCCCAACTCCTGGTCAGACACAGGAGGAATTGACCTGGACTGTGGGTTCACGAAAACGGCCAAACTGAGGGCTGCCGTGAATCTCCGAGGCGAGCAACTCTGCCAATAAGTGCAAGACCCACCAAGGTAGAGGAGGAACTTTGTCACAAAACCAATATTCTGTTGTCCTCCTTCGCATTTGTTGCACACTGGACTGAGAATTTCAGCGTAAGGTCTATTAATACATGCATGCTTTTCTACTGACCACAATAGCTAATTCAATGACATTTAAACTATTCCTAGTTTCATTGTTGTTTCTTTGCAAATGCATCACCTTATACTTTTTAAATTTCAAACTCCTCTTCTAAGCCTAATCTATCAAGAATATTTTCAGAATAGTTCATCCATGAAGTCTTGACCACTTGCTCTATTTTAGTATCCATGGTAAATTTAGTGATCTTTATACAGCTTTGTGTAAATCAATACTAGATATCAGTCCATTCTCATTATAAAGCTCTGTCTCATTTACTCCTTATCAACATCCACTAAGAAAGTGGACACAAGAACAAATGGATATAAACTGGCCATCAACAAGTTTAGGCTTGAAATTAGATGAAGGTTTCTAATCATCAGAGGAGTGAAGTTTTGGAATAGCCTTCCAAGGGAAGCAGTGGGGACCAAAAACCTAACTGGCTTCAAGAGTTGAGCTTGATAAATTTATGGAGGGGATAGTGTGATGAGACTGTCTACAATGGCATGTAGCCAATCTGTGACTGCTAGCAGCATATATTTCCTATGGCTTCTGATGGGACACCAGATAGGAAGGGCTGAGTTAATACAGAGAATTCTTCCCTAGGTGTCTGGCTTGTGGATCTTGTCCACATGCTCAGGGTCTAACTGATTGCCATATTTGGCACTGGGAAGGAATTTACCCCCGGATCAGATTGGCAGAGACCCTGGGAGTTATTCGCCTTCCTCTGCAACACAGGGCATGGGTCAACTTGCAAGTTTAAACTAGTGTAAATGGTGGATTGTTTGTAACTTGA